>NC_136070.1:440042482-440654982 GCF_964261635.1 Lissotriton helveticus | reverse complement strand
ACGCCCGTCTCTCTATTTCTCTGCACTCTGGTGAAACTAAGTACGCACGATTGACTGAGTAAAATAGTTGTCTATTGTTGTCACATGACTCTAGAGATACTCTTTATTCTGAGGGAGCAAAGTTGTCCTGTTTATGGTTGTCAGAAGCTAATCCCTTCTTGTCTATCCAGGGAAGTTAAACTCCTCCTTGTTTACTCGAACGTTTCTAGTGACCTCTGAGCTAGCTGGCAAAACTAATTAAGTCTAATATAGTCAGTAGAGACCTAGTCAACCTCAGTCCTACGTCTACACTGCTGTTTATATTATTCTAATGCGCAGAGCCTATTGGGAATATAGGAACTACACTACATGGCGCCCAACGTTTGATAAGGCGATAATCTAACGCAAGACATTAGAGTAACTCAGTCGTGCTTTTTCACACAGAACCCTTTTCCCGTAAATACTCCAAAAGATGTCTGGAGTGGGTAAAAGGTTAAAATCCGCCGGAACTTAGTAGGAAGAGATTCCCATGTATAGTTTTTGGTTTAGTCAACGTTGAAGGATACAGTGTTCCAAAATATTGTGCACCTAATCTTTGTTTCCTTAAAACTTGATCTGCAACAAAACTTTCTGTCAGTAAAATGCCTGACTGTGACGAAGAAAGAGATGCTGCAGCGTCTCAACTGTTGTTAGATGACACGAATCTCCAACAGAATGACCCGAATGCAATAATCATTCTGGCAAATATAAGAACTATAACTATTAAACTTATAGAAAACAGACTGACGTCACGAGGTGGTACAGTCATATTCTGGTAGAGGCCCATGAGTATCGGCAGACAGAGGTATTCTATTCATGGAAACACTTTCCAGCAGCAATCGCTGTAACACACGAATTCCACTATTACAAAATAGAGGAACCTCCGGATGAATACACTCCTTTCGAGGAGGTTGAAATCCCTCTAAATTACCAAGAGCACCTGCTCTGGTTTAAAGGCGCCCTAAAACATAAAAAACACATCACCAGGCTCGGTCCACTAGGTAGAACAGGAGCAACATGGCCGGTTCTAGCCAGCTATACACCACATCCAGACATTGAAAAAATGTCAGACCGAGAGCTCTTAGCTCAACTAAAGCTGTTAATTAAAATACACAGACAATTGGTCCAATATGTCATGAGGACTTCAACAGTCCAACCGGCAATAAAAATTCCAGAGACCACCCCTCACCAGGGGAACACAAATAAAATCACACCACAAAATATACAATCAGCCATTGGCAAAGTACCTACAAAACGGGAACAAATTCCATTCTGATTAGCTCAGAAAATCACTCAAATAGAGGCAGTATTTCCTGATACTACGCCCACTGAGAAACACAGAATTCTGACTGTCTTCCAATGGGGATCGCACCACATGTGGAGGACTGTGACACTTGGGGCACAGTTTTTGCTTCGATTTACACAAAAACACATGGTGTTCCGTCCATGACGGTTATACCAGACGTACTAGGACAGATTCAAAATGAATACGGTCCAGAACCTGCTTTAACTCTGGGTATGAAATTACTGAAAGATTTCAAGCAGGTCTCGGCTATATTATTAGCCAACATAAAAGGAGAAGCAGCATCTGTGGCGATCCGCCAGAGATTGAAAGAAACAGATAGCAGACCAACCTTTTGAACTTGCCAGAATCATCGAAAAATCCTATGAAGAACTAGGTAGAGATAGTTTGGGAGGGAAACCAGTAAAACCCAAACAACTTGAAAATCCTGAAAAAACATTTATTAAAAACAATCTAAACACTCCAAAAAAGAGTTGGGATGGAAATAAACAATCCACTCCCAAAGAAAAACGATTCCAGTCCAGAGGAAGGTCTCCTCAACGGAGAGATAGATCTCCGGACCAAGGAAACCAGTCTCCCCAGAGGGAGCCCTCCTCTGAGAAAAGATACAACCTTAGAGGAGGTTATAAATTGAGAAAACCTGATAGATATCAAGATATTGATACACGTCCCTCTCGATCTTTTCAGATTTCCTCACAGAAATCGGAAAGAAGAGGACGGTCAGAACACAAGGAAGAGCAAGTCCAAAGACAAAGAACCTGCTCATCAAAGTAAAAAATTACAATTTCCAAGAAAGAAGGTAGCCAGTATTAAAATAATTAAACATGCCGAGGATACTGAGGACACAACTGAAAAACGGAGAGTGGGCCCAGATAATGCTAGACAGCGCAGCAGAAGTGACAATAGCTCGCAAGATCTTGATGAATCTTCTGGAGACAGTGGACACGAATGAATACATTCAGGTGGAAACTGCAGATACCAGAGTTAGCAAACCTCATAAAATATACGAAATAACATTACGTATAGAGGGGGACAAGACTAGGAAAGTAAGTGGTCGCTTTTGGGATAACCTTTCGAAAGGCTATGACATCCTGTTAGCTGAGAAAGACTGGCCACCAGAGTTTGTCAGGGACTGCCCTCATGGCGAAGAAATGATTATGCCTGCCTTCTCAAATCATATTTCAACTCCCAAAAAATCCATATATGCAAAAAAATGGGCAGTGGCCCAAGCTCCTGCATTATATAAAAATCATGTAGGATGGGATGAGGACTCTCCTCACCATAAAATCCAGTTAAAGAATCAACCCACTGCACAAAGGCAGTACCCAGTTAAACAAGAAGCTAAAAAGCAAGTCAGGGAGATCTTAGATCAACTTGAATACTAGGGGGTGATTGAAACATGCACCTCGCAAATGAACAATCCTTTGTTTCCTTTCTCCAAGCCAGACGATTCATATCGTCTAGTTTTGGACTACAGACACCTAAACTCCTGTTGCAAAACATTTGCAGTACAAAACTCACACAGTGCATCACTAATGAATAACATCGTGCTCAAAAAATATAAAACGACATTAGACATCTCTAATGGATTCTTTTGTCAAAACATTGCACCTGAAAGCAGGTATTTGACCGCTTTCTCAATAATGGGGTCGCAAAAACACTTCTGTCGACTCCCACAGGGATTCAAGAATAGCCCAGGATTATTCTCAGCAAGAGTAACAGAGTTACTACAAATATATGATGATGAAGCATTATCTTATGTTGATGACATCTATCTAACAGATGATGACCTGGAGACACACTTGAAAAGAGTGAACACCATAATACTTGGGTTCGCAGCTGAGGGTTACAAATTCAACTTTAAAAAGTCGAGAATTGCCCATCTAACTGTCCTGTTTTTAGGATATGAATTATCAAGTGAAGGCAAAAGCCTAGCAGACAACTTCTTAGAGAAGTGCGCTGTACTCCAAGCACCTAAAACGCTGAAGAACTTACAATCAATACTAGGTTTCCTGAATTTTGGAAGAACATACATTCTAAATTATGCAGAGAGGGTTAAATCTCTCTATGAATTAATAAAACCTGATTTCAAACCAATCCACATACATTCTAAATTATGCAGAGAGGGTTAAACCTCTCTATGAATTAATAAAACCTGATTTCAAACCAATCCATTGGACTCAGAAACACACAGAAATTTTAAGATCATTGCAAACAGACATGTTAACTAAAACAAAATTGCAAACTTGCGACAACATACGCAACCTTGAAATCCGAGTCATCCCAGGAAGATGCGGATTCACGTACCTAACCTCTAATGAGGGAGAAACGGTACCAATAGCTTACCAATCACATTTGTACACACAAGCTGAAATGAAATTCAGTTCTACTGAAAAAATTCTAATAGCGGTTAAAACTGCTGTAGCAAAAGAAAGAGCCCAAGCCCAAGGAAGAAGGATAACTGTTTTAACAGCAGAATCAGCCCTTGAGGCATTAACAAGCCCACGCAATTTGACTGCTGTGGCATTAGATCCAAAATGGATACAATGGGAAAATTCTCTTGCTGCAGAAGACGAAGTACTATTTTGACCCGAAAATGAGAAAACTAGAAAATCTAGAATATGAAGAAGAATATCCTCTGCCAATCGAAATTCTGCCTCTCGAACAGTACACATGTGTAATCTACATGGACAGATTTGCACAGCATTACGATGTAGAGGAAAAATACTACAACGCAGCGTGCGCGATTGTTAAAGGTCGCTGGCGCTTTGGTAAATTCAGACCATTAATTACCAAAACTGAATCACTCAAACTGCTCAACTCAGCGAGCTGAAATAAGATCTTTAAAGATGGAGCTTGGAAATGCCGATCGTGAATTCCCCACACTAATAGTGTGCGATTCGCATTTGTGCGTCAGGTCTTACAATAATGACTTGCAGAACTGGGTTCAAAACGATTACAAAGATGAAACAGGTGCCACAATAAAGCATAAAAAGCTTTGGGAACAGGTAGTTCTTTTACAGAAAGAACTACAAAAGACTCACGTGATCCATACACTGAGTCATCAGCGTGATGGCGTTCACGTTGCAGGGAATTCATTGGCTCTCAGAGCCACAGCGGAAGCAGCTCAACCGGCTTCCGTAGCCACAAAAAAAGCGTTCTAAAAATTACATAGACTGAGAAACTATGCTAACGGTATTAGCCTCATCAAAAGGCGACTATGCAGCATTACCTCTGAACAATCCACTCAGTAATACATACATAATTGATGGAAACTCCGTTCCTTTTGCTCAAATCCCTGGAGTGGGGATAGAGTAATTCCAAACACGAACAGGAGAGTCCTATTAATAGCAGACGCACACATGGGTGAAGGTCTAAGGCACCAAGAGATCTTAAAATCTCTGAAAGAATTACAATCAGAATACTGGTGGCCGGGGATGAGCCTGCAACATTACAAATTTGCAATGGGCTGTCCAAACTGCAACAGAGATCGCAGTCGTGAACCGACCGGAGTATTGCCAGGACCCTTTTTCTAGAGAGCATCAGGCTATCTATACGCAGAAATGCGTCCCCATGATATTTAAGACTAGATTCACTTAAAATGCAGACACCAGCGCTCGACTGACGTCAGAACCGTTATAAAAGATTTGCAAGTCTTTATCGGCACATACGCAATTGGCATGCTACGTTCTGACCAGGGTCCTGCATTTAGCTCTAGGGCTTACAAGGAGGCCATGGCCAGCATGGGCATTGCATTGCAGTACTCTTGTCCATTCCATCCTGAGGGAAATGCGGTAGTGGAAAGAAAAAACCGGGACATAAAGCAATCTATAACGGCGAGGGTATTAGGTCCGGGTGATGGGTGGGTCCAACATTTAACAAGTGTCCAACGTAGTCTTAATAATCTGCCAAGAAATTCTCTAAAAGGTCTCCGTCCATATGAACTATTGTTCGGTACTAGAATGCACATTCAGGATCTTGATAGTCACACTTCAGTGGTAAAAGAAAAATGCTTTTATATCAAAGACCGTTTGGCTGTTTTACAGGACTTAAATGAAACAAGACGAAACCTGAGTAACATAAAAATAAAACAACAGCCAACAGCCACTGAAGAAAAACCACCTGTCCCAGCAAGACCTGTCTGGATTCCAAAGATTGGGGATCTGGTCAGAGAGAAGATCGCGGTGAAGAAGGAATTTGGGCCTTCTTACAGAAAAGCAGTACCTGTCTTAGCTGTCAGCGGAATAAGATCAGTTGTACTACCGCCCCTTGCTGGTAAAAAGGAGAACCGAGTTGCATCCATCGACCTGGTAAAACCACAATCATGTGGCCGATAACAAGTAGTAGGCCCAGTGGAATCCCAAGAAATAGCAGAATACCAACATTTGCTACAATCCAAGAGGTTCAAACTGAGAGACTAATCACATTTGATAAACCTGCAGTGAATAAAAAAGGACTATGCAACAAAGCCATGGAACTTGTGCCTCTTGAAACCCAAATTGCAACAGTTCGTCAAGAAACACCTGTCTACAACGATGTAGCCTCAGACTATGCTGGTGAAACAAATAAAAATCAAAAAGCAAATGAAAATCCGGAAGCAATTCCAACAATTGACAGAACTGCATCTGGCTACTTCATCAATTTCGATGACTTTTCTGATGATCCAAGTGAACATGAAGAAACGCCAGCAACAAAAACTTTCAAAGACAAAGTAACTGAACTCTTTCATCAACACAAAGAAACCTATCTGATTTCTCCATGGATTGAATTTTGGATTGTGTTAGGTGTACTGTTCCTCCTGCTTTGGCTCATCATGGTTCTATGTTTGGGAAAATTCATTGATGGAACATATAGTACAATGGACACAGCAAGTCAGAACATCAACTTAGTCCTAAAACCTCACAAGTCAACTTACATCGAGAAAAGAGAATGTCATCAGTGAACATCACAGCCAATCCAATACCCGGTGGGGTAGCATGGGACAAAACGGATTATGAAATTTATGGCCCTATTGAACTCTTGAAATATCCACACCAGTTTAAAGTTTCATTAAGTGACTTTGTAAAACCAAGTACTTTCTCTGATGATTGGGACTTTGAAAATATTAATAATATGATGTCAGATTTAGTAATGTCAGCAAAATTTACAGTTACAAAAAGGGGGTGGTGATGGACAGAGTATCTGAGTTAATCAGAACACTCCTACCCAGTCAACAGATCAGGGCTTGATCCATCACCGTTTGTTAGCTCACTGCACCATCCCAGTTCAGAACCTGGCTATATGCAAATTAGTCTGTCCCTGGCCCAGTGCATCATGGGAACAGGGCAGACCAAACTACCAAGCCAATTCTTCACTGGAAAGGAAACAAGCTTCCGGGAAATTTTACAGAACATGATTATTTACAAGGTTCATCAAATTATGAAGAAATGTACTGCTATAGTCACTTTGGTCATCACTATTTGCATAAATCTGCACAGCCTAGAAATGTTTTTAGTTATAACCAATGGGAACATTGTGCAACTCCGGCTAAAAGCAGCTCAAACATTTTACGAGAAATTCCCATACTTCTCAGGTTTTGACACAAGTGATGCAGAAACGTTTTATTTTAAAATGTTAAATAAGACAGGAATGAAAACAATGTTGACAAATACTAAATTGATTTATAAATGGCTACATTTGGTTTTGAATTTTGGAAAAACAACATTGAAACAAAAACCAACTGGGGTACAAAAGAATGGCAGGTCCAAGGTTTAGAAGCATTATTTAGAGCCTGCATGATCCCAGAACAATTAATATTCTTGAATGACACCATTCAACAAACAACCTGTCTTGGCCTGGCCAAGATTAAAGACTTAAATAAACCGTCTATTCCGAATCAGATACCTGATAGTAATAGCACTACAGACGTGGAAATAGACGTATCCCATATTTTATACCAAAACAGAACACATCCTGATTGGAAAAAATGGTTGATCTGGCCCACAGACACAAATAACTGTCAAGATAGATTCCTGAACAAAACACAGGGGTTCAAAATGACCAGGCCAGACCCAAGATACTCCCTGAGACAACATCCAGGGATAGTTACAACATACAGTGTAGGGAAACTATGCCTTGAGTGGCTACAGAAATCCACACTGGCTGAAATTAAGCAACACTTGACTTTACTTAAAGACTGTGCTGACTTGTGTGATTTCATACTGGGACCACGCAAACAGCGTCAAAAACGTTTTATATACGCCGGTATATACGCTGCTTACAACGAGGCTTGGAAAGTAACACAAATTGAAACAGCTGAAAAAATACGAGAAATTAATCGTATTAATTTGGAAAAATCACTTTCTGTAGTGGACAATGGGTTAACGACTCTGTCCTCCAGAATATATTCACTGGACAGCATTGTATCATCTGCTATTGATATAATAGAGCAGGACTTACTGATGTTACAACATGGTCAGTCCCAATTATGTTCTATTGTACAGCTAGGCTGGACGTTGCAAAATCTGCGTTCAGGCTACGTGCCATGGCGTTTAATCAACACAACGTCATTATTTTTTATCTTTAACCTTACTGATAAACAAATCAGTTTGGCGCAAAAAGGAGCAGACTATACGATTCTGAGCATTGAAAAACTTGAGAGATTACCATTGACAATGTCAGAAAGACCTGTCATTGAATGGATAATTCACGGAATTATTACAATTCCGATAACAACTTTCCAGTTTAAATAACGCCAGGAGTATATACCAGCAGGCCTGTATGAAAGGTTGAATAAAGGATACATCAAGTCAACATGGAAATTACCGTATACACACAAATGTTATAGTGAAAAGAAAAAAGAGATTTTTCTTAGTGGTAATAATTGTAAAAAATCACTAAGTGGTACACTCCTGTGTCATGGTATTAACTTACAAGGAGTCTGCGAAGGGTCTTCAAATAACCTTTCATGTCACCTGCACGGCACTCCTATGACTCAGATAGAGCCATATTTCCGACCGCTTTCCAACGGCAGTTACGTTCTAATAAATGACCACAGCTGTTGCGGCATGGTGCCAGGAAAAGCCTATCTCGTGAGCGTTAGTTCCATGGTCACTTGCTGTATGCAAGTATTGTATCCAAACAGCACTCCAGACATGGAGGCGGCAATATGGCTTTATTTGAATATCTCTTCTATTCGAATTGATACTTTAAGCAGAATGAAGTCTATTCTTTTACAGACAACTGTGCCTTTGACCTCGTCCAAAGAGACGTATGATCTGCAAGTTGCCAGGACAGCAGCAGAGATACATTCCCTATTATCAACAAATTGCCCCGTGCATTTCGTAGAAATGTTAAGCCAAATCTTAAACATGTCAGATACCAGTGGCATCGCACATGTATTTAAGACAATTTTTTCGGGATTGTTAACACCCTTTGAAACAGTTCAGGGCATCTTTCCTAATTTTGTCCATTCGGTCTTTGGCGGCCTACCTCTACTTTTGGGACTCGTGGCAGGAATTTTATTTTTGATCCTTCTGCTCCGATATGGCAAGCCAAGCCGCAGACACGACTCCAGCAACGATGGAAGAATCGATCCTAGTAATACGCTACCGGGACCGCATAACTAAAGTCCTTGGATTAGCCCTGCTAAGAGATCAGAATATGACCTGGTTTCTTTCATTCAGCCCAATCTGGCAAAATTGCATCTTACCTGTGCTTCGATGTATGCTATGCGGAGAAGAATGCGTGTTGGACGTCTGTCTTACACTACCATCAGCAGTACCAATGGATACAGATACCTTGCTAGGTCCTGTAACGGCTCATGCATCGTGTTGTCCCCAGCGGCTACCTATTCTGATGACGGCATTCGTTGAGACTTCATCACTACGAGTATGTGGCAGTGGAGTACGAGATGAGAGCAACATCACGCAGGTACAACCTTCTGTGAGCATTGCTGATCCTGACATCGATGATAGCAATCATTCTCACACATGCACTGTTTTGGCATTTTCAAACCTGGTCGAACTTTCACCTGATGTTGTAGACCAATTGTTTGCGAGTCTGTCTGAGATGATGTTCTCCCCTGAACAACGGGAATAACTTTTTAAACAAACGAGCACACAGCGTTCCCTGAACTCTGAATTCGGCCTTCAGCTTTGATAAACAAAAGTTACTGAAAACATTTGGAACTGTTTTTTTCCCCCTGAAAGCGAAATTATTTTTTTTCACTTCCAAAATATTTACTTTTTTTTTGGCACAAAGTACTCTGCTTAAAGTAGAACTATTCTTAGCGAACAGAGCTTCTATTTTTAGGAACTCTAGAGACAATATTTTACCTCAGCCTCTAGCACATGTACAACATTTTGTATAAATATGTGATGGAATGGTCTCGACCTTCTTTTCTGTATTCAGAGCCATTTCATGTGTAAATCTCGCAATTCATTCAGCTGATATATATATATATGCACCTTAACTGAATGATACCACTGCTTGAAAAAAGTACAGTACCAATACTCATTTTCGTGTATTCACCATATACCATTTCAAATGCGATTTATGTATTTTGGGGTGGGTTTTTGCCCTTATATAGCTATACCAAACAATATCCTTATAAAGGCATAAGAATCATATCCATATTTAGTAATAGCCCATGCAGTTCAAATACGGCAAGGCTACTCCCCTAGACTCCTAGAAAGTACAACGCGTTCTTTAAACAAACCAAGCCTCCAGCAGCCCGGGAAATCCCCCTGCTTTTGTTTTGATTTGAACAAGTACTCCTGGAGTCCAGAAAGAACTGTTAGTTCTCAGTGACATCTTATGTCCGACCTTACGTCAAACCCGGCACCTTTCAGGTATAAATATACCGACGCTGCCTTAAGCAAACACACGGTGGTTTGGAGCAGAGCGGCTACCTACTTGCCCGAGAGCCCAGCTGATGCGAGAGCCCACGGACGCCGCCCCTCCCTTTTGACGCACTGAGGAAGATGCTGTCTTTTTCTCCAGCCGAGAAAATCCAGCTCCGGTGCTTCCAGCCACCCTCGCGGGTTGCTGGGATATCGAGTCCTGAGAGAGAGATACCAGACCTCCTGCTTTCTATTACCCAGGTACGGAGCTGACTAAACCCTTAACCACATTGGTGCTAAGGCAATTCCCGCTAGGTGCTGATTATTGAAAATCCCATTGTTCATGACAAGGTCAGCTCGTCATTAGCACAGCTCCAGTGCACTGCATGACGAGCTGACCTGGTCATGAGCATGGAAGGGGTTAAGAGAATTCTTGATTCAGATTCCTTGGCAAAAACCAACTTAACTTAAACTGCTACTTACTTACTCCTTTCCACGTATTAGGCTTAGGTCAGGTACACCGGGGTAGGCATAGATTAGAAGCACCAGTTGAGTACGTTAGTCAATGTATTTATGTATGTATATATTTTATCCATGTTAAAGTATCATATGGCTAAGAAGCCATATCCATGCTTTTACAGTATTATTTCATAATACTCCTTTTACTGTACGCACTTTACTTTATGATAAGTATTGCAATTGTGGCAATTCACTTCTCTTGCATGAGAAAGAAGACTGCTCAATAAATAACACCTTTTATTGATTACGCCTGTCTCTTTATTTCTCTGCACTCTGGTGAAACTAAGTACGCACGATTGACTGAGTAAAATAGTTGTATATTGTTTTCACACCACTCTAGAGATACACACTTTATTCTGAGGGAGCAAAGTTGTCATGTTTATGGTTGTCAGAAGCGAATCCCTTCTTGTCTATCCAGGGAAGTTAAACTCCTCCTTGTTTACTCGAGAAAGTTTCTAGTGACCTCTGAGCTAGCTGGCAAAACTAATTAAGTCTAATATAGTTAGTAGAGACCTAGTCAACCTCAGTCCTACGGCTTCACTGCTGTTTATATTATTGCAATGCGCAGAGCCTATTGGGAATATAGGAACTACACTACAACTTATGTCATCAGTGATGTAATTTGAAATGTGAGTGATGTCACTGACCATGTCATGAGTGATGTAGTATGTGAGGTCATAAGGATTGCATTGCGGGGGCATAAGTTCTAGTTAGCTGAGGCAACTAGAACTGCTCATTTTCACTGGTTTTATACAAGTAAAATGTGAGCTAGGCTCAAAACTACAAAACCATTGTGGGTACGCACAAAAACATAGAAATTCAGCGGAAGCCATAAGCCGTGCATTGTGGTACATAAGTTATAGTTAGCTCGGGTAACTATAAACTTCAGAATTCTGAAGGTTTTATGCATGTGAAATCTGTGCCTAACTATAATGTCCCTGTAACCTGTTATTTCTTAGGCGAATTTCTAAGGATTTTTTAAATGTTATTTCCTAACTCTAACCTGTAAAATTTGAGACTGAGTGAGTGTATGCATCAGTGGGTGTGTGAGTGAGTGCATGAGTGTCCCAATGGGGGTGTGTGTGAGTGCGTGAGTGTATCACTGGGTTCGTGAGTGTTTGAGTGGGTGCTTGAGTCTGAGTTGTTCTGTGAGTCGATGCGTGCGTGCCTGAGAGGGTTCTGCTCATTTTCAGCACTTTTAGGTCGAGCTATTTTTATAGCTCTGAACCTATTACAGGGGAAACAACACTCTTGACCCAGTCCGGATTGCATGCAGTTCATGAGAAATGCGCGTGCACAGAAATCCGCTCCCCCCACCAAGCAACGCAAGCCAAGAACATCAAAGCCACCGGCCGCTTTGAGTCCATTTGCCACCAGCCACTTCACGCGCTCCGCAGGTCATAAACAGGACCATCTGCTCGTGAATGCTGGCATGCTTGCCAAGCCCCCCTCCCAGCGCTCGCCCCTCGTTCCCTCCCACTCGCTCGCTCCCCTAACCTACCCCCCCGCCATCCCACCCGACTTGAAAGGAAGCCTCTTGATACACTGCTTGTTCACCTTCTTTCCTTTCTTTCTCTTCCTCTGTGTCTTTTATTATTCTCTGATGTCTACGCCGGTCTTGTTTCCTTTTACACTCTTTCACTCCCTCTGTATTTCTCCTTTCCTCTCTGCCTTTTTCCTCGTTTCACCCCCTCTAAATCTGAGCGGGTGTACCAAGAACTGCATTTAGTAAAAGAAATCTAAAAAAGTAAAACCGAGGGAATGGGTACATTGAATGATTTTGTAGCCAGGTTTAATTAAAACGAATTATTCAGCAATCCATCCAGTAATAAAGAAAAAAGCACATCAAACTAACAATAAAGCTCATAAAATGGTGGACAATTGTGCGTACAAATTTAAAAAACACATTCACTCCTCCTGCATCAATAACGTTAATTACCACCCTAGCACACTTTGTAGGACCTCACCACCCTTCTGTACAATGACCAAGCACTTAATATGTAAAAAAGATAGTACGGGCTTTAAAAAATCTTCATTTTTGTTCCAAAGTTGTCAGACAGCACAGCAAAAAACGGCCAAGCTGTGGTTAACTCAACAATTACATGTTATCGTTCAATTACAAGCTTGATGCAAAATTCCTTGTTTATTTTTACATTAAGTCTTTAAGTCATGCATTAACGTAGTGCATTGTCAAATTGCACTGCTTGATTTATTATTTGTGGTTTATATGAAATGGCAATCTCATGTCCTTTGGCATTTTAGCGTATTCAGTAGTGCGGGAACAACTTTCCAAATAGTACAGAAGTTTCCAACAGAACGGACTCTGATTTTATGACTAGACTGCTGCCCCCTGGTGGAAAATGTTAATACTTGTTTTCTGATAGCTAACCTCTTTCTAGGATCTAGGTTGTCACTAATAATGAAGAGTCTGTTAATTGTAAACATCCAAACGTTTATTTCCAGCGCTGCGTGTTGACAGCGGTAAGTCCAAGACAGTAATAACAGCTGTCATTCCCACAATATATGTACGTTACCCCCCAATACAAATGAAGCTCCACGTGCCCCACCGTTAACACCAACCTCCAATGCATTATGTGACGGATGACGGCCTTATATGAAAATGGACACGAGCCTGAAACCAGGTTTACGCTCAAGACTACATCAAACATGAGCGCAACAACTGCATGCCATGCTTGTGTGTACAACCATCTACATCCCACCGGGCAAAATGTGTGATTATCTAGTAAGCTCAATCTTCATGTTTATCCCTGACATTAGTATTTCGGAGGATTCCCCTAAGGTAATATTTGTAGGTGATCTAAATGCAAAAATTTCCAACTCTGCATGTTCGTCCTTTGTATTTTTAGAAAAGGAAAATGCCTGTGCGATCCCTGGGGTAGTGTTTCCCAGAGGCGCCTGCTTCACGAGGGCGTAAGGGGCATTGATAGGGGAGGAGAAGAATAAAATTCCAGCAGCTTAGCAAACCAGCATTTGCAATGCAATTGGTCGCGCATTTACGCGGGTTTAAGCTATTGGCATTGGAAATGGCAATGCCTTTTATTTATGTTTTAAAAACCAAATCATAAAAAAGGCATTGTCATTTACAATGCCAATAGCTCAAACGTACGTAAATGCGAGACCTATTGCATTGCAAATGCTTGTTCTGCTCACTTTTGACCTTTATTTTGCCTCTTTCTACTCATTTCGCTCCTTTATTCTGCCTCTTTCTGCTCCTTTATTTTGGCTCTTCTCTTTTCCCCCGGGAGTCCTCTGCTGTCCCAGCTGCCTCCCAGCATCCTGCGGGACCCGGCATTGCTGCTGCATGGAGGGCACTGCTGGAAAGCAGCTCCCTCCGTGCAAGAGCAATCTGTTTCATCTCTTTCATTGCCCACATGTCTGCAGGCAGAAAAATAGATGAAGCCTCCACTTCCAGTGGGCGTAATTGCTTTGATAGCTTTGCCCGCTGGAACCGGAGTATTTGCTTTAGCTTGGAGGGAGCTTTCACGGCTCCTGCCAAGCTAAAGCAAACTGCTATACCCCCGTAGTGGGCACCTGAGGACATAGAGCTGACCCTGGGAGGTGGCTGTCCTCAGGGCCATATGGCTCCTGGAGAGGGGTCTCCGCCCCCCTCTCCTTTGATCTGTATGCGCCTTCCTTGGGGAGGTGGTGGGCCCCAGGAGTGTATATGGCCCGGGATGGGGGCCCCACTACATGTGTAAATTTGAGTTTGGTCCAGGGCTTCTGAGAGCCCTAAGATGGGGGGTTTGTGTGCCCCCTCCTTTAAAAAAAAAAGTTGGTGGGGTCCGGGGGGAGGTCTGCGAGGCCCCCCTGAGTATAATATAAATAAGCCTTGGAAAGTGGGCGTGCACCCCCTCCATGTTTTATAAATATCTGCAAGCCCCCAGTGTTTTTTTTGCCATGGGTTGAGGGTTAGGGTATTCCTACCCCCTACCCTTTTTTTTTTTTTTTTTTTTTTAACTTTTTTTGTGTGGCTCGGCTGAAGCCGAGTCCCAAGATTTCTGCCAACACTTGCGGGTTGAAACGTTAGCAGCCGATCGGTATGGAGCACTGGGATTGTGGGATCCTTGGAGGATCCGTGCCCCAATATATACAAATTTGGATTCCTTTTAATCTCTCAAACTACTGAACGGATCTACACCAATTCACAAAAGGGTCGCTTACTGAACCAACCGCTACCTTTCTGCCAAATTTGGTGTACTTCCGCTCAGCAGTTCGGGCTTTAGTTGTGTCTAAAATCTCTACAGAATTTGCCTGGGGGGAAACTCGTTTTGGAATCCCCTCCCCCCCCCCCCCCCCCCCCCCTTTTCTCAGCTACCATTTGACGGATCACCACACAACTTTCAAGACCGGAGATGAAGTGAGCGGCATACTAATTTTGAAAATATTTCAAGATATGTTAAACCACGTCAAAGTTATTGGCGCAACAAAAAACTCTCTTCCCAACTATAAGCTAGGCCAGAACTATAAATACCTACTGGCAACCACTAGTAGGATATATATCCCTATCGTTCTTACTGTGCGCTCGAGATTGGGAGGCACACTCCATTCATCATTTCATGGCACCAAATGCAGTGCTTGTTGTGGGGCCGATAAGTCTCTTGATTAATGCACACTGGGAACACGGGATCCCCATACGTATCATCGCTGCTGTGGCAGGATTTCAACTAACTCATGACTCCCAGTCCTTTTATTTTTGGATTCTCTACTGTGGCTACTATGCCATTTATGTTATCGGGTGGACTTGCATAATTCACTTATAATTATTGATCACATTTTTAATGTGGTGCACCTCTGGCTGTATTACTGAAAAACTATGATAAAAAGGACAAAGGGAACTCTGTGTAGTTTCCATGTTGTAGATTGAAATTACATCCTTATATGGAACACAGGACACTGAAACTGCTCACTTCAAATGTCTGCTTTTCTCACTATGCTAGAACAGTGACCTAGTCCATTGCTATTTTTTTGCAGAAGTGAGGATCTGGGTGTACTACATCCATCATGTGATAACCTGGTTAGTGCTCAAGTGCACCCAAAAGAGTATGCCCCATCTAAATTGTATTTTGTACAGAACGTTTCAATGAAATTACACCCCAGCAGTGTTCAGTAAAGCCCTCAAGACATAAGGCAGGAGGAGCTGATGTATTTCCACCCCTTATTTGTAGATCACAGGCATCATAACACCAAAATAAGAAAATCTAATTTGTGTATGGTTCAGTATTAAACTTGACTCCAAGAGTATCTTATGTGAGTAGTGAATAAGTGCCAGTGCACTGCTTGTCTTCAATAACACTATTAGGCAGCATTTGTTAACTAGAAAATGAGCTAGATCAAAATGTATCAGGGCTCGAAAAATCACAAAAATGGTACTAGTCCTGCAGGACTAGTACCTTAAAAAATGTCCTCGACCTAACTGCAAACTATTTGACCTCCGTCTCTGAAAGCGGAGCAAATGTGACAAGATAACAAGATTTAAAAGCATCTTTATTGCTCATTAACTTTGTGAGCAATAAAAATGCCTTTAAATCTTATCTTGTCACATTTGTTCCGTTTTCACAGACAGAGGACAAAAGTTGGTTTGTTTTCCTACTTGCCAGAAAGGGCGAGTAGGACCTAAAAACAGCTCAACCTTGTTAAATTTAGCTCGACTATGCGAGCGGTCAAGTGGAATTTTCGAGCCCTGTGTATATTGTTATGGCCCTCTCATAGGAGGGCAATGGTGGGGTACGCAAGCATTTTCATCTCCGAATAGGAAGATGTGCAAGTTACTTTTATTACTGAAGCATCTACTAATGAGATCTTGATAACTTGTTGTTATCATGGCCTAAGGATAGTCTTGAAGTAAAGGATCACAGTACACCAACCGCCCCCTTCAGATGTTTTAGGGGTTTCTCCCAATATCCTTGGTGTCATTTTATCAAATTGGTGAATTGTATATGATGCTTAGATGGTACATACTGCCTTAAGTACCTAGACAAAATCTGGGCACTGACCAGGTGAGACACATGTTTGCAATCTCCTGTGATAAATCAAAGCCCTAGGTATCTTCCACTCTACCTAGTTTCTTTTTGCATAAAACTAGTAGTCATTATAGATACAGCATTTAATTCTTGTTTTGTGTATATTTTGAGTTTACAGTTGCAGGTTTATGTAACAATATCTGTGTTTATTTTTTATTAGACAGACTGATAAATGTGGATGTAAGAAGACTATGGATATGGGTAACCAACATCCTTCCATCACTAGACTTCAAGAAATCCAACGGCAGGTTAAAGACTTTGGACAACAGGTGTGCTCCTTCAGTGGCCTCCCAGGAGATGCTGATTATAGGAACCTGGAGCGATCCTTGACAAAGTATTTGTTTGAAATAGACTCTATTGAAACTGAAGGCAAGGCAGAGGTTCAGCAAGCCAGAAAAAGAGCCGCACAAGAGGCCGAACTGCTTCTTAAAGAATTGGAACAAAATGCTAATCACCCATCCAGGCTTGCAATCAATAAGATATTTAAAGAAGCTCAACAGCTTGTTGAACGGGAGATCACCCCTCTCAATGGTGGCACATGTTCAGTATCTGATGAGTTTGAAGAAGGAATTCAGGAAATTGTATCAAGAGTTGTTCAGGTGAAAACTGGGGGTAAAATCTTTTTGAGGAAGGCGAGGTATCGCACTTTAATCAGAGTCCTTGCTATCCAGGAGATTCTAGAAAGTTGCATGAAGAAGCAGATGTTGGCTCTTCCGCTCTACAATGATGCACATCCTTCGGTTTCAAAAATTAATTCCATTATGTGTGATGTTAATCGTGCCAGAGGTAGCCTGATCTCCCTTTTGGCTGGAGTTCACGACAGTGAAACATACAGACATTTGTCTGTTGTACTGATTGGCTTGCTTGCAGATTTGGACTCTTTAGATGTCAGTGGGCACACCGAAGTGAGGAATTACAGAAAAGAAGTGGTAGAAGAAATCAACAGCTTGTTGAAACATTTGGATTTAGAGGTGGAAGGTGAGACAACAAGTGCTTATGACCTGACCCGGAATGAATCGATTCTGAAAATCGAGGAGATTCTAAACAAAATGAAACAAATTAAAGCAGAGATTCTTAAATACACCGGCTCAATTTCTGATTTCCACTCTGCACCCAAAATAGACTTGCAGGGGCTAATTTCACAGTTGGATGAGGTGAGTCCAGGAAAGAATCCATGTATCCGGGAAGCGAGGAGGAGAGCAGTGGTGGAAGTACAATCTATCATCACATATATCGACTTAAAGGAAGCACTAGAGAAGAGGCAAACGTACGTTGAGGAGGTAACTACTGAGCATCCATCACATAAAGCAGTCTGGGTTGTACTTGGAGACCTGTCTGTGCTGCAGGCGGAAGTACTCCTGTTTGATGGAAAACGTGCAGACAAGGACTATGCCAGACTGGAAGAATTCCTAACCAAGCAGCTTCTGGTTTTAGATGCTGTGGATTCCCAGGGAGATGAGATGTCCAAGCAAGCTAGAAAACAGGCTGTAAAATTTGCAAACTCCATTCTAAGTTATCTCGATATGAAAACAGATGAATGGGAATACTGAAAGTAGCAGCCATGCTGTTGGGTTTTCTAGTGTTGTGCACTTTATGTAGCGCTTTTGTGTTTTGACGTTGCTTTAAGTAAACGCACAGGGAAGTAAAATGGTTTCGGACTTCCCATCGATAAATTATACTAACACCTTTAGCACTTGACCAATGCCTGGCCGTGTGAGGGGTCTGAAGGGGTAGGTGAAAACAAAGAAAGTAATTAAATTTAACTTGCTGGCCACAGCAGATTTTATCGGCCTCACCCTAAAAAAAAAAAAGACCTTCATTGTACAGTTTGAAAGCGTGTGATTGTATAGTTGTCTTACCCCATACACCCTACAGCTATAAAGTTGCCACACATGAATGCAATCAACAAAGGGTATTTTTTGAAAGAGGAAATTGATTACTAGTTATAGAGTATTTTTGTTTGCTTATTTGCTACTATGTTGATGAAGAGCGCCAGGCACTATCTGAGCAAATGATCTTTTTAGTTAGCAATGTTTCCTATTGAGGCATATTTTTTCCAGCAAGGACACTTTCAGTTTGTCCATACTCTCCACCTTTATGTTTTTTTACATCTGTTATGGATATCCGCAGCCTCTGCAACACAACTACGTAGGATCATGCAAGAGCATACCGTATAACTGTTTTTTCATAAATAGTATATCAGTTGCATTAAAGGCAGTCTCAGATGTAGGTATTTGTTCTTTATTTCTTTAATGAGTGACCGTTAGAAATAGCATAACTATAGTAATGTATTTTTCAGTTTGATGTAGACAATATGGCAAATGCTTATGTAAAGTTTTTTAATTAGTAAGTGCTCTGTAATGTTGAACTGTCAGAAATGTGACATATGGTACATAAAAAACCAAAGACTTTTTAAAGAATGTGTAGAACAAAAATGAGGCGTGAAACTCTAAATTGACCAATGGCAAAGGATGACACCAGTCCGTTGCTCCTTATTAGGTTTGTTTATTAGTGAGCTCGATCACTGGAAGCAAAACCGAACATAACCAGCTTCGGCAAATTCGTTAAATTAATATATTTTGAGGTAAAAGAAATAAGGTGAAAACTAAACCCAACTGGTAGCAAGCAGCGCAGAGGTCAAAAGGTGTAAATTCTTTTTTTTTTTTTTTTTTTTAAATCCAAAACACTAAAAATGAAAATTAGCATGCCCTCCATTTTCAAACTAACACTTCGAGGGCTGTTAAAGTTTAACTTAAAGCTTCTTACTTCTCTAGCTCTCGGATCTCCCAAATCAATTTCTCTCATTTTCCTCAATATTGTTGTATTGGGTGGGATTTAGATCACCTGTGATTAAAGGGTCTACTGCTCCACACGTTTTCTTTTTATTGTAGTGTTGTAGTGTTGTAATAAAAATACAATCTTCTGTTTCAACAGTCAATCTGATATACAAAACACAATTTTTCTAATATGCAGTATTAGAACGATGGAATGTTGAGCGCTCCATTGGAGACAGTGGAGTGGCACCGGGCTCGTAATCGCTGGTATAAGCCTTCCGCTCCAACATTCCAATGTTTGTCTTCATGTTTTCCATTTTTAATTTAAATCGTACTACCCTTAGTGGGTGGAGTGTACTAATCGCCTTATAATCCTTCTGCCTCAGGCTATACCGGTTGTTAAAGGCCCTCTCCCTTGTTAGGCTCTCACCTGCTGCTCAAGCCTATACCTTGGGTTCAGGAATTTTAACAATAGGTATAGCCCTTAGTAGGGGCTATATTGGAACATTGGAATGTTGACCGCTCCACTGAAGACAATGGGGTGGCTCCGGGCTTGTAACGGCTGGTATAAGCCCAGAGCTCCAACATTCCAATGTTGGTCTTCCAGTTTCTCCCTTTTGAATTTCTAATATTTTCTACCCTTAGTGGGTGGAATGTTCTAATAGCCTTATAGTCCTTTTACCTCTGGCTATACCGGTTGTTAAATGTCCTCTCTTTCATAATAGGCTCTCGCCTGTAACTTGGGTTCAGGGACTTTAACTTTTTTTTTAAACAATCTTTATTGAGTTTTTACATTATGAAACAACCCTTCCCCCCACCCCACCCTAAGACAGGCATGATAGTTAAACAAATATACAAACATAGATCAGAATAAGTATATAATTATACAAACATTGTAATTGAGCAAATTAAAGTATAATGACCTCATTTACATCCTTAATTAATCAGTATGTTCCATCCATTGTGTTAAGGGCTCCTAAATTTCTAACCCTTTCTTTTTCTTATTCCGACCCTTCCGATTGTATATAGCAATTTCCAAACTATAGGTTGCTAACAATCGAGCTTGCCACTGTTGAAATGTAGGTGAGTATAGGTCAAGCCAGGCTGATACAATTTCCAACCTATAGGTTGCTAACAATCGAGCTTGCCACTGTTGATATGTAGGTGAGTATAGGTCAAGCCAGGCTGATGCAAGACATATTCTAAGTACTGCCATTGCAACAAATATTAATCCCCTTGTGTGCGTCGGTCGTGTATCACCATCTACCCCAGTACTATTTCAGCAGTATTTATCTCTACATTAGTTTTCAAAATTCTAGAAAGAAAAAGGATATTTCCTGTTTTATAATATAGAGTTCCTTACAAGTGGCAAACATGTGTATTATATCGACTTCCAGTAGTGAACATCTAGGACATTGAGTCCCCTTGCCTGTACTCCACTTAGCTATTCTTTTAGGCGTATAATATAGTTGAAAAAAAGTATTTTAGTATTGTGACTGTAGTTTAGTTGATATTAGCAGTGATTGAGAATAATCAAATCTCATCTGAATTGAGGTTTCTGGTATATCTAATAAGTTATGCCAAATTTGAATATGTTTGTCTAAATCGTCGGGCAGCATGGTAATCAGATTATTGTATATTTCCCCAATTTTAATTGTGTTATTTCGGATAATCGTTTCGATTAATTGTAGTTTCCGAAATGCAGAGTTGCCGCCACCCTTTTTTATTATAAAATCTCTCATTTGTAAGTATTTAAAAAAATCGCGATGATCCAGACCAAATTTCTTAATAATTCGAATGTATTGAACCCAGTTGAATTATAAAATGAGCCAAGTCGTACATGAATCGGAGAAAATCTCAGGGAGATTTCGATTTCTATATATAGTCGTATAGTGCGAAAATCTACCAATCCCAAGGATTTTACGTATATTGCCCCATGCAGTATATATATCCTTTTAAGTTTTAAAGCGAACCTTTTTAAAGTGACAATCATAAGTCAAGCGCCAAAGATGAAATGAAATGAAATGAAATGAAAAATTGCATTTGTATAGCGCATAACTGCCCTGAGGCCTCACAGCGCTTTGATTTCCTGTCTCTTCGCCCAAAATAAGTTCCTGTGGAGTCGGGACCCCACTCACTTGATCTAATTGCGAGTTTAGGGTTAAGAGTGCTGTAATAAAGTTGAAAATAGACGTCCCACCAATAAATTTTAAAATTTGGAAGGGCGAGTCCTTCTTTATCTTTAGGTAGATTAATGAATTTTATGGCTCTACGCGATCTACTATACCCCCAAATAAAGCGAGAAAACATACCATCAATTTCTTTAAAAATGTGTTGGTCAAACATTAGACAGATAGTTCTGAAAAAATATAAGAATTTGGGGGAAAATACCATTTTTATAAGGTTAAATCTACCGATAATAGTTGGGTGTAGACTATGCAGTTTCTTAAAAGCTTGGTCCGTTTGTTTCAATAGTGGATTAAGATTGAGTTTAACCAAATTGTCAAGATTTGAAGTGATACTACCTCCTAGATAAACTGCATTTTTTACTACCCTTATATCACAATAATTAATTTGGTTATTGATTATGATTTGAGTTTTATTTGGGTTTAATTTATAACTCGAAACTGCTCCAAAATCCCCAGCCCCTTGTTCAATTAGTTTTATGGCCTCCATTGGGTTAGTTGTTGTTATAGCAATATCATCGGCATATGCCAATGTTTTGGTGACTCCATTGAGGGTCGTTATTGGTCTTATGGCTTGATTGGATTCCAGTTCCGAATAAACGGATCTATAAATAGAGCAAATAGGGGGGAGCAAGGGCAACCCTGCCTTGTCCCTCTTGTCACTTTAAAATTGTCCGATGTCGCCCCATTTATCATGACCAATGCTTCCGGTTTAACATACAGCATGCGTATTGCCCTGATGAAAGTTTCCCCTATCCCACTCCTTGACATAGTCGTCCATAAATATTGCCAGGAGACCCTATCGAACGCTTTTTCAGCGTCTAGCAGTAGAAGTGCCATAGGGTCCCCTGCAATTTCGGCTATGTCAAAGAGTGTGATAAACCTCTGAATGTGCTAGGTGGTTGATCGGCCCGGAACGAATCCATGTTGCCTGGCTGAAATAATTTTATGAACTAGTGGAGCAAGCCGGCTGGCCAGTAATTTGGAATAGATTTTAGAGTCATTATTGATTAAGGTGATAGGATGATAGGCCCCTAGCTCAGTGGGATCTTTATTCTTCTTGGGGAATACAATAATCTTTGCCTGTGCCCAGGATCCTGGCGGTTGACCACCCTGAAACACATGGGTCAATAGCTTGGTAAGAATCCCTTTCAGTTGTTTACTAAATCTGGCATAAAATTCTGATGGAATTCCATCGAGCCCAGCTGCTTTACCAGGTGAGAGGCTATTCATTGAGAGGAGTATCTCGACCCATTGTGGTTCCTCGGCCAAAATATCTTGATCAGTTTGGGAAAGTAGTGTCCATGTTGCCAAATCCAGATATTCCTCTATTTGATATTGGGTTTTATATGTCTCGGTATATAATTCCTCATAATATTTTTTAAATAATTCTCTAATTGCATTAGTGTCTTGTATAAGGCCATTAGTGGGATCTCTAATCTCTTTAATTGTATTGTCAATATAATCCTGCCTTGTACGAACAGCTAATTGGTGCCCCACTTTTTCCCCAAGCTCATAGACCGTTTCCTTATTTTGGGTGGCTTTACAAACTGCTTTTAATGTAAATATTTCTACAATTTGGTTTTTGGTGATGGCAACTTCTCTTATCGCTTCATCAACATTAGTATTTCCCTGAATTGCCCTTACTAGATCTTCCTCTTTTTTAGCTAATTTATTTTGTAAATTTTTTCAGCAATTTTGCATTTTGGTTACTTTTGATAGAAAATCTGATGGTTTCTCCCCTAATTCCCGCTTTAAGAGTATCCCATACAATTTCCAGCGGGGCGCTGCCGAGATTAAATTCTAAAAATTCAGCAATCCAATGTTCTATAAGCTGACAATATTCTTTGTTAAGCAGTAAAGCCCTTTCAAAAGTCCACCTCTTATGGTTCGATTGTATCTTTCCTATATCAATACTTCTAATTAAAGGGTTATGCTCAGACAACACCTTCGGTAATTTATCTATAGTGCAATTTGTAGCAAAGCAATGTGAAGCAAATATATAGTCCAGTCTTGTGAATTTGTAATGTGGGTGGGAAAAGAAGGTTTAACCGGGGTTATTTGAAGAATGCATTTGCCAACAGTCGAAAATCCCATGTGTACTACAAAGTTCTTCAAGGGCTTTATACACTCTCGGTTTCCTGCCTTGATATATGAAATTATTTGGCCCTTGCGCTCAGTCTGCTGGAAGATTCAGGTTAAAATCACCGCAAATAATCAATGGTAGTGGCCAATGTGCTAATTCGTTGTTTAAAAATATAAAAGGATCAGGATCATCCTCTACGCACCCGTATACTGAGCAAATGGTTAAATTTTTCCCCACACTATATTGACATTCGGTAATGGCCCATCTCCCAAACTTATCTGCCGTTGATTTCACAAATTGGAGACCCCCACCGCGTGCCAAAATTGTAACTCCCCGTGTTTTGTGTGCTCGAGTAGTTGCCGTGATCACCCTATATCCTAGAGTTTTTAAAATTGATATTTGGGACCCTTCGACATGAGTTTCCTGTAGGCAAACTATTGCCGCTCCGATTGCATTAAAACATCTTGCCGTTTTTTTGGGTCGTTTAATCCACAAATGTTAATTGTTAGTATTTTTAATTGACTCATTAATACACAACAAAAAGTAATCTATCATTAAAGCTGTTCCCAAGCAGATGGATTCTTACAAATTCCACAACTTCTGACTCGATTTCATGCCTGTAATCCCACCCCCACACTCTTCTCCCTAGTGCCCCTTTAAAAAAAACTGCTTCCCCCTCCCAGTATACCATCCCACCCCCCACTACCCCTTACTGAGGCTTCCTGGTTCAGAGCGAACCAAGTTGTGGGCACCCGTGTAATTAGTAGCTCCAAGCGGCCACTCGCCCCAATCCCTGTGTCTGCTTGAAGGAACTGGGTTATTCTTAAGCATAGTGTGTTCAGTTTTCATCAATTATTTAACATATATACAAATTAGTGACAATGATATAACTGCTACAAACATTTTACTTATGATTGTTGCTAAGTAATCTATTTATTCTTGCTTTTATATGAATTTGTGATTTCTTTTAAGTACGCTTCTGCCTGTATTTCACTGGTAAAGATTCTCGTAGTGCCGTTGATTATAATTTTTAATCGTGCCTGGTTCTGCAAATACACGGTGGCACCAGTTCGTTCAAATCGAGTAATTAACAGTCTCAACCTCCACCTTCTTTCCACGGTCGCGTGGGCGAAGTCAGGTCTGCAAAAGAACGAGAAGCCCTTGTATTCTCTTTTTTTTGTGGGCCGAGCTAAATCAAAAAGGGCTTCACGAAGTAGAAAATTACCAAAATTTACCAAGAGCGCCCGGGGATATTGCCCAGTTGTCTGAGATTTTTTTGAGAGAGTCAGAGGAAAGCGATGGGCCCGTTGTATTTCTTTGGTAAAGTCCCACATGTGTAACTCTGGAAACGCGATCATGTAGCCCCTGGGATCATTCCCCTCTGCATTCTCCGGTATCCCAAGAAAACGTAAATTATTCCGTCTTGCTCTATTCTCCTGGTCTTCAACCGTCTGCATTAAATCTTTAACGATACCATCCTGCTCTTTCCCAAGTGTTTGTAGAGCCGATACATCTTGCTCAATACTTTCCATACGTGTTTCCACTGATGCCATTCTATCCGAGATCTCAAGACACGTGGCTCCCACTTTTTGTACAGCCCCCTGAAGTTTCTGGATGGCAATATGGACGACAGTATGTTTTTTTTTGTTATCCTGTTTGACGTCTTCTTTAAAACTCTTAATTGATTTTAACACGTCGCACAAGGAGGGTTCTGACTGTGATCTCCTGCCATCCCAAACATCAGGTTGCGAAGTCTTAAGTGTTTTTGATTCTCCGGAAAGACATAGTTTAGGATCTAAACAGGTAATATCTTGTGATGCAATATTCCTGGATCTATGATTGGTCTGATCAGTGTTACTCCCTTGATCCGTAGTGTCCTCGTAGATTAGTTTATTTTGTCTTTTTTGTCTTCTTTTTCTTCTTTCTTGATTCTTTCTTGACGCACTATCCTTTGAAGCTACACTCAGTCTCTTTAATTAAAGCTCTTGTTCTGGCTCTGGCTCTGGTTCTGATAAATCGCATTCACGATCTGATGGTTCAGGAGACCCAACACTCGTCTGTTCTAGCTGCTGCAACTCACTTGAAGTTGAGGTGCCAGTTTCATAAATTTCAGACCCCGAATCAGACTCCGCTGACTCTGCAAGGCCAGCATGGGCCAGGCATTGAAACTGATTGAGCATGACAGGATTTTGATCTAGATTGGCGTCTTCCCCGACCTCACTATCAATAATTAGCTCTGGTACATGCTGTATCATTTGTATCTGATGTCTCTGTTGTACCGCGCCTTTGTCATGATCCAGAATTTGAGTCGCTTGGACGCTAAGTAACTCTGAAGCGTGGCCAGAATTAGAGTCTATTTTTGAAGTCAGCTTAGACTCTGCCATTCCAGCTGTGACTGTGTTTTTCCCCACCCTGACTGGTGCAGTTGCTTGTTCGGGTACTGTTGTTAAATTAACCGTTTTGATTGTTTCGCTCATTTTGATCTCCAACGTGCCCTTATCGTGATCTTTAACTTTATCCTTATCTTTATTATTTTCTGACACTTCGGGCTGTCTCCCTGATTTAACAGAGGGGTTACTTCCTTGAACACATGGAATTTTCGTTCTGTTTGATGTGTGGGCTAATTTTGTACCCAGAGCAATGGGCCCATCGCTCCCCACAGAGCCCGACGAAGCTTTAGCCACAGGATTAAATATACTTGAAATCCGGGGTTGGGCTTCAGCAGCTTGCCCGGTGGTTTTTGCGGCAGTTTTTAAATTTTTTATTGTCTTCAATCTTCTTGCCTTTTTAGCCAGCAGGTCTGCCTTATCTGTATCTGCCTTATCTGTAGCACACCCACTACTCTGTATACTGAGTGAATTATATATTTTGTCATCTCTATTTCCATCACAATCAATATCCTTGTCTTTTTCCTTTTCTGCAATTTTGGGTTTACTTTTTTTCTTTATCTTTAATCTTATCTTTGTCCTTTTCTTTCTCTGCCTTGCTCTTTAGGGACTTTAACAACAGGTATAGCCATTGGCAGCGGGCTACAAGGCTATGTTTATAGTTTCCCCGATATCCCTTTTTTCCATATCCTCAATTTTTCCTTTTACATCCTGCATCTGGAAATCCTGAAAGGAGTGTTTGCTTGCTGATAAATCGTGCATTTTATCGCCATTTTTTCATGCTCCTGTTTTGTTTTGACATCTGTCAGAATCTGGATGCTTTAGTGCAGCTGTAGATTCCATATGGTATGTTGAGATCATAAATATTGCACTGTTATGTTGTTTGCTTTTTACAAGTTAAGTGCTCTCTTCAAGTTAAGTGCTCTCTTCTCATTGTACCTGTTGGAAACAAGTAATCATGATTGTTTGCATCTGTATTACCTCATGAGTTGGGGCATTAATACACGGGAGAAAAACGACCCCATAAGCATATCATTAATTACAAGGCAGTTTCTTTCTCATTTGAAGACTAGGTAGATGCAACAGAGACCTGTAGTCTCGGACTAATTGGCAGCTATCAGACTAACATCCAAGCGCCAACAGCTCCCATAAAGTTAGTGAAAGTAGGATTTTCTGCCTTTGCCTGAGCATAGCACTTCTTCATATCACATAGCCATCCCAAGCAATTTTCATATATGTATTTGAAGATATTTTCTGGAATTACACATCTAGTACCAAGCCTGCATCACTCGCCATCCATACTTAATAGAGGTGCCAGTATGTTTTCAACTGTAGGATAGATTTGCCTCATGTAGGATTGTAGCAGCTATTAGTGGGTAAGCTTGATGGCAGCAGTTCATGACTGAGACTCTGCTTCAACTGGATATTATGTCTCTTGTAAATACACCTCACCTACAAACGGGGTATGATAGTTACCAGGTCTGGGGGCCTATAAACGTTAGGTCTTGAGTCCCCAGTTATCTATGGGTACTTGCTTTACGATTCAGTGAAATTGATGTTTAGTAACTCAAATCTTTTATCCCACTACTTTTTTTTCTGCCAGGCAAACTTTCAAAATGATAATTTAATCACAATAGGACCTCTGAGTTTTTTAAAGTGAAATATATTTCAGACTTTGAGGCCGTTTTCTTAAGTGTATGTTTACTGTTTTCTAATTTATGCTGGGCCCAGAGAACATATTTTAATTTATTTCCAGTTGGCAGAAGTGGATGGTTTAGACAGGATTTTAATCCAAGTTGCAAAGAGTCCTCTGACCTATTTTCTCCCTTCATTCATCAGAAATAATGATTTAAATGTAATTTATAACCTTTTTATTTGTGCATAACAAACGTGGCAGAGTGAATTCATGTATAGGGCATTTTGTAACACAATTCTATATACATACTTAGTAAAATGCATGATGATTGCTTTAATAGGGGATCCAGCACAATGTGAGGTACATTTCTGGTGTCTTTACTATCAATAGATGAGCTGATCATAGATTAAAACTGAGAATAGATTCAGTTTGCCTTCACTTTACTATTGTTAATTGTACACAATTGAGATGTGTATATCCAGGGTAGGTCACATGTATCTCATTTGCCAAATGATTTTCAGGACCATGTTTCTGGTATATCTAATGGCTAAAAAGTACTGTCAAAACTTTAGGGATTCTGACCTGATTGGGTTTACTGCAGTAACACCATAATTGAAAATGGAGAATCATTAAAGTTTCATTACAGAGTCCTATTTGCTTTGCCGTCCCAGCATCCTGAATCAGAAGTGCTACTAAAACTATGATTTCAAATCATATTCACTAAGGAAGCTAAGGATGATGTACTACCTTATTCCCAAAAGTAATCTGGAAGACACATTCACACGTGTTCTTCACACATTGAATATTTAGGAAACCCCTCTTTTGTGGGTCCTGGATTTTATTAGCTACCACTCCAAGTTCCATGAGCGCACTGCCATTTAAGCACATCCGTTTGGCAGTCAAAATATTTTGGAGTTGACAACCGCACTATCTAGCACAACTGCCCTGTTTACCTATGTTATAATGTGCCTTCAGTAGTTACAGCTTTGACATGTTGCTTGAAGTTCACTAAAATTAAGTGGTATACTCGACACCTGAACAAATTAAACATTATCTTTTTTAATCTGTTGCCGTTTACGGACCTAAAGCAGCACATGTATTTCTTTTGAGAGGGTCAGTGCAAGTACCCAGGGGTTTGGGATCCGTGTGCATCATTTCTCCCAGAGTTCAGGAGAGCTCTGTCCTGTCACTGAAAGTGAATGTTGTGATAATGAAATTTCCCCCAGGACTGACCTGAAGTGCATCAGCATGGCAGAGGCTTGTAGGTATATGTCTAGAATTGAATCAAGACCGATCCCTGTCTTTTTGAAACCAAAGTGCATTACTTTTAGCAGGAAGCAAAAGTGAATGTAGTGTAACTAACTAGCTATGCCCAGATCACAACCATTGTTGCTTGGAAATGACTGAAAAATCTGTTCAGAAAGGTCAAAGTACTGCTTTCCCTTTAATCCCTTTAATTCTTATCGGAACCTTCCATCTAGTAATTTTTTCTGCATGCACCATAGCAGTACATGTGGCTAAACATGTCCCTTGCCATAATTTGTAAACTTTCCATTTACTAGTACTATTATTAATTCTTTTCCAACTGAGCATAAGGGCATTGGGCTACATCTTCTCAGCATCATGCTCTGACAATGAGCATGCCCTTTTACACTGACTGATCCAATTGAATTAGTGTAGAAACCCAACTTTTAAAATTAATTTTCAATAATGATCCTTGGTTTCTAAAAACTTGCTTTAAATTATCTTCTCTAGCTGGGAATAACATATTGGGTCTGATACAGAATGTTCTTAGTGGCTGATGAACCTCTAAAACGTGAAGTTTCTTTATCTGATGATGTTTGTGCAAACATACTTCAACCTCGGCGAGGAGAGCCAATTAACTATTCTTTAGAATGCCACATATAAGTGCAGATTTCTAATGACCCCTCATAATTGACCTTTGTAGACACCCTGAATTCTACCGGTGGCATTTGTTACTTGCATGACATGACTCAGTCATTGGCTGTGTTCCCTGAAATCTGACTGTAGACCATTTCACTTCAAACTGAGTGTTCCACTTTATGCTGGACTGCTGCTTACAGAGGAATGGTGGAGTGGTTGGAATGCCCTGTGCTGCAAGCCATACGTTTTCTGAATTCATACTGCCTCAACGCCTTTAACCACTTGGATGCTAAGGCATCCCGATCATTCCCATTGACTTTCCATTGAAATCAATGGAAACTCCATGACGAGTTACCCTTGTCATTAGCGCTGAAGGGGTTAAGGCTTAATCTCCATTATTATCTTTGGTGTTTTCAGTTTCCATTTGATTGTACAAGTGATTAGATAGTTCCATGAACTAAAATTAAAAATTTTAAAAATGAAACTAACATTTTAAAGCTCATAAGAACATAAAGACTTTTTTAGGAAGCCGAATATGCCAGATAGGACATCCACCATTGCAACATGCCTCAAAATGCTACATTAATAGTCTATACTAATATATTTTCCCAAAAAGTATTTTTCATTCAAACAACTTTGCAAAACTTTAACTAACTCCAATGATTGTATTCAGTCTGTAATCCACAGACATTTAAACCACTACCTTTGTTGTAGATGAAATGCCTGGCATGACGTCCTAATGTCTCATTCTATTTAGTGAATCAATTTTAAATGCATTCACCGACCCAGAAGTTCTCTACTCATGACAGTTATCAAAGTAAAATCCAGACTGAATTCAATGTTGTGAAATCATTTTTTTGTCTTTTTGTTTGCTCAAATATATCTGCAAATTAATTCCTCACGCATATAAAACGCAATCTTTACAGGAGGATTTATTTCATGTTGCCTGCTTCTCCATAGTTTTACAGCACTGTTCAGTATTTTCTTTGAGGTGTTAAATTACTTACAAGCTTACTTTGTTCAATCATGTGAAACCATTTAAATGTTTTTAAGATCTTAATGTCATAGATATCTCCTTTAGTAATGTAGTTCTCTATAATAAGTAAAACAACAAAGATGCATCCTTGTTCATCAGCGACCTGCTTTGAAATCTGTTTTTATAGCAGTCCGCCGTAGTTTTCGTGTCTGCCGATTTACCCTCCAGTCTTGTATGTGCAATTGTTCTAATTTACTACTGGGCATCACCTATGCCACTAATACTGCACATCTTTTCTTGTGGGGTCTCTAGAACTGAATTTTAGGAGAAGCCCACACTGGTCCCCATTATAAACTAATGGGGTAACCTAAGGTAAGCCCGAGGACCTGGGTAACGTACGGTACATGCAATAATGTGGTCCACTGGCAAATTATTTACAAGATAGTATATGATATTGAATGACGTACTATAGTCGCGGCGAATGAGAAATAAAAAAGAGAAGACCAAACAAAGAACCTTCAACTCAATTCAATTTATATATTTCTTTAAAAAAAATTCCTAATGAATGCTTACATATGTTGGAGAAAATCATATCACGGTTGCTCCAAAAAAGGTGCGTAGAAAAAGTGATAGAGGTGCTCATGTGCTGGGTGACGTAAAGAAAAGTTGTTTCATCCACAAGGTTCAATTTTACAATTTGCAAGTGTGTCTTAACTCAGCCACTGTAATGCACCTGTTTGAAAACGCAATTATCCACTCAAAAATGATAATCCATTGCAAAGTTTTGGTGGTCTTTGAATCCTAACACCGTTCGTAAGGATCAACATATTCAGGCTAGAAAGAAAAATGTTGACGTTTTGACTCAACTGTTGCATGTGGTGATTAACATCCTTGCATGTGGATCTTCATCAGGACCACTGTGAGGACGGTCTACTAGGACAACCTATAGTAATACAAAGTGAATCAAGGGCTCCGACTTGGGGGACCCATGGTGGGGCTCAAGGCTCCTAGTCCCAAATATTAATGTCATCCAGAGGATCTTTAGACCATCAACCAGCATATGAGTCAACTGGGAAGGCACACAGGGATTATAAGAGTATCTGGGCCAATTCTGTTAGGCCGCTGTATTCAATTACATTTTCAGTAGCACAAATAAATCGTAAGGGATTCTACTTCAGTCAGCCAACCGCAACTGAGAGTTGAAGTAGAATCCCTTACGATTTATTAGTGCTACTGAATTGGCTTTACATTACTATAGGTTACCCTAGTAGTTCTTTTTCACCGTCCTGATTAAGACCCGCAAGGAAGGATGTAAAAAAAGCACTAGACGGGATCTCTCCTTGATGGTGGTGGCTTTTGTTGGAGAGCACTTTATTTTGTATACTTCTGGGTCAGTAATTGGAGTTGAAGGTAGCATAACCGGAGGGATGTGGGACTCAGTCCTTTCTTTTGTTGTTGAGGCCAGAGAGGGCCACAAACTCTTGCACCTGATCTTTTCTTAGGTGGGATAAAACATCTCGTGGTGTCTGGCATAGCTTCTTTCCTTTCCTTTAGTGCGGCTGTCTGGTTATTGGGTAATTGTGCTCTGTTAGTTTCTAGCGTGACTTGCAGTTGTTTCGGGTCACGTAATATGCACGATGACCTTGTCAATAAATGTTTATGGGATATGTAGTATATTATACGGTCATCGTTCTCAGCCAAGGTCTGTATCTGCTGGTGAAGGTATCTTGATGGGGGTTAGTATTAAGGTTTTTAATTGCTTCTGGTCGAAAGAGATATAACAGGCATGGTGTATATTGGTTCTCCAATTGATTCTTGCTGTTGGCTGCCTGCCATTGATTGCGTGCCGTCTTAAATTATTGGGTGGTCATGGGATTTGTAGTTGTTGATATAAGTCCGTGTACAGTAGTATGGCATGATGGCTACTGAAATGAAGAAGAGGACAGAGAAATCCTTTTTAAAAGAATGGATGTGTTGTACATCTTATGAGCGTGTGGAGGACTTGAACAACAAAAAAGATGTGTAGCCAAGTCTATATATTCTAGATTTCATACATTTTGTTCTGTCCAGTTAACATTGTATCAAGCCGTAGAATCATGCTGGCTTCTTTTCTCATTAAAATGGTTTCAGTATTGCCTCCTCTTGTGTCCCTCATTATTACTTCATTTATAGTCCATTTCCAATAATCTTTGCAATGGCAGCTATCCATATAATATTACTAGTGGAGCTGTTCTGTCATCTTTGATTTATGTTGGGTCAATATTTTTCAGAGATCCTGATTGTCCTTGTGAAAAATGTATATTGGAAAAGTATGCCAATGGATGTCATTTTTTGTTTTGCAATTTGAGAAGGTTGAATGTGTAAATGTTTTGTTCTGTTTGAAAGTGCTACCTTCAGTTGTTTGAAGGCATGACGTATATTCTCATTTGTAGTGTCCTTTGATTGGTTGTATGATCTTACAGTGTTTTTTTGTGTCAGACTCAAGAGTAGTATATATACTTACCAGATGGTTTCGTGGGCTGTGTGGTTTTTTTCCGTTCAAATTATGGTTTTGGTGGTTTGCATTTTAGGCTACATGAGCTGTTGGTTACGGTGGACCAAATTTTTTTTTTTTACTTGTTTGTGCTAGGGTGGATTGTGGAGACTTGCATGATTCAGCCAGAACCTTTTTTGTGTGATTTTCTCCAACAGGGTTACCCAGGTGTATACCACGCTCTCTTCAAAGAGTTCTTTCCAATAATGTCTCAAATAGAAAGGTGGCTTGACGGAAGCAATGGTATCTGTGTGCAGTTCTGCAAGATCTTCAAGAATATCTCCTATGGGATATTTTCTCTCAGGTTCTTTGGGTAGTAATTGCCCTATCATAGGGCGCACGTTTTGTCAATTGTTTTTTGTGGGGGAAATGGTGTTGATAATGAGTGGTCAGAGTCTTTTACCCATATGTCCAAAACGTTTATCTTTGGGCTACTTTTTGACATATTAAAATTTGATATATTTGGTCCATTGGTTCAGCCATTCGATGTAGGAGTTCTGATCTTCTCCAGTACATAGCCAAGTGTAGACTATGTCCATATATCTCAGCCATAGACTTGTGTTATGGACAAAAGGACGTAAGGAATACCTGTTCTCCTCTCCCAAAGCTGCACTCCCAAAGTTTCATTTACTAAAATGAATGTACACGGTTAATTTATTAAATTTTTTTTAAACTGATTTGGTTGTATTACATATAGGAATTCCAACATAAATTGTCAGTTTGTGGAGCTGAGATTCTTCTGAACTATTGGAGAATTAATGTGAAATTAACATATTTGATTTCTTTCTGTAGGATATAATTTGCACCAAACTCTATAAAAAGAAGATTGCCGCCAACATAAGTGCTTTTAATCACCCAACCTAACCCCCAAAAAGATTTCGGTGAATTTTTCATTGACTGCTATGACATAGGGTTGCTACGTTCCCTAGAGGGTATCATGAAGAGTAAAGGCTATATGATTATAGACAAACAGGTGGTTTTCTATCAACCCTTTTAGATGAAAGATGGTGAATAGTTTGCGAACAAAACAAAGAAAAATTGGCAAAGCATTTAGTAGAAAAATGAGGTGGAACAACAGGGCTTCAAGATTGATGAAATGCCATAAAACCTGGATATTTACTAAAAAAAACACACAGATTATTATAGGGGAAACTTGCACATATATGTAATACTTTCAATTTAGAAATGTATATATGCACTTTGATTTGAAAATGAAAGTTTACTTTCCCTATATTTGCAACCAAATTATTTATTTTTCCTGCAGCTATGTAGTATAGCTTAAATTTAGGACTCACTAGAAAATAGGACCATCTATTAGAAGATGATTTGGCAAGGCAGCAAAACCTGAAGATAAGTAGGCTGATTTTCTGAATTCTAAAACATTTACCAGACCAGGAGGGAGATGGATTTGCTCTTCCCACCCAAAGTAGAATTTAGAAAAAGTAAACTATAACCAAGAGGTAGGAATGTGGAGACTGAAGCATAAAGACTTAGTTCACTCAAATGAAATAGTTTTATTAATTTCGTTTCCAGATTTTAGTTTTTGAAATTTGTAACTGTCATAGAAAGGCACTTTTCCATAAAAATCAAAACCTCCTTGCGTTCTGGAGAACAGATACTTTAGTCATTTTGCATAAGGCTTAAATATAATCAAAAAGAAGCAATGTAACTTTCTAGTGTCACCTTGTAAACCTTGTGGCCTTCCTGATTCCTACCAGAGAAATTCAAACATAGGGGTTCTTACACAATTGTAAGATAACTTATGTGTAACTTTTATAGTGCTGTAATGGGTGCACCTCATTTTCGGATGGCAAGATTAATTTTGTGTGTTGATCAAAGTAATCCTAATTCTCCTTCTTTTATTTGATACTGAGGTAGTAGGTAACATTGTAAATATATATGTGAACTGGGTTTGACCAATAATTGCTCCTCATCTAAAATTCACACTGTAATTTTTGTTACCATCTTTTATATTTAGGTGTATCTGTGTGTATCTATATATTCTTCTACTTTATAAATGTAGAAATGTTTGGCACGTTATGGATGTAAGACTGTAGTGGCAGAATCTTTTCACAGTGTCTAAGTTTACTTGTCAACTATTTGCTATAGCATTGCCTCCTCTATTTTTTTTGTTCTTTGTTGCTTATAATGCCATGTTGTGTAAATGCGTATAGAGTGCTGCTGTGCCAAAGCCTCTTGACACTAACTAATAACCAAGGCCATGATATAAACCGCAACTGATTACAAAACCAAATCTGTTAGGTTTGAGTCTGCTGTTCGCAATATTCTAATGAAACCTAATCGCATACTCGGAATGGCACTTGAATCAAAGTGGTTTTCCAGAGTCTCTCATAACTATGTTGTAAATATTTGGATGAAAGAATTATATTGAAATGTAAATGTGTCTGCTTATTACAGAATATACCTGAAACATCTATAAAAATGGATTGCATGGCTGTTTGATTATTTGCTTTACCTCCTTGGGAGGTCTTTCTTAGATACTACTTATCCAGAGTAAGGGACACCAAAAGACGGATGAGTTTGATAAATGAAAAGCTGTTCAATATTCTGCATCGCTGGCTATGTTTGTATGGGTTTACTGCTTTCTGCATGTGATGAGTTGTACTCTTTTGACCAGAAGGCTTTCTGGTTGATTCAAAGAAAAGAGAGAAAGGTGTTTCTGAATCTAAATATATATATCTTGATTGAATGTAATTGTGCATTTCCTATTTGGGATTTCCGAAGTGTTGCAGACATTGCAATATTATGTATGAGGATTATCACAGTATTTCATTAGCTTATTTTTGTTCGGAAGAGAATGTTGTTTCTTTTGCACCATGCCTAAAGCCGAGATGAACAGATTGTATTAATAAGTGTTTATTTTTGTGCATCATTGATTCTGTGTATGGCTTTCTTACACATTTGCACTGACCAGTTATATAACCATATCAAAAAGTGTTTTTTTGTATGTGCCTATTTGCGCCTTGGTTTCTCCCACTGTGCTAGTTTTTCGGCTGTTGGCTGGATATTATTTGAATTGTGCACTATAAAGATAATATTTTTACAATTTGTTGATGAAATGGGTAATAAATATTGCCTCTGCAATATACAATTTGTGTTGCATAAGAAAATTATTGACATTGCATAACACTAACTGCATTTTATCAACGTTAGTTTCATGTACTTTCAATATTTTGATGAAAGTTCTTTTGGATCCTTTAGCTTATCATGATGTGGTGTAAGTATAGGTGTTTTTGTGTTATTGCTCTTGTTGGGTGAGAAATTTGCATTGACTGCAGCATTCTACTGCTTGAGGTCCAGTTTTGAAACGCTCCAGCTGTGTGTCTACAAGTTGTGTACACTGTTGTGAAATAAAAGCTCTCACGATTCTGTAGTTTTATGTAATATAGATCGGATGTACTTCTAGCAGTCACAGTAGATAAGTCTAACCGTATGTGACAAATAATGCACACAAATTTCTATTTGATAAACGAAGAAATAGCTATCATTCAGGGGGATAAAGAGCACAACTGAGTGCTGCGTTACTGCTTCCATAACAGTAACAAAGAATGCTACTAAAAGCAAAGTATGTGATTACTTGATCATCAGGACATGCCACCAAGTGTGTGTAAAAAAAAAAAAAACAACAAAAATCAAAACTATTTTACGAAAGATCAAAGTGTCAATTTGCTGTGGAGCATTCACATGTGCAGTAACCCATCATGTCTAGGTCATTGAAAGAATTGTTGCTGCATACCCACTTGGCAAGGTTCTAAGCATTTTCAAACAAGAAGTCCATTATACCATGGTGAGAAATATTACAAATGGAAAATGTGTGTTAGTTGCCAGTCTACTCTGGAGTTTCTGAAAATCACCCTAAAATCATACTCTCTGATCTTTCTCGAGATTGTGAAGAACCTCTAAGCTACATTGATGAATCCACAGTCGTCTTCCAATTGTCCTCTGTCAAAACAAGAAATGATAGAATTCCTGATTTTGTCACTCACTAGCACTGAACATGTGAGGTTCTCTTGCAAAGTAGTCTGGAGAAAACCCATTCTCTCCAAAAAGAAAATTGCTAAGCAGCTTAGTTCTCCAGAACCGCATCTGAATGAACCACAGGACTTCTGAGACAGTGACATCTGGGCAAAGTGTTGCAAAGTAGGGTTTCTTAGCTCTAACGCCCAAAACATTTGACAAAAATCAAGCACTGCATATCCTCACAAAAAACCTTGTAAACACCATCAAGCAGGTTGGTATATGAGTGGTAAGTTGGGTCTGCTATACTGCTGCAGGACCGAAATGCCTCTGTGTTATTGAGCCATCAGAAACTCTCTATATGGCAGCAAATTCTAGAGTAAATGTCATTCCATTTGTCCAACAACTAAAGCTTATCAAAAGGTGCATCAGCCAACCTACAGAACTATCATCTATGATTGCATGCTGAAACAGAAATGAACAATTGTCAATACACTGATTGAACTGCACCACATGACCATAGTGCACTTGAGAAAATTTGTAATACACCTGGTATTTCTGAAGGACTGTGTTTTCAAATGACTAATTACATACCTAATTGTACTAGTTCTCTAAGTTCCCATATTTAATGAATGTATTCCACTGCTATTCCTTTAGCATTTCCAGGATTTTATCATTTCTCACCTGATGAAATACCCGAAATGGATTGAGATTTGTCAGAAATAACATACAAAATAGACTGTATGGAACAAACAACATGGGAAACCAATAATTCATAAATCACTTTTGGACGAAGAAAAGGTGATAGAATTGACATGAGTGTACATTTGAATAGCCATAAACAGTTAAGCAATAACAGGATCGTTGCATCCAATCAAAAGCGGTGCCAAAGTCAGAGTCAAATTTATTATGATTTGGCTCTCAACGAGGGCCACATAAAAAATACACACATAATAATACAGCATAATACATGAAAAACATCATACGACAGAAAGACAGCCACAAAGTTATCTGCAAGTAAGAAAATTATCGACATCTCCCGGAAATTCATTAATAAATATCTAAAAATTCTTTAAAATAATTAAAAATTCTGGAACAGAACATTTCGTTAGGGGGGCAATAAAGTGCATGGAAGAACATGTTTACATTCACAATTCCCAATTGTAAACAAATTGGTTTTATCCATTTTTGGCGCATGGGACACAATACCGGGCAAATAAGCAATACATGATTAAAATCCTGCACAACATTATTACAGAAGTTGCATAGGGGAGAAACCCCATACCATTTTGCTAAAAGGGAATTCAGTGGAAGCAAATTATGACGTAAAAGGTACCAAAATCTACGGACGCCATGGGGAATATTCCAAATTAAATATTGTTGGGCTACTTTGGGAGTATATGTCATTGCCAGGACTTCCCTTTCTTTTTTCTTTGGTTGGGCAAGTATATCCGACTTAATGCAAAGTTCCCAGGACATTCTTTTTAACTTCAACTTTAACTCTAATGGAGAAAGTAAAAATAATGTGCTTTCATCCAGTTCAAGCAGCGATACCGCTTTTCTAAAGTTTTTTACCAGCTGCGAGAACTCATTAAAGTTGCCCAATAGTTCTTTTTTTATAATTTCTCGTAAGGTGCCCGGTTTACCTCTAGCCAAGCAGGCTACCCATCTTACAAGGGCTGCCAACCCCTGTGCCCAACAACTTCGAAGTCTGAATTCCAGCCTGCATGATGATGTAGAGCAGGCTGAGTTAAATGATAATATTTTTCTTAGTACCTTTCCTTCCATTTTTTGCATGAAGCCCCATTGTTTCAGCTCCACTAGTTCCATTCCATAAAGGAGGGATGAAGGGATTTTAGTTTGAAATACATCCAAGCATAGGGAGAAATGTCTCTTCCCAGTAGCTTTATACAGAGAACATAATCCCATACCATGGGTCATCGCTTTTCTGGAATTATGTTCAATGTGAGGCTTCTCACTAAGATTAGCAGATATTATTTTGCCTAAAAACGTGTAGGTTTTAACCACCTCAAGTTTTTCTCCGCTAAGTATCCAATTATAGCTACTAGACCTGCTTTTCTTCTTTCCAAAGATGCACATAACTTTACTTTTAGAGCTATTAATTTTCATATAATGTGCATCTGCAAATTGGTTCAATGCATGAAGACGATTAGAAAGACCTTTCGGGGTCAAATCTAAGACAAGTATATCGTCTGCATACATTAGAATCGATATAGCTGTCCCTCCAATTTTCGGGGCTAATCCCTCACAAACTGCAACTGTAGTAGGTAAATCGGCCGTATACAAGGAAAACAATATGGGTGCCAATATACACCCTTGTTTTAAGCCGTTCAGGGAGGGGATAGAATGAGAAAGACCCCTCTCACCTCCTTGTAGCACCTTACACCATGTGCATGAATGTAAAGACTTAACTAGGTCTAATTGGTATCCCGGCATACCCATAGCCGCCAACTTTCTCCACAGCGTTGGACGATCCACCTTGTCAAACGCTGTGGAGAAATCTATAAATGCTACGTATACGCCACCTCCTCGGACACGAGCATATTTATCCATAATTACCTGTAGCAATGTAAGATTATCTAAAGTTCCATGCTCTTTTCGAAATCCTGTCTGTTCCATAGGTAAAATATTATATACATTTATCCATTTCATTATTTGCTATAACAAAAGTTTAGCAAAAATTTTCCCTATTGAGTCTAATAGAGCTATTAGACGGTAATTAGAGGGGTTGTCCCGATCACCTTTTTTAAAAATTGGGATTAGGATACTTCCCCGCCAAGAGGCGGGGACTGTTCGTGATTTAAAACACGCCAGAAATACTGGAAGAAGAATCCTGCTCCAAGTCATAACATCTTGTTTGACTATAGACATGGGCAATTCATCAGGCCCCATAGCCCCGGAAGAGCGCATGCTCTTTATTACGGTAGCTATGGATTGCTCAGTGGGGAGTTCCATTATACAATCGCTATTTAGCCCTGGCACCCAAGGGTCCGCCCCTGCACCATTGGGCGCATATAGGGTGGACACAAATTTGGTCCAGACATCTTCCGTAATAACTATAGGAGTGGGCGTTATTACAGACCCACATCCTTGCCTTATTATGGACCAGAAATCTCTCGAGTTTTTACAAATCGAGGCCTCTCTTAACTTGATCCATAAAATATCTTCTTTTTCTTTTTTTAATTTGTATCTCAATCTTACCCTTCTTCTTTTTAATAAAGCTAACTGAGACTCAATTTCCCCCGATCTATTGAGGTATTGCTTTCTAACGAGTTTATTTATTTCGTTATTTAACCTTAATAGAGGACTAGGGGAAAAATGTTTCTTTTTTGGTTTTCCTATAATCCTAGCCATTGAGGTGACTTTTTTAATAAGATTTTCAAGAAAAAGGAATTCCCTACCTTGATAGTAGTCCAACTCCAATAATAATTGGCTAAGGATATTTTGTACATCCTTACTATTAATATTTCCCCAATAACATCTATCTGTATTGCACTTGATCGAGAAACCTCTATTCTTTAAAGACCAGAGGCTCGTTGCAGGGGGTGTTAATGAGACAGTTATAGTAATTATTTTATGATCACTGAGAGGGGAGTGAGAGATCACCAAATCTTTAAGAAAGAAGAACATATCAAAATCCGTTATTACGTAATCCAAAATAGATTCACCCCTAAAAGATACATGTGTATAATTTGCAGGAGTATCTGAAGGCATCCTGCCATTTATAATAATTCCCTCCAGGGAACTAAGTTCCCCGAGGAGAATCTTGCCTCTTTTATTAGTTTTGATTTGGGCAGGCAGGACTGCTTGAGGTATATTATATGCTTCTTCCTTATCTTTATTTCTAAACATAACCAAAGAAGTGTTAGACACTTTACAATTCAAGTCCCCCACCAGCAATAAGTACGGGGGGTGATCCACCTCTATTAGTTGTTTGACATGGGAAAACATACGTTTTAAAACAATCGTGAAAGTATCTTCTGGAGGAATATAAGCATTTAGTATTATGAGTGAGGACCGTTGACTAACAGAGTCCATATTGGAAATAGTTATGGATTGGAATAGATTACTCTCGTCCTTATAATGGGAAAATTGTCATTGTAATGCGTTTGATAACAAACAGGCAATTCCACCCTTAGCATGGCCTTTTTTTGATGGAGTTGCAGGAGCCTCTAGGACGAAGTAATCTTTCCCTCCATATGGGAGAGTTTTACACCATGTTTCCTGGATACATATCACATCTGCATTCAAAGAGAAGAGGAAATCAAATTTCTCGGGGCAATTCGACAAACCGGCGGCATTCCAAGAGACAATTTTTAGACAAGTGTTAAAGATGCGAAAATGGTCGTGGGTTTCTCGAGGTTGTATTTGAGAGAACTCCTGGTAACCAGTTCCACATCAAATTGTCTTCATTTAGAGGAATGTCTGTATTAACAGGTAATGGAAGCACCTGTGAAACCATTCGTTTTCCTCTGGATACCCAAATTTTTAGGTCTTTATTACACATAGAAAAATCATCCTGATCAGAGGACCACTTTGTGTTTCTTTCACTAGATGAAAGACACAAATTATTGTTAACAAAGGGTAGCACGTCAATTCCTCTGCATTGAAAGGCTTCCGCTTGATGAAGAACTAAATTGGCTAATATTTTAGAGTAAAACTTTACCCTTGTTCGTTGCCCATTTATAGATTTTATTGGGAGAACTAAATCAATGTCATTTGTTAAAACTAACTTTAAACTTTCTATCTCCTTAAAGCAGTTGAGTAACCAGGATCTATTCATTTTTAGATCTGTATCAAATAATGGGAGAAAATCCAATGACAAAGTATCCACATTTAAAATAGGGCTTTTTGCTGAATGAGGCATTGAGTTCCTAACTACCTCCGTCTGTGGCCGAAATATAGGTGCAGACGGATTAAATACTCTTGTTACTATCGGCGTCTGTATAGTATCTTCGGGACTTATCGATAGAGGATCGGAGACATTTACTAATGGACATGGGACTGCCCCCTTCATAGATGCTTCAACCGGGGTACTCCCACATTCAACATTTATGTTACCTCCAACTTCCGTCATCTCGGGGATATCTAAAGGTGGATTTTGACCACTTTCTGTAGGAACAGGCATTTCAGATGTTACATGTTTTTGAAAAATAATTTGCCTAGGTCTTTTCTTTTTATATTTACGTATCAGTTTCCTATTTTTCCCTCTTAATTTTACTTTAGTAACACTAATAGTTCCCGAGGGACCTTCAGGCTCCTTTTTATCTTGTATAAAAATAGGAAATAGATCATGACCCTCCGTTTGCATCTCTACAACCACATTTTCTTCCTGCTCAGCCAACACAGAATCTTTTATCTGTGGCAAGGAAGATGGGGAAGATCGATTAGGGGGCTTATGGATATCCACCTCTATAGACAATCCTGTGGGGGCAATTCCCCCCACCTCAGTAGTATTATCAACGACTTTTTGGACAACAGAAACAGAATTACTAGAAGTAATAAGAGGATTAATCACATTTTCAGCTTTTTTTACATTTTGTGCCAGCAGCACCTGCAATATCTCTGTAACCGAAGACAAAATACAATCGGAGTTTACAGCAAATTTACCCATTAAAAGTAATATGGAAGACAAGATTTGCTCAAGGGCTATGAGAGACTCAGAAATGGGTTTATCATTTTTTGGATAGCTGGATGATGTAAAAGCACAGATCCCCGATAAATTAAGTTCCGGAGATTGTACAGCACTCTGCGAAGAAAGGTTATCTGTGGATTTGACAGAGGGAGTGCTGCTATAAAGTAGCAATCCAGATGGTGTTTCTCCAGTAGGGGTTTTATTAGCCGCTAGATGAAGCAAAGATGGCTTATCCACATATCGTCCGCAGAGTTCCAGATCAATGCTGGTGGCTATTGAGACATCAGCCTTATCTTTTTCCAAATTATCATTTCCCATGAGAATACTATGTCCCAAAGCTTGCGCTGGTATTAGCAAGGGATCAGCGCCAGTCACATATGCTGGACCTGTAGAGATGTTTACTTCACTTGACTGGTTCAGTGACCTTTTTGTTTCCAGCATAGGATCAAGCTGGCAAGCTCCCTCCATATTAGGACAAAGTTCCAGCTGAGGTAAATAATCAGTATCAGAATTCTTAGGAACTTCTAGGGATTTATTCAGACTTTTTTCCCAGATTTGAGACAGTTGCATCTGCCCTTTCATAGTATCATAATTAACATATTTTTTCCTCAAATGAATAGGACCGGGTATTGTACCAGGTTTCTCCATTACAACTTTCCCAGAACGGAGTTTCTTTGCCTCCATAGTGCAGGAAAGACTGGTCCTACAGCTGGATTCCCCACTATTGAAGGTAATACACAATGTAGAATATGAATGATAAAAAATATTCCCAGGGGGGTGAACACAAGAAACAAACTTGCAGAAAAAAGTAGTCTGTGACTATAGTCCTATCAAGATGTTTGCATGCCTATAAGGTACAGTAAGTCAGGCAGCGAACAAAGAAAACAAACTAAAGTATTATTAAAAATACCAGGGCCCAGCCCGGCCTACCTCGGCCACTGAGGGCCACAGAGGGCCCGCCCTTTGCCCGGGCTTCGCTCCGGGCGTCCCGCGAGACGGGGGTGACTGGTGATTTATGCGCCTCCTGGCGCGCAACTGACGCGAGTAGCGTCGTGAAGGCTCTTGGGGGTGTAGTTTGTATCCCCACCGCGCTCCACTCGGCGGCCTCACCCCGGGATGAAGAAAGGGTCGGGCGGCGGGAGGCGGGAGGACAGGAACCACAGCAAATAATGCAGGCAGCTAATGTAGCTTTGTAGCGGTCAGCAGCCACGAATCACCACGCCAGGAGTCACCCACTCGACCGGGGTGACTGGTGATTTATGCGCCTCCTGGCGCGCAACTGACGCGAGTAGCGTCGTGAAGGCTCTTGGGGGTTGTAGTTTGTATCCCCACCGCGCTCCACTCGGCGGCCTCACCCCGGGATGAAGAAAGGGTCGGGCGGCGGGAGGCGGGAGGACAGGAACCACAGCAAATAATGCAGGCAGCTAATGTAGCTTTGTAGCGGTCAGCAGCCACAAATCACCACGCCAGGAGTCCAAAGCGGTGCTGAGAGGGACTACCTTTTGGAGTGAAAGGGATAGCAGATTCTACTACTACAACAGAGGTATCTAAGCTGGAGGTAAGCCCCAAATTCACTTTAAAAGATAAATGCATGAGACAAAATAAGCGTACACAGCTGCCACGTTCACTTTGCTGTATTTGTATCTGGCCGCCTAATCCAGGCAGATCTACAGAGAAAACAAAATGCCTTTTGATGAAGTTTGGCAAATCACTAAAAATAGTTGCCCTTTTGGGCTTCACATAAGAGGAAGAAAATGAGATACGTTCACTCATTAGCTAAACAAACCGGAACCTGCAAACACGGTCATGGTCACTTAAGATATAATACAAGTGTATTATTTGATGATAAAGGACATTAGTATATGTTTACACGTGACTACGCTCCTCCAATATCACAAATCTAAGAGGATACTGAGGGGCTTGAGTATAGTACTAAATCTCAGGGTCGATTATATAAAATTTGTAAACCAATGGAACGCCATATTAGAAATGTTCTTGACATTTTTTTTTATACTCGTGACATTGTCACAGTTCCTTAGGGTGTTAGAGGAGATAGAACAATTCAAAACAACCACCTATAAAAATGTAGAAAGCACAGAGTGGGGCAAGCTATTGGAGTGCATCAATAGTAAACTTGAAGCATGCACAAAATCATTGAAAGCAAAAATAAAACATTCACAAGGGACATTAGATATTACAAATTAGTTGTTATACACACGGACAAATGTCTATGCTAAAAAAGGATAAGTAAAAGTAGGGAACGGGGAAGTATGGAAGATACTAGTCTCTCTGAGGAGTACCAACAAGAACCATAATCGTCGAAGCATCACAAACCACTATTGAGATATCACTAGAAATTAGACCATATGCTTCAAAGGACGCTATTTTGTTTTCATTTTAACAAAATCCTTAAGCTCAGCAGCCAAGAAAATACTTCAATAGCCAAAACAAGGAGAGGACAAAGAACAAGCAAAGGAGAAACACATTTTCAATAGTCAGATGAAAGCCTAGTGATTAACATGTCTAAACAGTATGCAACAACCATCAAATCAGAGTATTATCAAAAGTTACTTCCTTTCTTTGCACTCATGGAAAAAAAACACGAAACTACATTTTTTTCTTCCCGATACAGTTGAAGACCATAACTTGAACAGACGGATACAATGTACATATAATTTTTTACTACAAAATACTTTTGTACCACCTTCAAGTTATAAGCACTAGACAATTTTGGGACTTTATCATAAATAGCATAAGGAAATTGAAGTTTGGAAAATCCAGAATCCACAGTAATTGTATGCAGGAAAAAACCTAGGCATCCAAGAAGACAAAGGAAAAGGACTGGTAGTAATGGACCCAATGTTCTATAAATTCAAAGTGAATGAGCATGTAAATAATACTAATACATGTATTAATTTACAACATGATTGGGCGATCAAATTCCAAAATACTTTGAACGAAGAACAGGAATAAGCAATAAAACTGGGTTGTATATTGGGGTTTCTCCAAACCACATATCCTAAAAGACTGAAGTTATACATGCTGTCCAAGGTACATAAGTTAATAACGAAACCACCTTTCAGACCAATTGTAGGAGGCTGCTGCGCTGTACTTGAACCCATTGCCCGGTACGTTGATTTTGTTTTTGCGCACAATCTATTTCCAAAAATAAATATCTGGTGTGAAAGATAATGCAAATTTCTTACACAAATTACTGAAGGGATTTGCCAGTTGAAACAGATACCCTTTTATGTACTATTGATGTGTGAACTCATCCATTATAAACTCCGGAGGCACTGAAGCAGTTAAGTGGGTTCTACTACATACAGAAGTCATTAGAAGCAATACCATTTTCATTCTTGGACTGCTACGTTTTCTTACTTTACCATAGCTGCTTTAAGTGGGAAAATTAATATTATCAGTTGATTAATCGAACTGCCATGGGTTTTTCAGGAGCCCCCGGGTATGCTAACATCTTCATGATACATTTTATACAATAATATAATTGCAGTGATGAGACAGCATCATAATCAGATTTTATACCTTAGATATGTTGCTGACCCTAAATCAGGAGAGCAACAAAAGATAAATACATAAATAAGATACTGGGCCTTCGTGAAAAAAAATTCCTTACGTTGAATTTAGATACAGTCAGTCAAGAGGAGATTACTTTTTTTTTTCTTCAGTGTCTTGGTAAAACTCTAGGATTGATATTTGCACACAAGCATTTATCAAAAACGAACACATAAAAACAACTTACTGCCTTATCAGAGTTTCCACCTGACTGCTCTTGAGACTCATTTACCATATTCACAACTAACCAGACTTAAAGTGATCAATTCAAAAACAAAGTGAGTACATGACTAAAGATAAAGAATTCTACGAAAATGCAAGTTCAGTGTTTATTCTACTCCAATAATGGAAGAAGCCACCAACAGAGTCAACTCAGACTATCAACAAGTTACTGAGGATGTCTCGTAGGCCAGAGCATGGCAATAAAGAACATCAGCAACAAACATTGGGCTTTTTTTTTTTTTTTAACATAAAACAAGATTTTAAGAAAGCATTCGCTGGAAAAAATCCTCCTCTTGTATTCCAGATCCACAAACAACAAGAAGATGGTAACTAATGAAAAATCCAGCGAAGAACAAATCTGAATCGCCAGCAAAAATATCCAGGGGGAGTAGTTCGGCATGCTAAAAGGGCAGTTGCTTTCATAGAAAGCTCTGCACAGCCATCTGCAAATCCTACAACATCCCAGCGATACGGTAGCCATTGCACCTGGCCTGTGTCTGGGCTGATTATGGTCAGGGAGGAGCCTTGGTGAGACTGAGATGCAGAGATTACCAATTTCCGAGATGCTGCCTGCCAGCTGCATTGTTGCTTTCAACAGTTGAGGCTGAAAATCATGAAGACTTAGTGGCAGCTGTGAGGCTTAATTAGTGGTCTATGTCAGACTCCCCTGTGGGACTGGAGCAGCGTTCCTACACTCCTGTGAACACTCAGCGGATTCCCCTTTTTTTTGCAGAGTTTTATATAGCGCGAACTAGACCCGAACCGAATCAGGTATCAGAGCGCTTTACATAGTACCAGTTACGTTACATGAGGACACACTTTCATTTTAGGCACGGGGAGATTAAGTGATTTGCCCAGAATCACAGGAGGTTTTTGGCGTCGTTACCGAGACTCGAACCCAGATCCCCAGGTCCGAGGTCGAGCACCTTAGCCGTTAGGCCAACCCCTCTCCCCTTTCATAGGTGGTGTAGCTTAAGCGGTGGTGGGGATGTTGCAGGGCCTGTCCTTTGTGTCCTCTTAAGAGAGCAAGTCCTGCGTTCACAGGAGTGAGACCTTTTGAGATGAAGAGTGATGCAACCCTCCCAGAAAAAGAGGGGCAGTGATGTGAAACCATGCGGAGAAGAAGCAGCCCTGTGTTCATCCCCACCCCTGACCTGAAATGTCAGTGTCTCTAAATCGACGCATGTGCGGCGATTGACAAATGTTGTAATGTCCCAGAGCTGTGACTGGATATATCCATCTCCTTTGAGGCCTTGAGGTGAAGCTAGTTAGTGCCCTCACAGGTGATTTCGGGGATAGGGGAAGACTGTTTATGCTTCTTCTAGGCTGAACAATAAGAGTCAGAGGGGCAGGTGGTTTCAACTCCACTACCAGCTTCTATAGGAATCTTTACACTGGAAAGATGACAATCCTCATAAGGTCTGTCACACCAGCCAAGAATTGAGTAGACAGACTTACGGTTTTTCCTACCTCTATTTGGTCCCACCATGGTCAAAGACTAAAGCAATCCGATCTCAAAGCAGGGTACTGCATCCGACTACCCTAGCCAGCGGACAAACCACTCTGGGTGATCTCTCTGCAACCTTATATACCACATGCATATTCTGCAAGCAATGCTTCTTTCCTCAAAGGAAGCTGTGGAAATCAAAATTGGGAAGGTAAAAACTGACCTTTTGATGCTGAGACAGGATTTGAGAAGTGGTGTTGAAAGAAGTCAGAAACAGAGGGGCAGTACTTTGAACTCAAAGATATAGTTAAGTCGTCCTGCTTTACCTCGAAGTAGAAGTTGCTGAGGAAAGAGCAAGGAGAAACAGCATTTGCTTCCTGAAATTTCCTTTATCCACTGAAGTGTCTGCCTCAACCCCTAAGAGAATGGGTAACGGAAGCATAGTTACTGTGTTGCTTCATCATTGAGTGGGCCCACCAGACTGTGACAAAGACCGCCGCAGGCGCTTCACCAAGGCCCGTAATTGGACTGGGATGAGATCATGATCATCGCTCGCGGGGGAGGGAGGGGGGGGGGGAGGTGGAGAAATCTAGGAATATTAGTAGATTATATTAAAATTTTTAGATTATACTAGAAATGTTCAAATCCCGCAGAAAGAAAAGGGAAAGTGAAAGCAATGAATATATGCTCTATGCTACTGTACTCTGCCAGAAAGTTTTTTTTGGTTTTTTTTGAACTGTACGGTTCTTAATACCTCCAACGTTGCATGAGAATAGGTAGAGGAGCGACATACCCATGGTCTAGTATGACCGCAGATGAACTAAGGGAATTCATCCGTGGCTGGGAGTGCTACCCTAACCAAATGAAAAAGACTCCAACAGAGTGACAGACACCTGCTGAGATTGACTGTTAAAAGCCAACGTGCATTTCCAAAGGCCACAATTGACAATAGATACACAAGAGAGGGGCCCTTAATCTCCTAGGAATTATCACATGACCAACCTAAAAGAGACAAAGAGACAAAGATGTGCTGCCACCTGCACTAGAAGACAACTCTTTCTCCTTGAGGGACGCATGATGTTTCTAAAGAATATATTCTGCTGTGATTGAGGCTGAAGTTGTAACCTATTTACATATACATTTGCCACCTGAGTTGATGCTTGTGTACTGCCACTAAAGCCCTGCCCACTAACTTTGTTGTTGTTAACATAGATATAATATGTTTCTTGGTTGTTTATTGGTTAAAGAGGAAAGACAGGAGTGAACTTTGCTTACTGGCCAGGCTACCCCTGGCTAATTCATTGGATCAGTGATAATTGATAGATGCTTCATGGTTGGAAGTATGTGGATTGGGAGGATCTACTAGTTGTTAAGCTCCATAGTACAATGCATTTAGTATGCACACACTTGGACCGGAGGCTGACTCCCTCACACCAGAGATTCGTTATGATAGGCCATAATGGAATGTCGGGCTCCCGCACTCCTACCAATTGGATCTCATGGAATGTTAACAGTCTTCAGTATGTGGCAGAGGCTCTCATGGGCAGCGTCTGTAGAATCATTGTCGGATAAGGATTCATGTCTGCGACTCATGCTGGGATGGGCAGATGCTCTCGAGGATGTGAATGGCCACCCTGTACATAGATTTGTTTCTCGCAGATAGACAGCACATAGTTAGACATAGGGACATATGCCATGTTGCTGGGTGCATGAAATGGTACTCCAATGACACTACTGGGGCGTGGCCAAGATGGCGACTTAGGTGGACGCAGATCCCCGAGGCCCGGCCCCCTTTCCTGGCCAATTCAGGCGTTTGAATCCCCACAAATGCTTTGAATTGGGTGGAGAGCTGAGAGGAACCGACGAGCTGCATACATGAGTGTTTTCGGTAGCGAGGGACCACATAGAGCCGCTGCAGCAGCCCATAGCCCGTGACCCACATCAGTGAAATGGCACCCATGCAGCGCAGGCGAGAACGAGGACGGGTCTGAGCCTCGCAGGGGAACATCAGGACTCCAGTGATAGCCCACAGAATTCCGGCAGTCTAGCGGCAGCTGACCCAACCAGGGTGTGAGCAGGTCACAAAATGGGCGACATCGAAGGGAGGAGACCTGACCGAGGACAAGAAGCGTGGAGCGCCAGGGCGGCCTGGGTCGGCGGTGCGAAAATTGAGACCGAGGCTGTCAGGCCTAGAAGAGCGTGCACAGACTGCACCCCCGCAGCGGCGCAACGAGGACCCCGGCGGCGCATCGTGGTAGATGCTCTCGAGTCGTAGCGTTAGGGGTACTGGCGCTGATAGCCTCCAGGCATGATATTTCCCACAGAGCCACACACCCTGCGTCTGACACAGAGAAAGAGTGAAAAAGCGACAGGCCGCTCCCGCGCAACCCAACGGCCCTATCAAGCGTGGGACAGGAATTACGGCACAACACCCCGGGGGCACTTAGTTGAAGGCAGACGGAGGACACGTGGATAGCACCCCCAGAGCGTATCCCCTTTTAAGAAGGGCCAGCTTTGCGGTAGCCTGTGGATCTGGGGTGCAGTTGGAGGGACCTCACGTGCAGCAAGAAGGGCGCAGAGAGATAGCGCCCAGGGCGTCGGACAGGCCTAGAAGGATCATCTTGAGCCAGAAGGTACTAGCGCCGCAGCAAGAGTGGCGGTTGAAGGCCCCCCCGTGAGAAATAGATAGAGTCCGGCGCCTCTAATATCAGCGGTGGGGGGGGTCTCACTATGGGCCACACTAAGAGTCACAAGCCCAGGGACACCTACACTGGCCCCACTGTGCAGGAGTGTGGGGGTGGAGAGTCCCCTAAAGACTCACCCAGGTGAAATTGCAGGAGTGAATCCCCCCTCCTAACGCAGTGCGCGACAGCGGGGGTCTGATGAGAAGACAACAGAGCTTCTAGGCACACTAACCGAGCATAAGCTGGGGAACTGGGCCTGCGCGGCAAGGACTGGCTGGGGAGTAGCGAAGGCGGAGCTGCCCCCTGTGTGTGTCCCATCATCAAGGACTAGGGTGACCAAAGACGCTGACGTTGCTCAGACTCGGCCCACCGAGCGCCTTACTGCAGCATTCCACTTGGGGGACCTCGTCGATACAGCCTGGCCCTACTCCACAAGAAAGCCACCCCAGATAGCTGGTACACGCACCTCCCACAGAGTGGCCCCTTCCTGTCGCCCGGCAACTCGAAACACGGTGGGCCTTGGACTTGCACTGCACTCCCGCCCCCAAGAGTGAGCAAACTAATGCCGTGGGAGGGAGCATGGTGCCGCCACACGCATTTGTTCTAAAGTGATAATTTCAGCCACAGTCGACTAGGGCCCGAAGCACAGGTCCTCTCAGGATACCAGTGGTTAGTAAGACCGGAGCCCAAGGTGGAGGCACCCTACCATGACCACAACAAGGAAACGGGGAGAGTGCACGTTGACAGACATGCTTCTCAAGGGCCCCAAGAAAAGCGATAAAGGGCCTCCTTCCCCCCTCCACCCCAAAGCAGCTAACAGACCACGGGGATGGGGAAGTACCGATCACCCGGGCGTTCCTGGAGACCCTTTTCAACTCTCTACGGGAGGGCTTTCACGTGCTCAAACAGGAGGTAGCAGGGGAAGTGAGGGAGATACGCCTGGAAGTGGATGGTCTGGGGGAAAGGGTGGCAACCGTGTAGGACAACGATCACACTACAAGTGAAGAAATCGAACACCTACAAGAACTCATTCGCCTTAAAGATAAGCAGGTGGCCCTACAGGCGCACACCGAAGATTTAGAGAATATGTCGAGACGTAATAACATCCGAATCAGGGGGGTCCCGTTGAAAGCAAAGGGAGCTGATGTAACCCAGTACCTGCAGGCCCTCTTTCAGGAGGTACTCGGTGAAAGTTCGGACTTCGACATTCGCATTGATTGGGCGCACAGAGTGGTTTTGGCGCGACGCGCATCCGCTCCCCCTCCAGATATCTTGGCTTTCCTGCAGGACTTTCCACTGAAGGAGCGGATCCTGCGGGAAGCACGATTGAAACAACCTCTCCAGCACCAAGGTCACTCAATAGCGCTGTTCCACGACCTGTCTGCCATCACTCTGTAAAAAAGAAAGCGTTTAAAGAAGTCACTGCATTCCTGAGAGACAAAGGGATGCCCTCCTCCTGGGGTCATGCCTTCCACTTAATTTTCAAATGGAATGGGGCACTGCATCAAATGAGATCCCTTCAAGAGACCTGCGCCTTGCTGGGTCTTGAGCATAACAAGCGGCCTGCCTCCCCAGTTCCTTTCTCAAAATCTCCGAGGGGGGATGGCAACGAGTGGGCCGATGACTAACACCCAGAGCAGACCTGAAAGCAGACCACACAACGATTTCGCAGGAACGAGCCTCGGCCCTCAATGGGGTATCCAGAGACACTTTGCCTACTGAATGAGTTGTTATGAAGCTGGGGACACATTCGCACTAACTCTTAGCTGGCTCGGGGGAGGGGGGCAGGGTTGCTGGAGGTGCACGCTCATACACGTAACCTCACCGAAAGCCTGCGGCACGAATGGACAGCATTTGGACTATGGTAAAATGTTGGGATCGTTGCGGAGGGTGGAGGGGCTTGGGTTGAGAAAGTTTGGGATGGGGTGGGTGGTTGTTGAGCGGGGGGGGCTGGGGGGGATTAGGGAGCAGCGGGTGTGGGGAGGGAACCGGTGTGCCAAGAGGGGGGAAGGTCCTAGTGAGGCGCCATGCAGGGGTGGTCCCCCTATGACTATACTATACCTAGACAAGTAGACATATGACCAGGGCCACTTTGAAAGTCATTACCCTGAATGTGAAAGGGCTCAAAAACCGCATTAAATGGCGTGCCGTTTTATCATACTTAGAGAGAATTGGACGCCTCGATCTGTCTATTACAGGAAACACACCTCCTATCCAAAGACTGGCATTGGATGAGATCCCGGGCATTCCCTCAGCAATTCTCTTCCTCTACCACTGATGATAAAGCGGGTGTAACCATATTATTTGCGAGGCACTTTCATGGTCAGGTGGAAGATAAGGTAGGGGAAATCAGGGTAGGTTGCTAGCTTACAACATACAGGTGGGTGGTATGTCCATGATCATAGGATCTTTATATGTCCCCAACTCAGGTCAAGAATCTTTTCTCAAGGGTGCCCTATTGGAGATCATAAGCTTCCAAGTCAGATACACACTAGTGGGAGGCGACATTAATCTGGTCATGGACCGGAAGGCAGCTAGAGCGGGCCATCGCTTTGGCTCGGCAGGAGGGGAAGGAATGGATGGTTCAGAGGGGACGGGTGGATCTGTGGCGGGAAGCGCATCCTCAAAGCACTCACTACACATTCCACTCTCACATGCATCGTACCTATGCCAGGTTAGATCATTTCATAGGATCCTCTGAGCTTCACACACTAGTAGATGACGTAGAAATCATTCCAACTGCCATATCGGACCATGACGCAGTGATGGTGACTATGGGAGTCCTTCGGACAGAGACAGCGCGGGGTAGGTTGCGATTGCGGGAGACCCTATTACAGAGGAAGGGGGTAACCCAATAATTACACAAAAGCATCACTGACTATCTCACACTTAACGACAAGCGAGAGACACACCTTTGACTGCAGTTTGGGGTGCACTTAAGGCAGTAGTAAGAGGGGAACGGATAGCCATCTCGGCAGCGGAAGCTAAGGAGCGTAAAGGAAAACGGGAATCCCTAGCAATTAAAGTGGTCGAACTCGAGAGCGTGCACAGCTGCACGGGGGCTCCCAGGATCTGGAAACAGTTGAAAGTTGTCAGAGCGCAACTTGCGGGACTAGACCTTGATCGTGCCGAATATGCGGCCCTGAGGCTCTATCATATGTACTACGTGGGGGGGCGATAAAACGGGGCGTTTGCTCGCCAGTACACTTAGAGCTAAAGTCCAGCGATCTAAAATCACAACCATCCATGACGCTCGGGGAGAAGTGCATAACGACGACCAGATAGCTGAGATCTTTCGAGAGTTCTATGCATTGCTCTTAACGCAGCTGGTGCCGCCTCACTGGATGCGCCTATCAGGTAGAGGAGGTGATCGGGGCGATATCACGCCGCAAGCCTCTAAAGTCACCTGGGCCAGACGGCTTCTCCGTCGGCTTCTATAAAACTTTCTACCTACGATCAGCACCGCTTCTAACCCGACTTTTTAATTCGTTCCAAGGGACTGGCTCGATACCCTCTGGCATGTTGGAGGCCGATATCATTGTAATACCAAAACCAGGTAAAGACGCCACCCAATTTGCTGCGTATAGGCCTAGCTCCCATCTCAACCTAGACCTTAAACTCTTCACAGGGGTTCTCACTTCCAGATTAGGACCACAGCTCTCTGGCATCATTAAACCGGATCAATCTGGCTTTATCCCCAGCAGACAATGCAGCGACAATACTAAACGCCGCCTACATCTTATAGACAAGGCTCACTACAAGAGGTCGGGCGCCATGCTCCTGTCTGTAGACGCCGAGAAGGCGTTTGACAGGGTAGACTGGGGTTTCTTAGATAAAACTATGGCAAACTTTGGCATTGGGGACCATTTTAGGGTATGGCTAGGCAGCTGTTACGACAAACCAAGGGCATCGATACCCGTCAATGGCATAGGCTCAAGACCCTATGACATCAGGCGAGGTATGCGCCAAGGGTGCCCACTTTTGCCCCTTCTTTTTGCGCTATATGTAGAACCCCTGGCACAGAGGGTTCGAGATAACCCCGACATAGTGGGCATATAATTTGGGGGGGAACACCATACAATTAGTTTGTATGCAGATGACATCTTGGCTGAGTTTGATAAGCCTAAACAATCAGTGCCAGCCTTTTTGGGGGAGCTGGATGCCTTTGGGAGGGTCTCCGGCTTCAAAATTAATAGGGGGAAAACCATGCACCTCCCGTTAGGCTGCAACGCCCACATAGTATCCGATGTATCTACTGATTATGGGAGCCTGCACCTCCATGCCTCGATCCCATACCTGGGGATTGTTCTATCCCCCTCCCCCCCCCCCCCCCCCCCTCGCAGCTTTACAGCATCAAAGCCCCGCAATGATTTCAATATTTTCAGATTCGACACTGGTTGACACAGCTGGAAATACGCCCAGTTTTTGAAAAGTGGCTCATCACCAAGGAGTCAGATTGCAAGCTGATCACAGAAATCTACAAGATCTGCCCGCCTACCATTTTGTTTCGCTTAGCCAGTCCGAAGCAATGGGAAAGAGAGCTGGGGAAAGCCCTCATGGATAGGGAATGGCAAGCTATATATTACAGGGCCAACCATACAGCCAGGAATATGGCTAGCAGGGAAGCAGCGGTGAAAATCGCGACATACTGGTAATTGACACTGGTCAGGCTAAATAAAGGCAACCCTACCCGTAGCCCTACTTGCTGGAGGGGGTGCGATGAGCAGGGCACATTGACCCACCTATTATGGGAGTGCAGGGAAGTGAGGGGATACTGGACTGCAGTCCTCAATGACATTGATAAACACTTTGACACCGAAATTCCCCGCTTCCTTGCCTATACACTGCTAGGGGTGTCCAACGCACTCAAGTTTCCACTGAAATCGCTTAGGTGGAGACCGATGGGCCTGGCCACGGGAAAGGCTGTTCACCACATCTGATCTATTTGGGGAACACATACTAAGACCACGCACACACGGGCTGGCTACATAAACTATGGTACACGGTGGGCATGGAACGCATACAGGCCAATCTCACGCAATCAGCGGCGTCCTTCAATACAGCCTGGCACCTATTTTATCACTTCTTTCAACAGAATTTAACGAAGTTACTTGCCCAAAGTATCTTCGACTCTTGCGACTTACTGACAAATCAGCCCCGACGGATACCCCTGGAAAATAGACATCAGATAGTCCTCGCGTATGTTGTCCTAGGGAGGCGAAGACATGGCACACCGGTTAGGGGAGGGGGGAGTTTGGGGGGAGGGATATTCTGGGTTTTTATGGGCATTTTGGGGGAGGGCAGATGTCCATGGAGCGGGAGACCCGGATTCGCCTGCACTCAGACTTTCGTCATTCTGACGGACGTCTGCTCAACTGCGTCGTTACAATGGGGCGGGTTGGCACTGGGGGTTACTCTTAACCGTATCTCCATGAGAGAGTATGATAATTGTAATGAACTTACCTCCATGCCGAAAATTAATAAAAAAAAGTACGAAAAAAAAATGACACTACTGACAGTGTATGCTCTGCTCAAGTCCTTTCTTGATCCAAGGCCTCTGTTGTGCTGTAGGCGCCCAATGGCCCTACAATAATTTTGGAGGACTTCAATGGGCTCATAGACTACTCGATAAATAGGTGTCATTCCCCCACTACTCTCGTACCCCTGGCATCCCCACCATTCCATTGCAGACTTTCTATGGGTTATACATATGGAGACATTATGCTTCAAAGATACTGGGCTGCGCATTCTTTTCTGGGGCCCTTTAATGATTTTTACGTATCAACCATTTTCTAATGCCAGCATTTGATTTGTACCTCATCAAAGGAACATGCCTTTACGGTAGGTTCTTTCCAATCACACCCTTTTGAAATACAGTTAAACGGTAAGTCTACATATGAGGGGTTGTGGTGACTGAGTGGCTGTTAAAGCAGGAGGTCAGATATGACCTACAGAAAGACACAACCTACTTCCAAATGAACATCGTTTCAGTAGAAACCCTAGCAAAAAGTATGGGAGGCCTACAAAGCGGTATGGAAGATGAACATGCTAAGTAAGGTCTTACACCAAAACAAAAAAAACGTGTTGGCGTGTTACATAGTATTGGAAAAGCGGTGATACACTCCGAACATGACATAGACTGAATAAAAATGAAAACAACATGCAAAGATTAACCCAAGTGCAACACAGCCAGGTCAGACTGCATGAGGCACGGAAGGCATGACTGGCGTCCCAAAGCAGGCTTTATGGACAGGGAGATAAAACAGGCAAACTGAATAATTTACTGAGTCAAAGTGCGATTGAGACCTATCTGTTTTCGTACTAACCAGGAGTTATTGCTAATGAATTCTCTAGGTATTCTCGGTCTTTAAAAGGACCCCATGAATCTTGCTTGATCAACAGCTTCAGGCCTATGTAGCCTCAACACATTTATTGTTTCTTTCAGGAAATCAACAAATCTCATACACCTGAAGAATTAGCAGAACATCAACAACTTTCCGCCAGTAAAACACCAAGTCTGAATGGATTCCCGGAAGAACGTTTTTTAATGATATGCACCTCCGCTAAATAGACCATTCATTATGCACCCTCTTTGAAAAATCAAGAGAAACTAGTGCATTCACATCTGACATGGGAGAGGCATGTACATATTTATATTAAAACCTAACCACCCACCAGACAGATGCCACTCATGCAGACCAATCGCCTTAATAAATATAGAGGCTAAGATCCTGGTAAAGTTATGGGCAAATCGGCGCTACAGTGTGACCATGGGCTTGGTCTACTTTCATCAGAGTGCCTTCATGCCTCACTGTGCCACGAGATATAAATATGAAGAGCGGGTAATGCAGTGGCCTTAAAGACCTACGAGCCCGCCTAATGATAGACTTCGAATAACATCTCATGGGACTTATTAAATTTATTTGCACCACTCATTTAGTTGTAATTTGGCCTGCGATTCATATACACACACTATATACATACCTTAGGGTAGGAGCTTCCTTGTTCGAGTCCTTTCAAATGATCAGAGGGGCTGGACCGGGTCATCTATCATCACTTCTGTTGTTTGCATTGGCGAAATAGTCATTGATGAGGTGAATATCGAAGTATTCCACTTACCTTGAGCCCAGCATTGCACAAGGAGCAAATGATTTAGACAAAAATATGAGGCTAAAAGTTAACTGGAATAAGTCCAGAGTATTTTCTCTATGCCTTGCTAATGAATACAGCTACTGGACAGACCTAAAAAGTTAAAGGGGGTATTGCAAACTGTGTTACATGTTTAGTTGTGTGGTTAGCAAACCCAAAAGTTACTTCCTGAAAGAAAAACATCATACTGCGGATGAACTCTTGAGAGACAGTCAGGGTGGTTGTTCCTCCCTATCTCGATCCTTAGAAGTATTTTGCCATTAAAGATGGTATCCAGCCCCAAAATGGTATACATCTCAATGAACTATACCTTTTTCTACAACTGGGACTTTCTTACACTCTTACTTCCATAGTGAGATCATTTCTATGGTAAAACAGACACCTTGGATCTCATTTATCAAATTCTTTAAATCAACTTATAATAATAGTTTCAGAACAACATCCCACCTCTTACTATTGATCTGCTCACTTTTTGGTATTGATGGATATATGGGACCCACATTGGAGCTCAGGCATCCCGTCTGTCCTGTTGTAGTTTGGGCGACACCCGCCTGCTTATTTCCTATATGCCAGAAAATCCCAGTTGATGTGCCTTCTGTGACTTAAGTTGTACTGCAAACTTGGAGGGCTGTGCTTTAACAAATTGGATTGTCTGAAAAAAGATCTGGGCTGATTCCACTGAAGAGTGGCACAGACCTGCCTGAGGTTGCTTCTCTTAAAGGCAAGAGGTGGGATTGCTTGATAGTGTCCTTAATGGGAGATTTTGTATTCTCCGAGACCATGAAGTTCTTTGCTCGTCTAAAGGAGAGGTTTGGTTTATTGAGCACCCAGTTCTTCTGGTATCTCCAACTCAGGCATGCCATTACGCCATGTTTTACAGCAGGTGACAAGATTCCAGACTTTAACCCTTTGAAGGCTAAATGTCACCGCTCCCCAAAAAAGGCAAAATATCTACATATCTCATAATTATACACCGGATACCAGAGGTGCAACTAGAGCCAAATTTCTGGGCGGGGGGGTATGGGAACTAAAATTTTCGGGAGGCTGATTATTCCAGCGAAATGCAGAGTGGAGTTGCAGAGGCTCTAAAAAGGGGTGAAAACTAAACAAAGCCTTGTTAACATGTAAATGGTCTAATAAAGACCTGTGAAATACTTTGTTGTGGTTGTGTGTGTGCCCGGGAAGCTGTCTCAGTCCGGCTGACACACTCGACAGGGGCTGAAGCCCGTTGAGCCCAAAGGGTGTTGCACGCCTGCCTGATACATGCATCCAACTCGGAACATCAAGGGAAAAAGACCTCTGACCTATGGAGGTTGAGGAGTGGGCGTTCATTGTGATGGCCCTTGAGAGGTAGCAATTTCTGCTAAATACCTCCTCATTCAAATAAATAACTCAATCGGATATACATTAGCCCCCAAAGGCTATGATGCATGCAGCAATATACCAACCTCAAATATATTCTGTGACAAACAGATTGGAGATTATGAAACCTTTTGGGAGGGTATTTCTCATATGCTGCAGACAGTGCAGAACATCCTGGAGGACGAGGGTTTCACATGTGCTGAAAACAAACAGCTCAGTCTTGGATTAGTCCTGGGCAAGAGGGTATATCTCAAAATTGAAGGAAGTCTGCCTCTCATGTCATCTGATAGAAAAAGGGAGTTGACACTTGTACTCTTGAGCTCTAGACTTATGAGGCTTGGGAGTGTCTCCAGAAACATCAAAAGATATGGGAGAAGTGGGATGCTTACAAAGAAGGGGAGGAGAAAAGTTATGCTTGAAGCTTCCTTTTGCTGGGGGGAGAGGGATTAAAGACCTCGAAATTGAAATAATGATTGAAAATGGCGCTTTGTGTGGGGTTAAGTTGAAGGGGAGATGTAATGCCGCTTTTGTTTTAGTGATTTTGCTTTCAGGACCGCGCCTACAATCTGTAATCACTGACAACAGTTCAACGTGTATGAGGGTAATTGTGTTTAGTAAGTTGTAAAATGAAAAAAACAAGCAGGGGTACGTTTCTATGTTTGTATTATGCATTACAATACTGTCATTAAACATGAAGTACTAAATCCACACAGTAGAAAGTAAATTGCCATCAGAGACTTCAGCACCTGTGGCACCACAAATTGTGAAAATACATTGAAATGCCCATGCGGTCCATTATATGTAGGCAAGGCTGAGGAAAATGAAAACATGCGCAATGAAACGCAAACGTTATGTGTACAACAAAAAATCCCAAGTCCAATGTGTCTGCACATTTTGAAGCACTCAGTCATATCAGCCAACTGAAAATCCAGCAGTCTAGAAGTTAATATATGAAACAGAAAGAAATAAACTGGACGAACACACTGGACACTATCCATCAGCAGGATTTAACTGTATGATAGAGATGCCCTGTTTTCTTTATTATTATTTTGCATGCCTATGTACATGTATCACACTCCGTAACATTTATTTTTGTTAAATAAATATATAGTAAAGTTACTAGAATAACCCTACTGTAAAAAGTATGGGCCCATTAAGTAATGCAACTTTATTAAAATCCTTATTTTGACACCAAGGATATCCAAAGAGCAACTGTATTTTCAAGATGATCAGTAGTTTTCAGAACTTTCACCATTGTCATTTTGCATTAGTATTTATAAATGCTTATCATGTTGTTTTGTGTGAATGGCAGTTCAAGCAATAATCCTTTGATGTGATCTCATTTTACTAACCAGTTGGGCAGATTTCAGTGATTTTCGCAATCTAAAATTATAGGTTAATACACCCTAGACCGGTATTGCCCCAAAGTCAACTTCACAACAAACATCCTTTACATGAGTTTCTTATATTATCGTCCAAGGTAGGGGTACTATCACAAAGACAAGCATCAGTATGTTTAGTCTGAATGATAGTAAGATATGAGATAACCTAAAGACAGTGTGGTAGGAGTTGGCAGTAGTTCAACATAGCACTATAGTTCACAAACACTTCGAGATTGGAGTCCGTCGTTTGTCCTAGATCATAACCAAATCCAGACATCAGCAAGTTCAATGTGCTCCGATTGGATTGTATAGATAAATAATCCAAGAGCGAGCTTGGTTCTTTTAATGGACGTGTTTCAAGATGTTGAGACACATGTACATCACCAGTAGGTAGAATTGACCAAATTCTTCCCCACCAATGTGGTAAGAAGGACTCCTGCTTGTAACTGGGTACTGTGGGCAGACTAGCATCCAACATGAACATAGTTCCTTTTCTCCTTACAAGAACATATTTTTGCCCCAGTATTGGAACTTTCATAGATTCCCATGCTTTGTATCATTCCCCGTCGTCGGAATGGGAGCCTCGGTAAATAAAAAATACCATAGTAGTAAGCACAAAGTGAAAAAATAGGCTTAGGCCTCATCTCATTTTGTAGCTTATCCACCTCTTTTTGTAAAAGAGACCAAATTCTTGCAGTAGCCAATCAGAGTAGCCTCACCCCATAGAACCTTCCTGACAGAGCCTCAGAGCCTCAGATTTTCTACCGCACGTTGTGCAAGGGAGTCTCCATTGAGCTCTGCTCAATTTTTTTCAATTACTGAGAATATTTCTACAACTTTTGCCTGTTTTTTTGTCATGTCTGATAAGGAGAAGAAAGCACTTTTTAGAGCCTGTGCTACATGCTCTAAAAAGAGGTTGTTTGTTGAAGACAAACATAAAGACCGCATATACTGCTTGTGTCCGGATCATAAGGCCACGGACTGCAAGATTTGCAGAACCTTTTCCACCAAGACCATGCGGGACAGAGAAGGACGCCTGCTGACTTGGCTGCAAAAGATGAAGGACCGCAAGGAAGTTCTGTCTTCCGACAGTGAGGGCTCCTCTTCGGTGGTGTCATCCAGGAAATCAAAGAAAAGGGGTAGGTCTCCCCCTACTGTTTCTGATGTGCCCGGGACCTCTGATAGGTCTGATAGGCCTGCTTCCCTAAAATCTCCTCACCGCGGTGAAAAGGAGAGGCAGGGACAGCCTGAGGAGTCGCAACCTTCAAAAAAGGCTAGAAAGATCGTCCCTGTGACTTCACCAACCTCAGAGAAGGAAAGAGGGGTGAAAAAGCCTTCCTCTGCACCTCAGGAGATTGTTTCTGACAGGAAACAGCGTTCGTCGACGGTGAAAACCACAGGTGCGTCGACGATTCCTGTCAAAACAGACTTGTCTTTAAAATTGGCCTCGTCGACGGGCTCGTCGACGATGGCTTAGACGACGGCACCTACACCGTCGACGACATTTAAGATGCCTGATGACTGTTCCTCATCGACGAAACTGACTTTTTCCACGTCGACGACGATGTCGACGAGAGGCACGTCGACGGCGATGACGACGACGAGGACCACGTCGACGACAACGACGCCGGTGACCCTGATCTAAGCTACGAGTTCGTCGATGATTCCGTCGACGATCCAACCATCGTCGACGACGACCATCTCCCCGTCGACGATGCCTTCGACGACGGGCACAGCTTCTTCGTCAGCGCTTCCGTCGACGAAACAGTCTTTAAAGATTCTTCCGTCGACGACGACGTCGACGACTGGAAAACCTGTATTTTCACACAAAAAAAGACAAATAACACCAGAGATGACATCTCCACGGAGAGTCTCGCAGTTGCCTCCTACCTTATTGCTTGATGAGGACTCTGAAGACGAGACTGATAGTGCATATGGGCCGGCTTATAGTCCATCTGACTTACACGTCAACTTACAGGAGGTCAGTTCTGAAGAAGGTGAAATAGAGCAACAACACTATTCTTCACAAGACTATTATGACCAACAGGAGAGGCCTCACATGCAGGTTCATTCACAGAAACCTCCACGTCAGTCCCAGCAGGACATGGTAGCGATGCCATCCTCTCTCATCTCGGATCTACAATTAATGCTGCAGGACTATCGGAGGCGCTTTCCTGCCCAACAGGACGTTCAACAAGTACGTCCTCCTTCGCCTCCACCTCAGTTATCTCAATCTATGGCGGAAACCTCTTTGCCTTCCAGAGGACAAGATCCAGCGCCTGTGGAACGTCCACAAGAGGTGGTTGCAGTTCAAGATGATACTGAAGATGATACTGCCTCATCAGAGGTGGATCAGCAAGGGGACCCTGACCAAGATCAGAATGTGACCTGGAACCAGGATAGCCTTCAAGATCCAGACGTTACAGGACCCGATACCGCAATCTCTCCTCCAGCAGATATCGGAGGTTTTCACAACTTAATGGAACGAGCATCCAAGACATTTGGTCTTCCGGTTACCTCAGTTCAATCTGAATGTTTTTTGTATGACTTCAAAGAACCATTCCGGAAGTCAGTTCATTCAATCCCCATCATTGAACATGTGTGGTCTGAAGGCTTAAAAGCTATGCAAAATCCAGCCACGGTCCTCCCAGTACTTCCCAGACTGGAGACAAAATATAAGGCGCCCGAGGGCAGCCCGGCAGGTCTTCTAGGTCAACCAAAACCGGACTCGGTTATCTCTCAGGCCGCACAGACTAAATCTAAGAATCCGTCTACACCGCTAACGACGCCACCTGATAAAGAGGGGAGGCGTCTGGACAATGTTGGAAAAAGATTCTCCGCAATGGCCAGTCTCCTCGTTAGGCGATTCTGGGGCGATATGATCGCCAGATGTGGTGTGACCTCTCCCCGTTTGTGGAAGAACTTCAGGATGGGTCTAAGGACGAGTTCAGAAAGATCTTGATGGAAGGAGAGTGTGCCTCTTCTGAGGTAATCGACTGCCCTTTGGATATAGCAACTACGGCTTTCCGAGTGCTAGCCGGCTCGGCAGTTTTAAGACGCCAGGGCTGGTTGCGAGCCACGTGGTTTCGACAGGAAGTACAGAACAAAATTCTGGATCTACCCTATGATGGAGAGATGTTATTTGGTAAACATGTGGATGACGCCCTACAAGGCATAAAGAAAGATATGGATACGGCCAAGTCCTTGGGAACCTTACAATATCGCAAAGTGCCCTTTAGGGTAGCGAGAGGAAGAGGTTTCTCCTCTTACAGAGGCGGGAGTCAGCACCGCTACTCTTCCAGCTCCCAACCTGGCCAGTCATACAAACCCCAATATTCACAGAGGGGGTCTTTCTCTCGTCAGCCGCCGAGAGGACGTCAGGGTCAGCAGAGGAGAGATAATACCAAGAGACAATAGCAGCCAGATGGCTCTTTCTACTGTTCCTGTACCCTCATTAACACCAGTGGGGGGCAGGATTGCCCATTGCCTCAACAGCTGGAAGGTCATGACAACAGACCAATGGGTCCTGAACATCATCAAGGAAGGACACACGTTGGAGTTTCAAGATCTTCCTCCAACGAGAGCTGCAGACGCCATTACACCCAAACATCTTAGGCTCCTTCGTCTCGAGGCCCACCAACTCTTCACCAAGGGGGCAATAGAGCCTGTACCTCTCTCCCAAAAGGGGAAAGGGTTCTATTCCAGGTTCTTCCTGGTTCGGAAAACAAAGGAGAAGTGGCGTCCGATTTTAGATCTACGGCAGCTCAACACTTATCTCATCAAGTTGTCCTTCAGGATGGTCACTCTTCAGGACATCCTACGCCTTCTCAATTCAGGGGACTACATGGCAACCCTAGATTTGGAGGATGCTTACTTCCATGTGCCCATTCATCCAGCTCATAGGCAATATCTTCGATTTACAGTAAGCAAGAGCCATTTTCAGTTCAGAGTACTGCCTTTTGGTCTCCGGTCCGCACCGCGGATCTTTACAAAGGTACTGGCTCCTGTGGCAGCTTTTCTCAGGAGGCAGTCTTTCGAAGTCTTCCCATATCTGGACGATTGGCTGGTAAAGGCTCCTTCGTTCCAGGAGACGTCCAGGACTGTCACGTGCTGCAGTCAACTGTTCGACCAGCTGGACCTTCAGGTCAATAAGGAAAAATCGATTTTGCGCCCCTCCAAGACAGCGAGGTTTTTGGGTGCAATCCTAGATACAGAGTGCTGCCTGGCTTTTCCTTCGGAAGAGCGCCAGTCCAAACTGATTCTCTCAGCTCGCCTTCTACAGACAAGAAAGTTTCTGTCAGTTCGCCAATACAAATCGCTTCTCGGATCGATCTTATCCTGCATACCATTAATACCACACTGCAGGCTTCGGATGCGTCCACTGCAGGAACAGTTGGACAAACAATGGCGTCAGGTGACAGGCTCCTTCGACGACAAGATAGTCATTACTCCAGGAATGCGAAAGGCGAGCAGCTGGTGGTTGCTAAAAACAATCTTTCAGTAGGGTTACCGTTCCAACTTCCACCATCTCCCATGGTATTATCAACAGATGCTTCCATGGAGGGGTGGGGAGCGGTCCTCCAAGAACTGAAAGTCAGTGGTCATTGGAGCTCAGTCCAAGTCAAGTTCCACATCAATCTGCTGGAACTTATGGCCATTCGTCTAGCCTTACAGGCTTTCCTTCCGAGGATCCGCAACCGTGCCGTGCTGGTTCGTACAGACAACACCACGGCCATGCACTACATAAACAAGCACGGCGGAACGCGATCTTGCACCCTGTCGAAGGAGGCACAGAGGCTTTGGAATTGGGTGATCCAACACAATATCACTCTATCAGCAGTACATCTGGCGGGCACACTCAATGCCACAGCAGACGCTTTGAGTCCCAAAGGAACATCATCCAGGAATGGGAACTGGATCAGACAATTCTGAACGAACTGTTTCATCGTTGGGGGACCCCAACCATCGATCTGTTTGCGACTCCTCAGAACGCCAAATGCCATTCCTACGCAAGCAGGCTTCACCATCAGGGATCCTTGGGGAATGCGCTTTTGATTGCCTGGTACGGCGCATTTGTTTACGCCTTTCCTCCTATTCCGCTAATCCCGAGACTGATAGGCAAGCTCAAGGCGGAGCCGTGCAGAATGATTCTGATTGCACCAGCATGGCCCAGGCAGTTTGGTACGCAGAGCTTCTTCTTCTCTCCCAGGATCAACCGATTCTCCTGCGTCCTGTTCCATCACTGTTAACAATGACCCACGGGCAGGTTCTGCATCCAGACCTGAAGTCACTTCAATTGACAGCGTGGCTCCTGAGTTCAGAGAGTTCCAGGGTTTAAATCTTTCAGGAGAATGCAAAGACATTTTGGCTCAGGCCCGAGCGCCTAGTACGAATAAGACCTGTTGGGCAAAGTGGAAGAGATTCTGCCTTTGGTGTCAGAGCCAAGGTCTACATCCGTATACTTCTGCACCACACCAACTCTTGCCTTACATCCTTTCTCTTGCCAAATCTGGATTGGCTCATTCTTCTATAAAAGTACATCAAGCGGCCATGTCTAGATTTACACGATCATCATCAGGTCTTTCCCTTTGGTCTGCAAGGATCATCAAACAGTTCCTGAAAGGTTTGTTCAGGGTTTTTCCACCAGTCCGGCTTCCACCGCCAGCCTGGCATCTTAACTTGGTACCGTCACATCTAATGAAGGCCCCATTTGAGCCTATTTATAGGGCGGACATAAAGTTTGTTTCATGGAAACTGGCTCTTCTCTTGGCCCTGACATCGGCTAGAAGGGTTAGTGAGCTCCAGGCTTTCACAATTGATGAACCTTTTCTACAATTTAAAAATGATGTTCTCATCCTACGAACAAATCCTAAATGTATTCCTAAAGTCCCCTCAGAATTTCATCTGAATGAGCTGGTGATCTTAAAGTCCTTCTTCCCACGGCCCTCCACGCCAGCAGAGAGGGCTCTGCATTCTTTGGACATTCATAGATGTCTCAAGTTCTACTTGGAGTGCACAAGACTGTTCAGGAAATCTTCCCAGCTTTTTGTTTCATACAGTGCTCCACGTAAGGGTTGTCCAATTTCTAAACCCTGCATTTCCCGCTGGATATCCAGCGCAATCCAGTTTTGCCATCGAGAAGCAGGGAAACCTCTTCAGCGAGCAGTTCGTGCTCATTCTACGAGATCCATGGCTTCATCTGTGGCTCTCTTCTCAGGTGTCCCGAACAAGGACATATGTAGAGCGGCGACATGGAGCAATGTCCACACCTTCACTCGCCACTACTGCTTGGATTCTTCTGTGAAAGAGGATGCGGCAGTGGGCCAGGCGGTCTTGAGGAACCTTTTCCAATAAGTCGGTGAGCTTTCCTTACTATCCCGCCTTCCTATATTGCATATTTTGTATGGGAAACACCCATTACATCGATGTAAATACATCGCGGTGCTATCGCACCGCGACTTTTACAGCGCATTGTCATTGGCATCGCAGACTTTTAGTGCGCATGCTACAACGGCGCCATGGCATTAACATCGCATGCAATTACAACGCATGCGATGTTAACATGCCATTAGAACGCAAGACTTTCATAAAAGCAGAACTTTTAAGGATGCAAACGGAAACGGACTAACATTTATGTTACAAGCTAATAAACATTACATATACCGAAACGGACTAACATTTGTATTACAAGCTAATAAATATTACATATACAAAACGAGTGACACAATAAGGAAAAGGGGTGACACCAAACTTTTCAATTAAAATAATTTACAATTATACTAAACGGAAACAGTAAATATTATATATACAAAACGGAAAAGGGGTGACACAAAAACGAGTGACACAAAACAGAAAAGGGGTGACACAAAACTTTTCAATTAAAATAATTTAAAATTATACTTAACGGAAAAGGGGTGACAAAACTTTTTTAAAAAGTAGAACAGAAGCAAATGGCCTTTTACTAAAAACGGGCTACATCGATGACAGTGAGAGAATGTGGCCTGGCGGATAGCTCTGCCGACTTTGGTGTTGTCAACCACGGTTCGACCCGCCTATCAACTCTCCAAAAGTAAAAGTGCAGCGCTACATTACATTTTTATTACTGGTGCAGCGCTACATTACATTTTTATTATTGTATGGATGCATGGATGGGTGTATGGGTGGATGGATGCATGTATAGGTGGATGGATGAATGGATGGATGCATGGATGGGTGTATGGGTGGGTGGATGCTGTGTGGTGGGTGGATAGATGCATGGATAGGTGCTGGATGGATGCATGGATGCGGAAAATCCACGCAGCGCTAGATATAATGGCGCAGATGTCAGATTTAATGAATGGGTGGCGGATGGCAGGGTGGATGGATGCATGAATGAAGGCTGGGTGTAGGTGGATGGATGAATGGATGGGTGCATGGATGGGTGTATGGGTGAGTGGATGCTGTGTGGTGGGTGGATAGATGCATGGATAGGTGCTGGATGGATGCATGGATGCGGAAAAGCCACGCAGCGCTAGATATAATGGCGCAGATGTCAGATTTAATGAATGGGTGGCGGATGGCAGGGTGGATGGATGCATGAATGAAGGCTGGGTGGAAGGATGTGTGTGTGGTGAGTGGGTGGATGGATGGATGAATGGATGGCGGATGGATGAATGGATGGCTGTAAGGATGGATGCATGGATGGGTGGATGAAAGGATGGCGGATGGGTGGGTGGATGAATGGATGGCGGATGGATGAATGGATGGTTGGATGGATGCATGGATGGGTGGAGGAATGGATGGCGCATGGATGAATGGATGGTGAATGGATCAATGGATGGCTGTATGGATGGATGCATGGATGGGTGTATGGGTGGATGGATGCTGTGTGGTGGGTGGATGGATGCATGGATAGGTGCTGGATGGATGCATGGATGCGGAAAAGCCACGCAGCGCTAGATATAATGGCGCAGATGTCAGATTTAATGAATGGGTGGCGGATGGCAGGGTGGATGGATGCATGAATGAAGGCTGGGTGGAAGGATGTGTGTGTGGTGAGTGGGTGGATGGGTGGATGAATGGATGGCGCATGGATGAATGGATGGTGAATGGATCAATGGATGGCTGTATGGATGGATGCATGGATGGGTGTATGGGTGGATGGATGCCGTGTGGTGGGTGGATGGATGCATGGATAGGTGCTGGATGGATGCATGGATGCGGAAAAGCCACGCAGCGCTAGATATGTTATTATGGTGCAGATGTCATGGCTGTATGGATGGATGCATGGATGGGTGGATGAATGGATGGTGGGCTGCATGTCTCATTGTGTTGGATAATGGCATGGAAGGGGAGTGGAGGCCTCTATGTCGCTATGGGTTTAGGCAGTATTAAAAAATCTCGCAACATGATATTATGTTGATTAGTTGAAGATGAGTAGGAATAAGACAGGGCTTGAGGTATTCAGAATGAGGCACATGAGCACCTTTGCCCTTCCTTCTACAGGCTGCAAGTATTCCACGCACATTCCAATGTTTCCTTCTTCACTGCAGCCTCGATGCCTTTACCCACCGCAACAAATCTTGCTGTTTGGAATCGCGTTGACCGTATTCATATTGCGCTTGCTACCCCTTACCCGGAACACCTTAGAAGTCAGTGCTCTCTATCTCAATCTCCCCACAGCTCTCTTTACACTGTCCACTCAGTGCCTTCCTTGAATGACCATTCTTCCTGCACTTTCTTCCTTATGATCCGCACCAACCACTTAGGCCCTCTCTACCACTCGTCCCCTGCTTGCCGCCAAGCAGCAGCCCAGCCGTCCCTCAGTTCTCTCACCACCCCTTCCTTACACTGCATTACCTCATCAATAACAATGCCTTGTTCTGTTCCTTCCTAGAGGATTGCTCTAAATGCAGATTACCATTATTTTGATATTTGTTGAGCATAACGTTCACTCTGATCAAGTTTCTTGGCGCTGTAGAATGAAGGTGCTTGGAGAATACCATTTATAGACGTTAGGCCTCTCCAGGAATCAGGGCTGCGTCTCAGAAAAGATGAAATGCCATCTCCAGCGGTGACACTGGTATCTCCCACTGCAGTAAATAGAATCTCCAGGAATACAGGCCTCTCCAGGCTAAAGGTTAAATATAGTGTCAGCAAATAAAGGATTTGCGTGCCAAAAGATTAAAAAGCGTTTGTCGGCATAAATGATTCACACCGCTTTAGAATAAATAGTCTGAAGGAATAAAGCATTCATCTCCCGGCGGATTTCACAGAGTAAACGGCTCACCTTCCTAAACATTAAATATAATGTACGCAAATAAAGGGCTCTCCTTACTACAGATTTCAGGGAGTCTCTCGGGTAGCTTGAGCCCCAGGCACACAGGCAGTATCTTCCAGTACATCACACAGGATGTGCGTCTGTTATCCCGCGCTTCAGTATTTATGGCAGCAGCTAGGATACACAACCCCTCAAAAAAAGAAATAAAAAATAGAAGATTTTGTGTTGGGGGAACGGGTGGGGGGAGAGGGCAGGGGTAGGGGCGGGTTCAGGCGGCAACGTATTGTTTTCCACTGCGACGTAATGTTCTGCGGGGTGATGTTCGGGCCAATAGGAATTAATGTAATCGCGTTGCCAAGGTGAGCGATGTGTTGACTCACGATGTAATGGTCGAGCCGATGTGATAGACGCGATGTAAATGCACGCGATGAGTGTGGCCGCGATGTAGCGTCATACATCCATTTTGTATTACTTGTTGTTGTTCTGCTTTGTGATGCAAATGTGTTCTGTTTTTCTTATCAGGATTACGTATGATATTTACAGATATATATATATTACAAAATATGCTTTTCTCTTTACTGCTGGCTATTCTGATACAAAGCATGGGAATCTCTGAAAGTTCCAATACTGGGGCAAGAAAACAAGTTAACCCAGTGCGCAGGCTGTAATGCAGCTTGCATGGAGAACAGGGACAGTGTGCATAACTGTTTTGGACAGCCTGAGAGTGCCGACCAAACAGTCACTGTGCAGAAGGAGGATTCTACCACTTCTTCTCTGCTCTGCAGCCCCAACCCGCCCCCTCATGCATGCTGCCACAGCAGGAGGACAAAATAAAATGATAACATTGTTATTATCATTTTATTTTTTCCTGCTTGAAGGCAGTGGGGCGACGCTCCTCTACCTTAGCGGAGGAGCCGCTACTGCAACCAGAGTTCGTTATTTATCCATCTACCCTAACTACATGAACATGCAATCTCCATCCTTTGTCTACCCACATCATCCTGTCCATCCACAGCCCAACTATTCCTCTATTAAACATGTAAGTAAACTCTTTATCCACACACAGGCCCAGATTTACTACTACTACTATTTACTCAGTGCCGGGTTTGTGTTATTTTTGCAATTGAAAGCTGTATTTTGGCATTTACTATTCAATGCAAATCAGCACAAACAAACCCAAATTTGTGCTATGCACTGCGTTACGTTACACTACATCAAATAGAAATTCCATGGGTGATGCATGGACTTTAACACAAATCCCTATCTACAAACATTCGTAGACCGGGATTTGCGCCGAAATGTTCTGCCTCCTCGAGGCAGGAGGGAGGCAAAGTATTTTTAGGTCTCCTCATTTTTCCAACTTTGCATGGGTCCTGCATTGTGCAGCACACATACAAAGTGGCAAAAACCTTAAAGCATAGTTTTTGCATTGAAAGGGACCCCTTTCCTGTACAAAGCATATGCTTCAGAGAACACACACACCCTTGCATAAGGGTGTGTACATTGGCGCTTGGCTGCCAAAAGTGCGCCAGTGCTGGGAGATAGAAGTGTGCTATATATTAGTAGATATGGCGCATTTTTAGGTCGAGCCTGGAGGCAGCGTGCATGCACTGCTCTGCGAGACATGTAATTCATCTGTGGAGTTTGAACACACCCATCACACGCCCACAGCTTTTCATTGGCTGCTTGGCCCGCCTTTATAAATTCCATCGTTTTTGTTCATGGATAGAGTATATTTGTCCCACCTTGTGGCTGTTTTGCTCCCCCATGTGGACTGCCCCTGCTACATGGATCCTTTCGATATGGGTCATATGTTTTGGTATGCACACTACTTTTTCTTTTGCCTCGGCTTGTTTTGTAACTTTCCTGTTTAAGTTTCACTTTGCTCATCCCCCTCCCATTGTCCATGTTCACTTTGCTCCTGCCCTCCTCCCGCTGTAGTTTGTGTTGTCTTTCTTCCCGCCCCCCTCCAATTGTCCGTATTCTCTTTGTTCCTGCTTCCTTACGTTTTAGTTTGTGTTGTCTTTGTTCTCACCCCCTCCCGCTGTCTGTGTTGTCTTTGTTCTCGCCCCTCTTGTTTTCTGTGTTGTTTTTCTTCCCGCCCCCCTCCTGTTGTCTGTGTTGTCTTTCTTCCCGTCCCCTCCCGCCGTACTTTGTATTGACAAGCAATATCACTGCATTTTGTGGCACACATATTGTTTGTATTTATGTTTGTTATTAGCATTAAAAATTTACCAGTTTTCAGATGGAATGGTGTGTCTCAGGGTAAAATGATAAAATGATAATTACACACTTATATAGCGCACAACTACCCGGAGGCATCTCGGCGCTTGTACGAATACCGCCGAGGAACCCGGCCTTTCCCTGTGAGGAGCCCACTCCTGGGCACCGCCAAGGTGAAATCAGGCATCCTCAGCGTTGTTGGGGCCGTTGTAGAGATTAAGCAAGCTATTGCCCAGAGGTGGGCTCATGATCAGAATAGGCACCAAGGCGAGAATTATCAGGTCTGAGGAAATTGAGCCCGAGACCCGCCGAGGCAGGAATTGAACCCTGGTCCCGGCCAGACTACTGCATCAGTGTCTGCCGCTCTAACCATTGAGCCACACTTCTCTACAGAACAGAAGGTAAACACAGTATATACTTTTCAGTTAACTGCACGCAATGGACAAGCTCCTGTATTTCTATTAGACTACCCTCTGGCTCTGATGAAAACGCTTCTGTGTTGCCCATGGGTATTTATGTTGGCCCGAGGCATTAGGACACATGCATCCCTATATGAACGTGCAACATGGTGTTGTAATCCAGCTGCTCCGTGCAGTGTACACAATGGAGCGACTTGAGGTGGAGATACGCACTACGTACCTGTTTAAATGAAGGACAGGCACAGACTTTTTCGGAAGGGGTGCATTCACTGGGCATGCACACAAGGGGCAGAATACTGTTTAACATGTATGTGGTGCCTCGCGGTTTGCTGGTGGTGGTGGGTGGGTTAGGTGCTTGAGCACAAGCTGTTATATGATCACATTTGTTTTCACATGAGTCATCACGTGCCTTTTGTTTCTGATGCACTTTTTTTTCTCTTAGGGAAACTCTGTTCTCGATTCTCAAAACAAACATTTGCAATGCAATAGGTTTTGCATTTGCGAGAGTTTGTGCTATTGGAATTGTAAATGATGATGCCTTTTGAAAGCCTACAAGCTGTGTGTAAACACGCACTTTGTACTTGTAGTCCTTGCTTACGAGAAGCAAGGCTGGCTGTAAAAGAGGTGCAGTTACTGCCAGCCTTGCTTCTCATAAGCAAGGACTATAAGTACAGAGTGCGTGTTTATGTCCTGCTTGCAGGTTTTCAAAACATGTAAATAATAGGCATTGCCATTTACAATGCCAATAGCTCAAACTGTTGCAAATGCGAGGCCTGTTGCATTGCAAATGCTTGTTTCGCATTCCATTTGGCGCAAGGAAGTGTAGCAACTTTAGTGCAGCGTTGCATTGTGTCAAAGAATAGTAAATCTAGGCCACAGTTTCTATACACAATTCGTACAGGCTATCTACCCCTCTGCCCCTTAAACTATCCAAACAACTACAAAAACACACCCGGAAACCCAAGCATCATTAAATACTTTTACATGCCAAAACAAATGGAAGCCTGGTTTTCTCAGAGTGTCTGTATTGCTTTTACTGTTTCAAGTTACTTTTGAGCCATTTTCAACTCGCATTTATTCTAGCGTCCACTATCAGTACTAATTCCACACTTTAAAAGAATTGGTAGCAAATGTACAAACTCCAAGGCAGCTGAAAACATTGATATTTCTTGTCGCTGTCGGTCATGCGTGGGTGGACCCTGTCAGCTCTAATTTGGCAGCTTGTGCCAGAAGCAATGCAAGTGCAAAAAAAAAAGCGTGGGGCCGACTGATCTAGATAATAAATTTCCATGATGTTTATGGAAGTATTTAGACCATCAAACTTAGCAACAGTGGCTGCTCTGACGTAGAATCATCTGCCGATACGTGGCTGGAGCATTTATTATTATATTTATGTTATTTTTTTTACAACTTGGAGGACTCGAGGCGCGTTGGTCCTCTTGGGGCTATCAAGATCCCATCTGCCATGTGTAAGCCCCCAACATTTTTCTTTTTTCTGCACCTTATTAGTTTCCAGTGGTAGAAGAGCACTTGGCTCAGCTGTTGAGCATCTATTATATGTTAGCTTAACATATTTATTTAAAGCACTCTGTTCTGCCTTGGGCCTCTTAGCGCTGCAATAACACGTGTTTATTGATACTCAGTGGTAGTAGCGTAGCAAGGATGCTATGGGCTCTGGTGCAAGTAAGTAAATGGCCCCCTCGATTGCTGTGTGATTAGGAAAATACAGCAATTGTCGGGATTAAACGCCTATTGTTCTACGGGGCGCAGAGCAGAATGCTTGCTTGCCACGAGACCAGTAGACGGTGACCTCACCCGGCAGTACTTGGTAAATGGTCTCCATTTTGAAATTTAATGGGAGACGAAATTGAACCATGTGAGTGATCTTAGAAGCATCTTGAGAGGAAATGCGATCTGTGGTTTGTAGAGCCCCAAATCGAATCTCTTGAATGTTACACTTTGGAAAGATTAGGTGTATGCAGTGCTTTAAATGGGCCGGTACTCACCGGTACTGAGTACCAGCACTTCTTCATTTTCTCCCGGCACTTTTTTCTAGAAGAAAGAGAGTACCGGTACTCATGGGGATCTGACTTTAACCGAGGCAGCGCGCTCCCTTTATCCCTCAAGTTATACTACGGCAGTACCTTTCAAGCACTGCACGGAATCAATCACAGGAGGTCGTCACCAGGACCCAGCGTGAGCTGCTTTGTAAATCAGAGCAGGGGTGTGTCTGCTGAGTCATTTGCTTATCCAAAGATCTTTCACAGCGGGCGCTAAGAGGGGGCTGTAAAATCTAATGGGTGGTGGTGGGAGGCACTATTCAAGACATAAGGAAAGAAAGTATGGGAAGGCTTTTACAGTCGCCACGCATCTGAATTGCTTTCTTGCACACTTCAACACTCGCTGACTCCTATTTCATCGACCTTGGACAGACCTTAAGACCAATCAAAACTGTGGAGATTGGCACCTGGTTCCCCAGTACAGACGTTGTCACCTCTGGTCCTAACTCCGGTTTACAAATGTTCCGGGGGAGACTTGTTTATTTATTTTATGCGTTTTTATATAGCGCGGACTTTACCCGAAGGTGTCAAAGCGCTTCACAATAGGAACAGTAATGATACATGAGGAGAAAATTACAAGTGAACAAATTACAAAAGCAAACGTTAAGTTACATAAGGCAAAAGTGACAATTCTGAGCAAACAAAATACAAGAGGTAGCAAACGATACATTACAGGAGGAAAAAGTGATATGTGTGCAGGTTACAAAAGCATACAAAGTACAAGTAGAGGTATAGTACTGCAATAAATGGCAGACACTCCAGCACAAGAACAAACGTTACATGAGGCAATGGTGGCACTTGTGCAAGTATCTAAAGCCAACAAAATGTAAGAGGTAGCAAACAGTATGTTACAAGAGAAAAGTGACGTGTTCATGTTACAAAAGAGTACCAGTACTGGACAGATGGCTCAGTGGGCTGTAGGCTACCGGTTTGATTTAAGGCAGGCTGAAGCAGCATGTAATCCATAGGCGGTTGATAAAATGAATGCAGATTTCGTGCATATAACCTTGGCACGGTCAAAAAGCGAACCCCGCCCCTTGTTCCCCCTTAGCCCCGCCCTAAACTCCTCCCACTGCTCCTTTTGGTGAGTACCTGCACTTATTTTTTTCCATTTAAAGCACTGGGTGTTCGTCAGTTTGGGGAAATAAGAACTTTAGTAATCTGAACACACTTATTGTATCTGGTCCCCCTATTCCTATACTACACATACACCAATGTAGTTCGAAAGGGTTAAACTCCTGTTTTATTGCCTGTTTTTTTTTATTGTCACTGAATAAATGCCTCCTAAAGCGTGAAGAAATTACTCAATAACGGTGTTTGAGCACTAGTTATAGTGAAGCTGTGCAATCGAGCAAAACACAATTTTTCAGACTTCGCAAAATTTCAGATGATTAATTTCTGAGTGGAGGTGAGAAGGGAGAAAATTCTACAATATCATTGCACTGTAGGAAAATGTTTTTCCCCCTTGTCGAGTACGAGAAATGCAAGGAACTGATAATTCTGGTGCATCAGAGGAAGTCTCCGCGAGGGAATGTGAGCATGAATCCTGGATTGAATAAATAGAGGGCCTTGTTTGTAAAATGACCAGAGAGAAATACAAAGACATCTACAAATCAGACGTTGCTGCACAGACAGGCAGTCTAAATCCTTAGAACTAGCTGACATGGAGCTTTGTGGGGGAGGACCAAGAAATACTGGGGAGAGGATGGGACTTAACAACCAGAGCTCAAGACTTTGGTAACTGGGGAACTGGCTTCGAGTCTCGGCGATGGCTCAACATCCAGTGATTCTGGATAAATCACGTAATCGCCTGTGCTTTCAAAAACAAGCATTAAAATAGCCAATAGTTCTCACCTCTGGGACCTTATAAGTGTTTAGCCATGCAGCACATTATACTGGGCACTGTGCCACCAGGGATTGAAGAGCTATACAATTACTACACACTGGGTCAGGCAGTGGGATTCAGGAATACATGCTTGCCTCAGGAAATATTTATGGGCACATTCCAAGGCTTTTTAACGCACAGACAGAAAGACAGGTGCCTTGATGCAAGTCAACAGGACTATAACATTCTGTGTGCGACTGCAACGCTAGAGTATTAAACAGCCTATGAAAACAGCAGTGAAGTACTTTTAGATGGCAGAGATGTCTCATCCTTCCTCCCCCATGCCTCTATTCACCAGGCACCCTTCTCCAGAGCTTTCCATTCAAAACACTGCTTGCACCATCTGTTTACCATTAAGCCCCCAACCCTGCTCTCTGTCCCAGCCCCCTGGGTGTAGGAGTGCTGGACATAGCAACAACAGCAAAATGCTCCCATTTGTCAGGTAGAGGGGAAATAATAAATAAACTGGGACAACGTCGGCATCACTTAATTTTCGTGCAAAACCAAAAAATTAACCTGACCTTGTGGAATATACCTCGTTGTCACACAGTCTTTTTCCCCCACCGAATTACAACGCGGTCTTTACAACGACCGCGTTGTAATTCTGCATTCCAATTACCACGGAAGTCGTAACAAGGCCGAGGCTAGCACTCACATGACTCGAAGAGATTCCTACGTACCTCGTTGAAAGATCATTTTGCAAATTGAAAGCATTAAGTGCAATAAAGGAAAGAGGACGATTGATCATCTAATAAGAAAAACTTTTAAATGTAGTCCTGTGGACAATCAAAATCAGACTAACACCAGGACTACCAATGAGAGTCATTTGACCGCTTTCAAAATATCCAAGGTCCCAACTGGACCACATTGCGAAGGGTCACTGCTATATGCATCCTGTGTTGTCCTGAAGAAGGTCTAAAGGATTAACACAATTGAAGACCGAAACGTCGACTACATAGTCCATTTCTTTGTTTATGAATATTTGTATAGGTGACTGTTTTATTTTAGAAAGATAGATGTCACCTGTTGTTTTATCCAGGATTGCACTTTTTTCAGATAAAATATAGGAAGAATGTTCAAACTCCTTGTTCATTTGTAAACCATTGCGATCAACGTGAACTGTACCATATGAATTAAGTAATGATATAAATAAGAAATATATTTTTCCCCAAAAATTATTCAGTGTTTTTCATCTCTATTTTTACTATTTCATCCAAATGGTCTGTTTATTGTATTGATAGTCATAAAATTACAATTTGACTTAAATCACAGCAGTTATTGATTTGATTTTATTGATTGGATTTTGTAAGTATTAACAACACAAATCTTAATCTGAAAATTATTTTGATAAACAAATTCCCTTGCTGGCACCACAAAGTCTATACTGTCAATACCTTTGGGTCAGTTGAGTTCGTGCTCTATAAAAATACACCCAAAAATTAATCTGTTGTTGTATAGTGTAACTAGCGCTCATGTAAAATGCTCCAGCGCCTTTGGGTCGCTTGAGTTCACATTATATAAACAAGAGTCTGAGAAAATACGACAGGAGCTGCCTAAACCTTGCCCTTAACTGTGCTGCAAGGTCGCCCTGCTGAAGGTCCGGTGACCGATGCTCGCTAAAGTAACAAGCAGCAAAGCGGGAGGGGGTTGGGCGAAAATCCTCGTACTTTGAAGTCATAGAAAATTAAATAGGAGATTTCGAAAACAGCGTCTGACATTTATTTTCTGTATCTGAATGGTACAGGGAGATTAAGTGGCGGGTACCCAAGCGGAACACACGACGAGCAAACAGTAACATGGCCTGGAGGAGCTGAGCTGTTCGACCTCGGACCTGGGATACTTGAAGGCTCTGATGCAATGTTGTAACAGTTTCTGCATTTTTTTTAAAGGAACAAATAGAGATGCCAAGCTATGTACTGCACAGCTGCCAAGTTTCCAAGGTCCAAACGTGACTTGTTAGTCCAAACCCCTTGTATGACTTGTATTCCGGGAGTTATACTGGGATAAAAAGACTACAAGTTCTAGAATCCTCAGAAAAAAAGGGAATGGATTAACAAGTCACGAAGGGACCTGAGAGATTTGTCAGCTGTGGCAATGTAATGTATATGGTATGTAACTAGAGTTAACTTTTTAGGTCATATCCCATTGCATTCTGGTAGCTGGAGTGTTATTTTGCAAATTTTAAATGCAGGAATAAAAATAGAAGTGAAGTAAACACAGCTCTGTCCTGAAGTCTTAAACCTTCTATTCTAGTACTTAAGTAGCTTAGCTGCCAAGTAGCCCCGTGACCTCAGTAATTCCATCCGGGACCCTCAGACATTTTAGTGAATAGCACTTTTGCGTACGGCCTTACACTCATAAAATGCTGCAGTCTCACTGCGTCACGCACCACACACGCGTTGTGTGTGACTGAGGAGGGCAACTAGTCAGCACAGTACAGTAACAGGATGAGAATGATGGCCGTAGTGAGCGCCCCTCAGCGGACAGCAGTAGAGGAGGTCACACTGTGCAGGACATTTTTAGTCGGTACAGTTCTTTCAGCTAATAGGGGCTAGCATGCTAGAATTTGAAAGTTCATTCTTATTACAGCAATGAAAGTGAACCTACAAATCCCAGAATGCAACATGCTTCAGTATAAAAAGGCATGCCTTTTTATGCCACGAGTAAAAAACTTTCGCATATAGCGGGGGCCTATCACAGCAATTAAAGTGAACCTACAAATCCCAGAATGCAACATGCTCCAGTATAAAAAGGCATGCCTTTTTATGCCACGAGTAAAAAGCTGTCGCATATAGCGGGGGCCTCTTGGAAGCTATCTCCAAGTTCTTCTGTGGCACCGCATTATCGGTCCTAGGGCAGACAAGTATTCTCGCGGCTTCAGCAAGCGTCAGTCCTAGTCAGAGACCTATGCTGAACCGTGGTCAAGAGACGCCATCTCGTGGCCAGTACAGGCATCGCAGGCCACTGGAATCACACAGGGTAACTTTACAGTACAACAGCACATTTGGCACAAAGTAATTCATCAGAGGGACGGCATTATTGCCAGCCGCCTCTCTCCTGTGCACGTGGCCCCGCTGGTTATCTCCTGGCTCCTGAAAAACAAGTCAGGCTGCCATGCTGGCAAACCGTCAGCCGCATTCAACCAGAAACTACCTGACAATAAGTAACATGTTTACATAGCACACATTTTTACCCCCTGAACGTGCATATTATTTCAGATGACTGAGTATTTCATCCAGACGTTTTACTCTGGGGACAAACCTCATGCAAGAGGGTCAGCCGAGGGAATGGCTGTAGTCAGTGGCATTCGTTCTGTGGTCTGCCAGTTCACGTGAGAGTTATTTTATACAACCCCTGCCCAGAGTTTTTACAGATAACTATCAGAGGTGGGATGATATTAGCAAAGTCCATCCCAGCAGATCTCTCCAACTTTCTTTCCTTAACCCATAAACTTTGAACAAAACATCTTTAGTAACCACCTAAGTGGACCCTGAACATAAGAAATACCATACCTGCAGAGCTACTCAAAGCTGCCAGCTTACTGGAAATCATAAACTGCATGTCTGTTTCTCACACCCCTCCATCCATCAAACTGGCAAGCGCTGCATCTCATAACACGATAACCGTACCTCGGTGGTCCTTACGCACAACATGGAAACACTTCCCGCATAGGATCAAAACCAACACAACATTCTTCCAGCCACACATAAACATAATATTCTTCCAGCCACACACCCTACACGATGTAGCATGCCACGCATTCAGGCACGTGCCTCAGCACACCACAGAGGGGTGGTAAGCACTCTATAAATGTTGCAATACAATACGATAAGATGCTACATGTCGAACAGTACTGGTTGAAACCAACCAGCAACAAGCATTTGCAATGCAGTAGATCTCTTATTTATGAGAGTTTGAACTATTGGCATTGTAAATGACAATGCCTTTTATTTATGTGTTGTTTTTAAAACAGATACATAAAAGCCATTGTCATTTACAATGCCAAAAGCTTAAACTCTCACGAAAGCAAGACCTACAGCATTGCAAATGCGTGCTATAATAATTTTAAAAAGCATTAGGAGAGAGCTTGTCCTGCCTGCAATAGCAGGCAGGAAAAAGCTATTTGAGAAAATAGTGCTCGGAGGTTGTAATTAAAGCCTACCGAGCAACAACAGATGTAACAGGGGTGTCGCCATGGGAGGTAACAAAATGAGACAAGGCGGTACTAAGGAGGGACTACTAAGCCTTTTGACCAATGAAGAGCCACAGTTTACAATGGACAATGACACAAGCCAAGGAAAAATGTGGGCGGAGAGCGGGCGGAGCTTCAAGTCCCTACCTCATTACAGCATGCCTCTAAGAGCAGCGCATGCGCTGCCCAGACTCAACCTAAAAAACAGGCAGAAGTTGATGGAATGATGTGAGGCGGGAGGCAGTTGGAACATTACGAGGGGTGGAACACAGCTGTAGATGTCTGTTCTTGAATTGAGAGGCAGGGCGGCTACCACCTGTTTCAGCGTTACACTCTCCAAATACAAAAAAAAGCCTGGCAATACTGGACACAATTCGTTTTTAAGCAATAAAAGGGGTAATATACTTATAAACTGATAGCTAGTATGTAAGGCTTAAAACTGGGACTAGTTTGCTGTGGAGGACAGGCACAACTGAGGAGTAATACAAAATATATGGATGATGCTCAGCACACTCTCTACTCCTACCTATAAATAAAAAATACAGATGCAAGGAGAAGCTCCTTTTATTTTTGTTCTGGTACCTCCACCACCGCTTTGGAGTACACAGTGAACCATGAGTATTTCTATTGTTCCACTCCTTCTCATCACAGCAACATTATTTCGACAGTGTATATCTGGGAATCTCCAAATATCTTATAAAAATGAACAACGGAAGCATTTTCCTCTGAGGGTAGGAAGAGTAAAAAGTACAGTTTTTAAATCTGCAAGGTTGCTTTGCCATATCTCGTTACAAAGTGTTATTGTGTGTTAATCACATCTCAGAGTTTGCCCTGACTTGTGGTGTATGTGAGGGCGAGCACTGGTTGATCAAAACATCTTCAGAGCGAGAACCACTTGCACCTGAAGAGATGCTGAGAAGGAAACTCGCAGAGTTCCAAAGTTTCAATGGTCCATGGTTGAGTATCTCGTTCAGTCGAGGTTTTTCCATAGCTTTCTAGATCATGTAGACCTTTTTATGCGATTATGAAATTAAGACTTCAAGTCCCACAATGCCAGGAAAAAAAAACTGCACGATGACAGCTTTGCATGACTGGACCTGAGAAACTTGAGAGGCTTACATTTGAACACAGGCAACACCACAACGGACCAGGCCTGGTGATGGCCCACCACCATGCAACACAATCAGCCACATGACAAATGAAACCCCGAAGCTTTTGGGTCACACGCAGATCTCTGAAATGAACGAACTAGCCCAATGAGTTGTCTCATCAACATAGGACTTTTGGAACACCATGGAAGAGATCTCAGTGCCCACAAGAGTGAAATATGAGGATGTTTGAGCCAAGTGTTAATAATCATAACTCTCCACTGACACTCATTGTTAGTAAAAAAAATGCCAATGTTCCACCAATAGCTCTCTAATGACTGTGTCAGACTGATTCGACAAGTACACTGCAAAGTAAACTTCAAGTTGGACCTGATATTGACATTTTCAGAGGTTGTGAGCCAGGATCATTTTATGCAACCAGCTGATCACTTCCATTTATGCGGTTACCACAAAGTCTTGGAGTCATATTCGATGCGGAACTCCCAAATGGCTTATGTTGGCGGACACTTTCAGTTGACGACGCTCAGGGGTGAACTTTCCCTCTTTCAGACCAGCACCTGGGTGGGCTGGAGAAAGACCTGGTGCTATCTTCCCAACTCCTAAATATTAATACCTGTTAGTACAACATTACTCTACTCCGACCTTGAAAGACATTATCTTTTACTACTTACCTCTAAAAATACTAACCACAACCAAATATCATATCGACACTCGAGTTTGACTCCAGTCAAGAAGAATCCCAGAACCGTAGAGCACTTTAGGACCATAGAAGTGGCGGGAATGGGATGTACCTATGCATTTAACATAATAGGGGATGACTTAACACTTGTGAGAGCTTCCTCCTGTGTGGCATCCCACAGTAAGCATCTCAAAACTGCGCTGTTCAGGGAAGCCATTCCCAACTCAACTTACCACGCAGAGAGTATCCTTTTTCTTTAAGGGGCGGGACCAACAACCAGATGCTCCAATCACTGGCTTCATGGCACCAGATGGCCATCCCACTGCATCACGCTGATCTTGGAACTTTTTCGGTCATTCACTTCGCTGAAAAGCGAAAGGGCCCAGCACTCCTAAAAGCTTGGAAGGCAACAGATTGGCGCTTTACAAAACTCAGTTATTATTTATTCTGGTTTTTTCTAAAAGAAATAAATAAATACCAGGGTGAGGCTCACCAGATGAGTGAGACTTTGGGTACATGCATCATTTAGGGTGCAGGCATAAGACATACTCCATTCCCCACTGTTAAGGCAGCGGCAGGATGAGGAAGACCAAACAATCTGCCCAGGAACAAACCTTTTATTCAAGTGGGGAAGTTGAGATTAAAATGCAAGTTGCCAATAGCTGCAGGTGAGAATTCAAACAGTTGACCAGGTTATTTCTCTTTTTCACACAAACACATTAATGCAGCAGGTGCCGCGGCACCATGGCTAAGGGATGTGGGGTGCAAGCAAACCCCAATGTTTGTTTTACTACCCACTGGAGGACAGGGCTTCTCTTGCTTTGATTACGGCTCATGACACCCTTGCTATACCACAAGTGCGAAGTAGAACATAAATAATGGGGCTAGATAAGCGGTTAACACCTGCCGTGGGGCTGCTTCTGTGTTCCAGAAGTAGCCACCTCTCCCTTTTGTCATAAATAGTCCCGACCTAAGAAACAGCATTAATTTGACAGACACCACACCAATTTGGATGTATGACGTTACAACGCAGGCTATTACAACGCCTACCTTTACAACGCGGTTTTTACATCGCAATCCATTACAACGCATAGTGCTTTTGGGTGTTGGATAGTGAATAGTTTAATTTACTATTCCAACTCCAGTCCCCGTGGACACTAGGGAAGGTTATTGGATAGTAAATTAACCTATTCCCTATCCTAGAGCGCCCCCCAGCGCAATGTGTTGTAATGGTTTGCGTTGTAATGACCGCGTTGTAATGGTAGTGCGTTGTAAAAGTTTCGTTGTAAAGGTTGTTTACCCACCAATTTACCCCTACGCACCTAGCCATCTCTCCTGCAGCTAGCCGCCTCTCCTACTGATGCACCCTCTCTGACAAGTAAGGTAGCTGAGAGCTGGCTCTCAGCCAATCAAGCATCTGCTTAAACCAGAACCCAAAAGCCAGCTAATAAAACTTTTTCAGTGTGCAAAATATCCACAAACACTGGCAATACATCCCATTGGCGCTAACAATGATGCTGAGCTGATTCTGAACTTCAATAAAAACAAGGGAGGTATAGCAGAAGGGGAGAAGATAGCCTGCACACATATACTCTTGTAGAGTGCTTGAAAAAAAGCAACAAGAATAGGTAAACAAATGCTGTAAGGAGTCCTTGGTAAGCTCTTACCTAGTTAGTGCAAAAATCAGCATAAAGAAAAGACTCGCATTGGGTTAGATAGAATGAAAGTGAATAGATAATACAACCCACAAAAACCAAGTAAGATACCTGTAAGCCAAAGTTCAAACAGTGGTGCGGGGTCTGGAGCTCCGGAGCAGGACGCAGTCACCAACCTCTTGTATTTACGCGATCTCTCAGAGATAGACAAAGGACTTCCTAGGGAATAAGAACTAGGCAGTGTCTCTCCAGGTCTGGCCATTTTTGAATGATAAATAGAGTTAGAGCAATATAAACCGAAGTTATAACTGTAAGACTTACTAACAGAATAAATGTAAAGACAAAGCATTAGAATGCTGTGAAAAAGCCACTTAGCATTCTGTGTAATCAGTAGTAATATTATGTCGATATACAATGCTGCATAGCGGAATGTATGAGGAAGAATATAAACTCGCAAGATTCGGCCAACTTGTACTGAATTGAGTAAGCACAATGGGAAGGATTAGGCCGAAAGGTAATTACATTCAAGCGATAGATGGTGAAAGGGGCGCACAAAAAACACAAGCAGGAAACAAATAATAACAACCATCGATGGGTGGGAGTTGGTGGTGGGGCGGCACAGGTGATTAAGTGAACTGCAAGTGGTGACGGACACCGACACTGAAAACGTGAGTAGGAAACAAATAATAAAAAAAGATTTCCCCAGAATGAACTCATGAACACAAACATAAAAAGACCAGTAATTGGGCAGTGCTCTCTGGGAGGATACAAAAGACAAAAAAGCTGGACAAGGGGAAGAATTAACCACAAGCAAGCAAGCCTTTTTGACGGACAATTTAAATGACGAATGAAAAAGCAATAGGCGGCCGGTAGGTCCATAGAGTAAATACAGCATGTCTTGAAGAGACAGCGCATGCGCTGCCTAGGCTCAACAAAAAATGAATCTGTCCTTGTGTAATGTAACTGGTGCTCTAATACCTTCGGGTCGAGTTCATGCTAATTAAAACCCCCCAAAAAATATTCAGGCTGCAAGGCTCTGAATACGTGTGGATTGTTGGTTAGGTTTCTTAGGAAGTCCCAGATATGATTGCTACTACAAGCAGCACAAATTAAAAGTTTTGGTGGAGGCAATAGATTTATCAGCACAAGCTAACAATCCAAGTGTTGTTTGCATAGGACATCAGAGAAAAGCGATACCTGCGAAATAGATTGGCTAGTGGTGTCATGTAGATGTTAGTGTAGCGCTCAACGAGGAGCCCAGGGGGCTCCGCACTCTGAAGGCTGATAAGGCTTTAGAACATACGCTTATGATCGGTTAATCAAGAAAGAAGAGTACCACTTTAGTGATTGGTTGTATATGGCAGTTGAATGTAAGCTGTGTCATAGTAAACAATAGGAAAGAGTGTTGATGGTGGCACTGAGGTCGAAAGGAATGAGCGTATCACTACCACCCTGATCTAACCACATTCTAGTGACACCGGTAACAGCAAGTAATGCCACCTACTTCCAAAAAGTGGGAAAAAGCCAGAATGCAACGCGTCAAGGACGTTGTGCCCAACTAACGAGGAAAGATGGTTGGTAATTTCTTTTTCTAGGACCTTGGCTTGAAATTGGAAGTGGGAGCTAGGACAATAATTGCTTAACATCAAACAGTCCGTCTTTAGAAGATGGATTACCGTTGCTTCATTCCATACCTGAGGAACTGCTGCCAATTCAAGGTAAGTGTTGCAGAGGAAGAGAAGCGGTGGTACTGTAGAGTCACAAATCAGGCTGAAATTATGTGGAGGCCATGGTTCATTAGGGGAGCCTGGCTTAACCCTACAGACATATTTTTTGATGCTCTCAAATTGTAGAACTTGAAATTGATTGCAAGAGAGTGGGTTTTTAGAAGTCAGATTTAGCCACCAGATTGATGGTGTGACTGTGGGTATCATCATTACTGAATGAATTGGGAATGTCCGAAATTATTAAAGAAATTAGAGTGGCAGAGATTAGGGTGAGGAATAGACAGAGTATCCTGAGTCATAGTGATTTTTTTCTCGGTTTTGAAATCTTCTCATTGACTTATCAGCCATTTGATTGGATGAGGTGAAATATGGCTTTTTTGCAATTTTTTTTAATAATCTTTGAGTTCAATAGTTTTAGCTTGTTTATGGATAGCACTATAAACAGCTCTTTCTTTCCAATGCCTTGCAGCAGCGTATAATGGGAGATAAATTATTAGATTAACATGGGGTAGAGGGAGAAGCCCTGTGGGGAGGTAGTAATTTAATGGGGGAGGGGGCAACTTTCTCTAAGGCTGCAAAGATCTAATCATTGAAATGAGAGGCGTTGCCATTCACGTCCCCACAAATGGCATCAGTTGAGCAAGAGTTCTTTGAGCCCACAATCACTGAGCGGCGTTAATCCTGTGCCAACAGTTCCCTAGCCAATTACAATAGCAAACATTTTTATAGTTGAGGGGTTCTGAATATGAAAGGTGCCTTTGTTACGAGTGGGAGAACACACTAATTTGAATGAGCCCTAAGAACTCTAAGGATTCAATTATATTGTCTTACGTTTCTCACCCTGATGAAACCAAATATTGAAGTCCCCCTATATCTTACAATTTGTATATTTAAGCACATATGGTACCATAAACTCATCATTGAAAGACCCACATTTAGTGGCGGGTCCATGAGGACGATATACAAAGTAGACAGTGAAGGAAAAAGGGGCAGAGGGTTAAATGAAAGAGCAGTGTTGTGTGTGGGGCTGGCTTAAAGGAAGAGCACTCTAGGACGGTCAGATTTCTATAAGCACAAAACATGGTTGGCAGTCCATCCTTGCAAATTATACCAAAGCCCTGTGTCACAGTGGCTAATTCGTGGCAAGTTAAGCCCCAGAGCCAGAACTCCATGAAAAATAAACTATCTAGTGTAGCCGAATCAAGCAACAACAAATATTGTATTACCTGAGGTGGGAGCGGACGGACAGTTCCCAGGGAACCAAATGACACGCTCTAAGCTCTACATGGGCAGGGGATGCAGTATCGCAACTAGTATAACTACAAATCACCAAGGGGCAACTTTGTCCACAAGTGTCGTGGGACAAGATGCAGCACAAGTTTCAGACATATTCCAGCTACTAAATAGCTCTCCAATTCCAAAAATATTAACTTAGATAGAGATTCAAAAAGTATTGAGCAGGCACACAAGTGGGCCATCCTTGCCTATATTTAAAAAATCTACAGAAGGAACTAGTTCAGATCTCTTTGCACAATAGCAATTTTCACTCTGTATCAAAAGACACTGCAAAAAGAGGTTGTCACTAGATGCTTGGTCTTTATCAAAGGAGTTGAACAAGCTAATACTCTAAATTATTTTGATCCAACCTGTTGCACAATTTATTTGCTAACTGTGGCACATTATGAAGAAAACCAAACACTGTCAACCATTAAAACTAGCTTATCACAAAATGCAGTCCTCATATATGAAGCTTAAAAATGTCTGCTTGAAAGTAGACTGTATAAAGGCAGCAGGGTCCCCGGATGGCAGAGACTGAGCTCCCTCAACTATCAGATTAATTGACTAGACAAGGTGCAAGGGGAGACATTGTTTACATTGCAAGCGATACATCGCATACCATTACAACGCACATTGTTACAACGACTTGCTTTAGGGGGCAGAAGGTGTTGCACCTTCCCTACTGTTGCACTAAATTATACTATTCCAACCCCCAGCGCCCCCTACAGCAAGTCGTTGTAACAACTTGCGTTGTAATCGTATGCGATGTAACAACACGGTCATTGTAACAACCGCGTTGTAATGGTATGCGATGTATTGCATGCAATGTAACATCACATATTCAGGTGCAAGACTACAGGATGTTCAATGGAAATGAGAGTTAGCTGAATTTGAGAACTAATGAACATAATAATGTCCCGGTGCTTGAAACTCCAGTGGGGGGAAGAAAGCTTGGAGCATCACAAGATTATAGTTGAACTATTTAAAAAGGGTCTCGCCTGTTTGAAGGAGTAGGATTGAGACCATGAAATTCAAAAAGTACATCGCTTTCCTTCGCTCCCAGAGCCACAGACCCTGGATAGCCTGACAAGAGTCAATTTTACTTTCATGCATCGACTAGTCTATAGGGCAATCAAGCCCAAGCAGTGCTCAAAGGGCTGGTCTGATAGGTTAGTGTGTACGCTGTTTTTGTTTTTGTTTTGAGGGCTTATTTTATAGTCTGTTAGGCTGGTTTGTACTGTTGATTCCCCTGATATTACCACAAACATTGCCTGTAGCAAGCACAAAAGTATACAGTCTCCCATACCATACATTTCAGAACTGCCCTATTTGTAAATGTGGGCTACTTTTTTAGCTACCTGATTCGCTAATGGGTGCCACTTTTATTTTGATGCCATGGCCTATTTTTGTCCTATTTCAATCCTTTATACTTCATCAGCAAATTAATGATAACCATTCCCTAACTCCCTTCTTCATCAGGCCTGACATTTTGTCACACCGCAGTTGAAAGGAGATAGCGGCTGCGCCACATGATTTGACCAACTTCACGATTCAGAATAATAGGTCTTATTTCAGGAACCTGCATGTCATAAAATAATGAAAGATGGAAGAACCTAGTTCTGCTTTCCAGAAGTTAAGCCACAAAAATTACTAGCAGACTCGCACTCAAAAATGTGAAATGATAGTTCTATGGGTAAATGGCATGAACTTGGGAATCTAATCTTATGACAGCGCTATTCAGCCCCCTTGCAGAGGATCATTAGATAAGTTAGCTGAGATACTGTCTTTGCCTTAGGGTGTTTGGACAAAACATTGAGTTAAAAATATCCCCAAAAAAGAAATATCAGAAAACAAATATTGTGATGCAAAAATATCGTAGTTTAGATATCGTTATCAAGAATATCTATTTTGTGGTAAATAATATACTTTACATGATATCGTTTATTTGTTTTCAGTAATATAGTTGTAAATTATATAGTTAAAAAAATATTTTAATGTGCTTTAGTTAATAAATTAATTTTAGGTGTTATTATTGTGGGTATCATTGTTAATCTATATATATAAAAAACAAAGTATGTCCGTTTGTCCTTTATGCATTACTACACCATTCATCCGATCGGCATGAAACTTTGGGAAGTTGTTGAGTACACTCCCGCGAAGGTTTCTGGCAAAAAAAAAAATATATATATGCATAATTTGTTAAAAGTTGTTGCGTACACTCCCGCGAGGTTTCTGGCAAAAAAAAAAAACAAAAAAAAAAAAGAAACATTTGTTAAATATCGGCCCCCCGACCACCCAGGGCCCTCATAATCTTTCCAATACACTTTCCGGTGCGACTCGCTTGTGCAATGACCATCAACAAAGCACAAGGACAATCGCTGCAAGTGTGTGGACTAGATTTGGAGAATCCGCGCATCGCCATGAAACTTTGGGAAGTTGTTGAGTACACTTCCGCGAAGGTTTCTGTCAAAAAACCTTTTTAAAAATCTGCCCACCAGGGCCCTCATAATCTTTCGAATACTCAAATAGAAAGCGAATTTGCGAGCATCGTCGACAGTTATGACCCCCAAACAGAAAGTCATTGGTCAATCTACATCAGAAGCACGAATGAAAAAGGCATTACGAGCTTCAGAAACAAACGAGCAATGGGAAGCAAGATTAGAAGCTGTTCGAATACAAACTGCTCAAGCCCGTAATTCTCAAACGAACGAGCAACGAGAATCAAGATTGGAAGCCGATCGAGTACGCACTGCTCAAGCCCGTTCTTCTCAAACAAACAAGCAACCAGAATCAAGATTGGAAGCAAATCGGGGACGCACTGCTCAAGCCACACTTAGAAATGTTTTCAAAAATAAAATTAATACGTTTCAATAACAATGACACAATGTAAATTTAATGTTCTCATAACAAGTTTCCTTGAATTTCCTTTCTTCTGAGATCGCAGCAACGCGCGACGGGTAAGCTAGTAATCTTATAAAATGTAGCTTGTAATTTTAAGGAATTTAATATATCTTAATATATTAATATTTTTTTATGGTATTAGTAATTTATAGTGTAGCGGTTTGTTGGGTTTGTACGGGAAAATGGTGGGAAGTTATTTAAATTAGAAATATTTTTAATTTATTGTTAATTTGTTTCTTATTGTAAAAAAATGTGTGTATTGATTAATTGCCAGCATTGCCTCATCACTATGAAATTAAATGAATGAATGAAATGAAATTCGATTTGTAAAGCGCATGGCTGCCCGGGAGCAAGGAATACTGAGGAGAACGCTAGAGTTTAGAGGTCCTGGGGAAACAAGAATGTTTTAAGAAGATTTCGGAACCTCAGATAGCTAGGTTCAGTACGAATCCTGACAGGGAGGGCATTCCACAGGGTTGCCGCATTCACTGAGAATCGGCGCCCCCCTGTTCGGGGGCGCCGATTCTCCGGGGGCACTGACACAAGTGAGAGTGAGCCGCTACGACTGACATCACTGCCGTTGGGGACTGCAAAGCCCAGATTTCCCTTCTTCATTGTACCTGTGCTGTATTAGCATCGCTTTAAAAATCATGCTGCAATGCAACAATGATGGACGTACGTGGGCCACGCCTGGGCTAAGCCTGGGCCAAGGGTGGGCCTGTCCCAAGTCCGTCAGAGCCAGAAAGAGTCAGGGCAGGGCCACCCCCCTTGGTCCTGCAATGAAGTACATATGTGGTTTGGGGCAAAAACATCAGCTAACTAAAGGTACTTTTGCTGATTGCCGCATAGTCTGACCTCCTCTTGGAAGAGCGGGTCTTCTCCCATTTCCCTTTGTGTCTTATACTACTTGATTGTGCATTGTCTCTGGGCTCCGGCCCTGTCGACAATAGGTGCAAATTGGGACCAGAACTTCTTGCCTTGCTGCCCCGTGCTCTTGATGTCTATACCTGGATTGCAGACGCTGGGTAATGTTTCCTTATGTAGCTATGGGCAAAAGGAAAGCCCAGTATTGGGCTCCTGGGAAGATATACGCAAAAATGCAGCTGTCTAACCCCGTTGAGGATGAGGTTATGGACAGAATTGACACCTTGCTCTCTGAATTCCAAGTTATTGCAAATCCGCCAGCCCTCGGTATATACAAAACTCACCAAATACTCATACCCTAACACTCAACTCACCTAAGGTTATACTTACTCTCCCCCCCCAAAGGAAAGCGTCAAAGCATATCCCAAAAATGTTTAGCAAATCTTGACAGAAAAGTTGTCCTAGCTTTAGTTCTGGCATGGTTACGGGTAGTTTGAGAGGGAGAGGGGAGGTAAATCCTTGTGAATCTGTGAAGGCAGCTGACCAGCTTGAAGGTCGCAACAGGTATGCTGCCCTATCCATAGCGGACATCATAGCAGAAGGGGATAGGGTGACTTCTTTGGGTATGACTAAAGAGGAAGTTTTATCTCTGTTCCAGGATTTAAGGGGCAAAATTGAGGAGCTGAAGGGGGAGATAGTAGCGCTAAAAAAACAGTAGTGGAGGCTCTGGAGAAAAGAGCAAATAAAGATCGAGATCTGAGCACAGCAAACCAACCAAAGGAGGATGTTGATAGACAGCATCACATAGAAATAACCAGCAGGCTGCTCCCTCCTTTTATCCAGTGGAACATACACACCAGTCGCCATCTTTTAACAGCCACTGGCTTTCGTCTGCCCCTGCTCCACCTTCCCATGAATTCCTTCCCTACTCAGTGGTGGGGCTCAGGTTTGGCAAAGGATAGGAACTGCGCCCACGAGGCGATCTAAAGGGTAGATACCTAGGAAGAGGAAATGAAAGAGGTGAAGTGGCGATAGATGAGAGCGAAACTTATGCCACAAGATTTGCCCAATTACATTCCAGGGAGTGGTTGCAAATGGCTTCTACCGCAGAAATTGGGCCCAGAGGAAGGAAGCTACAGTTTTCTTCATGCAGGTTCCAAAGTTAGCCACTGGTGCAAGGGAGGACGAAGGCCCCCTTAAAAACAAAGTTGCGTATTGGTTTAGGGTGACCCGTCAATGCTTTCCCATTATAAGGGATGACATTAATTACGTAGAAAGGATAACCCAACCCCAGAAGACGCATGATATGCTAAAAGTATGTTTTGCCCATAGAGATGTAGTTGACGGTCTGTTGCCTTTCTCCTAGCACATCTTTCACAATTAGGTATCGTGAATCTCTGGATGAGATTTCTCCATTTAGAACCGTTATCTGTGAGGGGGAATGAAATGAAGAGGGGGTGGACAAACCCCAGGATTGACTGAAGGAAGAGGGTTTAGGCAGTACTGAAAGGACGCACTGATAGTTAAGACCACCTCATGTGATTCACCTCCAGTTAGGCCGCTGGTCTTACAATTTACCCAATGTTGGTTAAGCAAGCCACCATTGAAAGACACACTTGCGCCGACACGCGCCAATGTAAACGGCTATGGGGGCCAGAGATGAGAGGGAAGTCACAACAATGGAGACACTCAGGATTCTAAAATTGTGTCCCCCAGTGACACAGAACCAATGATATTGGTCTATAATGGGGAAGAAACAAACTCCAAACAGACCAAGATAGCTATTAGGACAGAAGTGTTCTATCCCAGGGGAAAACAGAGTGATTAAAAAAAAACTTAAACTGGTATCTTGGAACGTAGCTAGTATTCGCTCTAAACTGGATAACCCTGAGTGGGGTGCATTTGTTGAATCTTTCGACATATGTTTGCTCCAAGAAACCTGTTCTATAGAAAATGCTCACAGATAGGATTATGCCACTTTCTCCAAAGCAGCGAACCCTAGTGTGAGTGGGAGGGGCAACCCTCAGGAGGGCTTCTAATTTGGATTTGCATCTCACTAACTATGAAAATTCATTCAGTTTAGATTAATTTAGATGGCATTCTGAGAAATGAATATTTTATTTACAATGTTTAAAACAGAGGGACCCAAGTAGGCAGTGAATCTACGATCATGAATCTGCTCAGTAGCCATAGAAATACTTTTCCAACCCAAGAGAGGCTCATTATTACAGAGGATTTTAATATAACCCATGAGCCCCTGGATGATGGATGCTCCATGGTCTTGGCAGAGGAGGATGAACTGTGGAGGATACCGACACTGGAGGTGGCCGAGGTGAGGAGAGGGACTACCGTGGCGTATCCGTTAATAGCATTTACTGCTGTGCTTGGCTTGAGAGCCTGTAATGAGCGCACTTTGTCTGACAGGGAAGCAGCTCACGCTTTTAATCGACCTGGGGCCACAAGCAGAATAGATTATATAACGCTAGCGCTAACAATCTGGCATGACCTGGAGTATATGAAAGGTTAGCCAGATAGTGATTATAATGCCTTACACTGCTCCTTAAATGTCCACATGGGGAAGCCCATGAGTACCTTTACCTCTCGGACCATAGAATTAGAACATTCTAATGATGGGAGGAGAATTAGATGGTCTAAACTATCATTGCATCAGTGAAAAAGGGAACTCATGAAAGAGTTGAATAAGACCATATGTGACCGTGCGACTTTGATCGCCAATGCAAAAACATCACAGACGACAGCAGAGTTACACCAGACGCTATTTACAAAATTGGGAGAGTGCTTCATGGCTAGGCCAAGCCCTAGAGTTAATGCCCCCAATCTGTCTGGTGCCTGGTTTAATGAGGAATGTAGGAAGGGGAAACAAAACTACATATGGCTCTGAAAGGTGATATCCCTGTCATTAAAGAGTGTAGGGCTCTCTATAAACAATTACAGCACAATGCCCAGATAGAATGGGAGGGTAAATTCTGCGAGGATCTATTTGAGGCTTCAGGGAAAAGGGATTCAAAGAGATTCTGGAAGCTGATGTCTGGTAAAGGCCAGTTGTCCAGTACACAATTCAGTGCTTGTATAAAACCTCAAACCTGGAATACCCATTTCGCAGACCTGTATTGCCCCCCTACTATTTTGAATGAGGTAGGGAAGAACCTGCTAGACGGTACAGGCTTCTCACTGAGCGTAGCATCCTGACACTCCATATAGATTTGGCAGACTCTAGGAGGGCAATTTAATCTATTATTCCAGTAAAAGCTGTAGGTCCGGATTGGGTCCTAGGAGACAAATATCTGAACATCTTATCTAATGCAATTTTAACTGGAATGGACATACCGCCTAGTTGGAAGGGAGCAGACATCGTCCCAGTATTTAAGAAGGACCAGAGGGACTCCCTGTAGGAAGGTAGATCCCTGACTATGGTTGCCCCCAACTTTTTGCCTGGTGTTTTGCTGGTTTTCTGACTTAGTTGACCTGGGGCCCTGCTAATCAGGACCCCAGGCCTACTGCTCTCTCTGTAAAATGGATTCCATGTACCTTAGGTACATATCTAAATTGGATACTGAGTCACCTTATCAGTCCCTGTACAGTGTACCTTAGGTACCCAGGGCATAGGTGTACCCAGGGCCTACCAGGGGCTGCAGCATGTATTATGCCACCCCTGGCTGGCCATCCAAATCTGACACAACTGGCTGCTTGACAGCTGGGGCAAGGTGGTGTAATCACCCTTTGCTTTAGATATAGTATACCTATATCTAACCTTAAAATGGACACACAGATCTCCTATCAGTCACTCCTATGGCAGGCCTTAACAATCCTGAAGGCAGAGTGCTTGGAATCGTGTGAGATGGTGCTCTGGCATGAGCTGAGCCTGTCTGCGGCTTTCGGGATCCATCCCTTAGCCGTTTCCATGATATCGCATACCATATACTCTTAAGTGCATTATAATCCTCGCGGTTATATGCCAACTCTGGTATCGCTTTATCAAAACATGTCGAGTAAGGTGTCATACGAATTGGAATACTAACCCCTCGCCAATTCTGGCGACGGGGTTAGCATTCCACCCTTCTAGAGGGACACGACATGTATGTAACCCCGGTTAAAGTCAGACAGAGCCTTAGCATCCACAAAATGGATGCTGCCACCGAGACACAAGTCTGCCCTCCTGCTGCTGGGAGTCCTCCCAGAGCAGGAGATAAGGACAAAGGGTTTCCTGCCAGGGGCGGTGCCAGCACCGTCCCAGACAGGGTTTTGTGTATTGTAGGTAGGCAGGGCTTTAGAGGAAGGTGACTGCACGTGGCACCCCGGTGCTCACTGTGCATAGGCTGGCTGGAACCAGTTCCAGGGTCACTCCAGACCCTGTGCTGGGGAAAAGCCCGCCAAGGAAGTGGGTGTAACCACCCCCCTCCTGGTCCCACCCATAGGGCAGGACTTAGTCGCGTGCCAGCCCCTTTTTACAGGATAAAGGCAGGAACTGGCCCCCTTCCAAATCAGATCATCTTTGAATCCTGAAACTACTTTCCACGAAAGGAACTCAAGACTTCTTCCTAAGATTTCTCCCTTGTGACTAAGGAGTAGTCACCCTGCATCCGCAGGCACCATCTTAAGAAACACTGCCGTCTGCTGCAAGTCTCTCCTCCGGATCAAGACTGACAAGCTCGACGAGAACCGGCTTCCCTGGCACCTCTGACCTCTACCTGCATCATCAGTCACGCTGAGATTCGTGGGTGTGACGAGACCTCGAGGGACCGGCCATCTTCAAGACTGCACGACTTCTTTCCAGCAAGCCCGCCGAGTGAATTCCTGGTGAGTGCTTTGGGGTCCGAGAAGCCCCCACCCTGAGCAGCTCCAGCACCGAAGAGCAGCCCCCCAGCATCTCCACGATCTGCGTGGGGCCCTTCTGCTTTTTGCTGCTCACCGCGTTGTTTGGCTACTAGCCCGCTGGCTTGTGGCCTTCCTGACGACGCCCGACGACATTTCTGCTGCTGGTCTGGTTGCTCCAGACTGGCCCTTGCTTCCCTCCATCGGAGAAGTACCCTGGACCCTCCTGGTCCACTCAAGACGCCATTTTAGGTCCACCGCGTGGGCCTTGCATTTGCCAAGACTTGTTGCCCAATCCTGGGTCCAGCGACGTCGACAGCAAGAACCTTCGTGGGACAGCTCGCACCTCCATCCTGGTCGCCGACAACGCCTCCTGGTCCGAGAGACTGCAGAGCCCAGCAGCGCCCACTCACCTGACTGCGGTGACTTCGCCCGGTGCCATCCTGGTGCCCACTTAATCACTGGCTAGTGATTCAAGAACTTGGTCCCCTCTGCTTTCAGGTTTTCTTCTTCCTTGATCCAGGCTTGGATCCATCGAACTTTTCTTCACTGGTCGCCTGCCAGCAACTTCTTCCTTCCAGGCTCCTGGTCCGGCAACGAGATCCCCGACGTCTTTTCAGACCTATGCAGCTGCAGCCCCTGGGCTAGGTAACTTCGGCACTTCGGTGTCCCAGCATAGCCTCACTATCCTAGGGTCAGGATCCACTGTCGTTTTCTTCCTACCAGGTCGGGTTCGCCCGTGAACACTAACTTTGCCTTTACTAGCCTCCATAGACTTTGTCCCGCATCCCGCGTGAGAGTGCACACTCTGCACCCGAGTTCCCTGGGCCTCCTAGTAGTAATCTAACGATTCCCTAGTCCAGTCCTAGCGATTCCAAAGCCTATTAGAACTGTTACTTACCTGCTAGTAATTCGCATTCCACTTTTAAAGTATATGGTTTTCCGTGCCCCTCGGGCATTTGTGTATAACGTGCTAACTTAAGTATTTTCGTAAGAGTTTTGTTGTGTGCCTAGCACCCTGTCCTCATAAAGAGTACAGGGTTGTTGTGGTTCTAATAAATACACTGTTTATTTTCATAACACTTGTGTGGTGTCCTTTCACTGGGTGTTCAAGGGGTAATGTGATGGTAAAACAGCTGGCTTAACACGCCCTCTAGAGTCTTAGCCTTAGACTGCTCGTATCCATGCTACTAGGATAGCTGGTCTATAAGGTTGACTTACAACCAATCATCAATAAGGGTTGTTTGGACTGATATATAGTGATCACTAGAATAGTGAACACTGCACATCAGGCCAACTTCTCACATTGGTGAGCAGCGGTTGGGATTTGAGCTTGCTGTTGTTTTACCACACATGCCCTAAGAATATCTTGTGAAAGATCACATAAGTACTAAAGGTACATATAACTTAGCTTAGAATACTCTGAGTTCTACTGAACCAGCTGTTGTAGCTCCTAGGGCCTAGCACACCCTAAACTACAACTCTAGCAAGGGATCAGTAGGCAAACATATAGTGTAGGTAAGTGCACCACTTACACCTCACTAGAAAAGCATGTCGACTCAGGGGGACTCTACTGAGACTCCCCTGGTCAGTGTTGACCCTCCACAGGTCACTTCAAGATATGCAGCTCTCAGTTTCCATGAGATGAGACAGATCTGTGTCTCCAGAAAACTGAAGCAGGGGTCTAACCCCACCACTTCCTTTCTGATAGGTCTCTTAGAGACATATGATGCCAGAAAGCTTTCTCAGTTACATGAGAACATGCCAGCCTTAGAGGGAACCTCTGGGGATCCAGACCTCCCCAACACTGATTCAGCAGTTGAGGAGGAGGATCAAGAGGTACTCTCTGGGGATGAGGTAGACAAAGGTCTTGAGGTAGTCAGAAGGCTAACTAGGACCAACTTAGACTTACTTGGGCTAGGATCTGGGGGCCCCCCAGTACTAACCCGAAGTGGGCCTAACCTTGGAGTTAGGAGAGATAGATCTCTTTCTAGGGACTCCAATAGATCTCTGCACTCTAATGCCTCTTCTCAGGGGAGAAGGAATCCTCCACAGAGGAGATTTACTTCCCCTCAGAGAAAGGAGCATGAAGCTAGGATGAGACAAGCTGAACTGAGGATTGAAAGGGAAGAAATTGCCCTGGCCAAAGAGAAGCTTGCCCTGGCAAGAGAGCAGCAGATGAGTGGGTTAGCTCCCACTGGTGGCAGCAATCTCCCAAGAGATAGAGAGAAGGGTTTAGATACTAAACACCTGACAAAAATAGTGCCCCCCTTTAAGCAAGGGGATGACATCCAGAAATGGATGGCTGCTCTGGAGAGGGCCTGCACTGTGCAGGGCATTCCCCAGAGTCAGTGGGCAGCTATACTGTGGCTCTCCTTTGATGGTAAAGGTAGAGATAAGCTCCTCACTACAAGAGTGGAGGATGCTAATGATTACCAGGTCCTGAAAAATGCACTGGTTGATGGGTTTGGTTTAACCACTGAGCAGTACAGGTTGCTGTTCAGAGACACCCAGAAAACTCAGTCTCAGGACTGGTCTGACTTTGTTGATTGTGCCACTAAGGCTTTGGAAGGCTGGCTACTGGGTAGTAAGGTTACTGATTTCAAAGGATTGTATAATCTTATTATGAGAGAGCAAGTCTTAAATAATTGTCAGAACCAGTTATTACACCAGCACCTGGTAGACTCTGATCTGACCTCTCCACAAGAATTGGGTAAGAGGGCAGACAAATGGGTCAGAACCAGGATTAGGCCCAAGAACCAAGGTGGTGACCAGAAAAAGGAATCAACCAAGCCTCAAGAGAAGGGTGGGAATAAATCTCCAGATCAAACCACATCAGGGCCCCAAAAATCCTCTGAGGGGGGTGGGTCCCAGAATCCTTCCAATAACCAGAAGAAGCCTTACTGTTATCCCTGTAAACAGGTGGGTCATTTAAAAACTGACAGCAGTTGCCCAAAGAATAACAATAAGGAGAACATACCCCCAAGTAACATTCCCAAGCCTCCTGTTACTACTAGTAGTAATCCCCCAGGTGGTGGGAGTGCCCCCAAGAAATTGGGTGCATTTACTTTGGGAGTTCCTGGGGACTCTGGCCTAACCAGGTCCCCAAACTTAGATACTCTTGTCTGTGAGACTGGCATGGGGTTTGCCAACTTCACAACTTGTCCCAACACTTTGGGCAAGTACAGACAGGAGCCCCTCATCAATGGTATAAAAGTTGAGGCCTATAGAGATACAGGGGCTAGCATCACTATGGTGACTGAGAGTCTAGTCCCCTCAAGGCAACTTTTACCTGGTGCCACATACCAGGTGACCAATATTGATGGAGTACAGCGAGATCATCCCATGGCAGTGGTCAATCTCAGCTGGGGAGGTGTCACTGGCCACAAGAGAGTGGCCGTGTCACCAAACTTGCCTGTAGATTGCCTACTGGGGAATGATTTAGAGCTCTCAGCCTGGGCTGAAGTTGAGCAAGAAACCCATTCTAAAATGGTAAATACCCATGGTAAGGTTAGTGGGGCAGTGATAGCCACAGCCCAGTCCAAGATGTCCTCCCTGAACAGGTCAGGAGGGTTGTGCCAGTCACAACCCAATCTCAGACAACTTCCTTCCCAGAACAGGTTGTCAAGGCTGTCATGGTAACAGCCCACACCCAAACTGAGCCCCCTCCTGAAAAGGTTGGGAGAGTTGTGATGGCCACAGCTCAAACTCAGACAGATGATAGTGTTGGGAAGCCTGAAACTTTGGATCACTCCACTCAGACAGAGAGTATTGGGGAGGAAGAGGAATCTCCCTCCCACCAGACTTTAGGAAAGGGTCAGCCTCCTCAGGGAACTGATCTGACCCCTTGTGAAGAAACTGCCACAGAGGTAGTCAGGCCTAGCCTGGCAGAACCCCTGATGTCAGTGGACCCTTCCAAGGTGGGACCCAGTCTGGAGCAGGTAACCTGCCCCTCTCTACCCTGCCTCAGTCAGCCCAGGGCTGTAGAGGTCAGGGAGGCCAGTGTTGGACCCCAAAGGGCCCCCTGTCCAAAAGAATCCCCCAATCAGCAGATTAAGGGCACTGAAGCTAGTAATCCTAGCCAAGTGAAAATAAAACAGACTCCTGAGGGATCCCCCTTAAATTTAGTTAGGGACCTCCCACAGATGGACACTGTTGGGCACAGCCAAACTTGGGACCTGAGGGCCCCAGACCTGACCTGTCCCTCCAGTAAGCCAAACAGAGGGACCCAACCTCCAGCTGTAGGTAGCCAGAGGTTGACCCTAAGAGCCCAAAACAACTCAGTCTTGGAAAGAAAGGCCTTTATGGTGGATAGTGATTGGAGGAAGCTGAGCCCAAAATTAGTGGAGCCTCACTTCAGTACTCCATTTCAGCACCAGCCTGTTACTTTGCCAAAACACACCACAGGTAGAGATTCCCTATGGTGGAGACCCTCAGACACCCTTAGGGTGAGGGATTGCTTAGTGGACCATGAGATAGGGGGTAACCATGCCAGTGCTGGTACTTCCTTATATGGCCACTCAGGCAATATAGGCTTACCTGGCAAGGCTAGCCTTATCTCCTTTCGTTTGGGGGGGGGGGGGGTTATGTAGGAAGGTAGATCCCTGACTATGGTTGCCCCCAACTTTTTGCCTGGTGTTTTGCTGGTTTTCTGACTTAGTTGACCTGGGGCCCTGCTAATCAGGACCCCAGGCCTACTGCTCTCTCTGTAAAATGGATTCCATGTACCTTAGGTACATATCTAAATTGGATACTGAGTCACCTTATCAGTCCCTGTACAGTGTACCTTAGGTACCCAGGGCATAGGTGTACCCAGGGCCTACCAGGGGCTGCAGCATGTATTATGCCACCCCTGGCTGGCCATCCAAATCTGACACAACTGGCTGCTTGACAGCTGGGGCAAGGTGGTGTAATCACCCTTTGCTTTAGATATAGTATACCTATATCTAACCTTAAAATGGACACACAGATCTCCTATCAGTCACTCCTATGGCAGGCCTTAACAATCCTGAAGGCAGAGTGCTTGGAATCGTGTGAGATGGTGCTCTGGCATGAGCTGAGCCTGTCTGCGGCTTTCGGGATCCATCCCTTAGCCGTTTCCATGATATCGCATACCATATACTCTTAAGTGCATTATAATCCTCGCGGTTATATGCCAACTCTGGTATCGCTTTATCAAAACATGTCGAGTAAGGTGTCATACGAATTGGAATACTAACCCCTCGCCAATTCTGGCGACGGGGTTAGCATTCCACCCTTCTAGAGGGACACGACATGTATGTAACCCCGGTTAAAGTCAGACAGAGCCTTAGCATCCACAAAATGGATGCTGCCACCGAGACACAAGTCTGCCCTCCTGCTGCTGGGAGTCCTCCCAGAGCAGGAGATAAGGACAAAGGGTTTCCTGCCAGGGGCGGTGCCAGCACCGTCCCAGACAGGGTTTTGTGTATTGTAGGTAGGCAGGGCTTTAGAGGAAGGTGACTGCACGTGGCACCCCGGTGCTCACTGTGCATAGGCTGGCTGGAACCAGTTCCAGGGTCACTCCAGACCCTGTGCTGGGGAAAAGCCCGCCAAGGAAGTGGGTGTAACCACCCCCCTCCTGGTCCCACCCATAGGGCAGGACTTAGTCGCGTGCCAGCCCCTTTTTACAGGATAAAGGCAGGAACTGGCCCCCTTCCAAATCAGATCATCTTTGAATCCTGAAACTACTTTCCACGAAAGGAACTCAAGACTTCTTCCTAAGATTTCTCCCTTGTGACTAAGGAGTAGTCACCCTGCATCCGCAGGCACCATCTTAAGAAACACTGCGGTCTGCTGCAAGTCTCTCCTCCGGATCAAGACTGCCCAGCTCGACGAGAACCGGCTTCCCTGGCACCTCTGACCTCTACCTGCATCATCAGTCACGCTGAGATTCGTGGGTGTGACGAGACCTCGAGGGACCGGCCATCTTCAAGACTGCACGACTTCTTTCCAGCAAGCCCGCCGAGTGAATTCCTGGTGAGTGCTTTGGGGTCCGAGAAGCCCCCACCCTGAGCAGCTCCAGCACCGAAGAGCAGCCCCCCAGCATCTCCACGATCTGCGTGGGGCCCTTCTGCTTTTTGCTGCTCACCGCGTTGTTTGGCTACTAGCCCGCTGGCTTGTGGCCTTCCTGACGACGCCCGACGACATTTCTGCTGCTGGTCTGGTTGCTCCAGACTGGCCCTTGCTTCCCTCCATCGGAGAAGTACCCTGGACCCTCCTGGTCCACTCAAGACGCCATTTTAGGTCCACCGCGTGGGCCTTGCATTTGCCAAGACTTGTTGCCCAATCCTGGGTCCAGCGACGTCGACAGCAAGAACCTTCGTGGGACAGCTCGCACCTCCATCCTGGTCGCCGACAACGCCTCCTGGTCCGAGAGACTGCAGAGCCCAGCAGCGCCCACTCACCTGACTGCGGTGACTTCGCCCGGTGCCATCCTGGTGCCCACTTAATCACTGGCTAGTGATTCAAGAACTTGGTCCCCTCTGCTTTCAGGTTTTCTTCTTCCTTGATCCAGGCTTGGATCCATCGAACTTTTCTTCACTGGTCGCCTGCCAGCAACTTCTTCCTTCCAGGCTCCTGGTCCGGCAACGAGATCCCCGACGTCTTTTCAGACCTATGCAGCTGCAGCCCCTGGGCTAGGTAACTTCGGCACTTCGGTGTCCCAGCATAGCCTCACTATCCTAGGGTCAGGATCCACTGTCGTTTTCTTCCTACCAGGTCGGGTTCGCCCGTGAACACTAACTTTGCCTTTACTAGCCTCCATAGACTTTGTCCCGCATCCCGCGTGAGAGTGCACACTCTGCACCCGAGTTCCCTGGGCCTCCTAGTAGTAATCTAACGATTCCCTAGTCCAGTCCTAGCGATTCCAAAGCCTATTAGAACTGTTACTTACCTGCTAGTAATTCGCATTCCACTTTTAAAGTATATGGTTTTCCGTGCCCCTCGGGCATTTGTGTATAACGTGCTAACTTAAGTATTTTCGTAAGAGTTTTGTTGTGTGCCTAGCACCCTGTCCTCATAAAGAGTACAGGGTTGTTGTGATTCTAATAAATACACTGTTTATTTTCATAACACTTGTGTGGTGTCCTTTCACTGGGTGTTCAAGGGGTAATGTGATGGTAAAACAGCTGGCTTAACACGCCCTCTAGAGTCTTAGCCTTAGACTGCTCGTATCCATGCTACTAGGATAGCTGGTCTATAAGGTTGACTTACAACCAATCATCAATAAGGGTTGTTTGGACTGATATATAGTGATCACTAGAATAGTGAACACTGCACATCAGGCCAACTTCTCACACTCCCCGTCCAACTATAGGCCAATAACTTTAATAGATGTACCTCAAAATGCCTTTAGTAGGCAGATATTATACAAAGTTGAGAAGTGGATAGAGGACAAAGGAATATTGTCACATCTTCAGGCTGGGTTCAGAAGACAAACAAGCATCTTAGACAAGGTATTTAGAATTGTAGCAATATACTGGAAAACAGTTATACTGGAAAAGGCTCACTTATACCTGTTCTTTATTGACCTGAAACCCGCATTTGACTTGTCCCATGCCCAAACATGTGGGAGATGCTGAGAGACATGGGGCTACCACATGACCTTATGGAAACCATAAGACGTCTTCACTATGAAACCTATGCGAAGGTAGGATGGGGTCCGAAGGGTGATCTTACTAAAAAAAATAGCAACCCAAAAGGGGATCCGACAAGGGTGTGTGTTGGCACTCACCCTGTTCTCCTTATACCTGAACAGGGTGGTAACTTATCTGGAAGGCTGTATAAATGATACGCCCTAGCTGGCAGGCAAAATAATTCCCCTTCACCTGTTTGCAAATGATACCCTCTTAATTTCAAAGACCCCGCAGACTTTAGATGCTGGTTGACAGGTTTGGGGACTTTGGTAAGAAAAGAGGGCTGGCGATAAACTTTGGAAAAACAAAGTTTATGTCCATAAATCCACCAAGGTCATTCACTAGCTCTAGTCTTTTAGATGGCGCACCCTTGGAAAGAGTATCTGAGTTAAATTATTTGGGCATCACACTGTCAAAAAATATATCATGGACACTACAGATAAAGAAAAGTGCGTTTAGCTTAACTCATCATGCAGCAGATATTTTGAGACCCACATGGTGCAGGGATGTTTGTAAACATGCCTTTTGCCATTAGGGCTTGTGCTGCTGCCCTTTTCCGGACAGCAGCAGAAGCCTCAATCGCAAAAGCCATTTTTCCGACTTCCTACGTGGCGGTCTGATCGTAATTTGGCTGGAAGGAGCACCGCCTACGTGTCGGCAGGTCCCATTCCTGCAACGATGGCTGTTGGACGCCCGTCTGACCCTAAATCTGCCCCATAGTCTGAAGCTTTAAAAATAGACATGTATTCTTTGAAGTTGTAGTTATTTCTAATTTTGTTTAAAGCAGGCTTAAGAGTGAGTATAAGAAGATGGAGGAAGAGAACAGCATGGTGATGCTGGAAGAGAGAGAGATTATTAACAAAGGTTGGGAGTTTTTGGGACTCATAAGTTAAAAGTATAGGGTATACCATGTCATTTCACTGCATTGTGTAAGTACGGGCAGTCATGTGTTGCTACAGAATGATTGGCATCTTAAGCCACGGCTCATCAATGAACATTAGAATATTCTACTGATTCAATAATGGCAGCAACAAATATATGTCATAATAACGAATGTGCTATATCGCAGGCCATTACAACCAGGTTGTTATAACGACTGCATTGTTACATCGCATACGATTTCATCACGTCATTACAATGACTTGCTGTAGGAGGCGCGCTGTACTTAGGAATAGTATAATTTACTATTCCTACTCCAGTTTGTGCAACAGCAGTGAAAGTGTTGGATTGTAAATCCAACACCGTCTGCCCCCTACAGCAATTGTTGTAACGACTTGCGATGTAACAACGCGGTCGTTATAATGCCCGCGTTGTAATGGCATGTGATGTAATGCATGCAAAGTAAACAATGTCTCCCGGCAGCAGCATGTCAGCCAAGTCACAGTTATCTGGAGTCCCAACATGCATCATTAGATTCAAGGGTTTCAATCCGTTGTCGCTAGGCCTTCCGCTAACAGACACTCCTGCTTAGGTGTCCTTTTGCCTGGGCCTGAAATGCTCCTGCTAACCAGCAGACTCTTGCCTAAGACTACTGCATCAGCTCCGTGTTACTGGTTAAGTTGCAGGAGTGGGGCCTCCATCGAGAACGTGCCAAACTCACGAGAACCACAAAGTCTCTAGAGGACCACAGGACCTCCAATAAACATAAACAAAATGTGTGGAAACATTATCACAGTCTTGCTACAGCTGTGCTGTCAAGCTGGACCAAACAAAACACACGCCTCGTGCAGCAAAGCTTTCAGTCTGACTGGAATTTTTTGCTGGTCGCTATTGCATGATAAATGTAACCAATTGTGCTGCTCCTCCAATCACGGCAAACTACATTCCTGTTTTTTTGTAGAAATCTCTGGTATCTAGTAGTATTTGTTGAGTGGCCAATGAAAGAGGAGAATCCACCCCTCCCCCCCCTCTTTTTTATTTAACTCGTGTGGAAGACAGATAGATGCGCGATCCTATGGGCTGTAGGCATCCCGGCAAGTAAAATACAAAATCCCTGATGAACCTGAGTGTACTGGATCCCGTTGGATCTGTCATACAGTGTTTGATGATTGCTTAAGGGGGGCTTCCCCCTTTTATGTAGACCTCCCTGGTGATTAGTGGCCCTTTGAGTGGTGGAAAAGTATGTTAGTTTTTTCTTTTAAACTAGCTTAGGGACTTTGAAGAGTTCCAACAATACTTCTAGGTTTACCTTCCACATGCATGGTTCATCTTGGTATGACTTTGTCTGATTAGGGCACGCAAACCAAACAATTTATTATTTTACAACATTTAACTGGCCATCAGTTATCAGCTGCTTCGGATGCAGATACATTGTTCGTTTGACACACGGACAATTTTCAAGGTCTACAAGTCTCAGCAATCAGCTGCAGTACATCACTTCCACTCCACATATAAGTGGTGCTTAATTGTGAAATATTAAGTGCTAGGGACAAGGGTTTTCACAGGAAGTCACTGCATCTTACACCACCCAATGTCCCTGCTAGTGCTACTTAATGCCAATGGCACTGTTACCAACTAAGCATGACACTAAACAAAAGTGACTGTTTGGACTATTCCAAAGCTGTAAGAATAGCCTAGATGAGGTATTGTAATTGTAATGCATTTTGAATTATTAAATACTCGGCTGAAGTACTCTGCTCAAACATTGACAGACAGCGCCACCTTGTGATGGACTGTCAGTAATACGTGCTGGTGTTGTGAAAGAAGTGGCAGTACCGAGCACTGACAACCGCCGGCTTAAATTAAGTATTGTTCATAGGCTGATATGGACTTATGTCATTGCTCGTTGACAATCCTTGACAATGGCCTCCCTCCTCCCATCCTCACATCATCCATCACAAGTTTACTACCCCATTTTGCTCTCACCTCCTATCATCTTGAGTGCTTTCTACCAAATGACTCGTATATAATAATTATTCTGCCCATGTGTCAATGTTTTGGGTAAGCAATTTCGTAGCAATTATTCTCATTCTCATTTTAATATGCTTGCATGTCTTTTCCATCCAAATGCAATTCTTCTTTTGGCTGGGACGACTCGAAGACACAAACTAGATGGGTGGAGCTTTGGGAAGGTCATACAGCCGTAAATCTGTGGCCATTATTACATGTATCTCTTTAATTAGTCAATCATCTAATAATTGCATTTCAAGGAAGAAATTCCCCCCCCCCCCCCAACTAAGTGAAAAACAATGATTCCATCATATCTATGGCCTGGACATTCGGTTGCCCGTAGTTGCATGCAGAGAATACACCGCATTTCGGCAGGGACCCCACACTACTCCCCTCGGCTACCGCTGGTCGGTTGGCCCAGACGGGAGAAATACTTCACAACTACCATGCTCCGTATATGGACGGAACACGAGTTAACTGAGGCTGAATCTCTATTTGGAGATGGGCAGCTCAGACCTTATTGCCAGCTCATGGAGGACTACGATCTCCCCTCGGGTCAGGTTTTAATCCACCGACAGCTCCTAGAAAATTATTGGCCACACTCTAACCTCTCTACAGGCGGGCTAAGCGCCCTGAGACCTCTTTTGGTGATTTGTTGTGCTATATAAAAGCCTTTGACATTGACACCCGGTCATTCATACCATCCTGTGTATGGGTACAAATCGTCACCTAGTCACGTGGCTTTATAAGTAAATAAGAGAACTCACAAATAAACCCCTGGTAGCCCTACGAGCCACATGGGAAGATGAACTTGAACGTCAATTGCACGACAAAGATTGGGAAATAGCCCTTGACTACCCAAAAAAGTATCTAGAGATGCACGCTTCAAAAATATACAGGTCTATATCCTACATAGAGCGCACCAATCACCAGCACGCCTGCTACGGTTCTACCCGGACACCCAATTTCTCTGCCCCAGATGTCATTCACCAGACGCCCACTATCGCCACATGTTCTGGAGCTGCCCCACCTACAACCGTACTGGACTATAATCCTCGAGACACTCAAAGAACTCACAGGTCTTACAGATATACACACTTGAGAGGCAATCGCATTCGGAATATTCCGAAGACCAAAGAAACACAAAGTGCCCGTCCGCTTCATATCACTAGCAACACTACTAGCAAAAAGAAGTATCGCAATGCACTGGCAGGCACCATTAGACCCCCAATAGAGGCGTGGATGGGAGCGGTACAGAAATGGGTGACAGCAGAAGAAGAAACACTAAGGGAGGAGGAGGTAAAAGGAATGCGAAAACATCCTATATCCATGGAGTGGGCCCTATTATTACACCAGTTCAAACAACTACAAACGCGTACCCACCTTGGCAGCTCCCAGCACAACTCAGCAGACTCGGAAGCACAAACCTCAATCGGGAGTACACATGACACTGCCCCCACCTCCCCAACCAACACATGATGCACAAAACCTCCACAGTGCACTGCACCGTATACTGCAACGGACAACATTGTCCAAATGATAGCCCACAAGCAACGCTGTGACACACCTACAGACTATAGCTGACGTGACCCAGACGCCTTATCCGATGCAAAAACCCTGACTCCCTCCTCAATACATTCCCAATTTTTACTCCCCAGTTCCTCCCGGCATCACTATGCGAAGAGAATATGTAGACAATTAGACAGATGCCCCCCCTAGAGTAAATAATATACGTCCTATTACTGAACAGCAATACTACGGTAGTTCAAATAATTGTAATGAGATGCAACGTGATTTTATTGCAAAACTGTTAACAAAAATATTTCACACAAAAAATAAATCTATGGCCTGGAAATTTAGAGGCACATTCTGGGCTAAACTGGTGACCTTTGTATAGAGTGAGATAGCTTGTAGTGAAGGGTCTGTTTTAAATCATTTCGTTTCTGGCATTCATCGTAACCTATATCAATGAAGGGGGAGGGACTGAGGGCATTTTTCAAGGTCCAGCATATGGGCCCCCAGCGAGACAATTGAATTGAATAAAGTATGCAGTTTGTGGATGAAGGAGGCAGGATAAGGAGGAGGCTGGGAAGGTAGTGCCCTGATCCTATGGTGGAGGCAGGGTTTCTCACTATTTGGAAAGAGGAGCCTTCACATACCCAGACTGGGTGACATGCTTCTTCATCGGGCATGTTCCTCATCAGGCCGGTGTTGCAATGCCTGACGAGCACGCGATGAGGGGCTCTTTAACGGAGATCTTTTGTCCCAAACTGTTTGGTGCAGTGCGGGTAAGGGGCTTTGAGGAGTAGATGTGGGAGTGCAAATGTGCTGTGCTGTGCAGGTGTGGGGGGGTTCAATACAATTCATTGTAACCTGCCTAGGCTACGATCACAACTGTATGTGATTACAGAAGGGGTCTTCTCCTATGATTTGCAGCCAGTAAACACTGAAATTTGCAGAACAAATAGTGAGTGCTTCAAATGAGAAAAGAAAAGCGCAGGTACTCATCAAATTGAGCTATGACTGAGGGGGTGTGGGATTAGAGGTGGTGGAGCCAGGGGTGGAACTACTGGGAAACATTTACTGGGAAGCAAGATTTTCATGGCGTGACCAATAACAGATGCAATTTTGCAGTCTGTGGTTGCTGCAGTTAATGTTACATCTCTGAAGTTATAGGGACTGTGAAAAATCCAAACACCGCACAAAAAACCAAGGGGCATATTATCTAGATGTGCGTTATATAACGCACATCGCACATTTCCATATCGCCGGATTTTTTCGCCGTGTTAGCGCGTAATTATCAATGCGCAACACGTAGGCGAAATTAAATCCGGTGATAGTCGGCGATATGGAACATTAGCGCATGAAAACAAACGTTGTTTTCACGTGCTAATGTGTGCCTTGATAATATGGGGGTGGGGGGTGGATTCAGCGTTATGATCCACACCCCCATGTTATCAATGCCTAACGCCTAGTCAGAGCATGCGTTGGGAGACCTGCGATAAACAAGGTTATTGCAGGTCTCCTTCTCCCAACGCCTGCCTTGGTAATAGGGTGTTCCCACCTCCAACCACATTTTACATGTGGTTGGACGTGTGAACGCCCACTTTGCATGTCATTAGCGATGTTTCTCGCTGACATGCAAAGTGGGCTTGAGGCAGGCGTTAGCATGCCCTTGTTAATAGGGCGCTGAAAGTATCGCCGCTTTCTCGGCACAATTCGGCGAAAAAGCGGCGATACTTCAGCTTGCTAATATGCCCCCAAGGGTGGTAAATTAGTCACATCCAGCATAAAAATGGTAATGTTGTGTTATCTAACTGGCCTTGCATGGTGTGGTAGCGCACTGTCATTTAGAGACAGCACATTTACCATTGAAATTACCACTAAATTTGCACAGACATGCAGTTTATCTGATAAAGCTATACAGCGTACAAAGGATAATTTGTGGAATCGGGTTCCAGACAGTGGTGTAGCCAGTGTGTCATGGTCCTGAGTGCAAGGCAGGAAACCAAACCCTTCTCCTATTTGATCTGTGAAATACAGCAATAATCTGGGTTCAGTGCCCCCTCCCACTCTTCAGGCTTCTGTGCCACTGCACCAATGGAAAGCTGGACCGCTTGTTCCAGACAATATTTATTTGTGTACATCACCCAGTAAAATATCATGCTTTGCTTTGATCCCATTGAATTATTCAATGACACTTCAGAATTACAAAAGAACTGCTTAACTTTTCCTTTCTTACTTCTAATTTCGAAATATTTGTACAATTAATTAGCAGGTTTTGAAGTCTTCTCTATAGGTACCACAGGGTGGCAGCATAGACCCGAAGATCAGCATTGACCTTTACTGCACTTGTTCTGTGGCATTTGAAATGTGTAAGGTGGGTGGGTGTGCAGCCAGAAAATACAACAGGCTCGCTTATCCCGCTGCGACTTTAACAATGCATGTGTTCTGGTAAACATTTTATTGAAAACTATGTTGTTGGTGAAATTAAAATCAGAACAATAGGGAGTGTCCTTCGTTGATAAAGTGTGTGCCGTATGTACAAAGCTGCCATGTACCCTCCTTGGAACTGGCTGTTCTATGTTTGGGTGACTCACTAATCACCCACTCATCGTTTCCTGGAAATACTCATCACGCTAAGAGGCGCCATTAATCCACTCATCAGACCCTGACAGAACTGCTGAGTGACACACGTGTTCCTTCCTTTAACTAACGCCACTGAGGGCATTTAAGAAGCAGCCTTTACACGCGCACTTCCCTGTTCCTTTGAATAGCCACTTCCGCAGAAAGACACATGACTGATGAAAAGAAAAATAATCGCAGTACTAATGGCGCCGACGTCTCTTTGGTTCTGTTCATTGTTCTAAAAGGCATTTTTGTTTCTGTACTAAATGGCGGAATTAAATAGTACTATTACACATTTTCAGGAGTCTTTTTTTCTGAAGTGTTTTTGTTTTGTTTTTGTTTTACTGAAGTGTGTTTTAAAATCCGCCGGACTTATTTTGGTTTCAATAAACTTATTATGGAATGCCATAATATCTTGTAGCATCACCCTGATCCTTATATAAAACATTCTAAAATATTGTTTTCAAATTATGTACAGTGGTAAAATCCAATCCAATCGTGTAAACCACATCACTCTCAATAATTGACTTAATTTTAATTGAAATAGAGCACAGAAGGCTGAACTAACTTTGTCGTAAACGTCTACTTCTCTAGAGTGAGTGTCCCACCCTTGAAAAATGATGGGAAATGCCTCATCTCTGAATTAGTCTTCAACGGGTCTATCTCTCCTTTCAGCGCCTGTACACTTTAGAGTGGTGACAACGGTGTTTGAACCCTGCTTCGCCAAAGCCCCATCCCAGAGAGGCCTATCACCAGGCTTGGACCTCTACCAACAGAGCCTGGAGGGTATGTCAGCTTCAGGGTGTAGGGGGGCCTTTGGAATACCTTGATTGCCAGAAAGGGCTTTCACTCAGGACCTCATCCTCCTGATCTCTGGAACTTCAGGTCTCTGTGAGGTTGCAAAAGAAGCCTGTATGTGGCCACCAGACTCTCACCTACATCCTGCCACCCAGATAGCGCCTGTTCGGAACTGTGACCATCGTGTCTCCAGGCTGCAAACGCTTTAAGGCCTCTTGGCACAGCAGACAATCAACAATGGCAATCCATGGTAGGTCTTCACTTCCTCTTCCTGGTGCCCCAGTCTCAAAGCACCCACTTGTTGCTGGTGAGTTGTTACACTGCAGCCACCCCCATGCCACACAAACACAAGCCAGGGGCTCCTTAACAGATGCACGTTTGACACCTGCTTGTGATGCCAGCTGGATGGCCCTGCACCATCCCTGGGAACCACCGGTCACTCCGCTTGCTTCCTGCTAGCCCGTCAGCGAGTCTGAGGGAAGCACGAACGGGCCCAAGTACGCTTATTTCCTTTTGCACAGGATGTTGCACCTCCACCAAGCTGTTGGGAAACATACATAGGCAGCCTGTAGACTACCCAAAGCACAACCTGACTGAGGATAACCAAGTCACACATCAGTCATCAGTATTAGCATTCCGACGAGGTGCGCATTCGGATCAGACACCAGGCACCATGATGCGGAATGATGGCTTGTCAAGGGGCCATGATGTGATGACAGTGCCTGTTGTGCAGAATTCAAGTCTCCTGTGGGAGAAGCATAACCAATATGCTGCCCAGTAGAAGAAGCAAGTCTGGCACAGCTCAGTAAGAGACTTCGCAGATGTGGCCTGCAAAGAACCAGCACAGTGTCACCTTCAAAAACACACTGACTAAACATAAGGACGCCCATGTGATTCACACAAGTCCAGGTGTGGCTCAAAAGAGAAGTATGGGGGCACACCTTCCCCAAAAAGAAGAAACTGCCCTAAACGTGGCCCAGAGAAGAGGCGGTGTAAACCCACCACAGTCACCTGACAGGTTCATCCTATAGGCCTGTAACTCTGGCATGTTGCGTGACTTCTTCAGGGCTGCAATGGAAGATGTGTAAAATCTGTGTTGTCGCTCTACCGGTAATAATCCCGACCCGGCTGGTCTGAAGCAAATGCAATTAAAAGCGTGAATAAATGTGAAAAGTAGTGCGGGATGAGCCTAAGTACAGGTGATCCCCAGGAGTCCAGTGCCTGTAAGCGCGGAACAGAGGCGGAACCAGTGTCGAGACCGCTTGCAGCACACCCGTTGCAGGTGGACGGTTAGAGTGGCTTAGCCTACCTCTACCGCGCTCACAGGCACTGGACTCCTGGGGATCAGCTATACTCAGGCTCACGCCCCACTACTTTGCACATGTATTCGCACTTTTAATTGCGTTTGCTTCAGACCAGCCGGGTCAGAATTATCACCGGCAGAGCGAAAACACAGATTTTACACATCTTCCATTGCAGCCCTGAAGAAGTCACTGGACACGTTCCCATTGTGACAAAACACGTGTTGGCTGGTTGTGTGTTTTCAATAAGGAATAAAAGAAACCTAAGAAATATACCCGTGTCGACCTCACAGGTTATTCTCTCAGATAGCGAGACTTTACAAACCGAAGTATATTTCCCCAGAACGTGTGCCCAGGACTTTGTTTCTCCTTATTTGTGTGGGCTCCCACCCACACATACACAGGGGTTTAAGGGTAGTTCCCCTGACCTGGCAGCTCCGTATTTACCTAGTACACTCCATACTTCTCGCGTACTAGAGAGAGCGCCAAACTTCCTGATATTCTACAACTCTACACAGTGACAACTCTGGCAGGTTGGCAGGGCTATTAAAAGATCAATTACCTAACTGGCTCTCCCTGTAGTCTAGTGTCTAAATCTCACGAAGAAAAGGCTCTGGACCCTCAGGGCGTGAGATCCACACTTCACCATCCAGCAAAGGTAAAGGTGGACAACCAGAGCAAGTAGTACATACACCCAGCTGAAGCGTTTGAGCAGGGTTTTTGAACTTCCATCTCCAGGGTCACTGAGGGCTAAGGATAAGGTTTTCGCTTAAACGATGAAGGGTTTTTTGGAGGACCCCTCTCTCCCTGATATGGGGTCATCACAGTAGGCATGCTATATGGGGCATTTAGATGTCGTCCATTTTTCTGAGGATCTGTTGTCCACTGATCTCTGTTCATCCCCTTTTTCTGGTTTTTGGGCCATGATTTCTTTTGCCAAGATAACTGTTAGCATTTAATGTTTACTGTATTATAATTTGGTATGTTATGTGATAAACAGATGCAAGAATGAAATTACTTCTATATTTCTGAGATCCATGATTTGTTGTATCACGGTGCTGCTCTCTGCTGCCAATAAAACGGTAATCTTAAAATGCTGGTCGGCTTGGGGAAGAATCAGTCTCATGGTATGCATGCTCAGGAGGACGTGCCTGCAAATTGGTGATAGGCCTATGGCAGACTAAGTCACATCCCAAGCTGACCATCCCCCTGCCCCGCCAACTTTTCAGAAACACAGAAACAGGGGCGTCAGAGGAACGCCTACAGTTTCTATCAAGGCCTCTTTGCTTCTGTCAGACGCCTCCCTTCACTGACTCCCCTCTGCTGACGTCAGGACAGGGTGTAGCTTCCATTGGTGCAGCAGGTGCAGTGTCACCAGGCCCAGCATTCTGAGAGGCCCACTGAATGCTGATTATTGATGTATTTTATCATTCAAACAGCAGGCGGAGGCCCCAATCCTACTTTGCACCACAGGCCCATAACACTCTGGCTACGCTACTGCTTCAGGAACTGGTGCGAGAGATCACATGGATTCTTCCTCATCCACTCCCAGGGGCCCCAGCATGTACATCTTTTTACACAGTAACACTGTGCAGCGAGAAAGACATGCTGAACAAAAGAGAAAGAAAAAATGTCAAAATAAAAAGTCCCCAGGTCAGTCCTACATAGGATGCTGTTCAAGTAACTAGTCAATAATTAACAGATCTTATTAGATTGTGTTACCAAGGAACTGCTTGCAGGAGCTGATTACATAGAAAGGCCACTCCTTGTATTGATGTTTTTTTAATTCAGACTTTATTCCCATGCGCACCTTTTTATTTCCTCATGTACTTTTATTTCGGTGAGGAGCCCCCCCCCCCCCCCCTGCAAAGAACACTGAGGGGGCCCTCCCTTACTGACCCACTACCTAGCACTTTTGCTGAGGGGACCCCCTGGAGCTTGGGCCCCACCACACTGTGGGGGCTGTGAGGGCTTATGTCACTCCATTGGAGACTCATGTGTATTCTTTAAAACAGTGTTTCCCAAACTGTAGGTCGTGACCCACTAGTGGGTTGTGAGCTGATTCTTGTGGGTTTTTAAAGTCCCATACAGAAAGATGCCTTTCAACTCTGTCTTTAACTTGTCACATGTGTTGCACTTCAAAGACAGAGGTCAAACGTTAGGCTATGTCTTCTAACAAATGTGCTTCTTATTTCTTTGGCACAGGATTGGTGTTTACAAACTCCTCTCACTTTGCAGTCAGAGAAAGAAAAGTAGAGGGATTTATGTGACAATCTTGCCGGGGTACAGAGAATGTGAACCTAAAGGCTGCAGGATACCAATTTTTAGAATACACAACAAAATGGAAATACATTTAAATGTACTGTACACATTCAGCAGTTAGGAAAGCAAAAACGAAGCACATTGTTTGTAATTCTGAACTGTGATGGAAGCAAAGATTTTAACCGCTAAACCGCAGCGCAAATTCCACTGCGGTGCGGCGGTTTAATTAATTGGGCGGGGCCGCGTCAGCCAACGGACGTGCACAGCACTAAGGAGGTAATGCTCGCGACGGCCGTTGGCCGACAGACGCAGCAAAGGGGTTAAAAGGATCAAAACAAATCAAGACACTTTACTTGGTGATGCGCAAATGATAAATAATCACTGAATCCCGATTTTCACATATTATAATTTGCGTCCAACATAGTTTTATCAGTAAAACTATATTTCTGCACATTTAGTGGCCATTTCAATAGAAAATATGCTGTCTGTAAATGACAGTGATATGTGACACGATGCTTTAGTTACATGTAAAAAAATCGTCCGCCTCATGGCCATTAAAGCTAGCTAAGCTCGGTCGTCAACGTTTATAATTTTTAATAGTGGGTCGCGGTTCTGAAAAGTTTGGTAAGTACTGCTTTAAGGAGAATCCCTTGTGCAGGCAGTTTATTCTAGACCTCACCTGATGTCATACCAAGGCTGGCCACTATGTGTCCCTCCTGCACCAGTTTCTGCCACCTCTGCCTTCACAGGAGCTGTGCAAGCTGTTCAGCTCCTCTGGAGGGAAATGCCCCTCAGTGTGGGTGTGGACATCATGGTGTAGCAGGTGCAGGAACACCCAAGCATGCGAGGGACCCCCTGCTCCAGAACTGTGGCTGTATATCACTAAACATTAAGGAATGGCGCAATTACAACGGAAATAAATGATTGTTGTACAGCGCTCTGAAACACCATTCTGGTGGACTTTCCGTCATATGAGGGCGGCAATACATAAATAAAAATACTCGCCGGGTAGGGAAAGGGGCCGATTTCATTTCTTGCATTGGGGCCCTGCCACCCTTGCCATGCCACTCGTGAAACCGTAAAGGCTCCCAGGGGCGGCTGGTGACATTTGAAAGTGGTGGGGCGTAAACTAATTTGCATATTGCACCGCAGCGAGCGAGCGAGCCCGAACCACCTTGCATCCATCCATACATCATTCATGCATCCACCCATCCATCCATCCACCCACCCACCCTGCATCCATACATCATTCATTCATGCATCCACCCATCCATCCATCCTGCATCCATCATTCATTCATGCACCCATCCATCCACCCTGCATCCATCATTCATTCATGCATCCACCCATCCATCCATCATTCATCCTGCATCCATTCATGCATCCACCCACCCAAACTGCATCCATCATTCATTCATGCACCCATCCATCCATCCACCCTGCAATCATCCTGCATCCATCATTCATTCATCTACCCATCCACCCATCCTGCATCCATCATTCATTCATGCATCTACCCATCCATTCATCCACCCATCCTGCATCCATCATTCATGCATCCACCCATCCATCCCCCCACCCTGCATCCATACATCATTCATTCATGCATCCACCCATCCATCCACCCAGCATCCATCATGCATTCATCCACCCATCCATCCACCCATCCACCCATCCACCCTGCATCCATCCTGCATCCATCCATCCATCATTCATGCATCCATCCATCCACCCATCCACCCATCCACCCATCCATCATCCATCCTGCATCCATTCATGCATCCACCCATCCATCCATCATTCTTTCATGCACCCACCCATCCATCCACCCAGCATCCATCATGCATTCATCCACCCATCCATGCTTCATCCATCATTCATTCATGCATCCACCCATCCATTCATCCACCCATCATTCATCCTGCATCCATTCATGCATCCACCCATCCATCCACCCATCCTGCATCCATCATTCATTCATGCATCCACCCATCCATTCATCCACCCATCATTCATCCTGCATCCATTCATGCATCCACCCATCCATCCACCCATCCTGCATCCATCATTCATTCATGCATCCACCCATCCATTCATCCACCCATCATTCATCCTGTATCCATTCATGCATCCACCCATCCACCCTGCATCCATCTTTCATTCATGCACCCATCCATCCACCCTGCAATCATCCTGCATCCATCATTCATTCATCTACCCATCCACCCATCCTGCATCCATCATTCGTTCATGCATCCACCCATCCATTCATCCACCCATCATTCATCCTGCATCCATTCATGCATCCACTCACTCATCCTGCATCCATCATTCATGTATTTTTATGACCATATAACTTGCACACAGCTTGTCAGTGTTCAATACCAGTCTCGAACCTTGTACTCCAGCACCAATGATACATGATTAATATTAATTGTTTTTAACACATGTATTTATTCGACACCAATTTCACACCTTAGTCGGAACATCATTTTTATTTGTTTTTTAAAATATCTATTTATTTAACACCAAAGTAAGTCATGTATACATTTTTATGGTTCGATAAGAGGCTCGAACCTGGTTTCCCAGCACCAAAGTCGGCCGCGCTATCGTCAGGGGTTATGTACCCGGGCTATGTATTGACCAGCCAATCCTGGCGCTGTATGGAGCGCCAGGATTGGCTGGGGGGGCACCATGACTCCTCGCCCAGTCGCCCTGTGTAACCCCGGGGGCTGCGGCCAGCCCCCTGGTCCTCTCTCTAAGGGGGGAATTCCCTGGAAACGATCTGCGCATGCGCGGGCATGTGTGTGCCCGAAAATACATTTGCGCAGCTGCAGCAGGCCCATTCTCCCCCCCCTACCCCCCCTACTCCGGGAAAGTCGGGTGTCTCCCGGTTTCCCGGCCGGCAGATAGCGCGATTTTTTTAAATATTTGTATTTAGCTTCTAGTGACGACGCGGTAGGTCCATGGGGCGTGGGGCTACGCCCCTACGCCCCAATGGACGCACCCCAAGCCCAAGTAAACTTTTAAAAAAAAGATATGTCAATTCATTCGATGTTCTACAGATTTGAAATGAAACCAAGGTTTTAATTGGTTCACATTTACCGTCCTCCTTCTTTCGCTTTGCAACACCTTGAGGCAGATTTATAAGCCCCTTGTGCCACTTTTGCGTCATTTTTCCTATGTTAAAAATGACTCAAAAGTGGCGCAAGGGGCTTGTAAATCTGCCTTCTTGAGTTTACTGAAATACAGCGAGATGCAGGACTCCTGTGAGATCCTTGGCTTATAAGTGGCCTTAAAAGCATTCTAACAGCCAAGGTTAGAATTATTTATTTTAAGCAGTACGACGTAAACCGGTACTACAGAATTGAAGAGTGAGCTAGTGAGAAAGCCAGTGTCCCCACCTCGGAATACCTCCCTCCCCCCCCCCCCCCCCCCAACCAGGCTCCCCACCACAGTTAGAAAAACATAACCAACCAAATAGTCCATTTAATTGCACAATTTTCAAAAAAATTGGATAAAAAGCTGCAGGAACGTGGCTTGTACGAAGTATCAACCATAGAATATTCCAGTATCTTTATAGTTTGTCAACCAAACCGGTTCCGCCCCAGGAGTATATCCGGTTTTCACTCACTTGACAAATCCTTAGGTATTACAGGCTGTTCACTGTCCATAAACAATGTATTGGTGGGATTTCTTAAGACCCTTTATAGAAAAAAATCAAAAAGAAAAAAATCAACATTTCAAAAAAGTAAAACATCAAGCTTAAATGTTATTAGGAAGGGACAGGGCTCTGCTCTCTGTGTGAGGTTTTGGTACGTGTCGCCATGTAGTTCTTATCTGGTTATGCAATCTGACATGGCCTCTTACCATTTTCAAGATGTATATTGCAGTTTCCTTCACTTTGCTTTCACTTCCTGTTTATTTTTCTAAGCCTGTCTCTTCTGTATATATATATACATATATTAGTCCCATAACATTAATAAGAGTATATTTAAAGCAGTATATTTAAAGCACAGAGAAAGAGACAGTGAAAAATTGCGTAGATGTCACAGCCTCTTTTCTCAATAGCAAAACACACAAGATGATGGACGGAATGTTGCACAATTGCAAAACATTCACCCCCAGTAACATATCTGGGTTTAACCCCTTTGCCGCGGGGCTAATTCCCCCGCGGCGCGGGGGGGAGGGGGGCCGCGCACGGCGCCGCGGTGCTCATGACGAGCCCAGGCTCGTCATGCAGCACGGTGCTCATGTGCTGGTGACGAGCCTGGGCTCGTCATGACCACGCCAGCGCAATGGAACGCTCAGCACAGCGGGGAAATTATCCGCCCGTGTGAGCGTTCCACGGCTCATGACGAGCCCAGGTTCGTCACCAGTAACACGAGCACCGTGCTGCATGACGAGCCTGGTCTCGTCATCAGCACAGAAGGGGTTAATCCATCGTTATTTTGCTCAACAAGCCACCCCAGTTCAAACATGGCCATATGCAAATCAGACTTGACCCTGTGCCTCATGGGAACAGTCCAGCCCGAACTGCCAAGCCATGTCTTCCCTGGACCGGAATCAAGCATCCTAGGACCGGTTTCTGGCTATCAGCCGTCTTCAGACAGGATAGCTTGACTCCAGTGGCACAGTGAGCCCAGGACCCACGGAATCAAGCTATCCTGGCTGATGAGGGCTGAAAGCCCGAAACCGGTCCTAGGATGCTTGTTTCCAGTCCAGTGAGGACATAGCTTGGCAGTTTGGGCTGGACTGTTCTCATGGGGCACAGGGTCAAGACTGATTTGCATATGGCTAGGTTCAAACGGGAATGGCATGGTGAGCAAAAAAACGATGGATTTAGGCCCCAATCTCTGTACTGGGGTGAATGTATGACATTGTTCTGCATTCTGTCCATCAGCTGTTGTTTTTTCTTTTCTCAATAGAGTCTGAGTAAATTTTGTATTGAATATTTGCATCCTCCTTGAACTTTTAAGTGGCACATTACAAAACTTGAAAATAAAAATAAAGTATCGGAAGGTGGGGACAACTGAGGTAGCAGAGACTAAAACATTGCACCTATACCACCGGTCTGACAGAAGGGTGGAGGATTTGTAGGTTGAAATAGCTCACATATTCTTTAGGTGACATAAACCATGCAGGCTTGAACTCAGGTGATAATGCCATAAAAAGCTATCAGTTCAGATGACGAAAGGCATCTACTTAAAAAAAATCTTAATTATAGCAGGATGTGCCCTCAGCCACCACAGAAATTCCATCAAAAGTGTGTCCTCAACTCAGGATGAATTATCACTCATATTTTGAATATATTTTATACCCACAGATCCCCATATAAAATCCTAAACATAAACACATTTTATCTGTCAAATTCTAGTTTTCATTTTTGGTAAAGGAGCATTTTTGTCTAAAAAATCAGCTTACCGTTTCCTAAAGATTCGCTCATTTTAACCTAAATATCAGGGGGCTTATTTACAAGCCCCTTGCACCGCCGGTTTGTCAGTTTTACCCATTTTAAAAGTGATGCATCGGCGGTGCAAGGGGTTTGTAAATAAGCCCCCAGGTTTTTATGTTTTTTGGCAAGTGGACTAAAGTCCCCACTTCCCTTCAGAGAAGCTGCTATTTTCTAAAATTGCTTACTGTTTGTCCCTGAATGCCAGCTTTTCCTTCAATATAATGTGTGGTTGATGTCAACTTCTCATATTCATCAAGTATATACTTTTAGTACCACTGGCCCCTCTCGCACTGCATCAAGTGGCATTGGGTCTCCATGTCATGGCAGGAATGCCCACCAGATATGAGGGACGACCACCAGATGCTAGTGGTGGCCATCAAAGCCAATAGTGTCCATCAAATGACAGGTATACCACCTAGATGTTGGATGACCAACTTATCCCAGGAGGTGTCCATAAAATATGAGTGGTACTTGCCAGATATCGGGTGTTAGACCTGACATCCTTGGCATGGTTTTCCCCCATCTTTTTGCCTCTGACTCATGTATTTTTTGATGCTGTGCTGGATTTCGTTTTTGCTGGTTTAGATGCTTTGGACCCTCTGCCACTGCTGATCAGTGTCAGAGGGTAAGTGCTCCCTCTGTAAATTGTCATATTGATTGAGTATACCTAATTGGCATATTTGTATCACCACGAAGTCCCTAGTAGAGGGCACTGTGTGTGCCAGGGCTGGTGATGACAAATGCTACTAGTGGGCCTGCAGCGCAGATTGCGCCACCCACATGAGTAGCTTTTAAAAGGTGACTCAGGCCCGCCAGCGCAGGGCCTGTGTGCAGTCAGTGACTGCCATGTCAGCCTGGCCAGTGTCCCCACTGGCTAGGCTTAACCCTCCCCTGTCTGTGCACCTCAGCCACCCCTATGGAAGGCTCCAGGTACCCCCCTGGGTAGGGTGCAGTGAATGGATAGGGTAGAGCGTGTACTAGTGCAGGTAACATGCTCTGGTAGAGAGCAGCAGCCACTTTGTGTGCTCACTGCTGTAGGGCTGTAGGGCTCCCTAGGGTAGCCTGGGGAGGCTGGTCCCATTGGATCCCAGCCTATCTCCCTATAGGAACAAGATGGAACATCCATGAAAGATATCCCTGAACTCAGAATTAAATGACACATCTTTTGGTGAAGGTTGTTTTTGGATCCTGGGGTTGAGAATAGCATTTTTAGAAGTGGCTGTTCTTTTGTATAAACCTTTCTGTGTGCCTGGGCCTGTGTGTGGAATGCCTGCGTGACAGGAGCTGCAGGGCCCCGGAGGGGGTTGGAGTCAGCCCAGGGGTGAAAGGCGACATCTGTTGCCCGGGGAAGGGGAGAGAGAAGAGCCTGATAGTGCTGGGCTGTGCCTGCCTGACCACCGTGCTGGCTAACTCCCCTGCCGACCCACTGTCACCTCTGGCCCTGAAGCTGTCAGGAAGAAGAACACCAGAAACATTCCAGAGCCAAGGATCCCCTTGCACAAAGGACTTCAAAGGCGTTCAGGGGTATAAGGGAAGGACCCCTTACTACAGAAGATTAGATTCTGAAACTCTACAATCAAGACGGACCCTCTGCTGGAAGGAGGACGGCGAGAGAACAAAAGGAAGATTGCCTTGCTGTGTGCTCTAAGGGCTGACCTGTTCTGCTGTATCACTGGAAGCTGAGGAGGGGAAAGGGACTTTGCTGTGGGCTGTGTCCCTGCCTGCTTGAAACTGCTGAGACTTTGCTGTGTGCTGTGCCTACAGCTTGAATCTCCAAGGGCCTGAGAAGAGCTGGCTCCCTGTCTGCAACCCAGGAACATAAAGGTTGCCCAAGGACTGCAAGACTCTGCTGTGCCCCCCCCTGAAGCTGTGGGCCGGGGAGATCGTGAAACTGCTGTGTGCAGTGAACATCGGGGACTGCTCGACTAAGCCTGGCTGTGTGTCCCGGATAGCGCGCTGGCTGCTCTCTGCTCTGATTGAGAGCGCCGCGCTGATTGCTGCCTGCTTTGCCCCGAGATCGGCGTGTTCATCGACACGTGCTCGTGGGGGCCGAGGGGTTCTGAAGCTCCCCCAGCGCAGCGCGGGTTAATTCCGCTTGCCTGCATCATCACCGCCGCGGGCCCGGGCCCTGAAATCGACCTCGAGGGTCTGCTTGCATTCACGAAGGGGCCGTGCGGTGATTGGCCGTGGCCGGAGGCTGGTAGAGAAGTGCCGCGACCGGATTGGCCGATTCCCCCAAAGCTGCGGTGACGTCGCGGAGGGCTCGGCAGAAGTGCCGCGACCGGATTGGCTGATTCCCCCCAGAGCTGCGGACGTCACTGAGGGCTCGGCAGAAACGCCGCGACGGGATTGGCTGGCTTCGCTGAAGCTGCTGCGAGAGCCGAGGAAGTGCTGTGATCACCGCCGGGACCGGGGAAGACTGAACCGACCTCGCCGAGGGATCTGGAGAAGTGCTCGAGCCCCCGGCCTGCCGTCTCTGCTCCCCGCCGCTCCCCGAAGGATTGAGAGCAGGCGGAGAGCCTGCTGAGACCGGCCGGGCCCGAGCGTGAATGAGCGCTCCCCAGCGAGGTCCGCCTGAGGCAGGAGAAGTGCCGGGGGAGGGAAAAGGAGTCCCCCCCGGCCCTCGGGTGAGACGCGCTTGTAGCGCTTAGGCTTCTCAGCGGTAGGGGATGATTCCTCTGGCCCAGGTTGGCATCCACCTTGTTTTCCTTGCTCGTTTTTAGGGCTAATATAAAGTCAATCAGTATTACTCGTTGTTTTTGATACCGAGGGACTAGAGACTATTTTTGTTTTGATTCTGAGGACTGCCTATTTACAAGAACCATTAAGAATTAAGTGCAACCTTGTTCTAAATGAAGTGTTTAACGTGCAACCTTTAAGTTAGAAATGCTATGTGTTTTAAAGAAGTGATTATCATGCAACTGCTTCATTTACCTGCTGAAACTAGATAAAGTTATATATTTTTATAAAAATATACTTACCTGTGTGGTCTCAGTTTGTGGTGGATTGGGGATTATTGTTGTGTTAAGTGCAAATGTTATCCACATTGTCTCCGAGTTTAGCCTAGACTGCTCGCGCCATGCTACCTAGAGGGTGAGCAGGGGTTATCTCAGAGGGTTATTCCGTCGCCCTGACCGGAGCTAGGGGTCCCTACTTGGGCCAGGGTACTTACCTTTGCCAACCAGAGACTCCCGGTTCTAACATTGGTGGCTCGCGGTGCGGATTTTGAACTAATAATTGCACTTGACCGGCAGTAATTTCTTGTACATCACTAGTCTAGTTTAGCAGAACAGGTTGCGCAAGACTTTTTCTTTTTGGTGAAACCTTTTTAGTTGAAAAAGGGTAGGAAGCATCATGTCTCGGAAAGCGCCAAGCGTGAATGGAGACGTGGAGGTGGAATTTGAAATCCAGAAGTTGTTAACCTATAACAAGGAGCAACTGAGAAAAGTCTGCAAACAGCTTGAATGCCCAGTGAGGGGCGGCGCAAATAAGGAAGAGCTAAGGACAGCTCTGAGGGCCTGGTGGGAGGCCAAACATGGTGTCCCAGAAGCTCCTATTGAAGAGGGTGGCGCACAGGAGATTGGGTTTTGGCCCAGTGAATTGCCAGTGGCGAAGCCAGCGTCTAGGGCCGGCAGCACCCACTCCAGTAGGAATATTTCTCCAGAGGAAGTGGAGGAGAATCAGAGAACTAGGGCCCATGAGATTGAGCTTTTGAAACTCCGAGCGGACGCCGATGAGAAGAAACTGCGCCTAGAAATTGAGAGAGAGGCACAGGAGAGGAGGCATGCTCTCGCTTTGGAGGAAAAGAAGCTCCAATTGGCTCATGAGAGGAGCATGAAGGAATTGGATTTCAAATATAAAGAGAGGGGGTCCAGTTCTAATGGTGGCAGCGCACAACCAGTACAGGCGGGTAAGGTATACATACCAAAGGATCTGGTACAGAATTATCAGAGGGGTGAGGATATTTATGCGTGGTTCAGAGCGTATGAACTTGCCTTAAAGATGAATGAGGTGCCTGAGAAGAATTGGGGAGCAGGATTGTGGAAGCATTTTGAGGCCTCTGGGAGGGATGTTTTGGCACCCTTAGAAGCAGAGGATGCTTTGTCCTACTCCGCCATGAAGGAGGCTTTGTGCCTCAGGTATGGGCTCACTGCTGAACAGTACCGCCAGAAGTTTAGGAACTTCAAGAAGCTTGATTCAAGTACTTGGGTGGAGTGTGTGAGTATGTACACGCGTGCACTGGAAGGTTGGATGAAGGGCAGCAAAGTTACTGATTATGTGGGGTTGTGTCACTTGATTAGTAGGGAGCACTTAAGTAGTTTGTGTGTCCCAGAGCTGCGCCAGCATCTTTTGGATAGTAAGTTAACTGATCCCAGTGAGCTTGCTAAAGAGGCGGACCGGTGGACTAGCACCAGGGTCCACAAGGGGGTGGTAAGTACCCCAGCCAAGGGTGGACAGGGTCCCCAGCAGAAGAGTGGGGGGGACACGGGTAATCAAAAGGAGTCTTCTAAAGGGCCCCAAACTGGTTCCCAGGAGAAGGTGTCTCAACCCCCCAAGTCTAAGAAGTCCTGGCCCCGTAAGGGCAAGCAGGACAACAGGCCCCCGCCTACCTGCTTTACATGTGGGGCGGTGGGGCACATTGCCCCCAAATGTCCAAAGAAACCTCCAGCACCCTCTGGTGCTCCAGCACCGGCATTGGCCAGTGTAGCTTTGGGAGGGGATTTGATCTCTAGTGGGGAGGAAGGGTTAGCAGTGATGACCCTTGTCTCTTTAGGAGACCGAGAGATGGCCCAGGAAACCTTGCTGCCCCAAAACACTAAGAAATACGGGCAGAAGGTGACCATCAATGGACAGGTGGTGGAGGCTCTGAGAGACACAGGGGCCAGCGTGACATCTGTTAGGTGTCAGTGGGTGTCTGAAGAGCAAATTGTTCCCCAGGTACTCCGGCCTGTGGTGGCAGCTGACAGTTCAGTGCGCTACTGCAGGCTGGCGAAAGTTCCATTTGAATGGGGAGGAGTCTCCGGTATTTTGGAGATTGTAGTAAGTGATGCCTTGCCTGTAGATTGTCTATTAGGTAATGACCTGGAGAGCTCCCCATGGAAAGAGGTGGAGCACCGGACTCACTTGGAGATGTTGGGTTTGCCTGCGTGGATCTGTGTGTCCACCCGTGCAATGACAGTAAGAGAGGGCGGTCTAACAGAGCTGGAGCCTGGAACAATGGCCCAGGGACCTGCCAAGAGAGGAAGGGGTAGAGGGCGCGGGAAACCGGCCCCCACTGTTCCCACGGTCCAGGAGGAGGCAGACCCGGAAGGGGATGCCCTGGAACCTACAGGGGAGCAAGTGGCCGAACTAGGGGAATTGCCTGAGCTGTCCCAGTGGCAGCAAGAGGGTGGTCCCTCCAGGGAGGAATTCTGCCAGGCTCAGAAGGAGTGCCCTTCTCTCATTGGTGTGCGGCAGCAGGCTGCTGACCAGGCTGCAGGCCTGGGGTCCAAGGAGCATTTGATCTATTGGGAGGATGACTTACTTTATAGTGAGCCTAAGTTCGCTGAGCCCGGCGCAGCCCGTGTGCTGGTGGTACCGGAGCGCTTCAGGAACTTCCTACTGGGTCTGGCTCATGACGTGCCTCTCGCAGGACATCTGGGGCAAGACAAGACCTATCACAGGCTTGTCACCCATTTCTACTGGCCCCAGATGAAGACGCACGTCTCTGCCTTTTGTAAGTCTTGTCAGACTTGTCAGGCCAGTGGCAAGAGTGGAGGGAAGCGCGTGGCACCCCTCCAACCCTTTCCCGTGGTGAGCACCCCTTTTGAGCGGGTGGGCATTGACATCGTGGGGCCCCTGGATCCCAAGACAGCCCTAGGCAACAGGTTTATCCTGGTCTTGGTGGACCATGCCACTCGGTACCCGGAAGCCCTTCCGCTCAGGACAGTCACCGCCCCAGTGGTGGGCCGTGCCCTGATGGGGATCTTTTCCCGGGTGGGATTTCCGAAGGAGGTCGTTTCGGACCGCGGGACAAACTTCATTTCTAAATATATGAAGTCCCTGTGGAGTGAGTGTGGGGTGACTTACAAGTTCACCACTCCTTACCACCCTCAAGGAAATGGTTTGGTTGAGAGATTCAACCGCACATTGAAGGGCATGATCATGGGCCTGGAGGAGCCCATGAGGCGGAAATGGGATGTCTTGTTGCCATGCCTGTTGTTTGCCTACAGGGAGGTGCCTCAGAAATCATTAGGGTTCAGTCCCTTTGAGTTGCTGTATGGCCACCCTGTCAGAGGGCCTCTGGCTCTGGTGAAGGAGGGGTGGGAGAAATCCCGTGGGAAAACCCCTCAGGATGTGTTCAGCTATGTGCTGGCCATTCGCAACCAGACCAAGCGCTTCAGGAAGCTCGCTCAAGAGAACCTGGAGGCTAGCCAGGAGGAAATGAAGAGGTGGTATGACCAGAACACTTCTCTGGTTGAGTTCCAACCTGGTCAGAAAGTGTGGGTGATGGCGCCAGTGGAGCCTTGTGCGCTCCGTGACAAGTGGTCTGGCCCATATGAGGTGGTGGAGCGCAAGAGCGAGGTTACCTATTTGGTTAACCTGAAGACTCCCAGGCAGCCCCTGAGAGTGCTACATGTGAACCGCCTCAAACCCCACTTTGAGAGGACTGAAGTAACTATGCTCATGGCTACAGATGTTGGAGGGGAGGAGGATAGTGATCCTCTCCCTGACCTCCTGGCAGTCAAAGAGCAAGATGGGTCAGTGGATGGTGTGGTCCTCTCCCCCACCCTGACCCCAGAACAGCAGGAGGACTGTCGCCGAGTCTTGGGTCAGTTCGCCCCACTGTTCTCCCTGACCCCAGGTGTCACCAAGTGGTGCGTCCACGACGTGGACACTGGAGACAGCATGCCTGTGAAACAGAAGTTTTACAGGGTAGCTGACAAGGTCAGAGCTAGCATCAAGGAAGAAGTTTCCAAGATGTTGGCGCTTGGGGTTATTGAGCCCTCCAGCAGCCCCTGGGCTAGCCCAGTGGTCTTAGTGCCTAAGAAAGCTGCTACCCCCGGTGGCCCCCCAGAACTTCGGTTCTGCGTGGACTACCGTGGGCTCAATGCGGTCACGAAGACTGACGCGCACCCCATCCCCAGAGCTGATGAGCTGGTGGATCGGTTGGGAGCTGCCCAGTACCTGAGTACTTTTGATTTGACTTCAGGGTACTGGCAGATTGCCTTAACTGACGGGGCAAAGGAGAGGTCAGCATTTTCAACGCCAGAAGGACACTTCCAGTTTCGTGTCATGCCCTTTGGGTTGAAAAATGCCCCCGCCACATTTCAGAGATTGGTCAACCAGGTACTGGCAGGGCTGGAGCAATTCAGCGCAGCCTACCTGGATGACATTGCGGTGTTCAGCTCCACTTGGGAGGAACACCTGCAACACCTCACTGAAGTGTTGAAGGCTCTGCAGAAGGCAGGCCTCACTATCAAGGCCAGTAAATTCCAGATAGGGCAGGGATCTGTGGTGTACTTGGGACACCAGGTGGGGAGCGGCAAGGTGGCGCCCCTACAGGCGAAGATTGACACCATTCTGGCTTGGGAACCCCCCAAGACCCAGACTGAGGTGAGAGCCTTTCTAGGTCTCACCGGGTATTACAGACGGTTTGTCAAAGGCTATGGCACCATTGTGGCCCCTTTGACAGAGCTGACATCTAGGAATCAGCCCAGGAAAGTGAATTGGACTGAGGCCTGTCAAACTGCGTTTGACACCCTCAAAACTGCCATGTGCACAGCACCGGTGCTTAAGGCACCTGACTTTTCAAGTGAGTTCATTGTGCAAACTGACGCTTCAGAGCAAGGCATGGGAGCAGTGCTCTCACAGATCAATGATGAGGGAGGAGACCAACCTGTGGCTTTCATTAGCCGGAGGCTAATCCCCAGGGAACAAAAATGGAGTGCCATTGAAAGAGAAGCTTTCGCTGTGGTCTGGGCTCTGAAGAAGCTGAGGCCCTACCTGTTTGGGACTCACTTCCGCGTTCAGACCGACCACAGGCCCCTCAGATGGTTAATGCAGATGAGGGGTGAGAATCCAAAATTGTTGAGGTGGTCCATTTCCCTACAGGGGATGGACTTTACGGTGGAGCACCGCCCTGGTACAGAACACGCCAACGCTGACGGTCTGTCCAGATTCTTCCGCCTTAGTGATGAGGACTCCCAAGAGGTTGGGTAGTTCTCCCCACTTTCAGCTGGAGGGGACACGTGTTAGACCTGACATCCTTGGCATGGTTTTCCCCCATCTTTTTGCCTCTGACTCATGTATTTTTTGATGCTGTGCTGGATTTCGTTTTTGCTGGTTTAGATGCTTTGGACCCTCTGCCACTGCTGATCAGTGTCAGAGGGTAAGTGCTCCCTCTGTAAATTGTCATATTGATTGAGTATACCTAATTGGCATATTTGTATCACCACGAAGTCCCTAGTAGAGGGCACTGTGTGTGCCAGGGCTGGTGATGACAAATGCTACTAGTGGGCCTGCAGCGCAGATTGCGCCACCCACATGAGTAGCTTTTAAAAGGTGACTCAGGCCCGCCAGCGCAGGGCCTGTGTGCAGTCAGTGACTGCCATGTCAGCCTGGCCAGTGTCCCCACTGGCTAGGCTTAACCCTCCCCTGTCTGTGCACCTCAGCCACCCCTATGGAAGGCTCCAGGTACCCCCCTGGGTAGGGTGCAGTGAATGGATAGGGTAGAGCGTGTACTAGTGCAGGTAACATGCTCTGGTAGAGAGCAGCAGCCACTTTGTGTGCTCACTGCTGTAGGGCTGTAGGGCTCCCTAGGGTAGCCTGGGGAGGCTGGTCCCATTGGATCCCAGCCTATCTCCCTATAGGAACAAGATGGAACATCCATGAAAGATATCCCTGAACTCAGAATTAAATGACACATCTTTTGGTGAAGGTTGTTTTTGGATCCTGGGGTTGAGAATAGCATTTTTAGAAGTGGCTGTTCTTTTGTATAAACCTTTCTGTGTGCCTGGGCCTGTGTGTGGAATGCCTGCGTGACAGGAGCTGCAGGGCCCCGGAGGGGGTTGGAGTCAGCCCAGGGGTGAAAGGCGACATCTGTTGCCCGGGGAAGGGGAGAGAGAAGAGCCTGATAGTGCTGGGCTGTGCCTGCCTGACCACCGTGCTGGCTAACTCCCCTGCCGACCCACTGTCACCTCTGGCCCTGAAGCTGTCAGGAAGAAGAACACCAGAAACATTCCAGAGCCAAGGATCCCCTTGCACAAAGGACTTCAAAGGCGTTCAGGGGTATAAGGGAAGGACCCCTTACTACAGAAGATTAGATTCTGAAACTCTACAATCAAGACGGACCCTCTGCTGGAAGGAGGACGGCGAGAGAACAAAAGGAAGATTGCCTTGCTGTGTGCTCTAAGGGCTGACCTGTTCTGCTGTATCACTGGAAGCTGAGGAGGGGAAAGGGACTTTGCTGTGGGCTGTGTCCCTGCCTGCTTGAAACTGCTGAGACTTTGCTGTGTGCTGTGCCTACAGCTTGAATCTCCAAGGGCCTGAGAAGAGCTGGCTCCCTGTCTGCAACCCAGGAACATAAAGGTTGCCCAAGGACTGCAAGACTCTGCTGTGCCCCCCCCTGAAGCTGTGGGCCGGGGAGATCGTGAAACTGCTGTGTGCAGTGAACATCGGGGACTGCTCGACTAAGCCTGGCTGTGTGTCCCGGATAGCGCGCTGGCTGCTCTCTGCTCTGATTGAGAGCGCCGCGCTGATTGCTGCCTGCTTTGCCCCGAGATCGGCGTGTTCATCGACACGTGCTCGTGGGGGCCGAGGGGTTCTGAAGCTCCCCCAGCGCAGCGCGGGTTAATTCCGCTTGCCTGCATCATCACCGCCGCGGGCCCGGGCCCTGAAATCGACCTCGAGGGTCTGCTTGCATTCACGAAGGGGCCGTGCGGTGATTGGCCGTGGCCGGAGGCTAGTAGAGAAGTGCCGCGACCGGATTGGCCGATTCCCCCAAAGCTGCGGTGACGTCGCGGAGGGCTCGGCAGAAGTGCCGCGACCGGATTGGCTGATTCCCCCCAGAGCTGCGGACGTCACTGAGGGCTCGGCAGAAACGCCGCGACGGGATTGGCTGGCTTCGCTGAAGCTGCTGCGAGAGCCGAGGAAGTGCTGTGATCACCGCCGGGACCGGGGAAGACTGAACCGACCTCGCCGAGGGATCTGGAGAAGTGCTCGAGCCCCCGGCCTGCCGTCTCTGCTCCCCGCCGCTCCCCGAAGGATTGAGAGCAGGCGGAGAGCCTGCTGAGACCGGCCGGGCCCGAGCGTGAATGAGCGCTCCCCAGCGAGGTCCGCCTGAGGCAGGAGAAGTGCCGGGGGAGGGAAAAGGAGTCCCCCCCGGCCCTCGGGTGAGACGCGCTTGTAGCGCTTAGGCTTCTCAGCGGTAGGGGATGATTCCTCTGGCCCAGGTTGGCATCCACCTTGTTTTCCTTGCTCGTTTTTAGGGCTAATATAAAGTCAATCAGTATTACTCGTTGTTTTTGATACCGAGGGACTAGAGACTATTTTTGTTTTGATTCTGAGGACTGCCTATTTACAAGAACCATTAAGAATTAAGTGCAACCTTGTTCTAAATGAAGTGTTTAACGTGCAACCTTTAAGTTAGAAATGCTATGTGTTTTAAAGAAGTGATTATCATGCAACTGCTTCATTTACCTGCTGAAACTAGATAAAGTTATATATTTTTATAAAAATATACTTACCTGTGTGGTCTCAGTTTGTGGTGGATTGGGGATTATTGTTGTGTTAAGTGCAAATGTTATCCACATTGTCTCCGAGTTTAGCCTAGACTGCTCGCGCCATGCTACCTAGAGGGTGAGCAGGGGTTATCTCAGAGGGTTATTCCGTCGCCCTGACCGGAGCTAGGGGTCCCTACTTGGGCCAGGGTACTTACCTTTGCCAACCAGAGACTCCCGGTTCTAACATCGGGAATACCCATTAGATCCCAGTCATACCCGTAAGATGACAAAGAAGACCACCGTATTTCATGAATACCCATTAGTCCCATAGGTGGCACCTACAAATCCATGGTAGCTGCTAAATGTCAAGGGTGTCCATTTTCTCTCAAGGATGGCCAGTGTAAGCTGGGTATAGATATATGTGCATGGTATTACCAACATTATGCTAGGACACCTTTAGGTGCCAGGGATGCCAGTCAAATGCTCGAGTGTCCCTTGCATTTCTTGAGGTCCCTACATGCTAGGATGCTAGCTTTTGCCAAAAAGGAACACCTAATCCCAGGTGGAATCACTGTATGCCAAGGAGAGCCACATGAATTCAGAGATTCCCACCTCTGCCAGTGTTGGGCTCCATATACTAGTGGTGGTTACCATAATATCACAAGGGCAGCAAATCACAGGCATGGCTCCAGCGTGCCAAGGGGGGCCGTATTACGCATGACATGCATTCCTCCATGTGCAAAGAAAGGTGTTCTTATGCAAGACAGTGCAATCCTCTGCCCGGAATGTCCATCTTATGCCAGGAATGGGCCCGAAATGCCCTGGGCTTTCACTATCAGACCCTCGAGCATCACCATCATTCCATGCATGCCCATCATATCCCAGAGATGCCCACTAAATGTCAATGGATGACCTTTTATACCACTGAGTCCTCCCGCAAGCGAGGAAAGTCGTAAATATAGAGAAAGGTCCAGTGCTACTCATGAGCGGATGGTGAAAAAATCTTGAGTAGCGGAGAGGATGATTGTGGTGGAATCCCCAAGACGCCATTTGTAATGTGAGAGTGAGAAGCTACAAAAGATGGCAAGCCATTAGACATAGCTGTAACTTCTGAAGATACCAGTGACCAAGCGGTTGAAAAACCAGGGAGAACATACCTACTTGTTAAGAATATTGAGACCCATCTGGCCCTGCCACTGAGCAGGAGACCATAAGGTCTTGTTTTAGGAAGAAGAAAACTATTTGAAAAGTTGAGGTTGAGTTTGCAAGATGAAGAACCGAGCGACAAATAGTGAGAAGGTAAGGAAAGTAGGCCCACCATACAAGATGATCCTGTGAGGTTTGGTAAAACAAATTACAGAGCATCCAAAATTACAATGCATAGCACAGCAATGCAGAATGGGCACTCTCTCACTGCAGATTCCATCACAGGCCAGCATGCACGGTGGACCCAGCACAGCGCTGCAGAGGAGGATGTAGTTTGCACCTGTGGGACGATCCTGGTGAATTTGGCTTCTTCACAGGGAGCAGGAGTCTGAAATGTAAAGAGTCCATCAAGAAGGAAGAGGAGCAGAAGCGAGGAAGAAGTTGGGTTGGAAATATTTCCGGTCACCTGAAAGACCTCCACTGGCTCCCCGTCAACAAGAGAATAACGTTTCATCTCCTCACCCACGCTCACAAAGCCCTCTACGACCTCGGACCCGAATGCCTCAACACGCGACTGTCCTTCTACACCCCCACCCGCCAACTACGATCATCCAATCAAGCCCTCGCCGCAATCCCACGCATCCATAGATCCACCATGGGGGGCAGATCCTTCTCCTACCTAGCGGCCAAGACCTGGAATTCTCTCCCCACCCTCCTCCGCCTTACTCAGAACCACCTCTCCTTCAGAAAACAACTAAAAACTTGGATATTCCATAAGTAAAGGCACCTCCCTCCCCCAAGCGCCTTGAGACCCTCTGGGTGAGTAGTGCGCTATATAAATTTTTGAACTTGAACTTGAACATCTGGTCGCTAAGAGAAACAAACCAAGGATCACAACATCAGTACTGCCTCAGTACTGTACACCCTCGGTCCGTACCACATCTCAGTGGTGCCGGAATATCGAAGTGTTACACTACGGGGCATATTTACTAGAATTGTGGCACAGGACAGTGCAGCAAGTTATCTTGCTGTGCTGCCTTGCGCCACAGGGAGAGGGCAGGAATGCACCATATTTATACAATATGTGCATTTTTGTCCTTTCACACTGCGCTGGTGCCGTTTCGGCAGCATAGCATCAATGCAGGCAACCTTGCACCACGAAGCAAAGGTGCCTGCGTTATGGCAGGATTGTTTTCTGCAAGAAGGGACACCTTTCTGCACAAAAACAATACATAGAGGCATTTTCTTAGATATAAGATAAGAAATTTCTCCTCCATGTAAAGTTTCTTGGTTTGTTTTGCTGTATTAAAATCTTTGTCTCCATCAGAACTCAGAATGACAAAAAATGATGTGCCTCATTTGAAGGTTTCTTGCTGCTTATATATATTTAGATATATTTGTTACTTTTAAAAAAAATGTATTTAATTGCTGTGTATTAGAAAGCATTTGACATCCTGCAGCCTTTCCTTTTATACATTCTGTCCTCAGGCAAGATGATTATTTAGTTTACATTAAAAATTCCCTCACTTGGCAGTCAAGGAAAGGAAAAGCAAACACCAATCTGCATGTTAAACAAGCAGGAGTTTGCCAGGAGACATTGCTTGACACTTAGGGCCCCATTAGGATGTTGGGCGGATCGCCACTGCCATGCGAGCGGTGGCGATCTGCCCAACATCCTTCCTCGCCCGCCACCCATTTCCCCCCCGCCATACTACTATGGTGGGGGACCGCGGCAGACAGAAAGACCGTCCGCCGCCAAAAGGATTTCATATGGTGGCGGTGCCTGTTAGACACCGCAATCCATATTAGGGTGAAGGTGGGGACATGCTTTTCCGTGGCGAAAGGCATACGGGAATGTCGTGTGGGGGCCCGTTGCGGGCCCCCCGGGACTCTGGGGGAGGTGGGGGGTGCACATAGGGGGTATCTATGGTACCCTCCTGCACAGTGCCTGTCACGATGTGCATTGAAGTGCACAATGGGCATTTTTAGCATTGCGGTTGGGCCACAATGTTAAAAATGCGGGATGCGCCCGCCAGTGTGGCGGGCGCATCCTAATGGCCCCCACGGGACCGCCGCCCTTATGGCGGGCGGTCCCGTTTTACGGCCTAATGGTCCCCTAGCCTTTGCCTTCGAACACGCAGCAAATGAAACTAAGCTTAAAGGCTGCTTATTGCTCATTCCCCTTAGAATTTCTTCCGGGTTATTTTGAGTGTGCTCCAGCACCACCTGCACCCCTAATTCCAGCACCCCTGCATCTGCTACGTCAGAGAAATGTATGAGGGACCAGCCTATGGATCACCCAAGGGAGTAGATGATGGGTGCAGGTCTGTGTGACATCAGAGGCAAGGGGATGCAGATGCGACTCTACCATGATGCGTTCAAAGTCAGGGCCAGGCATGTAGGATTAAAGCCAGAAACTTTTGTATTTTGGTAATAGGCAAAAGTGCAAGTAGATTGGGGAAAATATGGCAACACTGCAGCAAAGAAATAATAATATTATTGCTCTTCTCATTAGCCTTGTAAACACCAATGTTTTGGCTGTTCGAGATAACTAGACCTTACTAAATATTTAATAAAATTATTTAATCACACATGTGTATGTGGATAATTAATATTTGGCAGTTGGGGAATCGTGCTACGTTACTTTTTGAGCAATGATCTAAAAGGTTATCTACCCTTGTTCATGCGCTTTCTACTTTATTGTTCGAAGGGGGTATTCGGGGTCCTGGGTTGTTGGAAATCTACAATTGTGGTAGTTGTAATATTTATGGAGAGTCACCGATCTTGTGCAGGTGGCTTTTCTTGAATGGCTAGGCTTGACCTGTCCCAATGTGGCAGGGGTCCCAAGTAAGGGTAGACATGGTCTGTCCTTCGGTTGGGAAGTTGAGGGGTTGAAGGGGGTTGACATTTCTCTATTTTTGAAGTCAGGTTGGCGACCACCTTCAGCTCTCTATGCACGAAACCAGCAGGCTGGCACAGGACCACAGATCACCATCCCAAAACTGACCCTTTCCCTCGAATGTCTTGCTGGGCTGGAGTACAATGAAATTAGCGGAGTCTCAGTGGTAAATTATTACCTCTGGTCCCTCCTTTGCAGTCTTTATTAGCTCCAGGATGCCCTTATGGGTGGTAGCAGCTCTTCAAATTCAGGAGTCAATAGTATAGTAACTTATTACATGCCTGACACTGGTAGATGAAGAACATGCACTCAGGCATCGCTGTCAGCAAGGGACGCGGCTGCCACACAGCCTGGCCGGGCATCCACTCCCCTAAGCAGGGCGCTGAGAGTCTTGAAGCTGTGTGGAGCACCCACCTACCAAAATCCTTTATTTTGGAAAGAATATTTGCCTCCATTTTGACCAATCATTGAAATAGACACCTCAATGTGACATTCTCTAAGACAGCACTGCAGGAGACACTGCAGCTTAGGCTGGGGCCGGTGGTCACTCAAAGGAGCTGAAGGTATATATTCCTTTTTGTGCATGAGTCTGTTACCTAGAATAGTGTTAAACAGGGAGTGACAGATCTCACGTTATGTATTCTGATGTTTCATAATTGAGGGCCAAGTATCAAAGGTCTCAATCTGCCCCAGGTCAGGAACGGTGTAACTACTTGAATTCTGGTACTTGTAGTTCTGCTTTTTCCAGGTATATACAGGACTGGAAAGGAAAAAAAGGGCAGTATGTTTTACTGACGTCTGTCAAGGGGCATCTTAAGGCTCTAAATCATTAAATATGTGGATTGATTTTTTTAAAAAGGCAGTCGAATAAGGTGTTTTCCTCTCTCACTTTTAAAAGGCACTTATTATTAAGCGTATGTCATACTTGTGTATGTTATTCAGTCAAAATAATATAAATGGAGCCTCATTCAGATCTTGGTGTAGAGGCAGCTGACCGTAAATTTAGGGGGTTAATCATCCCGCCAACCACTAGTTTCCCCCTTATTTAGAGGTGGAGGAACTCCAAGGTTTCTGCTCACAGGGTCTCGACTGGCCAGCCTTTCCTGCACATGCATGCGAACTGGTGGATGCAAGGGGTAGGGGAGTGCGTATGTTTGAAGTAGGGCGCTGAAATACAAAAAAAAATCCACGGGTTGTGATGACTTGGTCATTACAGTATTTTTGGAAGTTTTTATGAAAGTGTTCCAGTGGTGGCCGCTGCAAAACTCAAGTGGGGGTGGGGGGTGTGGGGGGGTAGGGTGGGGGGAGGTGGTGGGGGTAGGTGTTAGGGAAATAATAAGAATTAAAAAAAAATACCTGTTCCGATTCTGCGGGCCACCTTGGTGCTCCTTTTCTCTCCTGAGGGTGTCCCAGCAGTGAGTCCCTGGGACACCAGCACAGGCTCCCCACCCAATCTCAGCTCTGGGTTGGAGAAACCGAAGTGCGCATGATGGTTTGGCCAGCAAAACCATCATGCACACTTACAGTGAGCACTACTCCTCCCCTGCTGTCGTCATGGCCCGCCTAGACTTTGCTGGCTCTAGAGCAAAACTTGAAAAATAAAATGCTAATAAAACCAAATTATTATCATGTAATTTTTCCCGTTTCCCTCAGCTGGCTCTCAGCGGGGGTGACGCTCCTCCACCATAGCGGAGGAGCCGCCGCTGAACTGTTCCAGTCTCACCAGCAGTTTGACAAGTCACCCATTCACCCGCAATAACACCTTTTAATTGCTGAACCTCAGATCTGTTTGTGGCACAAAAATGTTGGCCTGCCTCATTTATAGCATGTTATTCTTGCTGGGTAGCGCTGCTAATGTTCATTACTATGGCAACTTTGTTGCTACAGCAGTCCATTGCTAACTAGCAGTTCTGCAGTGAAGTGCTGGTATTGTCCGTTGCTATTATTATTGTAAGTGCAGCTACTGTTCATTGCTAGCATAGGATGTCTGCAAAGAAGTGCTGGTATTGTCCATTGCTACTATTACTGTAAGTGTGGGTACCGTTCACTGTTAGCAGTGTAGCTCTGCAGTGAAATGCTTGTACTGTCCATTGTTCTTATTATTGTAATCGCTGGAACTGAACATTGATAGCATAGCAGGTCTACAGTGAAGTGCTGGTATTAGCCAGTGCTGCTATTATTGTAAGTGCTGGTATTGGCCATTGCTACTATTATGGTAATTGCGGATACTGTTCACTGTTATTGTCCATTGCTACTATGATTGTAAGTGCGGGTACTCTCCATAGCTATCATGCAAGGCATGCCAAGAAGTGTTGATATTGTCCTTTGCTAGTATTATTGTAAGTGCTGGTATTGGCCATTGCTACTATTATTGTACGTGCGGGTGCTGTTGACTGTTATTGTCCATTGCTGCTATGATTGTAAGCCCTCTCTAAGCAAGAAGGTGAAAACGAGTCCAGTTACCTGTGCTATCCTGAGTCCCTGAGTGGACATCACGCCTGTAATCGCCTGTGATCCTAGAGGGAAGGACGCCAACCACCGCCACCAGCCGCGCCGCCGCCTCGGGACTCCAAATCCCGACAGGCTCAGCGGCGGCGCGTTCCCCGACGCGTCATACGCGCCGGGAGGGGCAGCATAAAGTCGGAAGCCCTCGGTGGAGCGGGGGGAGCCCTCTCTAAGCAAGAAGGTGAAAACGAGTCCAGTTACCTGTGCTATCCTGAGTCCCTGAGTGGACATCACGCCTGTAATCGCCTGTGATCCTAGAGGGAAGGACGCCAACCACCGCCACCAGCCGCGCCGCCGCCTCGGGACTCCAAATCCCGACAGGCTCAGCGGCGGCGCGTTCCCCGACGCGTCATACGCGCCGGGAGGGGCAGCATAAAGTCGGAAGCCCTCAGCGTCGCGGGACGCCCGGGGCTAAGCCCGGGCAAAGGGCGGGCCCTCTACGGCCCTCCAAGGCCTGAACAGGCCGGGCTGGGCCACCCCCCTTTCTCTGTGTTTGTGCCCTAAATACTTACCATAATGGCAAAAGCTGGATGCGATCCTCAATCTATGTGTGAGGGGAGCGTAATTTGCGGCCCCTTGGACAAATTTTTTATCAAAGTTAAAGCGGATATTGATAGAGACCTGACCCTGGCAGAGAGGCGTATCGCTAGGAGACAATCGATAGAGCTACTCAAAAACAACGCTATTATACATGTTCCTTCTCCTATGCCTGAGCCCAGCCCACTTAATTCCACCTTAAAAACCACGGTGGAGGATCTAATGAACACAGATAATGTGCCTTCACTTTTTCAATCTTACTTTCCGCCAAATAATGGATGTTTGCTCCCATCCCCTTTAAAAATTGTGAATTCCACCATTACGGCATCTCCCGACCTTATTGACTTGGTCACTCCAAACCTGCCAAAGACTGCAGAGTTTGTTGGGCCTGACATAATAGAAATTCCCTCCTCCCAGGTCACACAAAAAATGTCCATGTTTCACCCCTCCCCAGTGGTAGTAAAGTCAGTTAAAGTGGCCCAAATAAAAAAGAAACCCATAAAGAATCAGGTTATTATTCGATCTCCACCTAAAAAACGGAGAAAAAAACTACCAACAAAAAATACACCTAAAAATCAAACCTCGGCCCAGGACAGACTTACCAAAGAACTGCTACATATTGTAGAGGGAACACCAAAACCTTCACGGGAAATATTAACTTCCTGTGTCCCTCCTACAATTAAAGATTTTGTAGATGCCATGGAACATCTTGTGAAGGCATTATTAACACCAATACTCGAGAGAGTGAAACGAATAGCTACTGAACTGCACACTCTCTCTGACACCTTGATCAAATCCCAAGTAGTAATTCCTGACCCTATATCAAAAGCGGGCGAGAAATCCGATCAAGGAGCAAAAACTAAAACCATCATACGAAATCCCACTCCTACGAAAATTGGGGGGGGGGGAACTAGTTGTGACAATTTGACTAAAGATCAAAATCTTATGAGGCAAACCCCGGATTTAAATCAGAATAAACCCCATCCGGTAGTCTCTACAAAGAAGCCACAACCCACTCAAAAACAACCTCTCTCTTTAAAAGCGCCTCCCAAGATGCAGGAAAATTTGACACAAATTAACTCTCTGATTGCTTCGGCGAAAATGGGTAATGCCACTCCTACCCGGGGGAAAACCCACCCCGCAGCGCCACATGAGAAACGGCGAGGCAAAAGATACACCGACCTACCCCCGACTGCATCACAAAATGTTATCATATTAACGGGGGTTGCACCATTATCAAGCTCAGGAGGATACGAAAACCATAACAGTTTAAAAAACAAGGTGATTTTCTGGCTCCGGGAAAATAGGCCTTTACCCCCTCATATAAATGGTGACATAATAATGGTGAGAAGAACCGACTGGGTTGGTATTCGCCCTAAAGACATAGAAGGGGATGTAGTTATTGTTACTTTTAAAGACCCGAGGGTTATTCCACATATCACAGACTGGTTCTCAGGCCTGCATAGGGGACCAATTCTGCCAAAACCCTTAACCTACTTTTATCCTGAAGAGTTAATGTCGTTCAAACCACACAAACCTTATTTTCCCAAACAATCATTAGCCCAGATCGGAAAAAATCACTTTACCCAGAGAGTAAGAGATCAGATAGCGTTCCCCTCAAATGCTCCCTTTCCACCGTCACCCTCTCAGTTTTACCCACGGAGCCATATCAAACCCCTCTCTTTCTTCCACTCAAACTGGAACGTACCTTGTTATAACTTCTTTGAACCACTCGGAGGCATGGAGGATGTAGAATGACTCTCTCAAGAGAAGCAAATAAATGATGGCAGTGGGAGATATGAGAGTACCACCGTCTCCCTCAATTACATGCAGGTTACTTCTGAAACAGGTCTAAATAAAAATTCCCAAATAAATGGGGCAAATAACAGAGTCCAAATAACTGACAGGGACAAAGAAAAAAATCTTAGTTGTCCTCCCATTAGAATATATGCCAAGCTAGACCCTAATAATAAGGCAGAAAATAAAGAAACTGGCAATTTACAGCTCCTTTCGTGGAATTTAGCAGGTCTTTTGGCTAAAACTATGTTGCCGGACTGGATAAAGGTGATAAATCAGTATTCCATCCTGTGTTTTCAGGAAACATGGGCGATTGCACCTATCCACCTCCAAGGCTTTCAGACATTCCATTCACCGGCTGTCGGATCTAAACAGGGCAGACACAAGGGGGGACTATGTACTTATATTAGTGTCTCAGTAGGTCAGAGGATCAGGAAAACACTATTGAAAGATTCTTTCCAGATAATTGCATTAGATATTGCCCCGTCCTTGTCATTGCTAATTATTAATTTTTACAACAATCTCCCTGTAGACCAATTGGAGAAAGCCATGCTTAACTTACATCAAGCCCTGTGCACGATTAAAGAAACCTTGGGCGTGGAATGTGCAATTCTTCTTGCGGGAGATTTAAACTGCCACATCTGTTTAAACACAGTAAGAGATGGTTGTGACATCTATGACACATATCCCTCAGACCCTGGTTTTCCCACCTTCAGTCATTTTATGCACACAAAGTCAGGTGACCTCTTCAACACCTTCGTTACCTCCTTTAATCTACATTTGGTAAACGAGCTCTTACAGACCCCATGCCTCACCAAACCAACCTTTCATGGCAGAGCAAGGAACACTAGCATAGACTTTTTATTATTTTCAAAAGCACATGCAGTGTTAATACGAGATTGGGACACACTCGATCATCCACACAGTGACCACTATCCTCTCTCTATGACCTTAGACTTACCGGGACCACCGCAGAGCCGGAATCCACAAATAGATTTTTATGAACAACCTATTATGCTGGGAGCCAAAAACGGTTATTGTCTCAAATGGGATAAAATCAACCCAAAAAGCCTCCTAAAGAACTTAGTTAACAAAAGGAGGGAGGAGATTTATATCTGCCTTTCAAATAAGGACAATCCCGATGACATCTGTAATGCCTTCATCAAAATCCAGGGAACCTTGAAACAACTCATGTCGAGACAGTATAAAACTGGTATTATCGCTCAAAAGGGGTGGTTTGATTCAAAATGTACGAAGGCCCTGAACTCCCTAAAGAACTTGCTCCGCGTCTTACCTAAACCTCAACTAGAAATATGCCAGGCTAGAAATAAATATCGCATAGCCATAAAACAGAGAAAAAGGGAACTGAAACAGGAAGCTTGGCAAAAATTGGTGGAAACATCGCAGTTGGCCGACATGGCAGCGTTTTGGAGACTTATTAATTCCCCCCTGCCATGGGTAAAAATGCCCGAGAGGATTTTGGACATGGCAATAAATGGAGAGATGTGGGCGGCGCATTTCCAGGAGCTCTACTCCAAACCTGTATGTTCAAAAAACCTCAACCCGGATTTATTGACTATAAACCCAGTCCGGGATAGTTCATGCCAAATCCTTTTTTCACTTGAGGAGGTGGAATCAGCCATCAAAGAAAGCCCACCCGGGAAGGCCCCGGGACCAGATGCAATCCCAGCGGATGTGTATAAGGCAGAGATGGAATTTTGGGCTCCCTTACCGACCTCTGTCCTTAACTCCATAAACCATACAAAGCTCCTGCCAACTTGGGGAGAGGCCATATTAATACCAATTTTCAAAAAAGGAGATAGGCACCTGCCATCGTGCTATAGGCCTATATCCCTCCTCGATACCCTGATGAAAATTGTTGGACGCATAATCCTGAAAAGACTAACCATCTGGATAGAGGAGAAAGACATACTCTCGAAATTTCAATACGGTTTTCGGTCTGGCAGAGGTACAATTGAACAGGTCCTCAATTTACATCTAATCCAGTCAAAATACATCGACACCAAAAGGCACAGTCTCTATATAACATATATAGATCTCACTTCAGCTTTTGACTGTGTCCAGCATGACCAACTATGGGACATTTTAAACCGTATCGGGATGGATCCATCAATCCTTCTTTTCATTAGGGCCTTGTACCGTGAAGCAGGAGTCAGAGTGAGATATGGACTGAAGGGAGAGTGCTCGCCACGTTTTAACATCAATAGAGGGGTTAGACAGGGGTGCATCCTTGCCCCCCTGCTTTTCTCCCTTTATATAAATGCGATTGGCGAGCATCTGAAAACAATCGAGTGCGACTTCCCAAAAATAGGAGGTGAATCGATCCCAATCCTGCTTTACGCAGATGACGCTGCGATTCTATCCCAGACCAGAATGGGCCTACAAAAAGCAGTATCAGCTTTTACGACTTTCATGAATGACAGGGGCCTTAAAGTGAACATAGCAAAATCGTACACCATGCTATGTAACAAAAGTTTAAAAAAAAACCCATGCCCCATCTTCATTGATGATCAAAAACTGGAGACAGTGGAGGCATTTACATATTTGGGAATTTGTCTACATAGAAAGCTATCCTGGAAAGCGGCAATAGAGAAGAGGAAACTTGCTTTCACGAGAGCGATTGGAGGTCTCCGGGACTTTGCAGGAAAGATAGGGGGCAGACCGGTTAAACAACTATTAATTGTATACAAAGCAAAATGCATATCTACTGCTACCTATGGGGCTGGTCTCTGGGGTATAGACAAAAATATCTCACAGATACAAATTCTGGAAAACCAATTTTTAAGGTATCTTCTCGCCGCCCCAAAGGCAACCTCTGTATATAAAATGCACATCGAATTGGACCTCCCATATATAACAGATACTATCAAAACTGAACCTCTCCTGCTTTGGCACAAAATTTGGACCACCCCGGAGACGGCTTTTAATAGAGAGGTGCTACAAGACATTCTTAACTTGGAAGGGGCTAAATACTTTAATCAATCAAACTGGCTGATCTATGTGAGAAATTTCTTCTCTGAAATTGGGCACCAAGAATGGTATACAGATCCTTCGTCACTAGAAAACATCTCGCGAAAAGATCTGAGAAAGAATTTAATGGCCCATCTGGAAACAGTCAGATGGAACAAACAGAAACTTTCTGACACCATCCGGGCATACCAAAGGGTGACACCTCGCAAGGGGCTCCAACCATATTTATCATTAGCTTCTCCGTGCTACACAAGGATGTTACTCACCAGATTTAGAATGGGCTCTTTTTATCGATATGTAACTTTCCCAAATTGCAATGACTGGTCACGGATCACCTCTCTTTGTCCCTGTGACACTATTTCAAAACAATCTAATATTCACACCATCCTCTTTTGTAAGTTTTATCAGTTTCTGAGAAAACCCCTATTATTACCGTTACTAAAGAGATGGAACATCAGGACATGTAAAATGGCTTTTGAGCGGTTACAGGAACTGGAAGATAAGGAGGTGATAACCAAAATGGAACAGTTTTTAAAACTAGTGATAAAATGTAGGAAAACTTTAGATTGAATGTGGATTTGGTGATTACTCCTATGTGTTTTTTACCTGGTTTTAAAGGCACATCTTTTAAATTTTTAATGAGATTTTAGTATGAAATTTTTTAAATTGAAATATATTTGATCATTTGTAATATAAATGCATTTATCCTTTTGCTTTTTTAACTATGTATATGAAGGTATGCTTATATGATATTTGTCTAAATATCGAATAAAGCTTATTTTGAACCTTTGAACCTTTGATTGTAAGTGCGGGTACTCTTTGCTATCATGCGAGACATGCCAAGAAGTGGTGTAATTGTCCTTTGCTAGTATTATTGTAAGTGCTGGTATTGGCCATTGCTACTATTATTGTACGTGCAGGTACTGTTCACTGTTATTGTCCATTGCTACCATGATTGTAAGTGCTGGTAATGCCCACTACAAACATAAGTGCTTTGTAGAGAATAGCTTGCATTGTCCATTGATAATATAATTGTAAGTGCTGGTACACTTCATTGCTGGCATACGAACCATGCTAAGAAGTGTTGTTACTATCCATTTCTACTATGATTGTAAGGGCTGGTACTCTTCATTGCTAGCATGTGAGACATGCTAAGAAGTGTTGTGATTGTCCTTTGCTAGTATTATTGTAAGTGCTGGTATTGTCCATTGCTACTATTATTGTAAGTGCTGGTATGTCCACTGCAAGCAAAGTAACTCAGCATAGAATAGTTTGCATTGTCCACTGCTACTATGACTGTAAGTGCTGGTACTGTTGATTGCTAGACTATCATTGTAGCTCTGCAGAGAAGTGCATGGCCTGGCAATTGCTAGTAGTATTGTCCTACTGCTAAGTGCTGATAGTGTTCATTGCTAGTGCAGCAGCTTTGCAGAAAAGTGCTGATATATATCACAGGTACGGCAGTGCAGCTGCCCAACAGTGATAATGTAACTGTACACATATGGCAGCTGTGTTGAGATGTGCTCGTTTGGTGTAGGCATGATCTCTACCACGTCTGTTGTCATACATCTCTCCAGATATGAGTCATTTTTTAATTTTGCAGCACTTTGGGTGAGGTGTTTTAGGATAGATGCCCTCTCTATCAAACTTAATAGGAATTTGGATCCTCAACAAAACAGTTCTCTTTCAGTCTTCTAGACAGGTGTGGATGTTTAGGATGGTTGTCCCCATGCTTCCCTGAGGTAGGTAGGAATTGGGCGCTCCCAGACCAGGGTCTTCACAGACTTTCCAGACTTTTCCTTTTTTGCTTTCAACTGCGGCAGAGAGGTTTCGGCTCTTCTGTTTTAGCTGTACTTGGTCAGGGCTTTTGGCCACCAACACAAGCAGCACGTTCCATGGTCGTGATTCCATTCTCTATTTTATAATAACACCTCGTAGTTTGTGTGTGATGTGTAGACGGTCTGTGTTCTTCCAGGACTCATGATGAGACAGTGGGACTGAAGAGACGTCATCCTACCCTGATGGCTGGAACACATTCTAAAGCACACCAAAGGAGCTTAGGGTGGGGGGATGTATGTCATCACAACGCATGCTTTTACTACGCATGCCTTTACAACGCAGGTTTTACAACGCAAGTTGTTACAACGACTTGAGTTGGGGGGCGCTGGAGAGTGGAATAGTTTAATTTACTATTCCAACTCCAGTCCCCGTGGATAGTAGGGAAGGATTTGGATAGTAAATTAAACTATTCCCTATCCTACAGCGCCCTCCAGCGCAAGTCGTTGTAATGACTTGCGTTGTAAATCCTGCGTTGTAATGGTAGTGCGTTGTTAAAGTTGCGTTGTGATGGATGTTTCCCGGGTGGGGGGACCTCCTCATTGAGTGAGAAAACATCACCGTCTTCTCCTTGGGCAAAGTGAGGGTTAAAACCCAGTTCCCCCCATAATAATCTGACCTGCAAATGCAATGACAGGTATGTGCTACTTTACAACACACACACACGCGCACATCCGCACGCACACACTTGCACACGCACACACACACACACACACACACACTGGTGCATTTGTTCTCATGGGTACAACTTTCTACATGTGTGTCATAACTGAATTTTCTCGAACACAGGAAGCTTTTAAAAACACACGTTGTGCAAAAATTGTGGCAGGTTGTCTGATAAGAAAAAAGAATCAAAAGAAAACATGGATACTCAGTCTAGATCAGTGTTTGACAATGGGATACGTACTACCGCATTACATGCTAATAAGGCCATGAACTATTCGTCATGAACCAATGACATTTTGGTTTACAGTAATCTACAAATAAAAATTAATTTGGAGGCACAATTCTAACTGCCGACGAGAGTTAATTCCAACCATTTACTGTCCATGTTCCAGAAGTGTTCTTCCACTAATTGAAAAATGCTTGCTTTTAGTGTTATGCTTATTCCTCTCGGGAATGTATAGAAATATATGTTTTTATTTTAAAAATGTTCTCTGCACAAACAATAGTTATACGGCATAATACACTATCTATACTTAATTAAAGCATTAGATTATCCTATCCCGTTGTGAAGCACTCTAACTCAGAGCCCCTACCTCCATTTTACAAAACGCAATGTCGGAAAGAACAAACAAAACTGTACGAAAGGAGAACAACAAGAAAACAATTCGTTTTGAAGTCCGATTATCACTTAAAAGTTGTCCTTGTGAGACTGCCATGTAAATGTAAATGTAGTGTATTTATCGACCCCAGCTGGGGTATCTCGGCGCTTGTACGAATACCGCTGTGGAACCCTTCCTGGCTTTTCCCTGTGAAGTGCCCCCTCCTGGGCATCCCCAAGGTGAAGCCAGGCATCCTAGCGCTGTTGAAGCCGTTGTGGAGATTAAGCAAGCTATTGCCCAGAGTTGCAGAGTGGGACTCATGATTAGAATAGGCACCGAGGCAAGAATTATCAGGTCCGAGGAAATTGAGCCCAAGACCCGCCGAGGCGGGAATTGAACCCTGGTCCCGGGCTAGACCTCTGCATTAGGGTCTGCCGCTCTAACCATTGAGCCACACTTCTCCTCATAAACGCAAAGTGCCAAATATAACCTACATGATGTAGGTCTAAAGAAATTGAACATGTAATCATACAACAGACTTACTGGTTTTGAACAGTTGCCTTCCCTCTTCCAGATGGATGCATGTATGCATGTTGTAAAGAAAAAAGCTAGCTAGCTAACAATGGTGTAGTTAGGTATTTTGTAAATGGGTGAGGAATAATTCAAGACTGCCACAGTGCAGAGGAGGAAAAAGTTACAGCTAGTTGAGAGCAAAAGCAGATCCTGTTGGAGCTCCTTCAGTGGCGCAATGAAAATTGAGGGGGCCCCCCGACAAAATACGTGGCGGGGCCCCCTCCGGACTCTATCAGGAGCTCTCCAGCCGTAGTGTTGTGCTGTGGGGGACCCTGGAGGTTGGGGGCTCCCCGTACTGCGGGGCCTGTGTTACGCCCCTGGGCTCATTCACTCATCCTTTTCTCAGGAACAGATTCCAAAGGCATGGAAATATGCCATGGCCTGGCCCCTTTTGAAGAAACCTAGGGCCAGATGTAGGTAGGCCAATACCGGTCGGTAATGGCCGAATTTACCGATTTTCGGCCGTTACCGACCGGTATTGTGCATTTGTGATGTAGGGGACCCAAAAACATCCAAATCGGTAAATTTACTGAATCGGTAAATTTACCGAATCTGTAAAGTTACCGAATCGGAAAATATACCGAATCGGAAAATATACCGATTCGGTAAAGTTTCAGAATCGGTAAATTTACAGATTCGGAAAATATGAAATAGTAAAAATGAGTATTTGAGATGTAGGTAACCTCAGAAATACCGAATTTGCATGAAATTCGGTATTTAAGAGTCAGTATTTACCATGGATTCAAATCAGGTGGTAAACAGGTGCAGTGTATAAAAAAGGCCCCAAAATGCAACATTTTCACCACAATGGCGGCATTCTATGTCATTGCAAGGCGGCTACGGCTACAGGCAGAAGGAGAGAGGGTCTGGAGGAGGGAGGAGCAGGTGTACAGGCAGAGGATCACTCTATTCCAGCTAACTGAGCCAGAGATCCTACAAAGGTACAGGCTGGCTCCCCAAACTATCCTGGACCTAATCACCCACTATTGGAACATCCAACCACAAGGGCACACGCCATCCCACCCCATGTGCAGGTGCTGTGCAGCCTACACCTGCTTGCATCTGGGAGTTACCAGAGTGTGGTTGCTGCTGAAGGTGGGGTGTCCCAGAGCTGTCTGTCACGTTTCTTTAAAAAATTCCTTGATGCCATGTTGCAGACAATGCATTTCTACGGTAAACATCACTTACAACGAAACTTTTACAACGCACTACCATTACAACGCGGTCATTACAACACAAACTATTACAACGCATTGCGCTGGGGGGCGCTCTAGGATAGGGAATAGGTTAATTTACTATCCAATAACCTTCCCTAGTGTCCACGGGGACTGGAGTTGGAATAGTAAATTAAACTATTCACTATCCAACACCCAAAAGCGCTATGCGTTGTAATGGTATGCGATGTAAAAACCGTGTTGTAAAGGCAGGCGTTGTAACAGCCTGCGTTGTAACGTCATACATCCCATTTCTACATCAGCTTCCCTACAACGCATGCTGAACTGCTAAGGACAAAGACAGACTTTTATCAGATGGCGCATTTCCCAAACATAATTGGCTGTATTGATGGTACCCACATACCAATATGCCCACCGGCTGCCACAGAGTACATTCATCGGAACCGGAAGTCCACCCACACCATAAATGTACAGGTGATCTGTGATTCCAAGTACATGATTCGGTATTTTAGAATCGGTAAAATCGGATTACCTACATCCGGCCCCTAATCTAGACCCTGATGATTCGTCTAATTATAGACCAGTCTCTATGCTTCCGATCATGGCCAAAATAATGGTGAAACATGTCAATGGACAACTCTCCAGTTTCATGGAGTCCCAGGATTGCCTCCACCCTTCCCAATCTGGGTTTTGGAGGGGAAAGAGTACCAAATAAGTACTGCTAGGAGTCACAGAACATCTCAGACGACTCTTGGATGAAGGTCAGATAGCCATGCTCATCCCTCTCGATCTCAGTGTGACCTTCAACACTGTGTTGCACATCACTCTCTTCGAGAGGCTGGTCGAGTTGGGACTTCAGGGAATGGCCCTTTGTTGGATGACATCCTTCTTAAAAGACCAATGTTTTTAGGTGTCACGTAGTCTCTTGAACCACTTCCAAGTGCTCTCGGAAGCGTTCCTTAGCCCAGTCAATTACTCTCACCACCCAGGCCCAATCCGGGCAATACTACCAGGCAACACATGGCCATTGGGGCTGGGTGAGGAGAGGGCAGTTGGTCTGCCGCACTGAGGGCATAATAGGAATAATCGAAGAATGGGGGATGAAGCAGGTGAGTCTCCCAAAAGAAGGAGGCACCCCGTCAGACACACATCGATCAAAGTAGCACCCAGGTAATCCGGGCAGCATGGGATATGAATCCGCTCCTCCGCATCCTTCCTGGAATTGAGGCAAAACACCTGGTTTGCATTGATTATGGTCTTACCAGACAATTCCAGTCACAAACAAAGAGTTGTAAATTCCGTACCTCCCTGGAAATGAGGCACAATGTCTGGTGCGCATTCATACGGGTCGCACCAGACAATTCCAGTCACACACAATGAAGAGTTGAAAATTCCATACCTCCCTGGAAATGAGGCACAACATTTGGTGCACGTTGATAGGGGTCGCATCAGACAATTTGAAGCACACAGAGACCCAAGTTCAGCAGTGCTGCATGAGGTAGAATGAAGCACTACTACGGGTATGCTCTCACCTCCAAGGGTGGCAACCTTTGAAGCAGACATCGCACGTAATGAGCATGCAGCGGGCGTGTTGCACAAGATAGATGCAGCACGATCGAAGAAGCGGGCCACACAGCGTCCCGCAACTGGTGAATCTGCTCACCACCAACAAGATGGTTATGCGTGTTGAGGCCCACGATGAAGGGGCCTCAGTCCTTAGATGTGTGCAGTACTTTTGGGGCTCCGCACAAGGCAATCTGGTCCCCAGGCACAATAATTAGTTTCACGCTCAAACCCTGCTATCTGTTAGGATCCAGCAGACGATGTGGGCACTTAAGAGGAAACTGGTCTCCAGGTGCCACAAGTAGCCAGTGTGGGTCCCTGGACCTCCACAAGAGAACAGTGAGCATGCCAAAAAGCCCTTGGGATGTACACTTCAGGGCGCCACCCAGCAGCAGGTATTCAGCCCAGGCCAGCCACTTTTCAGGAAGGGTGCACAGTCCCTTCCATTGATAGTAATCCTCCTTGTGCACAACAGATTCATTGTGCACCATGCAGTTCCAGGATCTCCAGTCCCAAGTCCTCACAAGTGTATCTCTACCCTATTGAAGTATGGTACCAGTAGTTATACTTTAGCATGTCTTTGAAGTTGGGGGTGGTTCAGATGGTTTCCATTTGAACCACAGATGTCTCCCCTAAATTTCAGTTGTGCCTGCCATGGGGCAGTGGCATGCACATCTTAATCTTTAGTAGTCTATCCAGCCAGCCCCTCAAATGGCAGAGAACTGTCATTCCAGTTGCATGCCTAATGTTTATAGCTGTCTCTGGGGAATGCACAGAGGTGCTCCCCAGTCTCCATTGTGGACTGCAGTCAATCTACAAGGCATACAAAGAGTTTTAGAGCAGAGAAATGCCCACTTTCTAGAAGTTGCATCTCTAAGCTGTTAATGATAAATCCACCTTTACCACAGGATAAGGTTTGTCATTGTGAATCTAATGATAGAAAATATTATGAGTCTGCTCCTCTGTAGGCCACGGTTGCAGCTTGAAGTAATTTCAACCATTTCCCCACGGCAACCTATGGGAAGAGCAAATCTCATAGGTAGTGAAAACACACATGGGTATTCTTCACTACCTGGGCAGGGAACACACATGTGTACCTGCCTTGCCTTTCACCTACCACTTGATTCGCCCCTTAAGACTTACCCCAGGGTACCCTAGTGGTAGTTAAAGGTCCCCTCAGGATTGGCCAGAGGTTTAGAAAGGCCAACCTGAGCATAAGTGCAATTGGTAGGCTTGACACATGTTTAAAAACATCAGGTAAGCACCACTTATTTACATGTGTAGGAAGAGTGCACACATTTTCACCCTGCATGTACAATGAGAAAGTGCTCAGAGCCCTAAGGTCACTAAAAGAGAATCAGCAAAACCCTGGTGTCCCATGCGAAGAGCAGATCTCCTAGGTAGGGAAAACTCACATGGGGGTTCTTCACTACCTGGGCATGAAACACCCCTGTGTACCTGCCCTGCCTTTCGCCTACCACTTGCTCCGCCCCTCAGGACATACCCTATGGGTGCTCTAGTAGTAGTGAAAGGCCCACTCAGGGTTGGCTAATGAGTTAGAAATGCCAACCTGAGCATAAGCACAACTGCGCCCCCACAGGCCTCCAATGGCGACTCGCTATTAGCCGTACCTGCCCTGTGTATATGGTGTATCTTTCTACAGGACACTCACAGGTACCACACTTAAACTAATTAAGTAAGCACCACTTCCTAGCATGTGTAGGAAGGGAGCACACACTATCAAACTGCATTACAGTAGGAAAGCACCCAGAGTCCTAAAGCCATGAGAGGAGAATCAGCAAAACCAGGAGGGAAAAAAAAGCAAAACCTTTAGGCAAATCCAATAAGAAAGGCCATGTCCAACAGCCACGCTGCAGCATTCTAAATTATTTGAAAGCGATTCATAAGATAGTTATGGAGGTCTACATAGCGACAATTTCCATTGTCTAGTCAAGAACATATGGTAGCTTAACTGATAGTCTAGAGATTATTAGTTGAAAACAAATTGAAGAATCTTAGTAAGAGGTCTCCATAGGTGGTTGCATACACTGTTAACCTGGATAGGTAAGGGGCAAAACTGATCACACCACCAACTTGTGGTATAGAAAGAAGAAGGACTCTAAAACACCAAAGTCACCCTTTTGTCTTAATTCAGCCTTAGGGTGTTGACTGCATCATGAAAAGTTCCACTCAGCATGATATGAAACGGACTGTCATCTTTGTATGCACAGTTTGAGGGCGCTGAAGACCTGATGAAATGTGCTACAAGGACCACATGAGGTTTAAATAAGATTGGGTTAAGAGATAAGCCCTGTTACATTTTGCAGGACAGAGGTTACCATTTTAAAAGAAACACACAGCAAAAGCAGAAGGGACAAACATAATTTGATCCAGTGTACGACACTGGAGGACGCACTCAAACTGCGGATCCTCTGTTTCAGCTGGATGGTCAACAGTGACAAAAGTTACTAACAAATCAAAATAGGTCAGTGCATCAAGGGCCGTCTCCATGCCAGGGGCGGTGGGTGACATTTCAAAGTGGTGGGGCGTTCAGTGATTTGCCTCCAGCACCGTAGCGAGCGAGCGCAGCGAGCGAGCCTGAACCCCAAAAGGGGGGTTTGGGGGGATTACCCCCCCCAAGAAAATTTTGAAAAAAAAGAAGAAAAATCGTGCATTTTCAAGCAAATTTGAGAAAGCAGGAAGGTCAATAAAGCAATTGTGAAAGTGCAGTTATTACATTAATAGATGGCATAACATAGGTAGCTGCTTATTCAGTATAACCACAGAGCTTCATTCATTCCGTCCTATTACGCTCTTACGCTCAGGTGCTGAATTCAGACTATAAGACTTTCATGAAAATCTCAGCTCTAAGAGTAGAAGAAGTTGCACAGCAGTTGGGAAACAGCCTTCACAAAGCATTAGGAAAATGAGAGGCAATTACTTGAAAGCAAACTGAAAGCAATGCATCAAGTAGTAACTTAAAGCAATGCATCCAGCAAAACAGTGCATGCAGTCAACCATACAAAAGTAAACTAAAGCAAGTGTGAACCTGTGAACCTTCACTTTGAAAGCAGGGTGCTAGTCAACAGGCCAGTCACATACATTTAAACTGAAGAAGAGTACACCTCAGCATGCAGGCACCAACATAAAAGCACCAAGCAAATCAAACAGTTTAATGAAAGAAAAATGACTGGTCTGGGTCTGGATCTGACTTGGTACGAGCAGGATACAAAAAGTAAACGAGTAGGTGGTAACCCACTTCAAGTGAAGGAGCTGTAAGGAACCTAAGCGCACTGGTGTTGATACCAATAACAGGGCAGCTCTGGCTTTCTCAGAGGTGGGTGTCAGCTGTGTGATGAAACCAGCATGTGAAGTACTTACCTCAAACTAAAACCAATGCACTCATCAAGACAAGGAGTTACATGAAATCAAATAGAAAACCACCATCAAGCCAGGTAGTCACCAAAAGGCAAATTGAAGTGACTGCACACTATGGGAAGTGCACTTCACCAGCCAGCCTATTACACTAAAGGAAAATAAAAGCAATGCTCCCAGTAAACAAGACAACATAAATTGAAAATGTTTCCCAGCAGGACCAACAGTTACAAAAAGTAAAGAAACAGAACGAAGTCAGAGGCACTCCAGGAATCCAGGAGGGTGGTCTGGTGGACTGTTCATGAAGGCTGAACCTGGTTCCCCAGAACGAAATTCGGCATCTCTGGCGTAGTGCCACATCCCCCAATGAACACCATACTATCCCACTGAGACACCCACACTGTCTTCAGCTACAACCCAGTTGCGCCCTGCTACATATACCTGGATGCGGCTCAATTTAAATTATGCACAAGAGTGATATGCTGCCTGGAAAAAAAGTACCTTCCTGGAAAAAGCAAACCCTCATATGGATGCAAGATTAAGTAAAGCATATGAAATGTAAGTAGAACATAGCTACCTTAACACTTTTATACTTATTATTCAGCAATCAAGAGTGTTTTTTACTGAAACTTTAAGCACCACTACAGATCCCTGGGGGGACCAGTATCACAGTGTATTGCTTATATACTGTGAACCGTGAGCAGTATGGTTTAAAAAGACTACATTACTCAACACAGAGCCACTGCTTGTTATTCTTTTTTTTTTTCCGGTTTCATTATTTTTCATCCTTCCACTCCCTTATTGTTGCGAGGTCTCAGTTACTTTTCTTTTGTCCTCCACATGATAAATGCGCCTTCCTTCCCATGATTTCCAATCTTTCCCATCCCCTCCTGTGATTTAACCTCTCAGTTCCCAGGTCACCCAATACCTGAAAAGTGGAACTGGGCCCCAGGACATGTATTAAATAGCCCCACATCCTACACTGTCTCTCATACTCAGGTACTTATGAAGTATTTGGTGACCTAAACATGGCCACCGAGATGGACATTAGCCATGTTGAAGTACATGGCTTTGAAATCAGGCACAAGTCAAGGGTGCACATGGGTCAACAACAGACCAATTCGGTTGGCTGAAAGCCCCAATAGGTAAGTATATTGTATACAATTTTAGGAAAATCAAAATGTCTTGGCTACCACAAGACCTAAAAACATCCTTGTCAAAGTCAAATTGTGGACCGCTGTTCCTGAGTCTCTGAGAAAGTGTACCTCATTTCTTTAATTTCAGAAAAAGCTGAAGACATGGTTATTTTAAACAGCGGCTATGTCACCTTAGCTTATTGACGCGCGTATTAATAACGCTCATATACTTAATAACGGTCATATACTTAATGCCAGTTGACTGAATTTTTGTAATGCATTCATTAATACTGCAAACGCTCAACAAAGCTACAAATAACGTAAATTGTGCGCAATGTCAATATCATCATTCCTTTGTTAATGCGATGGGTGGATTGATGGGGAGAGGGTGGGTGGATGGATGAAGGGTGTATGGTAGGACTGGTGAAAGGCTGGCTGGATGGATGAAAGGGTGGGTGGATGACGGATGGCTTGCTGGCTGAATGAAAGGGTGGCTGGATGCATGGACGGATGAAAGGGTGGGTGCGTGAAGGATTGGTGGATGGCTAGATGAAATGGTGCATGGATGAATGGATGTTTCAAAGGGTGGATGGGTGAAGGATGGCTGGATGGGTATGTGGATGGATCAAAGGGTGGGTGGATGGATGAATGGGTGGATAGTTCGCAAACAAATACTTAATAATTGCTTCATGTAAGTCTGTACAGGGTGGATGGATGGAATTGCAGGCATAATCATTTCAGGGCCTTTTGTAGACGGGAGGAGCGAGCTGGACAATAGTGTTTAGTTCTCGGATTTCATAGATTTGGATTGCCTCAAAAGGTCAAATTATTATCAAAACGGGTACATTTGGTCATGAACAGAAAGCAATTAGTTCTGCAACTCTTCGAAAATGATAAATGTGATAAAGATAAAAAACGAGTCACGCAGACGGTTAACACCATACGTGACACATTTATCAGTACTGCAGACATAATCATTTCAGGGCCTTTTGTAGACGGGAGGAGCGAGCTGCAATAAATGTATTCACAAATACCTCTGTCGTTCCATTACGTACATGAACTAGGTTTAAAAAAAAAAACTAGCCATGTTTAAAGAATCAGGTCGTAAATCATGTACAGTCAGTGCCAGTTTGCGTTCCCATAGAAAACACTGTGCATTAAAAATGTAATTGCAAGCGAAAGAAACGTACACAGCAGGAAAGAAAAATGCACGTTAGAAATCCGATTATAAAGCTGATCACATTTTATGCACAGCGAACCAGACTATCCCGAACACTAATGGTATTTACATAGCGCTTCGTACCGCTTTGGGTGGCGTACAGGTGCCTTATCGAACGGGTAGCAAGCGCAATCTGCGAAATGCGTGGCTGACGAAATATGCACCGATATAAATTGCACTTTAGGGAACAGATTTTAAAGCCAATCACAATTCATGCACAGCGGACCAGACTATCCCCAACAGTAATGATATTTACATAGCGCTTCATAACGCTTTGGGTGGCGTCCAGGTGCCTTATAGGACGGGCAGCAAGCACACTCTGGGAAATGCGTGGCTGGCTAAATACGGACCGATATGGGATATGTATTCTTGTCTTTTTTACAACAATTTCATTTCAGTAGGATAAAAGAGCAGTTCACACATGAAACAGATGGGTACAAAAAACAAAACGCGTTGTCGGGGCGTGCGATTTCGTGGTCTGCGAAGTTAAGTACTGCCCAATAGCAATCAACGTATTGGCGTTGCAACAACTGCCTCTCCCTCCCTCTGTGTCACTCCATCCCTCACTCCCTCCCTCTGTGTCACTCCATCCCTGTATGTCACTCCCTCCCTCTGTGTCACCCCCTCCTTCTGTGTCACACCCTCCCTTGGTGTCACCTCCTCCTTCTGTGTCAGTCCCTCCTGCTGTGTCACTCCCTCCCTCTGTGTCACTCCTCCCTCTATGTCACTCCATCCCTCTGTGTCACCCCCTCCTTCTGTGTCACTACCTCCCTCTGTGTCACCCCTCCCTCTGTGTCACTCACTCCCTCTGTGTCACTCCCTCCCTCTGTGTCACTCCCTCCCTCTGTGTCACTCCCTCTGTGTCACCCCCTCCTTCTGTGTCACTACCTCCCTCTGTGTCACCCCCTCCTTCTCTGTGTCACTCCCTCCCTCTGTGTCACCCCTCCCTCTGTGTCACTCCCTCCCACGTTCTGTCCCCTCTTCCCTCACTTCCTCCTACTGTCCTTCACCTCACACGTTTCTCTTCCACCCAGCTATCTCTTCTCCCTTGCTTGGGTCACTCTTTCCCTCAACTCTCCCCCCCTATGTTTCACATGCTCTTCCTCTTCCTTCGTGCCTGCCCTCCCCTCTCAGCAGTGACCTAGCTTCTCTCCTCACCCCCTCTCTACCTCCCTCCCCCCTAGAGATGCCTGGTTACAGGTGGCGTGCTGGGTCATCCACATGTAAATCGGGGGTGTAAACTGCACAGTGAGTTAAGAGCATGTTTCACAGTGTACTGTGCTTTGCTCACTGTTTACATTGAAACACAGAAGCCAGTGGCTGATGCTAGCCTCATGCTGTCTGCCCTTTTCTCCAGCCCCACCACCCAACCTTTTACCCTGGCTCTCCCCAACATGTGCTTCTGTTGGTTTGTTTTTGGACTCTATAGGAAGAAATGTGCGCACTTCCTGATGGGACAGGCAGGCAGCTGGACCCTACAGGTGTAGTGTACTTGTATATGTTGCGAAAAGCGACCTTTAAGATTTATGAAATGTAAAGAATATCTTCTTGTTATATAAATTGTATATATCAATATTGATTTACTTGTATTCGGTGTTACTTTTTACAGGATATTCGCATGAGATTTAGTTTTCTGCAATGTTGTAAGATTTCAAGAACTTATTCGAAGTAAACTTTTATGACAGATTGAATTGTTATGTTTTATGATAAGACAGTAACCGAACTCGGTCATATGTTGTGACTTTACAAAGCTGCAGGTTTTCATCTGTTCAAAATGAACAATAGAAAGGGGCCAGGGAGATGGGGCAGCTCGTTTTGTATTTATTTATATGGTGTATGGTTAAGACGTGGTAGAGAGAGCGAGCGAATGTAAGAACCTCTTGTTCAAATGTGCACTTCACACTTTAGGTGGAGTCTGGGCAGGTCAGTGGGGCGGGCCCTGCAGACGGCAGAGCCCCCCGTTTACAAGGAAGGCGCACCCCCTCAGTGCGTTCGCTTCTCTCAATCCTCAGCTGCTGATATTACAGTCAACGTCACCGAGGAAGCAGGAAAGGTTAGAGATGGACTGATACGACAACCGAGCATTCTTTAAGAAAGACCTCGCGTTTCCAGAGCTAAAATGAATTGTTTGGTACTGGTAATAAAATAAATAAATAAAATAAACTCACTGTGGAAAACCAGAATCGGGCACCGCCGGCGGAGGGTATAATCCTGCAGCACGCGTGTGGAATAGAAAGGCTACTGGGCCGCGCAGGTCTTGGTTTCTACATACTATGCCTTTCTGTACTGTGGAGCAAATGATGTTTCTGAGCGCCACGGGAAACATTTTAGAGTGCAAAGTTCTGACACACACCAGCGGCCGCCTTGAAATATATCCTGACACTTGCCAACGTTTATGAAGAGTGCAGGGCCTCACAACTCGATTCCGGATAACACCCAACAGTCCTACGACCAGTCCTCCTTGGCTTGCGCTGCGAGACGAATGCTGCCGCCGGGCCAACCCCACGTGCGGCATCCAATGGGATGCTGCGCAGGTGTGCCAGCCAATCCTGGCCCTGCAGCAGAGCCAGGATTGGCTAGGGGGTCACATTTGCTGCTCGCCCTTTCGCCCTTAGGAAACCCGGGCTACAGCAGCACTGTGAAGCACCCCATGGTCCCACTGGGGAAATTACAGTGCGCATGCTTGAAAAAGTTGAAAACATTCTCAAGCATGCGTACTGTAAGTTCCCCAGCGGGACTGCGCACTACGGTCTGCTGCAGCCTGAGTGTGTGGACTGTCACTCAAGCTGCAGCAGGCCATCCCCCCCCTGCGCAATTTTTAAGATACGGCCGGCGGCCGCGATGCGTCCATGGTGGCTGGCGGGGCTCCGCCCCTACGCCCCAATGGACGCACCGCTGCTGCTCCATGCCATGGCCTAGTCAGTACCTTCATGGTGTGTTATCAAGTGCCACTGATTGCCCCCGACAGCGGGTAAATTGGGAATGGACAGGTTTTTACACAGTCTTAGTCAGCATAGGAAGGAGAAAGATAAGGTGGTAGTTTTTAATTTCTGAAAGATCAGCTGTATTTGGTTTTTTTTTCAGTAATAGCAGTGCAAGTGGGAACAGTAGCTGCTCATACATGATGGGAGCCGGTATATCAGCGGCTACATTTAAGCAGACTAGAACACAGGGCTCAAGCAAAGAGGCAGATTTATATAGTGAAGGCACAAGAATGCCTCCTCAACTGAAAGCCATTGGAAGTCAATGACACCGTGGGCTGGTCGTGGACACAGAGGGCTAAAATTACTAACATCTTCTATTTTCATCAAGAAAAGATCAGACACATTTTTGCAGAGTTCCATTTAGGGAAGAAAGGGCGGGGTTCAGACTTGGTTGGTCACATAATTCATTTATTACTTCAAAAATAGCTTTATGGAGCCGCTTGCTATAAAAAGCTTTAGAAAATAGCTACAATGAGCTAAGGGAAGTGCTCTTGTAGGTCTCTTGTTGAGACTTGTCTAGAGCTCAGTAAGCAGATCATCAATTTTACACCAATTGTGTACAGCTGTTTTGCCTGCAGATTTGAAAGTATTTTATGCTGAGGAAAACCACAATACTCCCGGCGAGGTCTAGGAAACTTGGATGTCTTAATCAATCAATCAATCAGAAACATTTGTAGAGCGCGCTACTCACCCATGAGGGTCTCAAGGCGCTGAAGGGAGGGGGGGGGGGGCCGCTACTGCTCGAATAACCAGGTCTTGAGGTGTTTCCTGAAGGTGAGATGGTCCTGGGTCAGTCGTAGGTGTGCGGCGAGGGAGTTCCATGTCTTCGCTGCCAGGTAGGAGAACGATCTTCCTCCGGTGGTGGTTCTGCGAATCCGTGGGACGGTGGCGAGTGCGAGGCTGGTGGAGCAGAGCTGGCGGGTGGGAGTGTAGAAGGAGAGGCGGTTGTTGAGGTATTCGGGCCCATGTCATGGAGTGCTTTGTGTGCGTGGGTGAGGAGCCTGAACGTGATCCTCTTGCTGATGGAGAGCCAGTGCAGGTCTCTCAGGTGGGCGGATATGTGGCTGTGGCGAGGGATGTCGAGGATTAGTCGTGCGGAGGCATTCTGTATGTGCTGGAGGCGTTTCTGAAGTTTGGCTGTGGTTCCTCCGTATAGGGCGTTCCCGTAGTCGAGTCGGCTGGTGACGAGGGCCTGGGTGACCGTCTTTCTGGTTTCGGTGGGGATCCACCGGAAGATCTTTCGGAGCATGCGCAGGGTGTTGAAACATGAGGACGAGACTGCGTTGACTTGCTTGGTCATCATGAGGGAGGAGTCCAGGATGAATCTTAGGTTGCGTGCGTGGTCCGTGGTCGTCGGTGTGGTGCCCAGCGTCGTGGGCCACCAGGAGTTGTCCCAGGCGGATGGGGATTGTCCGAGGATGAGGACCTCCGTCTTGTCCGAGTTGAGCTTCAGACGGCTATGCTTCATCCATTCTGCGACATCTTTCATCCCGTCCTGGAAGTTGGCTTTGGCGGTGAGAGGGTCTTTGGTGAGGGAGAGTATCAGTTGGGTGTCGTCGGCATAGGAGATGATGTTGATGTTGTGTTTGCGTGCGATGGTGGCGAGGGGGCTCATGTAGATTTTGAAGAGGGTTGGGATGAGTGACGAGCCCTGGGGTACACCGCAGATGATCTTGGTGGCCTCGGAGCGGAAGGGAGGGAGGCGGACTCTCTGAGTTCTGTCGGAGAGGAACGATGTGATCCAGTCCAGCGCCTTTCCTTGGATCCCAGTGTTGTAGAGGCGGGTTATTAGAGTGCGGTGGCAGATTGTGTCAAAGGCTGCGTAAGAGGTCCCGGAGGATGAGAGCGGCTGTCTCTCCGTTGTCCATCAGGGTCCTGATGTCATCGGTGGCTGCGATGAGGGCGGTCTTGGAGCTGTGGTTGGCTCGAAATCCAGACTGGGATGGGTCGAGCGAGTTGTTTTCTTCGAGGAATGCAGTCAGTTGTTTATTGACGTTCTTCTCGATGACTTTAGCCGGGAAGGGGAGGAGAGTGATGGGGCGGAAGTTCTTGAGGTCTTTGGGGTCTGCTGTTGGTTTCTTCCGAAGGGCATTGATTTCTGCGTGTTTCCAGCTTCCAGGGAAGGTGGCTGATGTGAGGGAGCTGTTAATGACGTTCCGGAGGTGGGGTGCGATGATGGTGTCCGCTTTGTTGAAGATATGATGAGGGCATGGGTCGGAGGGGGAGCCGGAGTGGATGGTGTTCATGATGTGGGTGGTGTCTTCCGTGCTGATGGGGGTCCATGCGCTGAGGTTGGTGATGGGGGTCGTTGGTTTGGTGGCTGGAGGTGGAGTCAGGGGTCCGAAGCTGTCATGTATATCTGCGATCTTGCGGTGGAAGAACGCGGCGAGGGAGTTGCAAAGGTCTTGCGACGGAGTGATGTCGTTGTTGCTGGCGCTGGGCTTGGAGAGCTCTTTGACGATGCTGAACAGTTCCTTGCTGTTGTGGGAGTTGTTTCCAGCCGCTCTTTGAATGATGTCCTTTTGGTGGTGTGGATCATCTGGTGGTATTCGCGGGTGGCGGTCTTGAGGGCTGTCATGTTTTCTGATGTCTGTTTGTGGCACCAAGCTTTTTCGAGGGTTCGGCATGATTTCTTTGCAATTTTGAGGGCGTCTGTGAACCATGAGATTTTCCTGCTGCTAGTCTTGCCTGGGAGTTTCTTCAGTGGGGCGAGGTCATCAGCGCTGTTAGTGATCCACTGTGCGAGATTGTCTGCTGGGTCATTGGTGTCAGGGGTGTCGACAGGTGGGTTCTGGCTCAGCGATGTGGTCAGCTGGTCTGTGGTGACTTTGCTTCAGCATCTGCGGGGGATCTGTAGCGTGTGGTAGAGGGATGTGGTCTTTTCGAAGGTGAAGTGGATGCAGCTGTGGTCGGTCCAGTGTAGACTGGCGGAGTGGCTGAAGGAGACGTGGTTGCTGGCGGAGAAGATGGGGTCGAGCACGTGGCCAGCGAGGTGGGTGGGCGTGTCCACCAGTTGCTTGAGTCCGAGGTTGACGAGGTTGTCGAGCAGGGTGGTGGTGTTGTTGTCGTTGTTTTTCTCCAGGTGGAAGTTCAGGTCCCCTAGGAGGAGGTACTCTGGTGAGGCTAGGGCGTGCGGGCTGATGAAGTCGGCGATGGTGTCGCTGAATTGTGTCCGTGGGCCCGGAGGTCTGTAGATGAGCGTACCTCTGAGGGTGGTCTGGGGGTCGGTGTGGATCTGGAAGTTTAGGTGTTCGGCGGCAGTGAATGTGTCTTCGGCGTTGGTCGTGACGTTGATGGTTGTCCTGTGGATGATGGCGATTCCTCCTCCCGTTTTGTTGACGCGGTCCTGCTGGGTGATTTTGTAGCTGTTCGGGATGTATATGGCGATGTCAGGGGCCGAGAAGGCATTCATCCAGGTTTCATTGAGGAAGGCGACGTCTGGTGCTGTTGTATCAAGGATTTCCCTGAGTTCGGCGGTGTGTTTGTGGACGGAGCGGGTGTTGAGGAGGATGCACTTGAGGTGGTTGTTGTTGTTGTTGTGTTCGGTGGGCGGGGTGTAGGTTCGGAGGCAGGTGAATTTGCAGGCTTGGCAGGAGAAGGGTCCGTGGGTGCGCCTTGGGGTGGCTCGGTGGCAGGTGGCGGGGCGTCCTGTGTTGAGTGCGATGAGGGTGGCGGTGTTGTACCTCAGATGGGTGTCCTGGCAGCGGCTGGGGCCAGGGGTTCTGGTGCTGGGCGCGGTCCAGGCGCGGACGGGCGCAGAAAGGCTTTCCTTTGGTGCGCCTTTGGCGCACCAGCGGTGCGCCCGCTGCGCGGTCTCCATATGAGGCGAAGTGGGAGGGAGGAGCAGCTGGGAGGCGGGAGCAGGGTGGCCAATGGACGAGGGCAGGGGAACCAGAAGGGAAAGGGGGCAGGGCCGCGGGGGAGCAGCGGCGGGAAGCGGGGAGCGGGTGGGGGGCACAGAGGGCTGCAGGTAGCGCCCAAAGGTACAGCAATACAAAACTAAGGAGCACAATACAATACAATGCAAAAACAAGGATACAGACCAAATACAGACCACGGCGAGTACAGTGGGGGAAGACAAGCGCGGTTACCGGATGCCAGGAACAAACCCTCGGCAGCTGCGGAGCAAGGGCTGAGAATCGGTCAGACACGGGGAGCCGTGCGTCGTGGGGGGGTGACCTGGGGTCAGGTCACACCCACCCTCACCGCGCGGTCTCCATATGAGGCCAAGTGGGAGGGAGGAGCAGCTGGGAGGTGGGAGCGGGGCGGCCAATGGGTGAGGGCAGGGAAACCAGAAGGGAAAGGGGGCGGGCCGTGGGGGAGCAGCGGCAGGAAGCGGGGAGCGGGGGGGGCACCGAGGACTGCAGGTAGCGCCCAAAGGTACAGCAATACAAAACTAAGGAGCACAATACAATACAATGCAAAAACAAGGATACAGACCAAATACAGACCACGGCGAGTACAGTGGGGGAAGACAAGCGCGGCTACAGGATGCCAGGGGCGAACCCTCGGCAGCGGCGGAGCAAGTGCTGAGACTCGGTCAGACACGGGGAGCCGTGCAGCGTGGGGTGTGAGTGACTTGGGGTCAGGTCACACCCACCCTCACCGCGCGGTCTCCATATGAGGCCAAGTGGGAGGGAGGAGCAGCTGGGAGGCAGGAGCGGGGCGGCCAATGGGCAAGGGCAGAGGAACCAGAAGGGAAAGGGGTCGGGGTCGCGGGGGAGTAGCGGCGGGAAGCGGGGAGCAGGGGGGCACAGAGGGCTGCAGGTAGCGACCAAAGGTACAGCAATACAAAACTAAGGAGCACAATACAATACAATGCAAAAACAAGGATATAGACCAAATACAGACCACGGCGAGTACAGTGGGGGAAGACAAGCGCGGCTACCGGATGCCAGGGGCGAACCCTCGGCAGCGTCGGATCAAGGGCTGAGACTCGGTCAGACACGGGGAGCCGTGCTGCGTGGGGGGTCTACCTTAAGAGGAAGAGCGGCATTATTAGTATTCAAAATCCACTGTTTAGCGGAAGCAATTCCTGTAGTAGAGTAGACCCTCAAAGGCGATAATGAATCTTCTTGTTTGCTCGTGTGAATGTTGTAAAACAGTTTAGACCAAGGGCAAAAGGTCATGGTACTCTGGGTTGTGGATATGGTAAGCACAGGTGAGACATGTAAATTAAAACCACTCCAGAGTGGTTAGTTCATAGCAAAAATAGGACTTCCTGGAATTGCACAATAATAATGAGACACATAAAACCCAAGTCCAGTGAGTTGCTGATATGTGGGGGGGGGGGGGGGCAATATTATAATTGATATCAGCTAGGGAATCAATAAGGCAGAGGTCTATGAGCGCTTTATTAGCCCAGTCCAGCTATGAAAGTCTCGCATGAGGACTATGTTGGTAGGAGTGATTGTGAAAGCAGAGAGTAGGTCCGTGACATTTTTGCCAAAATGGGAGGGTCCAGGAGGATGACAAAGACGGAGACAGAGGAAGAAACCATGTGGAAGACTAAATACTTATAGTAGTAACTTCCGTCATATCAAAACTTGGAATGGGCATGGTGGAAACCTTCTACCAGTGACATGCACTAATTTCACCAATACACAATTAAAGTGCATACAAGCTCTCGGCTAACATGACAACATTTTAGAAGAGGAAAGCAGAAGATTTTTTTTTTTTTTAAATAAACGGGAGAATGCATTTCTCCCATTGACTGAATCTCCCATCCGAATTGGGTCTATTGGCATGCATGTCTTTGTTGCATGCACCAAATTACTTTTATAGTAAAGATTGTGCATTCAGTTGCGGTAACTACAGTGGTCTACATACTTTTTGTTATAGGTCTTCCCATTATATTGTTACAAGAGTAGCAACAATGTACAATAACTTTTGGGCCTACTGCAGCTTTTACCTACACATTGGTGGTGCTAAACGCTAATGTACCAAAACGGTTTTTAATTATTTATTTCATGAGTTCAGTCAAAAGAAAGTCATCACACACATCCGATTAAAATTAAATAGCATAGAGTGGCCCTTTGCAGGCAATGAGTTTTGTAATCTTTATCTGTTAGAGAGTCCTAGCGATTTAAAGATGCATTGGAATACCATAGGACATGACACGAGGTTTAAGTTACAAACTTACATTTCTGTGGTTCGTAAAAAATTCATTCATTGTACTTACCAATACACTAATCTCGCTCTTTTGTGATTCTTAACATATACATTTTTTAGATAAAACTGTCATACAATTAGGTGAATAAAGTAGTGTTCAAACTGGTGACTTTTACCTCAAGCGGGAATTACAATGTAGTTTATGTCAGCCGCGGTGCGTCCATTGGGGCGTAGCGGCGTAGCCCCACTAAGCCTGGACGCACCGTGACAAGAGCAGCCAGCACCTCAATATTTTAGAAATAATTCATCACAATTCACAAAAAATTAAAGCGCTGCAGCGCAGCGCTTCAGTCCGGGACCGGGACACACCCGATGGAATGCGGAGTGCGCAGGGGTGGGGCTGGCCAGCTTGAGTGACAGTCTGACTGCAGCAGGCCAGCAGCAGTACTGTCTGCACATGAGGATTTTTGGGCTGTAACTAGCCCAAGCATGCGCGTTAGTAAGGCTGACAGTGAAGTTCCCCTGAGAGGGACCGAAGGGGCCGGGGGTGCTGCTTTAGCCAGGCCCCGGGGTTTCAAAGGCTCCAGAGGGCGAGTAGTCAGTGTGCCCCCCTAGCCAATCCTGGCGCTGCATGCAGCGCCAGGATTGGCTGGTCCACCGCGCAGAAGGGCAGGCAATCCATTATTGGATGCCGCGCGTGGGTGGTGGGTGGCACACTGCCTCAGCACAGACTGCATATCATGGCCAATCACTGTGTGACTTCAGCATGTGAAGCCATGCAGTGATTGGCCATTGGGGACGCGCGCGTGCCGTGACGTTTTCACTTTTCAGTAGTTTCTGTTTCTACTGTACTTTTAGTTGCTGGTCGAGTCGTCACCACGTGCGTGCAGGCAGCTGAGCAGCAGACGTCCTACTCCGATTTTTTTTTTTTTTTACTCAAGGCTGCCTTGAATTATGACCTGCAAATAAGGACTCTAGATCAAATGTAAGGCGTGCTCTGGGCTGACTCCCTTCATTGGCCACCTTAAATTGCACATAACACCAGTGCACATGCAACAGGAATACCCACTAAAGCTAGTCAAACACTGACCCCCCACCATGTTTGAGGTCTTTGTTAAAAGAGCTAACTGAAAAATACATTGTGGAGCCCAAGCCGTTTGGACCCTCCACGTCGGCCTCGACCCGCTGCTACTCATATCTCACTCTGCTTATGTTATGTGGCATGGGCGATTAAGAAATGTTCAAAAAGCCCAACTGGTGAGATGCGCTACTTTACCTCAGTGGGATGTACAAGCTCCATGTGCAAGGTCCCCTCAGTAGGGTGTGCAGCATCCCATATTAGGATGCGAAAGTTTGCCCAGTGGGATGTGTACGTTCATCTCAACCAGATGCACAAACTCCTGTCTGTGAGATGTGTAGGCTCCTGTCAGTGGGATAACCCCCCCACCCCCCCTCCCCCCAGAGGGATGCATAAATGCCCTAGTGATGCACCAACTCCCTTCAGAAGGATGAATAAGGTGGGACATGCACGCTGACTTCGATAGAATGTACAAGCTCCTCTTAGCGGGATATGCACGTTCCAATCCTTTCATGAGATGCAAAAAAATCCCCGCTGAGGGATCTGAAAGTTCCTCTCAGGGGGTGGCAAATGTCCCTCCTGAGTGAGGCCCAGGCACACCCTTCATTGAGATGAGATTTAAGGGTGTAACTGAACTTGTGCACCTTAATTCCGGGATGGGAATTGTTCATGAAAGACAGCAAATAAAGTATGCAGTTCGCCAGGTTCTGTTTCAGTGGAGTGCGCTCTCTCTCTCTGGAGCAGGAACTTTATAAACATTGCGCATAATCAACAGGGCGTTTTTTAAGGTTTAGATTCCCAAATAAAAGTAGTTTGCCCAATAAAAATTCGGCATGCACTTTACTCTTACATTGACACTTGGGCAAGCCCACCAGTCAGGCCTTCTAGCAATGGCCCACACTGCATGGTCATGTTAAATTGTGTTAAGTGCTCTTGAATGGCACATTCCCACCATTTCTATGGCCTCAGCGCCTCTTGTGAATCTGGCCGTCTTCGCTGTTCTCTGTTGATTTGGAATTTAGTGGAGTTTCTTGTTCTCTTGAGGAGAGTCTTACTGGATAGTGGTTGGCATGATGGACCCGATTAACGTATTGCCCAGTGATTGACTATGTTGGAGCAGGTGGTGGCTAAATCCTCCTACTGGTGTCTGTGTTCACCACCCTCCCTGTCTGGCTTTGCTATTCCTTGCTCCGTGCAGTTGTTTCTGAATTTGTTCTACCATTTGTGTGAGGAGGCCGAAGCAGGTCCCTTAAATAACAACTCTTTCGATCAAAATGTGCATGTGCTCACTAGTTTCTCAGCTCCTACTTGACAGTGAAGCTGTCTGGAAGATCTATTGTTGCTATTTCTTTAACACAGAGAGTGCACCATTTATCACATTATACTAATGGCTGATTAAAGTATCATTCCACTCCCTCCATGGGGGAATATTTCACATCACAAAGGTACACAGAATCATCCTGCATTTACATTTCTTCATTCATAGATGCATTATATAAAGAAAGCAATTGTGTTTTTATTTTTGTTTTTCACTGCAGCAGACTTTTTTTTAATTATTTAATCCTGACTCAAAATGCAAGCCAAACGTACTGCCTTTGCCAAGGCTTGTTTAACATGCAAAACCTGCGAGGTTTCAATAGAGGTGGGAGAAATGATACTTCTGCTTGGCTGATATGTTTGTGAAAAGGTCAAAGCTTGTGGCAATATCCAGTGTCGTTGGTGCACGTTGCCTGCTGGGTGTTTCATATGTTAGTGTTAGTGAAGGTGAACACTTTCTTTATGTCTGATGTTAGTCCTGAGTCTTCCTGTCCAGCCTCTTGCTCTGGTTCTAGAAGTCTTGCTGAAAAAATGACCAGTCTCAGATCACGGTTATCCCCAGTAGGAACTTGAACCGCATCATAACCCTTCTCCCTCTTTGCCCTACCTGTTGCCATTTCCTGTTTTAATAAATAGATGCTTCTCAACCAGCAATGAAGGGTGTCTTTTGGAAGGGCATATTGGTGAGGGTGACGTGGCCCGCTTGGTGTGTAACTCATTTTGCTGTGAGCGCTACCAAAGCAGCAGAAACTAAGCTGACATGGTGCTGACTCTGCACCAGCCCTGCTGGTCTTCCAGAAGCAGCATTGACATGAGACTGCACTACCAGGCTTTCAGAGGCAGAACTGACACGTGGATAACTGTTACTTGATCCTAACATCCTTTCACAGGGCCACCAGATATTTAGGTAATTTTGTTCCAGCCTAGGCCCCTTTTACCAACATCAGCCTGATATGTGGCTGACTCAGCTCTACCTATTGGTGCCTTTGAGAGGCAAGGCCAGCTGCAAAGCTCTCTCGAATCACAATATTGAGCCGACCTACCAGCAGAAATGTTGTTTTTGCACTGGTGGTCGGTCTGTGGAAATGGTGGTTTTCACGTTACGGACAATGTTGGGGCACATTACCCCGGCATGTATTTTCATCTTTATTCTAAGGTTTATGCAGGCATTAATGGTAATGTAACGAAACTGGTGCTCATGTAAAGCGCTCTGATACCCGATGTCTCGGGTCTAGTTCGCTATATAAAAAAAAAATAGAAAAATCAGTTGTTGCCCTATATATGGAGGTGCGTTGGCAGTCTGGCAGAGCTAGCCTATTTTTGTGGTCCCAGAAGTGAACAGGGCAGCAGGCGGCAGCGCAGAAGGTTAATGCGCCTGCTGCAAAGAACATGTACCTGATGCAGATCACAACATGCATATGAGGTAAATAGGTCAGTGAGTCACTGCTTTTGTCAGAGAGATCCTTTTGTTACTTGCAGTTTGTAAGTTAAAATCCTAACATACAACTGCGAGCTAGTAACGGTCATCTAAGAGCTGCATGCAAACTGCAAGGAAAAAATTGGAGCGTGATCAGATGCAGTATGCAAATCTGTTTACGCCTCACCACATTCAAATGTCACCAGCCGCCCCTGGTTTATGTTTTTCTCTCAATGGCGCCACACAAACTTCTGGAGTGAACGCTGTACAAATATGCGAGTTATATTTATTTCTGTTGTTTACTGAGTATTAATAGCGGTAGGAAACATTCTCCGGCTTGTTCGCTTTCCAGTGGCTTCGAAAAATAACTGAATGAAATTTCATGTAGACAAGGCAGTCTTTCTTCCGCGGTAGGCCCGGTGACGCAGCATGCCACTCGCAGGCCCTCGTGGTTTGAAAGTGCGTGCTGAGGGCGCCTCTTTGTGTTTCCGGGCATCTCATCAGTTATTCTGAAGCCGAACCCAGCAACCTCATGAATCTTTCAGTCTGAAAATGAAAGAGAAAGCTCCGGGCTTTGTGCGCCGAAAGTGCACTCTGAAAGGGCAGTCCTTGGTGCCTTCTGCTTCTCTGTGGTAATCTGCTGCACTGTTTTCGAACAGACGAATTGTCATGTTACATAACGTCACATTTTAATTGCATCTGTTCTATCACTGCACGCAGATTCGCAATCTGTTCTCTGCAGTCTGCTTCTGAGAGATAAACACCAGGGTACAGGCTGGAATGGAAATGAAAATCCGCCCTAGCAAAAATGCTCACACCAGCAGAGAACGCGCAAGGACCAAGGAGGCCACGACTAGAATGGGGCCGAGGTCATGGTTGGGTCATGGCAGCTCACCTTGCTATAAAGGCACCCCCCCCCACCCTAGCCTTACAGTCTACCATTGAAATGCCCTGTGGCGTAACTCAAAATAATGGGACCCACTCCGGGCTTTAAGTGGGATGAAAAAAAACGGGGAGGGGGGTCTCTCAAAGGTGCGTAGCAAGTGTAATTAAGGCCGTGGCTTAAAAACATGTAAGCTAAAAATCTGTGTTTACCATAGTGTGCCGTCCAACTTGTATTTTGGTGTTTCGCTCAATGAATCCAGATACAAGTAACATTCCTACAAGTCAGGACTATTGGCTTTGTCAATGGTTGTTAGTTGCATAGGATGAATAAGCAGCAACTATGGCTTGTATATGATATTGATAAAGCTTCCACTTAAAGCCCTGGTGACACCACAGCAATGTTGCTGCTCCTGAGTTTCAAAAGGAGAAGGGAAATACAGAGAGAAAATGACTCTCTTTAACCCCTTGGCCGCGGCGGTAATTCCACCGCGGCACTGGGCGGAGGGGGGGTCGTACGACGCCACCATGCTTGTGAAGGAACCACTCCGTCAGGAGTCACGGGCGGGCTGTGCTTATGACGTAGTGGTTCCGTCACGACTCCGCCCACGCACATAGCTGCCAAGGTTTGAAATTGCTATGTGTGACATATTCACAAATTCAGTGTAATTATGAGTGACATTTCAACAACTATGAGTGACACTCATGAGCAAAATCAAGCAAGGAAGAGAAGTTTAACTAGTCATCTGAATAAATGCTACAAGTAACCAAGTTTTAACCGTATACAATCCCATGGAGAAGCGCATTACCATACAATAATGTCAAGGTAAAACCTGTCTGTGCATTAGCTTGCACTGTGCACAATATAAAAAAATAAAAAAGTAGCCTAGTGGTTATAGATTGTGTCTCTGTCTCGTGCCTTCACACAGCAAAGCAAGTGTGCTGTGTATACAGGCTGTGTGTGTGTCTACACTCAGGACAGGGCACGAATATTGAAGTGAAGGTCGCAGTTTGTATATCTAGATGTCTTAGGTAAATAAAGCACATAGTGTAAATGTCAGGCTCACTTGCAACCAATCAAGTAGCATCAGTCTACTCCAGGGCCTCCCTGTCGCACGTGGATCCGGGCAGAATCTTTCAGGATGTGAAAGGCACAATCTCGTCAGCTGCCTAATCAATCAACAGCACTCAGCTGCCTCGAGTCACCAAAGCCACCATAGACCAGCATTGGGCAAGCTTCAGGAGAGTGAGGCTGAGGCACACGACATGTACAGTTCTAAAGAAATTAAATAAAAAAGAGAGGTATGTTGTCATTTGCGCTATAATAAAAGTTGCTCCCTGTGCAGACATGTGACGTGGCTGGTGCTGATTTTGCAGACACAGTGAATGAGCTGTATTTGTTGGTTACCCTCGGACCACCGCTCCAACTCGAGTCCTTAATCATCAGAAGTGTGTGTGCTTAAATAATATATAATAAACTGCTGACAGGCAGAGGCTGCAAATCAAGGCAATTAAAACATTTTGAACTTTAAACTTTTTCCGCAACTTTTTTCTTCAATTAATTATTTTATGAGTCCAGGGCTTCCCTTGGACACACACTTACTTTGTACACTGATGGCCAAAAGAGCAGCTTCATTACCACATCTGCCGCCTGCGGCCCCCACTTGTCTCTGGTGATCGTCTGCTAAGCTTCTGTCAGGAGTCCTGGGTTGGCGTACTCTGGGGCCGGAAACGAACAGTACTAAACGGGCGGCACCGCAGTAGGCACGTGACTCAGCCGCCCAGACTACGGTGGCCCCCATGGTACGGTGGCCCCCATGGGGTCCCCGGGGGTCGGACTCGCATTTAATAACTGCAGATCTCATTTTTCAGTAGGCTAGTTTACAGTGCACAATTCAATTGCCGCCCGCCCGCAGACTGTCCATTGGCAGGCACTGATAGTGACGTCAGTGTGAAAGTATGCAGAATACTGCGCGGTGATTATGTCAACATCTATCTTAGTCTTTAGTACATCACTTGCTTCAATCCGGTTTTTGGGCTGTTTTTATAGAGTGAGGTTTACCGTCATGACAGCCTTGCTCATATTGTTTAATACTAAATGTACATTTTGCTACCTAAACGTTATCTGCATATGACTTAGCGTGTCTTATCCCCCCCACCCCTGGCGCGGCCGCTCCGGACTCTCTGGCCAGCTGAGCTCTGAGCTGACTGTCGACGCGGCACCGGCGCCTCAGATACCACAGGTGTTGAGGAGGTGCCCTGCAGAGTGTTTTGCGCGGCCCGGGCGCCCGACGCAATCAACGTTCCATGCCTCTTGCGTGGCGGGTGGCCATCATAGACTTGTGCGTGCTGCAGTAGCGCGCACTGCTCTCACACAGAGCTGAGAACTGCACTGTCTCGGCAGTTAACTGTTTAGGCACTCGGGCTGACCAGAGCACCTCAGAACAGCAGAGAGAGCCCGGGCAGCACATGTCGAAAATGCGTGACAATGCATTTCAATGCGGTGATGCGGATCACCGCACTGAAATGCGTGAGTGTCACACCTGTTGCGTGACGCTTGGCAGGACTGCACGCACGAATTCGCCCGCGGGGAATCAGTGCCGCGTGGGCGGAGCGGCCGCGGCATGACGGAACCACTCCGTCATGAGCACACGCCACCCGTGGCTCGTGACGGAGTGGTTCCTTCACAAGCATGGAAGGGGTTAAAGGATTTCCCTTCCCCTACAACACTCACCTGGCATTACTGCCGTAACTTCTCCACTAGTGAGAATTGTGAGCACGCGCACATCGATGTGCCTGCTGTCACTGCGGGCCGGAAAAAATGGACCGCTTATGCCAGGGCACAAACAGAGCCTGATAAAGACCCGTTTCGAGGTCCCCTTTAAAAAAACTGCTGGTGCTCAGCACCGGTGAGACCCTGCCCACTTAAAGCCCTGGACCCACTGCAAAATGTTATTAGGGGCCCCTGAGTCTGATAAATATCATAGTTATTCATAGGCCTTGGGTTGGGTGGCCCCCCTAAAGGCCAGGAGCCGCCTGAAGGGTAGGGACCCTAACTGCACTGCCGGGGCTACAGGGGCCTGTGTTACGCCCCTGTAATGCCAGTGTGGCAGAATGTGCAGGCATGACATTGAACAAAAAAAGCCCCACCAGAGAAGAAACACACGCACGTTTTTAATTTCCAGAATAGTGGGGTAATTTAGGAGAGATTGGCCCAGAACAGGAGCATTCTCAGGATACCAGTTGCTACCCTGGTGCCAAGTTAGACAAAATAAAGAGTTTATAGAAGCACTCTGCTCTTCTATTACAATTCATATAATCATTAGAGAACTACAGGCCTTTTTCAATGCTTAGCATTTTTTTGTTTTTTTATCTTCAATTTAGCAATTAATTTCATTTTATTCGATTTGATTCCATTCCCTATTGTTTGCTCTTCATAACACCACTTTCCATACAGTCAACATGGGTTGTAACTCAAGCCAATATATACAATAATCACGAATTTCCATGCTTAGCACAAAATAAATATTTGTCCATTACACTTTTCTTAACGGTGACAATTTGAGAGCCAATAATAAATGTATTGATGTTTTGAACAGCATTAGTGACAATTAATAACATGTCAACATTATTATATTATTCCTAAGGGGTTCATTCCTTATGACAATGCTGTAGTTTTGTATATCTGTAAATTCATTTCCAGTTTAATATTTTCCATTTCCAAATGTTATTGCTTTTTCCATTCTAGCAGGCATCGGCCTATAATCCTTCGAACAAGGCATGCACACCCTGGCCTGCAACCACAGATGTATCAATCAGTTTACATCTCACCTTTCTACTTCTTTCTGGGTTGTACTAAACAGCACTTCAACAAAATATGTATCAATAATAAAGAGCATGTTTAGGTAACACACTTTACAATCTGGCATTTTTGTGGCCCTTCACAGGGTATCAAAATGAACAGAGTATCATTGATACCACTGGAATATAGAGCATTATGCAGCTCCCCTTGTCAGTTCTGTGCTGCTTGGCAGATAATACACCAGAAACCACTTATTTCTGTGCATTTGTGCCAAGTGCCTGAAGACATAAACCCAGCCAATCCATGCCAACACAGCCCATACCCTAGGAAACTGCTTTCTATTCTTCAATCGTACAACATAGCGCTCTGCCTCATTGAAACACTCTTTCATTATCCTTTTTAGGTCGAGCCTAGCGCAGTGCGCATGCACTGCTCTATGGGAGGCTTCTTGTGAGCACTCTAAACTTCTCTGTGTGGGTCTGACTCTTCCAACACATTGGATTGGCCTTTGCATGTGTCTTTCAATAATGAAAGCACGCAAATGGCCAAAGGGGGGTGAATGTCCCACTTCTTCTCCAAAGGTTCATTCCCACAGCGTTTTGCTATCGGGAGCGAGCGGTGGGCGCAGGGTTGCAGCTGCATTCTTCATGGGTCAGGTTACTATTTCCATACGTCCTTTTGCTTGTTTTTTTTTTTAATTACATCATGGCGGCCGCAAGTCTTGTTTACAAGATGGCCTTAGGTTTGTGTGTCTTCAGCCGATACAGGTATAACATGACTGACACTCATAGAAATATGCAACATTTAGGATTCTTTCACCCAACGCCGAGACTAAACAGCACTGGCCCCCACGCTACATCCTGACTCCTAACACAACACATCCCCTTGCCCTCAAGTAACACGCAACTGTTGGCCATCCCACGGTCACTGCACTTCAACCCCCGAGCAGTCAGCAATCAGTGCACAAGACAGTAGCCCAAAGCATAGCCAAACGTGTCATTCAGGAAAGACAAATAACTGACCATTACTCTGCATCAGCTAACGATGCAGGAATCCTGCATTCTGAACTGTGCCCGTTTAACTGATTAGCAATATATTCCAAGCTACGCCAAGCATTCAAAGCCAAGGAATCCATGAAAATAAATCGACTTTTAACAAAAAGGGACCGATGACAAATTACAATCAGAACCTGGTGATGAAATTTGCCTTCAATATTCCCACCTCAGTGATAAGCAGGGTGGCAAACGTGCAACAATAGGACTATGCTCACGTAATGATTCCACTGTTTACAAAAAATACCGTTCCCCGTTGTGAGAGCGATGCTGATTGATTCAGAGGACAGGGCAGGTCTCTTTTGCAGGATTTCTTAATGAGAGCAATACTTTCTTCGCCGGACCAGGGACCCTTTAGCATTACAAATTAACTATAGGGCATTCTAATATTTCTTGTGAACGCGGTGAAACTTCGTTTCGTGAAAGGTATTTCAGATTTACTTTCAATTAATGAAAATCTTAATATCTGCGGTCATTTTAAGGAAGTGGGCTTATAAAACCCCAAATCTGGCAGGCTTACGGTACTTAAAGGCACGTCATAATTCGAGTCGAATTCCAGTAAAAACATAAACACTAGTGATCAGTGCGTAAATGTAAATGTACAGGAATTTATATAGCGCAAATCACCAAGCGGTTTCTAAGCGCTTGCTTAGGGAACCCGTCCTGGTATTCCCCTGTGAGATAACCCCGGCAGGGTATCCACAAGGTGAAAGCCAGGCATCCCGCCGCGAGGGGCCGTTGTGGAGATTAAGCAAGCTATTGCCCAGAGTCGCAGAGTGTGAACCCGTGAATTGAGTAGGCACCGGAGCGAGAATTGTCGAGTCCATGGACATTTTAGGGCTCAAGACCCCGCCGAGCCGGGAATTGAACCCTGGTCCCGGGCTGACCTCTGCTTCCAGGTCTGCCTCCTCTAACCAGTGAGCCACACTTCTCCACTGTGCGTGAATATAATAGTAAATAGGTGTTTTTACAATCTGTGTATATATATATGTATATTTAGAGTGTACTGTGGCGTGAAATATTTTTTGGAAAGACATGCCTTCTCAGTCAGAAGACGTTCTGATGCCCTGGTAGACTAACTAAGTTGTGCCACCACTAACAGTAACGTAGTCTAGGTGTCTTACGGAAGCCTTACAATTTTTTATTTTTATTTTGGGGGATGGAGAGAAGCAAGTGCATTTAGGGGAGAGTGCCCTGTAGAGGATGGTGCTGAGCGCGAGTTCTCAGTTTACTTGGTGACAGCGTGGAGTGAATGTGGAAACACTGTTAGTGGGATCCTGCTTCTGTTCACCGGTCTGTCCACTGCCGCTGCCACACTGACGACTAATGACACGGGAAGAAGGGGCCACTGCAGAGCTGCTAGCTGGCCTCTGATTAACAGGCAGTGCATCTCATGAATACAGAGAGCATTCCAGGTGCTCCTTCAAGATCCCCGAGCTCTGTGACTACCTGCTCCCTGACTCCAGGCTATCTATTGCTCACTCCCAGCGAGCCTTGCATAGGCAGGCACCACCCCGGTGCCATCAGGACCCCTCAATACTGAGCTTGCATCTTCCTAACTGGGAGCTGGACACAATGCCTCACTAACAGTGCAATGAACGAGACCAATCCCTCTAGCGCTCACGAGCCAGTTGATTCCTGAGGCGCTCTGTACAAATGCATCAATTCTCTCTGGTGCATGCTAGTACCAAACATGTGCATGGGAAGCATGCAGTATGTGTTTGCCTGTTTGTTTCACACCAACCACCCTTCACTTTTAACCTGTAGTGCTTGGAATATCTTGCGTTTTGGCGCTATATGATTCCTACAAATGGCTCCTGTCAGGTTTGTCTCACATTGCCTCCTTGCATATTCTTTGTTCTTATCTTGGGATCCTGTGTTTATGCAATAAATCACCTCTGTTCTTTAATTGTTACACTTTCTTTTCTTTTCTCATCACCATATATTATTTCATTGACCCCCTCTTGTTTAACCTGTCTCTTTGTATCTCCTCCTGTTTTTTCACAACAAAATTTTATTGAACAGGTAGGTAAAAAGGAAATACGTGGCTCCCCACAGTCTGGAGATCACCACCAAGCATCATGACACATTTTTATCTGTAATGCATATTTTACACAAGAAAAGCCGAATAACAGAACACCCCCCCCTCCTCCACCCACAAACCCCAACCACCCAACCCCCCTACTACCCACCCCTTATCCCTCCCTAACCCCTAACACGTGAGTAGACCAGACAATCTGTATTCGGTCGCCTTGTGATAGGCATGACGCACCGCCTAGGCCCGTACCGCATCCTCTACCTGTATTTCGGCCTCTTGTTCCCTTGGGGGATCCAGTAGCAATCCCCTATACTCCGCCCATCGCTTCCAGATCTTAAAGTGCTTCCGGGGGCACCCTCTCGCCTCAAACACCGGGCGTTCCAGTCCCATGAAGTAATCTAATCCAGCCTTCCACGCACACAGGGGGGGGGGGGGGCTCGCTCTCCCTTCCATGCGCGCGCCAGGTCCCTTTTGGCAACCACAAGCCCCAACAACAATAAATGGCGTTTATATATATTTCCACCGACTCCCTCCAAGACATGGAGCAGCCCTAATCTAGGAGTGCGGGGAAGATCCCATCCTAATACCTCTGACAGGCAACTCCAAACGCCCCTCCAGAACCTGACCAATCCAGCACACGACCATACTGTATGCAATAGCGTACCTTTCTCAGCTCCGCAGCGCAGACACTCTGGTGACCCAATCAATCCCGCCTTCCTCAGCCTCTCTCGGGTGTAGTACGCCCTGTGTAAGTACTTGAACTGAATGAGCCGAAGCCGTATGGCGATGGCGGCCCCACGCGAGGACTCCAGGGCCTCCCTCCAATCATCGCAATCCAGGAGACCAACATCTACCTCCCAGGCCTCCTTGAGTGAGAGGAGGTTGGTTGAGCAGTGAGTAACCAGTGTTTGATAAATTCGGGACACTTTCTTATCTCCAAGGTCTCCCATGAATACCTTCGCTTCGAGTGGGCTGAATTCCGGGAGGGACTCCAGGTTCGCAAGGCTAGGCGTCAGCGCATGTCGGAATTGAAGATATCGGAAGAATTGGGTCTTGGGCATGTGGAACTCTGCACTGAGCTCCTGGAACGACTTGAGGGTAACCCCTGTCATGACGTGGCCCAACGACGAGATCCCGATTGCATCCCAGCCATCAAAGCCCGACAATGTAGCCAGCGCGGGCAGTCGCCCATTGTGCCATAACGGAGTCTCCGCCGTCAATCGACTCCACCAGCCCATGCGACGCAGTGCCTGTCGCCACACCTCAAAGATAACTCGCGTAGCACACGGCAATGCCCGCCTTAACCTAGCCGAGTATAAGATCTTATGGAGGGTGTTATTCCCCATTAGCAAACGCTCCAGGGCATACGCCGGGTCTCCCCTGTCTCCATACCACCATTCATTAAGTACCAGCAGCTGGGAGGCCTGATATTAGGATAAGAGGTCCGACGTGGCTAAACCACCACAGTACGTAGACAGGAAGCATGTTCGCAGCGCTACCCTGGCCGCCCCTCCAGCCCAGAGGAAGCGGCCCAGAACCGAGTTGACCTGTCGAAACCACCGGGGGTTAATTGGATGTGGGTAGCTTTGCAGCTGATAGAGGAGGCGCGGAAGCGCAACCATCTTGAATATCGCCGACCTACCGAAAATGGTTAGGGGCATCCGCGACCATGTTTTCACATCCGTCTGGACCTTTTCCCATACTGGCACTATGTTCCGTTCCCATGCAATATCCACCGATTCAGAGAGGAACACTCCTAGGTATTTTAACCCCCCGGCCGCCACCTGCAATGCCGACGCCCAGGGACCTGCTGCAGCACCACCACCCAACACCCACAGAGTAGACTTGAGTGGGTTCAAATGAAGGCCCGATACCTCCCCGAAAATACACATGATGTCCAAGACTCGGGGTCCCGACCTAGGGAGATCCGTAAGAAAGAATAGGACGTCATCTGCGTATAGCGCGATTCTATCAGTAAGGTTCCCACCCCACTCAAAGCCCCGCATCTGGGCGTCAATGCGCACCCAAGAGGCCAGAGGCTCCATAGCTAGAGCAAAGAGGTATGGGGAGAGTGGACACCCTTGTCGGGTCCCCCGGCCAATTGGAAATTCTTTCGAGACCGCCCCAGAGACCCGCACCGAAGCAGTGATATCTGTATAAAGTAATTTGACGTAGGAAACAAACACCGGGCCCAGGTTGAGACGGGGCAGGAGTGCAAATAAATACGCCCAGCTAACTGAGTCGAACGCTCTGTCAATGTCCGCCAGCAGCAACGCTGCCCGGTCACCCGTGGCACCCATGGCATCAACCGCCGCCTGTGCCCGCCTGATATTATGCCGCGTCGCCCTATGTGGCATGAAGCCGGCCTGGTCGGGGTGCACCAGATCCGTCACATACGGGAGCAGGCGGTTCGCCAACGCCTTGGCAAGCATTTTGGCCTCTATGTTGAGCAATGAGATCGGACGATAGGAGTCGTGACTGTCCGGAGGCCTGCCTGGTTTCTGAAAAACCACCACTTCTGCATGACGCCAGTCAGGGGGCAGCCTACCTCGTGTGCGCGCCGCTTCCAACGCATTTCGGAAATGGGACCCTAGTTGGAGGTGGAATTTCTTATAAAATTCGCTCGGGAAGCCACTTGGCCCAGGTGCCTTCCCAGTGTTGAGCTGCCCCAGCGCGTCGCCCAGCTCCTCCGCCGTAAGGGGAAGATCCAGTGCTACCTTGGTCTCATCCGAGACCGCCCTCGGCGGTAAGTCATCAATGAATTTGGCGACCTCCTCCGCAGTCAGACTATCCTGCGGTGCATATTGTACCTCAAAATAGTGGGCAAAGCTCGCCGCCAGCTCACCCGGGTCAGTAATCGCTGTCCCGTCTTCAGCAGTGAGGCCCGGCAGTGCAAGTGGCTGGAAGGTACGCTGACACAGCCTATGAAGCATCGTGCAGGACTTATCTCCCCATTGATACACTCTGCTCCGCGTGGCCAGCCATGCCTGTCGAGCCTCATCCAACAGCACCGACGCATAAGTCTGTTGTGCCTGCAGGAGCAATCTCACCGCTATTTCATCGCCCCCTCTCTGGCACCGCTGTTCCAAGGACTCCACAAGCGTGGCCGCCTCAGCAATGGTTTCTCGGTGTCGTCTGCGGGCTGCCGCACACCACGCAATGTCAATGCCCCGTATGGTGGGCTTCATTGCCTCCCAAACCACCACCGCGTCTATGTCATTCACCAGGTTTTCTTCCCAATAGTGGGCAATCGCACCACGTAGATGCTGGACGTAGTCCTGCTGCTGGAGGTGCCACGAGGACATCCTCCACCTGAAAGGCTGTCGTTTTTTAAGCATATCAACCCTGACCCCCACTGGGGAGTGGTCAGATAGCCCTCTCGGCAAAATTTCGGCCTTCCGCACTCTGTTCAGGTACACTCCGGGCACAAACACATAATCAAGCCTTGAGAGGGAGCCATGTACCGCGGAAACATACGTGTATTCTCGCACCTTAGGATGCATATGGCGCCACACATCCACCCAGCCCATCCCATCTACCATCGCAGTCAATCGGGAAGGGGGGGCAGTCACTATCATCTCTCGCAGTCGCAGGCGATCCATGCTTACATCCATCACCTCGTTCCAATCACCTCCCACCACTGCCATGGACTCTGGAATATCGTCCCACACTGTAAACAGCCGCTCAGACAAGGACCACTGCATAGGGGGAGGGGCGTATACACTGCCAAAGACCACCGGTTCAGTGCCCACCATACCTTTGATAAAAATGTAACGACCCTGTGGATCCGCCCATTGTTTCTCGTGGACATAGGCCAACCTGCGGTGCACCAAGACGGCTACCCCCCTAGACCCCCTGGCAAATCCGGCATGATACACTTGTTGGTAGCCAAACCGCTGTAAACTGAGCACTTTCGTCCCCATCATGTGCGTTTCTTGCAATAATAGCACATCCACAGCTTCCCTCTTCCCCCATCGCAAAATCGCTCCACGTTTGATCTTATCGAGCATCCCCCTGACATTCCAAGTAACTACGCGCATGGACTCACTAGGGAGCCCTGAGGACGCTTCAGCCATAATCAAGGGGTACCACCCAATCGGGCCCCGTACGCCACACCCACACACCTAGCAACGACATCAACATATCAGAAAGACTCACGTGTTGTCCCCCCCACCTACCCCACGTCCCCCGAACAGCAACAGACCCCCCACCCACATTGACCCCACCCAACCCCAACTCTACCCCCCTTCCGTCTCCCTCTGCACCCCACACCCCCCTCCCCTATACCTCATAGAACTCTGAAGTACCTGTCGCGGCATGGGCAGCCTCGGGCCCAAAACAGAGGACCCAAGACCAACCATGCCAATGGATCCCAACTCCCCGGAAAACAGTAGAAACATCCCCCCCCCAAGACAACTCCCACACTAGTAGGAGAATGGCAGCCCCTAAGAAGCGGCCACCCGAACACCCCCCACAATCCCACACATGTACAATAAGTCATTCTCCATCAACAACAGAGGCCTTGGTCATGCGTCCAAACTATAGGACCCGGCCATGCAGCTCCCATTAAGAGGAGCTTGTATCGGCAACTGAGAAGCAGAGTACTCCCAAGGCCTTCAATGATCCTTTCCAGAGTGATCCGAGTCCACTGTCCTACTTTCTTGTGTCCCATTGACAGAAGCAGATCGCTTCCGTGATCTGGACCTCCGGTTCCTTCTGCTCCTGGCTGTCTGGTCACCACGTTCCTGCGATGAACTTCTGGAAGAGCCGGAATTGAGTCCCGGTTTGGCATTCGGCCTGAGTCTCACAGTTTCGTCCGTCCATTTAAACACATCCTCCGGGGTGTCAAAGAAGAGCGTTCGCGATTGAAAAACCACCCGCAGGCGGGCCGGATACAGCAGGGAATACTGAATTTTCAAGCCTCGCAGCTTTGCCTTGGCGGCAATGAAGGAATGGCGCTGTTGCTGCACAAGCCTAGTACAGTCTGGAAAAATCATGATCTTTTGATTTTCAAACAAAATGGAATCCCTGGTCCTCGCTTCTTTCAAAATGGCGTCCCGATCATGATAATTCAAAAGTCTAGCTATCACTGCCCTGGGCCGCTCACCCTCCGGTGGCCTCTGCGTTAGGGCGCGATGGGCACGCTCAATGACAAAACAGTTAGAGAGAACCCCCGGGGGCAGCCAGCTCTCCAGCCACTGTGAGAGAAACTGTTCCATATTCCCCTTCTCACACCTCTCCGGAAAGCCAATAAAGCGGAGGTTATTTCTGCGTGCGCGCCCTTCCGCATCTTCCACGCGGAGTGCCAGGCCCCTCTGAATATTTTCCATTGCCGCCATTTTCTTTTTCAGGGAACCGACATCGTCCTCCACCACCGAAATTCTAGATTCAGCCTCTGTAATTCGTGCTACTGCATTTCGTAAATCCTGACGCAACAAGGTGACATCTGCACCCACCGCACCAATTTTAGCATCGAGCATGTCCCTGGACTGGGTGATCGCTGCCATGAGCGCCGCATTATCCGGCCCCGCGACCTGTCCTCCTCCCGAGGGCCCGGGACCCCCACTGGGCCCTGTAAATTTATCGATGGTCCCCTGCTTGGAGGGACCCCCGCCTCCTCTGGTCATGGCTGCAGACCACAGATGGGCCGTGTAGGATAGTGGTACCAACGCAGGCTCGTTACGTCGTCTGTAATGTCCAATATAAGCCTCACCCAGCGTTCCCTCCACCACGGGGTACGGTCGCCCTCACACCAGTACTGGCGTAGATCCCCGGCGAGGCTGTGGACCTGTGGCTGCCAGACCAGGCCCCAGGCCCCGCGGTCCCGCAGCCGCGTGGACCACCCGCCTCTGTCCGATCTGTCCCTCGTCGCTGGGTGCCGCGGGCCCTAGTTGCTTCAGCAGCCCGACCCCCTGAACCCGCCACCAATAATTCCACCGTCCAGGTCCCAGGGGGGGGGGGTCACTCACAGGTCGTTGTTCGCCGCAGGGCAGCGTCGGCAACGGGTCAGCTCGGCCACACTCCGGTCCGTCGCCCGTAGGAGTCCAGCAGTGGGGGCCCAGTCTCCCGGTCCGGGCCGCACCCCAGGGGTCTCCGCCTTCCAGGCTCTGCCGGACGCCGACTGGGGTCAAGAGCCGACGTCGATCTCGATGGGCGGGGACCACGAAACTCGAGGCCCCGGCCGCACTGGATCCCTTAGGCCGCTGCTTCTTTCTGGGCACGTTCCCTGCTCCAGGCACCTCTGCCCCCACCGGTGAGGCAACGGGGGGAACGCCTATCACCCTTCAGCCTCCAGGATAATTTAGGACCAGGAAGATCAGCGGGTCGGCCGGCCCTCTTAGAAGCCCTCCGGCCGGGAGGTGCCAAAATCGAGGCCCCGGCCTCGCCGCCCCGCTCTAGGCCTTACGTCTCTCCCGGCGACCCAGCCGCATCAAACAGTTCAGGAGCCACGCTGTTTATACCGGAGGACTCCCGATACCTTCAGCAACACTTGCCCCACAAGTGGTGTGTAGTTTGGGTTCGGGGACCAGGATAATCGGCCGGATTAATATCGGGCCGGCGGGTGCTCTAGCAAGCTGCAACCGCCATCGTCGCCCGCGAAGCCACGCCCCGTATCTCCTCCTGTTTAAGATTTTTTATTGAGAATTTTTCAGAGAAAGGAACATAATAAATCACACCATATGCAAATTATCAATTTGCCATTGTTTTCTTCTGCATACCCCTTCTCTCTTTCAAAATCATCCCTTGTTTTTTCTTTTGCCTTTTAATTTACATTTAGCTTCTATCTGACAAGGGTCTGTGTCTGCTGTGAGTGGCATTCTAAAGGAGTTGCTTCATACAACTTACATGGCTGAGGGGTGTACGGAGGTGTAAGACAATCGTGGGAAGAGCCTTGGAACACACTGGGTTCTGTCAATCTTGCAGCAAGCGCTCTGGGCTCCATCTTCTCCTTCAGTCTGTAGTAGTGCAGCCCAGAGAGCGGAAGTCAGGCTCTCTAGGGACCTCTAGTAATGACATGTGGTAGTGCAACATAGTGCGCCCAGCACTGTATATTCTTATCCAGGAACGTCTAGTGACTACCTGTGGTAATGCACCATAGCTCACCCTGCGCTGACAGGGCTGATAATGTGCTGCATGGCTATACACTTATAAGGTCCCAAAGGCAAGACCTATTGGCTATGCTAATGCTTGTTCTATTTCCATCCTTCTACTCCCAAACACCCCTCTGAAACGTTCTTCTGGACTGTTCTGTGTTATTATTCTAGTTTGCACACCTCTCCATCTACTGGACAACATCTTAGACGTGCGTCCGCGGCGTATCTTATCCTCTGCCCCGCAACTGCTGTTGTCAGCTAGGGTAAGCTTGACTGCACCCCAGTGCACATCCCCCGTTGGCATCTGGAATAGGTCCCTTTCATATCACTCTTCTTTGCCAGTAGCCTGCTCTCTTTTCCTTTACTATCAGCTTCCAAAGATGACAGCAGGAGGGGATGCTGCAGGATTTGCTCTAAATTTGGTTTGCATTGTTACCTAGCCGTGTTGCTCTGACCAAATACCCCTCATGTACAATGCATGCACCATTGACTCTAGATTGGTGTGCACAATGACGTTGGTTCCTTGCTCACTTTGCCACTGGATTCAAGATATCCTGGCTGATGAGGGCTGTTAGCCTGAAACCAGTCCCAGGATGCTTGTTTCTGGTCCAGGGAAGACATGGCTTGGTAGTTCGGGCTGGACTGTGCCCATGAGGCACAGGGTCAAGACTGATTTGCATATAGCTGTGACTGAACTGGGGTGGGGAAGTGAGCTAAAGGATGATGATGGATTCAACCCAGATCTTTGACTGGGGGTGAGTGTCTGAAAAGTTTCAGAGCTCCGTCCATCATCTCCTTGTGTTTGTTTTGTTTGCCCTAAGTTGGCAAGGTATGCCCAGGCGTGGGTCCCTTGCTCACTTTGCCTCTGGATTCAAGCTAGCCTGGCTGATGAGGGCTGTTAGCCCAAAACCTGTCCCAGGATGCTTGTTTCCGGTCCAGGGAAGATATGGCTTGGCAGGTTGAGCTGGACTGTTCCCATGAGGCACAGGGTCAAGACTGATTTGCATATAGCTGTGTCTGAACTGTGGCGGTGCAGTGAGCTGAGAATGATGATGTATTCAACCCAGATCGGTGACTGGGGTGAGTGTCTGAAAAGTTTCAGTGCTCCGACCATCCTCTCCTTGAGTTTGTTTGTTCGCCCTAAGTTGGCAGGGTATGCCCAGATGTGGGTCCCTTGCTCACTTTGCCTCTGGATTCAAGCTAGCCTGGCTGATGAGGGCTGTTAGCCCAAAACCTGTCCCAGGATGCTTGTTTCCGGTCCAGGGAAGATATGGCTTGGCAGGTTGAGCTGGACTGTTCCCATGAGGCACAGGGTCAAGACTGATTTGCATATAGCTGTGTCTGAACTGTGGCGGTGCAGTGAGCTGAGAATGATGATGTATTCAACCCAGATCGGTGACTGGGGTGAGTGTCTGAAAAGTTTCAGTGCTCCGACCATCCTCTCCTTGAGTTTGTTTGTTCGCCCTAAGTTGGCAGGGTATGCCCAGATGTGGGTCCCTTGCTCACTTTGCCTCTGGATTCAAGCTAGCCTGGCTGATGAGGGCTGTTAGCCCAAAACCTGTCCCAGGATGCTTGTTTCCGGTCCAGGGAAGATATGGCTTGGCAGGTTGAGCTGGACTGTTCCCATGAGGCACAGGGTCAAGACTGATTTGCATATAGCTGTGTCTGAACTGTGGCGGTGCAGTGAGCTGAGAATGATGATGTATTCAACCCAGATCGGTGACTGGGGTGAGTGTCTGAAAAGTTTCAGTGCTCCGACCATCCTCTCCTTGAGTTTGTTTGTTCGCCCTAAGTTGGCAGGGTATGCCCAGATGTGGGTCCCTTGCTCACTTTGCCACTGGATTCAAGCTAGCTTGGCTGATGAGGGCTGTTAGCCTGAAACCGGTCCCAGGATGCTTCTTTCCGGTCCAGGGGATACATGGCTTGGCAGTTCGGGCTGGACTGTTCTCATGAGGCACAAGGTCAAGACGGATTTGCATATAGCTGTGTCTGAACTGGGGTGGCGAACTGAGCTAAAGAATCATGATGGATTCAACCTAGATCTGTGACTGGGGGTGAGTGAAAAGTTTCAGTGCTCCGTCCATCATCTTGTGTTTGAGGAGTGCACAATGAAGGGGGTTTTCTGTTATAGGTAGGTAGTAGTGTTCAATACCCTTTTGATAAAGTGGACTTTACGGTTTCCTTGAATTGGAAATGGTGATGCTTTAACAAAGTCACTAATCGTTTATTGGTTAGTTAATGAAAATCTTTTACAATAAATAGGAATATACCTAATATTTACAAACTAAACACTTAAGATCATCGAGACATTTAAATGCAATTATGATAACATATTTATCATGTAGAGGAGGGTCATTAACCTCTTATTTACAAATTGCACCTTATGGCTGTAAAATTCTAAAATTGGGGTGCACACAAAAGGGAATTCCTCAAATGCTCTAACAAAAGGAAAGTAACTGGCAATGGTGAGGGTCTGGTTTGACATAACGTAAGGGCAAAGTTAGAAGAGTAAATGTTAAATTTAAGGTAAGGGATAGTTAAAAAATCAACAGTGATAATATTAATATCAATATTAATTACCCTTAATATATTTTTTAATTAGTTAAGTGAGAGGATAGTGAGGGTCTTCCCCTGACAATTAAAAAAAAAAAGGGAAATACAATATTAAGGTATGATTTTTTTAAAGAATTGCCTGAAATTCACGAAAAAATACAGAAAAAATAGGTTCCTGAGATTAATCACCTACACAAGTGGTTTTGTTGACTAGGATAGAATCTGTCTAGGATTCTTTCTCTCGCTGGGCTGACCAAGGAATCCAGATCTAGTCTGTGTGATATCTCCAGGGCCAGGAGACCCACTAACCAGAAGAAAGAAGGCCAGTCTCATGGGAGAGACGATGCAGTCCTCTGGGTCACTAATGAGGGAATGCTTCCTCCTGTCCCCTCTCCACGAGACCATCATGCCATTGGCCTATCTATGATGCTTAAATGCCTAACTCTATGATCTCTGGGATAGAGCCTGGCAGAAAACCATTGATGTGGACATTGACGTCTTTAGAACACAGCCTAACTTGGAGCCTTACACATCCACTGGTGTAGTAGCAAGCAACAGCCAGGCCTGCTAGTGCAAGGGATTCCCCCTTCTCTGCTCAGAGTCCTTAGACCAATAGTAAGAAGTTGCACAGAAACTGGAATAGAAAAAACAGAGTTTATTAAACCTCATGAGGTGGAACTGCTAGAGATCGCGGGTCACCCGACCAATAATTTCGCCACTTCTGGCTTCGGGCCCATATACTTTACTTTATCATATACATTGATCAGATGACCACACAATCTACTATCAATAATTGTGAGTTCCCTTTCGATTATTTCCAGTGTACCCAACTTACCATCCACTGTATGGGTACCTATGACCACGATGGGTCAGGGAGCTAGCTGTAAAAGGAAAGGCAGCAATATACAAACCTCAACTTTTGTACTTTATTTCATGAAATGACCACGGACAACTGAGAAGTTTTAAAAGTTTATCTTAGATTTCAGATTCTGCAATCATACAGTTTATAGTAATGAGGCAATCTATAATCAGAATAACGAAAAGCACATAACCATATAGGAAGAGTATACAGGTAACCATCTAACCCAATAATGGGGAATTCAAAAATAACGGAAATGAAATTCGAGGGAGAGTACTTAATGCTAGGGATTTTATGCACGTATTAGGAACTTTATCATGGGGTCATATTTCGAGAGAAAAGACACTAGGGAAACCTATACATCTATGGAAGGGTAAAAAGTGCAACACGCTAAAATTCTAACGTTATTACTTCAATTCAGTATTTAGGAGAAAAATTATATCACACATTAAATTCATAAACAGTATGGTGAGATTTATACTAAAAGGACAGGGGAACATAGGAACATGCTATGAAATGCAAACTGAAAATGACTTTAATGAGATGCAATGTTTGCGGAGAAAAGCATGGAAAATAACATATGCAAAAGGTATGTCTTTATTGAAGCAAAGACAGAAAATAGGAAGTGCAGTTTCAGAGATTTCAGCGAGATATTTACCTAGACTGGTGTGAAAAACCAACCCTGGCCACGGGTCAGTTAAGGACAGGAAATACCCCAAGGAATAGCAGTCATCAATGGGACAGCAGGTGCAGAATGGACCCCTCAGGACAGGACAGGAAACCCAGATTAGGATCAGGACAGGACCACCAGGACACGACCAGCACCCGCAGTTCGGAAGCAACGCCTGCGCTCCACCCTCTCTGCAGCTATCGATCAGAACCCCGATTGGGTCAGCGAACTCCCCAGCAAAGTGCTCCGCCAGCACTTAAGGTTTAGTAAAACCTTAGTCTATGGTCAAATTCGGACAGAGTGCTCCGCAGCGCTCTGTATCTTCAGTCACCTATTGAGTGCGTTGGGTCAGTGACAGGTCAGCTATTCAGACAAGTCGGACAATTTCCCTAGGTGAACCTAGGCTAGATATACTGTTTTGGGACAGGGTACCACCCCCCAAATGTTGCAAAGTGTCAGAATCCCCAATTTGGATTGGTCCTAAGGTAGGGTTTGGTTAACACACCAATCAGAACAGACTATTCTAAGGCCTATTTTGCATGTTAAGGTGCCGCCTAGCAAGATTGGGGTTCCCACGAGAAGTCGCAGGGAAAACAATGGAAAGAATACAATGTATACAAATAGGGTACAAGTTAGGCTTTCTCGCTGGGTGAAGGTTCATCTTCCCATGCAGGCTCTGCCAGCAACCTTCTTTGGCTTGGTTTCAATGCCACCGCACCATCGATTGATTCTGCGCAGAAGTACCCTCCAAGATGGACTCCCCAGCCCCATCACCCCTCAGTGCCGAGGATACATGAAAAGTAAGCGAAAACAAATTAGTACATAGAAATAAATGAATGTATTACATGTCATGATTTCATACTTTAGTTTCATCATTGTAAAAATATACTATGCAATTACGGGTAAGTGCTACACATAACGACACGATAAGCAATAGCACGAGCTTCAAATCATTATCACATTAAGCTGCCATTTTATGGCGATTACGCATGCGCACCCTTTCCCTCCAAAATTATCTCTACGCAAAGTCACGTGAGTGTGACTGACGCATGCGCAGAAGAGGAAAGTCAAGCAGCGGCCATTTTAAGGACAAGGATTAATCGTATTAGTAAAACACATAGGCAAGCGTCTCTATGATACCCACGCACATTCAAAATACATAAAATTAGTAAAACAAACAATTGAAGTTACGAGATTATAATAGATTTTCGAGGTTCTTGACTCGAGCAAGTCGCGATGCGAAATCTTGCTCTATCAATCCCCTCTTTGATGATATTTACTATCATCACAAAAAATGGAACCAGATGCCAACTTTCTTTCACACCTTGTACATTTCTATCTCTTCCAACAGGCGGTTCAGCTTTTCTTTCTCAGTTTTTGTAGGGTGAGAATTTTTCACCTTTTTATAAATCTGATTATTCATTTCTTCCAATTCAAGTTCATCCGCACTCCGTTTCACTCCTCTCGCATTCACTTGGTATTTCTTTGTGTGTTTGCGACATTTGCAACAGACGAATATGAGAAATACGATAAGACCTATCACTCCAATTGGCATCAGTACCTTAAGTAGTAAGCTTTTACCTAAACTAGCAAACCAATGTCCTACATTGGAGAGACCATCAACCAGTCTCTTCCAAGCACTGTCAACCTCGAGTGGTTTGAGTTCCTTTTCCAAATTAGTAATGTTTTTCACATATCTTTTGAGCTGCACGCTTTTGTCCGGAATGTAAGTGCAACAATGTTCAGCATCCGGCAGACTCCGCCCTCTTTTGCTAATAAGGTGTCAAGAGCAAGTCTGTTCTGCAAACCCATTGATCTGATCGCAACCATTTCGGTATTGACCAGCAGAAATCCATGAGCTGTGTCAGTAGACAACACATCCACTATTGTGGACAATTTGCAAATTCTGTGAGTGTTCAGAACCACTCCCACTCCAGGTATCAGTGCACTAAAAATACTACCCATTATTTCACCTACGCTTTCTCTTTTGCTACGCACTAAGCCGTTAGTGTTTTCACTGCTTCCAGCAATTTCATTCACATGGTATATTCTCGGGAAAACAATGCCAAAGTAGCAGCTTCCATACCAGTGATCCGGTAATTTGAAATAAGCCTTGTCTCCACATATATAATAAATTCCAGGAAACACAGGCTCTGACCCATTTTTGAATCCCCAACCTCCAATTACCTTGTAATTGTGCTCACATTGACTGGAACCAATGAAAATGTTATTATAATAATCAGTCTTCTCACGGTGAAGACAGAGTTTCCCTTTCTTTTCGAAATCCAGCAACAGAGCAGGCCCTGCCCCGCCATTTGAGGTGCTTTCCATGTTCTCAGCCCATTTAGGTGTTTTCTGCCTTTTGTCATTTGCCTTTCTTTGGAAACTCTCCCTTCTTTTCTCTGCCATGTTTAAAAATACTTTTTCTTGTTCATGTAATGAACAGGTCAAGTTGTCTGTGTGTGCTTCATTTAAGTCTATAGTACCTATAGTCAGGAAATATTCTCCCATATAACGTGTAACGTCACTTCTAGTATGTACAGGATTTAGATTTCCACGTATAGGAAGTTCAGAAAAGATCACGTCATTGTTAGAGTAATAGTACTGTAACGGTCCTCTTTTGTAAAATAAGCTTGCTAAAATACTACAGGAGATTCCATAGGTCAGAGGTAGGTGATGATATGTCACGCCTTCAGCTACCGAAGTAGGTAGCTTCATGCAGACATAGCAATCTTCTATTTCCATAGTTTCTACATAATGCACTAACAGGTTTGCGAAAACATTTGAATGAGTCTGGTTTCTAACTCCGTGGTAATGTAGTCCTTCCTCATCTGATGCTTCTAAGTCTCGTTTTGTCTGTCTGAGTGCTTTTTCACGTCTTTCTACACTTCGTGTTGTCAGTTCTTCGGTGTCAGTAGTCTGGGTAGGGTCAATATTAGTATTTTTGCTTACCATAAAAGGAATAAAAACTGTTAATCCTATCCAAATTAATATAACTATAACTATACTACATATACACACCTTGCAGCATGTTTTGCAACAACTGCGACTAGGTCTACCACTCACGTTTGTATCAGACATTTTGGTTCAGAAGAAAATTTCAACCCCTCTTTGTGGCTTTGCCCAGGTATCTTTATGCTGAGCAATTTCACGGCGGTTCTTCCTCTTCTTCTGCAGAGTAATCAGTAATCTGTTCACCGTCGCTTTCGTCAGTAATATCAAGATCCTCAAAGTTTTCCAAGATTAAGTAGGTCCACTCCGGATCCTGGTATTTTTCGTTTTGTCTTTTTATTCGCTCACTCCTTCTCTTGGAGCTATCTTCAGGTATTTCTGCAATTCGGGGACTTCTTCTTATATCTGCAAGTTTTTCTTGGACTGTTTTTATTCTCAATTTTAGTCTCTTAATATACCTTGGCTCAATGTGCTTCTTTTTCTTGAGTCTTTTAGCTGGCACTGTGATTTGGCTTTCTTCTAATGTCCTTTTATTTTCACTTGTTTGTGGCACTTCAATTTCTGCCTTTTCCCTTTCTGTCTGACTAGTCCCAGGTCTTGTATCTATTTCTTCTGCCTGGTTACTAAGCTGGCCTTGTTCAGGTATATTTTGCGTTTGGCTTTCAAATGTCTCTGTTTCTATGTCCTGAACATGTTCTCCTAGTTCTGCCTGATCCTGCTCGAGCACTTCGATCCCTTGATTTTCTTCTGCTCGAACTATTACACTATGTCTAGTCTGTCCCTTTTCGATTTCAGGAGTCAGTGGAGGAGTATCGATCACTTGTTCTGTCCCTGTCTGACCTTCTTCTTCGTCCTCAGATTTGATGTGAATCTCAATGATCTGAGAGTGTTCGCCTGTGCCTTGCTCGACCTCTCTATTTCACTCTCTGTCTTCTCTTATTCGCTCTCTTGTTCTGAGTGGGTCTCCAGGAAGGTCGATTATGGGTATCCAATCCTCTGGCCAGATCCTCGGCAGCTCGTCATCAGCTACTTCCGGGCCAACATCCGTGGGATTCTCAGCAGTACTGGTGCTTGGCCATATGTCATCAGTTACTTCTGGACCAACGCCTACAGGACCCTCAATGGGACTGGTGCTCGGCCGTCTGATATCAGCTACTTCAGGACCAACGTCTGTAGTCCCCTCAGCTGAACAACCTTCGGCTCCAGGTTCCTCGTCGGGTATCACCTTCTGGGTATGGCTGGCATGGATCCACTTGGGAACGCCTGCGCACTTCACAGCGGTCGTTGTTACCAGGATTACTTGGCGCTTTTTCCCCCACCTTGGCTCAAGGCAACTTGAACGAGTATGCTTCTTTATCTTAACCCAGTCACCAGGAACCAATTTGTGAACTGGTGTTATCGGGTTGGCGACGGCGTCTGCCCCAATCTGGCGAGAGATAGAACGCACTTGGTCACCCAGTTGCTTGCAGTATTCAAGTACCAAATCATCAGAAATGCTTAACAGTTTGTATCCTGGTACCCACGCTTGTCTCATCACTCTTCCCATCAAGATCTCATGGGGGCTCAGGCCTGTTCTCCGATCTGGAATGCTTCTGAGTCCCATCAGAACAAGAGGCAAGGCAGTTATCCAGTTCATGCCAGTAGAATCACATATTTTTGCCAATCTATTCTTTATGGTGCCATTTATTTGTTCTACCACTCCAGAAGCCTCTGGATGATATGCACAGTGCAGCTTTTGGGTGATCCCGAAGGCTTTGCAAAGCTGGGCCAAAATTTCATTCTGAAAATGTCCGCCTCTATCTGAGTCAATAAAGACTGGAACCCCGAATCTAGGTATCAACTCTTTGAGTAGGAGTTTAGCTCCTGTTATGGCGTCATTCTGTGTGGCAGGGTAAGCTTCCACCCACTTTGAAAATAGGCAGACAATGACAAGGACATACCTTTTTCCCTCACAACGAGGCATGGTAATGAAATCAATTTGTATCCTCACAAAAGGACCCCCTGATCTCCCAATTTTCATCAGTTCAACTACTGTTCTCTTGCCAGCGTTGAACTGCTGACAGGTCAAGCACCTCTGGCAAAGGGACTCTGCTACCTTCCTGAACTTCTTGTTGTACCAAGTCTGTTGAAACACCAGAACCATGGCATCCCTCCCAATGTGTGATCCCTCATGTATCAATCGAGCCATTGGGGCAAGCAGGTGTCTGGGTAACACAGGCATACCATTTGGGCCCACAATGACACCATCCTCACGTCTCGGTTTACAACCTTGTTCTTTCCATTTCTCTTTCTCTTCCCAGGGCGTCACATGCTGCCATTCTCTCACTTCATCCCATGTAGGCACTTCTTCAAACATTCTAAGTTGGCAGCTGTTTCCAACCCCACCCCGCCTGGGATTTATTCTCATCTGCTCCATAGCACATTGTTTTGCCACCCGATCAGCAAAGTCATTTCCCAAAGATACAGGGTCAAGGCCCTTCTTATGAGCAACACATTTGACCACTGCCAATTCTTTTGGTAATTGGATTGCCTCTAAAAGGTCTTGGACAACTTTTCCATTCCGAATGGGGGTACCTGAGGAAGTCAGGAATTCTCTTTGTAGCCATAATTGGCCAAAGTCATGCACAACCCCGTAACAGTACTGACTATCAGTATACACTGTTACTCTTTTGTCTTTTCCCAATTTGCAAGCTCTTATCAAGGCGATCAATTCGGCTACTTGTGCAGACTTTACTCCAAATAGATAGGATGCTTCTTCAATTTTGTTTAACGTGACCACAGCATAGGCAGCACTTAGGCCTCCTAGTTCATGCCTCAGGCATGAACCATCCACAAACCATTCCTCATCATGTACAGGTAAAGGAGTTTCCTTAATGTCTGGGCGAGGTTTAGTACTGAACTCTGTCAGGTCAATGCAGTCATGCTCATGATCTGCCTTATCTTCCATTACCATTGAATCAGGGAGTAGAGTGGCAGGGTTTAAAATGTTACATCGGGTAATGACTATATTTGCAGCACCCATGAGAATCCTCTCATATTTAGTCAGCCGACTAGGGGTGAGATACTGAGTTTTTGTACGAGTCAATAGGATCACAACTGCATGTGGAACATACACAGTTACAGGATGTCCCATAATAATAGACTCACTTTGTTCTAAACTGGTGCAAGTTGCAGCTACTGCTTTTAGACATCCAGGTAGTCCAGCAGCCACTGGATCCAAAGTGGCAGAAAAATATGCCACAGGCCTTCTGGTCAAACCATGCTCCTGAGTCAGGACTGACAATGCACAATTGTCACGAGTGTCACAGAATAGGCCAAACTCCTTAGAATAGTCAGGCATCCCCAGAGCAGGGGCTGTACACAGGCAATTTCGCAACTGTGTGAAAGCTGTTAAGCTCTCGTAATTCCACTCAACTGGGTCCTTTGCTCCTTTCTTTGTCATTTGTATCAAAGACTTTGCAAGGACTGCGAATCCCACAATCCATTGCCTGCAGTAACCTACAACTCCGAGGAACATTCTGATTTCTTTCTGAGTACGGGGTAACTGCATATTTTGAATTATTCTGACTCTCTCTGAGGTGACTTTTCTGATACCTTTTTCTATCTGGTGTCCCAGATATTTCACTGATTTCGAACAGAACTGTAATTTATCAGGGGCCACTTTATGTCCCTTTTCACTCAGGTGATTCAGTAGGGCAATGGTGTCAACCACGCAATCCTTATGGCTTTTAGACGCCACCAATAGGTCGTCAATGTACTGTACCAAAACAGATTTTCCCGGTAAGACTAAAGTTTCAAGGCATTTTTTCAAGATCTGATTAAAGATAGAGGGGCTTTCTGTGTACCCCTGGGGGACCCTGTTCCAGACATACACGTTACTGTTGAAAGCAAATGAGAAAAGAAATTTGCTGTCTGGATGCAATGGGATCGAAAAGAAAGCATGACATAGGTCTATCACAGTAAACCATTCAGCATCCCAGGGGATCTGATACAGAATCACTGCTGGGTTCGGGACAATAGGGCAGCAAGGAACCACTATCTTGTTTACCTTTCGCAGGTCCTGCACTACTCTGTACTTGCCATTAGGCTTTTTGATGCCCATAATGGGTGAGTTGCATGGGCTACTCATTACTTCCTGTATGATGTTTGCTTCTAGCAATTTCTGTATTTCAATGGCAACACCGGCTCTCACTTCTGCACTCATTCTGTAAGGCTTGGTATTGGGGTACACTGCATTTTCTCTCATGGCTATTTGTATGGGGTCTACGTTTTTCATTAATCCCACATCCGTTCCTGTAAAGTCCCATACTTCTGGCTTCACTGTCTGCTGGAGTTCTTCAGGTAAGTCCTGTATAGTCAGTCGTTTTATTTCTGAGTCAGGTCTAATCAACATTAGCTTGTAGATACCATCTTCATCTGGGGTTTGAATTTCGACGCCCTTTGGTGTGCAAAAGATGGTACAATTCATTTTGCACAGCAAATCACGTCCCAGTAAGTTTACCGGACTGGTATCACAGACAACAAATCTGTGCATTTGTTTAAAATTTCCAATTGAGATCTCCATGGGCTCGGTAACAGGTGTACTAATCAGTTTATTAGATACTCCTACTACTTGGATAGCTTCTCCCGAGAGGGGTAGGTTTGGAACGTCCACTGTTCTCACAGTAGAACGGGTAGCACCAGTGTCCAATAGAAAGGTGACATCATTTCCATCAACCTTTCCTTCAATGTATGGCCCTGACTGGTCTACCGGCAAGGAGGCGCCAAGCACGCACTCCTCGTCCTCCCCTCTCAGGCCCCGTCAGTACTGGTCGTCACAGAAGAAAGTGTCATTCAGTAGATACTGCGAAGTTGCTGTATTTCTATTCTCATTGCCTCCCCAGATTTCTACATCATCACCCTGCGGTGATTTCTCTTTAAAAATAGGTTTTGGCGCTCGGGGCACTTGAATCGTTTTTACCTGCTGCTGGGTTTTTCCTCGTTTTTCATTCTGCGTCTGTGGAATTAAATCAGGTGGTTGGGCATTATCACCTTGTAAATACGGACACTCGTCTCGCCAATGTCCAATTTCTCCGCACTGATGGCAGGGAAATTTCTTTTTCGCGTCCTCTCTGCTCATTTTAGCTCGGGGTTTTCCTCCACCCCCACCCCCAGGGCTTTGGTTCTGAGTAGTTTTATTTAGCTTACTCAATTGCTTTTCCTGCTGTTCTGCGAGCTTTACTTGAGCCCACATCACCTTCTCCTTCAGGGCCTTTTCCTTTTCTGCCATTTCGTCCTCACAGTACTTTGCGTACCGTAGGACCTCATCCATTTTCTTGGACTGCCAACAGATTTTATTATCTTTTATCCACTGACAAATTTCGGGTCTTAAACCGTTTACAAACCTGTAAATAAAGTGGGTCATGTCCTTCATCTCGATGTTATCTATACCACTGTATGTCTTAAACACCTGCAACAGCCTTTCATAAAAGGAATGCACAGTCTCGTCCCTTTCCTGCGTGGTTCTATCTATCTTGGTCCAATCAGTTTCCTTTGCGGGCACTTTTAGCTTCAGATGCTGAATCACTTGTTCATATTTCTTCATCACTTACTTCGATGGTTCCCCTGTTTTTTCATCTCTCGGGTATTCCTCACTAGGCCAGGCTATGGCTATCTTACACTCAGTCCACAGATCTACAGGGACCACTATGTCGAAGAACCCATCCAGGTCCTTCCATAGGCATTTCTGCACTTTTACGAATCTTTCTACCTGTCGGTACCAATCGACTGGCTTTTCTCGTAATTTTGGGAAGTCATTGGTAAAGGACACAATATCCTGTCGGGACCATGGAACGTGTACATATTTTCCACCGGGCACTTCACGCATAGGGCATAACTGTTCTGGTTTGTCTGCTTCCTTTAAGACAAACTCTGGAGTTACCTGCTTAGATCTGGCCTCATCTTTTTTTCGAGCCCACCTGGCTTTCCATCTTTCAACGTCTCCCCATTTCTGTAACACTGTCATTAATTCTTTGACCTGTGCCTTTTTTCCTGATATATTCAGGTTTTCCAAATCTTTGTCTGAAAATTCTGCTCGGTATGGTTTCTGTAAGGGTTTCGATTTTGAAATATCTATTCCCATACTAGCAGCAGTATCTGTCAATTTTTCATGAAGTACTCGGGCATTGCGGGTAAGGCTTTTGCAAATAAACAACAGCTCTTCTTCAGAGTAGGGATTTAATCTGTCTAATCCTACATTCCCTGCCATTAATTCTTCTATTTCTACTCTCAGTTTGTAGAGGTCTAAATGTTTCGTTTGTAAAGTTTGTTTCTCTAATTCTTGACTCCATCTTTCAATTTCCTCAGGTGTAACCAAAGTGACGCTTCTAGTACCCGAAGTCGATTCCATTTGAATCTCCCTCGCATTGAAAGGATTATGTCTTTTCTGCATCCTTTTCCCTGTATTTCTAATGGGCAGATCCATGAGTGAGACCTCAGATTCACACTCACTCGTCTGTTCATCTACAATTAAGGGTTCTGGTCTGGGCTGTGCTATGACGGGAGTAATGACTGGAGGTTTTGGACTTTCATGCCGATCCCCGTACAATGGGACCACGGGTCCGATTGTTACTGGGATTGTCAATGCTTCAGGACTGGTATTTAACTGGGACATTTTCTGAATTATCTCAGCTCTCTGTTTTGCTAGCACCTCCCGCTCCTTTTCTTCCAGTAATCTCTCTATGGATTTGTCATGTAACACCTGCGGGGTCAGTGTGGGAGCATAACTCGGGGCAGTGGGATGAGTCTCACTAGGTCCTTCACCATAATTTGGTCTTGGGAACAAACTTCCTGTACCTAGGGATCTTCGTTCTTCCTCATACTGTGGCTGTAATAACGGCATTCCTGAACTGGAGGGTCTCACCTCGCCCCCGTAGGGAGGTTGAGAACAAAAATCTCCTTCACTGGAATATCCTGTCTCCCCACTGGCTGACATTCTGGGGTATATGTTTCTGTTATCCACTGGTCCTAAACTCTCAGTATAGGGAGGTATGTGGTAACCCCCTCCTACACTTGCGGACCTAGCTTCTTCCTGGGGAGGAAGTCTTCGGGAAATATCTCCTGCACTGGAAGGTCGATGTCCTTCATTATAAGGAGGCGGACTTCTCATACACATGTCATCTAATAATTCATCATCCGACTCTCCGATGGGTACCCAATGTTTAGCCTTTTCCAACCGTTTCTTCCCCCCAGAAGGATCATCTGCTGGCATCATGGGAAACAGTCCTTCCACTATCATATTCTGCCTCCACTGTTTCATCTTTTTGGCTCGTGCTTCCTGCTTCAACTTTGGATAAAATTTAGTTAACCCTTTATCAATCCGTGGCTTATCCCTTTCGAACGCCTCGATTTCCCATTCCTCTAGTGCTTCATACTGCGTTAATCTAGGTCTGGGATGTAAATCATTCATTCGGGTTCTCAAATTGAATAGAATTCTGCTGTTAAATGTTCCATCTAACGGAAAAGCCAATACTCCGTCATCTTTCGTGTATTCTGCCCAATTTTCCAACCATACACATGTGTTATACCCTTTATCGAACATCATGAAAGATGCGGGAGTATTTGGTGGCGGTATGACAACACCTTCTCTAGTTTTAATCGGCTTGTCCTTTTTGAAATAATTCTTCACTTTGTTTACAAGAGACAATTTTCTCTTATTTCCGTACATAATGTCGTATCTATTAGTCTTCCACTGATCTTTTCCAAACCCTAGGTATCTTGAGATCGGGTCTAGTCTCCGGAGTATACGAGTGCCACATACGATTTCTGCAAGCGGCTTTGTTTACAAGTCACTCCCAATCCAAAGGCGTCTTTTATTTTCGTGCGACCAATGAAATGCACGAGTTCAAATAATTTCGACCAATGGGTGCGAGGCCCTTTTCGCGAGACAGTCCTCACGCTTCGGCGCTCACCCCTCCTTTACGATTTCAGCTCTGCTACCAGCTCGCTACGCCTACCAATCCCAGCGCGGCACGGAGTGACGTCAGAGCAGCTTCGCGACTGACTCCCTCCTTCACAAGGTAACGGAAACTTTCTTACTTTCTAAAGTGCTTAGTGCTTAGTTATTTCACAACGAATACACATTCGCCACTGTGCTCAAGTGTCTAGACAGGAAAGAAATTTTTACTGCAAGTAAACTACTTCCATTTACTTTTCACTCACTACGGATAGGTCTTCTCTGCCTACCCCTCACACTAGCATCGGGGCACCTGCTACTTCCCTAGACTCATCCACTTTACCGGGATATATCCGAGACTAAGGTTTCCCCAGCGAACCCCTTTGCTTTCACCCAAGCTCCGATGAACCTGCTACTTTTCCGATGTGACCCTTACTAGGTTACGCCACAATGGGAATTTTGCCAATGAACCTCGTTACTAACATTTATTCAATCATACATTCAGAAAAACCCTAGTTAGTGCTTCCAGTTCTGCCTAACCTGCACCAACTTTCCTTAGAGGCAATGACCTCAAAGCAAGTGGATTCTATTCACCACTCGCTATTCAATTCCCCGGGGATTCCTAACAAACATTTAACACTTACGAACAAATGAGTTAATACATATCTCAGTACAATAATAAGAAAAACAATTTAAAACATTTCATAAATTTTCAAAGCAAACATTTCAAGTGACTGATCAGATCTCCTGAAGTGCCTACTCTTATAGCAGCATCCGACTTAGCTAGACTAACTAGTCCTACCTAACCTTTAGCTATTCCCTAACCATCCTCTGCGCTACCAGAAAATTACTGCTAGAGATCGCGGGTCACCCGACCAATAATTTCGCCACTTCTGGCTTCGGGCCCATATACTTTACTTTATCATATACATTGATCAGATGACCACACAATCTACTATCAATAATTGTGAGTTCCCTTTCGATTATTTCCAGTGTACCCAACTTACCATCCACTGTATGGGTACCTATGACCACGATGGGTCAGGGAGCTAGCTGTAAAAGGAAAGGCAGCAAGATACAAACCCCAACTTTTGTACTTTATTTCATGAAATGACCACGGACAACTGAGAAGTTTTAAAAGTTTATCTTAGATTTCAGATTCTGCAATCATACAGTTTATAGTAATGAGGCAATCTATAATCAGAATAACGAAAAGCACATAACCATATAGGAAGAGTATACAGGTTACCATCTAACCCAATAATGGTGAATTCAAAAATAACGGAAATGAAATTCGAGGGAGAGTACTTAATGCTAGGGATTTTATGCACGTATTAGGAACTTTATCATGGGCTCATATTTCGAGAGAAAAGACACTAGGGAAACCTATACATCTATGGAAGGGTAAAAAGTGCAACACGCTATAATTCTAACGTTATTACTTCAATTCAGTATTTAGGAGAAAAATTATATCACACATTAAATTCATAAACAGTATGGTGAGATTTATACTAAAAGGACAGGGGAACATAGGAACATGCTATGAAATGCAAACTGAAAATGACTTTAATGAGATGCAATGTTTGCGGAGAAAAGCATGGAAAATTAACATATGCAAAAGGTATGTCTTTATTGAAGCAAAGACAGAAAATAGGAAGTGCAGTTTCAGAGATTTCAGCGAGATATTTACCTAGACTGGTGTGAAAAACCAACCCTGGCCACGGGTCAGTTAAGGACAGGAAATACCCCAAGGAATAGCAGTCATCAATGGGACAGCAGGTGCAGAATGGACCCCTCAGGACAGGACAGGAAACCCAGATTAGGATCAGGACAGGACCACCAGGACACGACCAGCACCCGCAGTTCGGAAGCAACGCCTGCGCTCCACCCTCTCTGCAGCTATCGATCAGAACCCCGATTGGGTCAGCGAACTCCCCAGCAAAGTGCTCCGCCAGCACTTAAGGTTTAGTAAAACCTTAGTCTATGGTCAAATTCGGACAGAGTGCTCCGCAGCGCTCTGTATCTTCAGTCACCTATTGAGTGCGTTGGGTCAGTGACAGGTCAGCTATTCAGACAAGTCGGACAATTTCCCAAGGTGAACCTAGGCTAGATATACTGTTTTGGGACAGGGTACCACCCCCCAAATGTTGCAAAGTGTCAGAATCCCCAATTTGGATTGGTCCTAAGGTAGGGTTTGGTTAACACACCAATCAGAACAGACTATTCTAAGGCCTATTTTGCATGTTAAGGTGCCGCCTAGCAAGATTGGGGTTCCCACGAGAAGTCGCAGGGAAAACAATGGAAAGAATACAATGTATACAAATAGGGTACAAGTTAGGCTTTCTCGCTGGGTGAAGGTTCATCTTCCCATGCAGGCTCTGCCAGCAACCTTCTTTGGCTTGGTTTCAATGCCACCGCACCATCGATTGATTCTGCGCAGAAGTACCCTCCAAGATGGACTCCCCAGCCCCATCACCCCTCAGTGCCGAGGATGCATGAAAAGTAAGCGAAAACAAATTAGTACATAGAAATAAATGAATGTATTACATGTCATGATTTCATACTTTAGTTTCATCATTGTAAAAATATACTATGCAATTACGGGTAAGTGCTACACATAACGACACGATAAGCAATAGCACGAGCTTCAAATCATTATCACATTAAGCTGCCATTTTATGGTGATTACGCATGCGCACCCTTTCCCTCCAAAATTATCTCTACGCAAAGTCTGGGTAGGGTCAATATTAGTATTTTTGCTTACCATATAAGGAATAAAAACTGTTAATTCTATCCAAATTAATATAACTATAACTATACTACATACACACACCTTGCAGCATGTTTTGCAACAACTGCGACTAGGTCTACCACTCACGTTTGTATCAGACATTTTGGTTCAGAAGAAAATTTCAACCCCTCTTTGTGGCTTTGCCCAGGTATCTTTATGCTGAGCAATTTCACGGCGGTTCTTCCTCTTCTTCTGCAGAGTAATCAGTAATCTGTTCACCGTCGCTTTCGTCAGTAATATCAAGATCCTCAAAGTTTTCCAAGATTAAGTAGGTCCACTCCGGATCCTGGTATTTTTCGTTTTGTCTTTTTATTCGCTCACTCCTTCTCTTGGAGCTATCTTCAGGTATTTCTGCAATTCGGGGACTTCTTCTTATATCTGCAAGGTTTTCTTAGACTTTTTTTATTCTCAATTTTAGTCTCTTAATATACCTTGGCTCAATGTGCTTCTTTTTCTTGAGTCTTTTAGCTGGCACTGTGATTTGGCTTTCTTCTAATGTCCTTTTATTTTCACTTGTTTGTGGCACTTCAATTTCTGCCTTTTCCCTTTCTGTCTGACTAGTCCCAGGTCTTGTATCTATTTCTTCTGCCTGGTTACTAAGCTGGCCTTGTTCAGGTATATTTTGCGTTTGGCTTTCAAATGTCTCCGTTTCTATGTCCTGAACATGTTCTCCTAGTTCTGCCTGATCCTGCTCGAGCACTTCGATCCCTTGATTTTCTTCTGCTCAAACTATTACACTATGTCTAGTCTGTCCCTTTTCAATTTCAGGAGTCAGTGGAGGAGTATCGATCACTTGTTCTGTCCCTGTCTGACCTTCTTCTTCGTCCTCAGATTTGATGTGAATCTCAATGATCTGAGGGTCTTCGCCTGTGCCTTGCTCGACCTCTCTATTCCACTCTCTGTCTTCTCTTATTCGCTCTCTTGTTCTGAGTGGGTCTCCAGGAAGGTCGATTATGGGTATCCAATCCTCTGGCCAGATCCTCGGCAGCTCGTCATCAGCTACTTCCGGGCCAACATCCGTGGGATTCTCAGCAGTACTGGTGCTTGGCCATATGTCATCAGTTACTTCTGGACCAACGCCTACAGGACCCTCAATGGGACTGGTGCTCGGCCGTCTGATATCAGCTACTTCAGGACCAACGTCTGTAGTCCCCTCAGCTGAACAACCTTCGGCTCCAGGTTCCTCGTCGGGGATCACCTTCTGGGTATGGCTGGCATGGATCCACTTGGGAACGCCTGCGCACTTCACAGCGGTCGTTGTTACCAGGATTACTTGGCGCTTTTTCCCCCACCTTGGCTCAAGGCAACTTGAACGAGTATGCTTCTTTATCTTAACCCAGTCACCAGGAACCAATTTGTGAACTGGTGTTGTCGGGTTGGCGACGGCGTCTGCCCCAATCTGGCGAGAGATAGAACGCACTTGGTCACCCAGTTGCTTGCAGTATTCAAGTACCAAATCATCAGAAATGCTTAACAGTTTGTATCCTGGTACCCACGCTTGTCTCATCACTCTTCCCATCAAGATCTCATGGGGGATCAGGCCTGTTCTCCGATCTGGAATGCTTCTGAGTCCCATCAGAACAAGAGGCAAGGCAGTTATCCAGTTCATGCCAGTAGAATCACATATTTTTGCCAATCTATTCTTTATGGTGCCATTTATTTGTTCTACCACTCCAGAAGCCTCTGGATGATATGCACAGTGCAGCTTTTGGGTGATCCCGAAGGCTTTGCAAAGCTGGGCCAAAATTTCATTCTGAAAATGTCCGCCTCTATCTGAGTCAATAAAGACTGGAACCCCGAATCTAGGTATCAACTCTTTGAGTAGGAGTTTAGCTACTGTTATGGCGTCATTCTGTGTGGCAGGGTAAGCTTCCACCCACTTTGAAAATAGGCAGACAATGACAAGGACATACCTTTTCCCCTCACAACGAGGCATGGTAATGAAATCAATTTGTATCCTCACAAAAGGACCCCCTGATCTCCCAATTTTCATCAGTTCAACTACTGTTCTCTTGCCAGCGTTGAACTGCTGACAGGTCAAGCACCTCTGGCAAAGGGACTCTGCTACCTTCCTGAACTTCTTGTTGTACCAAGTCTGTTGAAACACCAGAACCATGGCATCCCTCCCAATGTGTGATCCCTCATGTATCAATCGAGCCATTGGGGCAAGCAGGTGTCTGGGTAACACAGGCATACCATTTGGGCCCACAATGACACCATCCTCACGTCTCGGTTTACAACCTTGTTCTTTCCATTTCTCTTTCTCTTCCCAGGGCGTCACATGCTGCCATTCTCTCACTTCATCCCATGTAGGCACTTCTTCAAACATTCTAAATTGGCAGCTGTTTCCAACCCCACCCCGCCTGGGATTTATTCTCATCTGCTCCATAGCACATTGTTTTGCCACCCGATCTGTGGAAAAGTAAATTTTGCCATGTTCTGTGTCCCTACGTGTCATCCATCATATGTTATGTGTGCATGATTAAATATGCATATGCATTCCCCATGTCCGATTAATGACGCAATTACAGTTGTGTCCACCTCTAGTATGCCAGTTTCCAGTCCTCGTGAATACTACAAATATCAGGCCTATGTAAAGTTACGTTGCCACGTTTCTCAGTGTGCACGTTATTCTATTATAAAGTCCCCGTTTCTAGGCCTCAAAAGGGCCTGGACACTAGATTCAGCTCCTGTCTCCTGAAGCCTCGCTGAGGAGCGATACAGCCCCCACCTGTATCCTCGACCCTTCACTTACTTCCTGCCTCGCAGTGCCCGGTCCAGCCTGGCTCTGCCTCTGAGTCTGCCAAGACTATGTTATGATTCCAGTTATCAGTTCAGCCCTCCTTCCCTGCATTCCTAAACTACTGAATCGCATCAATAGTTTCCGTCGTTGTCTAGCCTTCACGTCTCCACGTTAGAGAAATACTGCATTTAATGGTCATTTAATATTCTTCATCACGCACTACATGTAGAATAATACATGGTCCAGTCTTAGATTCAAGTTAGCCTTTCCTCTCCTGACTTATAGTTTATATCAACATGTTCTCTAAACATCAGATACTAGATACTGTTTAGGTACATGTCGCTCTGACTCTCCAGACTTCAGTCTCTGCTCCTAGCACAGAGTTCATAGCCCCCAGCTTCTCCTAGTGATACGTCATTGCCAGTTTGCGCGCACCACTAGGTTAGAGGTCCCGGCTCCCCAGGTAGCCCCCTCCATGGTTTCCGCCCCATTCATGACATATCCTGTTACGTTTGCATCACATGTCTATGTATACGCCCAGTTACACCTACTTTTACCCTTATCTTTCGCGACTGCTACGCGTCACGCCTTCTGCTCCACCCACTGCTACGCCTACTGCAATGTAATGCTATGTGTTTGCGTTATGTATATATGCTCATGTATTGTTATTAAAAGCCAGCGCGCTCATCCCAGCCCCAGCAGCTGCTGGGCCCTGCCATTCTATTCCCATGCAGGTTGTCCTGTTCCTGTCCTTATGCTGTATTAAACCTGCAAAACTCCTACTACCTCGAATCTTGACTCTTATTTATTGAGCTATCTGTTACGATATATGTCTAGTCAAAAATAGGGTATTATTTATTTATTTACCACATAATGGCGCCCGAATAGGGACATGCCCTTTCCCCACGCGTCGGTGAAGCCACGCCGACCCCCTGACCCTCTGCAGTCGTGACGGAACTCTTCTGCGCAGTGGCAGATATTTCTGCTCAAGTATCCCTCAGGCCCACGGAGGAGACGGAGGAGGCGGTCCAGCATCCAGACGAGACGGTGGAGGAACGCGGCGAGTCCCGACCAGAGCCCAAGCCAAGAGTCCAAGGTCCGAGGTATCCGGAGGTCCACCCGTAACTGAAGTCCGAAGCCCGAAGTTCGTCGTCCGTCGTCGTAGCAGTCCAGTCCAGTCTGAGGCCTTCCGTTCTTGCTGCCCGGTGAGTACCGTTACTGGGGTGGTATCTAGACAGGGTCAATTTAATTGACTCTGGTCTGTGGGTTGGTGGTACACAGTCCCACAAACGAAGTGTCCACTTCGGTGGATGCGGGTCCTGACGTGTCTCTTTATGAGACCGGTAAGTTTCGTACTGTTTCAGCAGTGCATCTAGTTTCTGTTCTAGTCAGTTTCTGTTCTCGAGAAAATTTATGTGTTCTGTTCTCAGTATTTCCAGGTAGTATTCTGTTCGAACTGTTATTTTAAATGTTTTTCATGTATTTCAATGTCGTGGTATGAATGGGGTATAAGTATCGTGTTCATTGTGTATTGTATTGTGTCTAGATTACAGTTCAGTCATGCCCATATTTTCCAAGTTACGTCAGTTAAAAACTAGAAAGGGTCTGCTGGAAGCAGCAGTTCCCGTCCCGCCCAGGGACAGTCCAGGTCACTTTATGTATCAGAAACATGGCATAAGTGCCATATTGTATCTAGATTTATGGGTAGAGTATACCAAACAGTTAGAAGAAAAGTATAGATGGCCCGTATCGGGTACATGGGATGCCGAATGCATCATGCGAGTAGAAGAAGCATTATGGAAAAAGAAAGCCAGACAATCAAGAAAGATGCCATTGAGTTATGGCGCAAAGAAGCTCATAGAAGAACTGAAAAAGAAATCAGAAAGTCAGAATTAAGTAGAGAATCCTTAGAACGAGCCCAAGAAAAAGAATTAATCGAGATAGGTGAACAAGTCAAAGCCGAACAATCAGACAGACAGAGGAATGCCCTTATTAAGGGTATGTATCCTCTTCTTGCCGAGGGCTTGCCAAAAGCGACCCCGGAGGCATCCAGTAATTTCCCGCCACCATTAGTTCCGACCAAGCTACGTCACAAACCGACCGCAGCTGATATTTTTATTTCGTCCTATCTGGACGACACAGTCCCTGAATATGCAGATCCTGTTCGCGCTCCGCCAGTCCCAGTAAATCAGGCACATCCTGCTCCTCCAGACACCGGGGCACCCCATGCAGTACCTGCTACGGTACCCCCGGTCCAGCCAGCATTTCAATTTCCCGCTCCGCCACGAAGAATATCAGTCGACGATTCTAGTCTAGGGGCCGCAGGAGGAGGTCCTCCTCAAACCCCGCCGCCACGCAAGCGTTTGTCAGCACTCGAATTACATGCTCAAGCATCACAGCGTACTCCCAAGAGTAATAAGTCTGTTGCAGAAATCAGGCAAGCCCTTGGCGAATGTGCCTATGACCCAGTCCCAGGCGAGAATAATATGGTTTTATATTCAGTACGCGTAAGGAGGGTGACCGAGTATCTAGTCACCCTACCCAATATGAAAGAAGATCTAGACAGAATATATCGTTTCATCCGTACAGGGGATGATCCAGAAAGTATTAGTGATGCCATGTCTCAAAGGAAAGCTGAGATCCAGCGTATGATATTAAAGTTTTTAATTAACTGTCTAATAAGAGAACAAGATTACCCGTCTAAAGATCCGGCCGAAATGAAAACCCTGACAAAGTGGAGTGATAATATAGCCGAGGGTAAGCACAATACCATTAGTGCCATGGAGAGTATGTACAAGAAAATCCGTAGAGAAATAATAAAGATACACGAACAACGTAAAGCAGCACAAGTAAGCGAGAAAGAAAGTAACTCTGATCCTGAAGAGGAAGACGACGAGAATACCGCCAGAATAGCGTATGTAGGAAAATCTAGATTTCCAGATCGCCATTTACGCCTAGAACACAAGTCAATTTTCCATCATTCAGCACCAGAACAAGGTTCCCTAGAACAAGTGTTCCAAGCTACCGATCACATTCTAAAATCACGAATTGGTTACAGTGAGTTAAGTACCATGCATGAACAGGAACTAGCCCGATCAGCAGTCCGATGGATTACTGATTCTACCACTTTTCCAGACGAAATAGTGGCACAAATGTTTCTGAAATTGCCCCCAGCCGAGCAACGACTGGTGGGTATGTATATGATCCAGCACCTCATTACTCTGTATGAGGGTCAGCATTCCGATCCAGGTCCGTTACACGATATCCTGAACGAGTTACTCCAGTATAGATGGAGAGGTCTAGGTACCGATTTAATTAGTGTCATTCTAGAACAGCGCCACAAATATAGAACGTTTCTGAATCCGCATTTTGTTCATGTCTCACCCCCAGAAAGTAAACCATTTTACATGGAAAGACAGAACCCGTTACGAGAAGTGCATCCAGTTAAGACAGAGGACGGTGAAATGCAACGAGTGTTTGTTTACACCCCGATTACAAAGATGGAACTCCTCGAAATGAAGAAATTAATTCCCTGTCATGACAAAGATCCAGCAGGGTTCCATAGAGAATTAAAAGACATGCTCCGTATGGGAGAATACACTTACCCAGATATAATTAAAATGTTAAAGGTCCTGTTGCCCGCAGGGGTGTATGAAAAGCTAAAGGAAAAAGAATGGGAGGTGGGAGAGAAAAAGATAGATTGGGCAGTTCTAGAAGCTGAAGACAAGGCACGAGTACCAGGTACCGGTCTAGGAGAGAAATGTAAAGAATTACCAGAATTATTGATTCAAGTTTTACCCAGATTATTGACAACTAGAAAAGAAGACTGGGATGCAATCTCAGCCTGTAAACAGAAACAAGAGGAAGATATTAGTGATTTTTATTCTAGGTTTGAAAAATGCTTTAGCATCAATAGTGGCCTCAAGACAAGTAGTGAGTCATACCCTCACCTTTTTGTTACTAAATTAGTCGAGAATTCAAGCTCACAAGTTAAAAATCGAGTTTTGAAAGTCGAAAGCACCTGGCAAGCTAATACCCCGTCCCAGATGTTGCAGATGCTCCAGTACCACCAGAATAGAATCAGGGAAGAGCAAGAACACGAGAGAAAACGTATGAAAGACACGAAAATGAAAGTACTAGTTGCACAATCTGTTCCTCAAGACAGTCAGAAGAGGGGTCCGAATCAAGCCAGTCATCCTGCAGCTCCCGTTAAAGGGAACTGCAACTATTGTAAACAGCCAGGTCATTTTATAAACGAGTGTGCAGTTCTGAAACACAACATAGCTACCGGTAAAACAAAAGAAAGACCACGTCCGCCTAGACAAGAGCAAGTTTCACAGATTCCTCAGCCACAGAATGCACAACAGACAGTTACAGTACCGCAGCCTATTGCTGCAACACAGCACGTTACATCACAGATGTACCAGTATGTACAGTCTGAGTATCCAGAGTACCAGCAGTATTCATGAAACAGCCTAGAGAGGGAGGTAGGCTTGCCTCTCATCGAGATACCTGTAGATCAAGAAGGTCCCTATGTTCACAGTCAAGTATTAGGGAAAGACAGAAAGTTTTTGATTGATACAGGGGCAAGTAGGACCACAATTAGTCACGCCGAAGTTCCAGGGGCTCCGCTCTCAGGCTCAAGAAATGTTTCCCTTGGATTTTCAGGAAAACCTATCGTAAATGAGATTTCAAAGCCAGTTACTCTAGAAGTAGGTCCATTGTCCCGCACTACTGATCTGTTACTTACTAAGTCATGTCCAGAAAACCTATTAGGCATTAAGACACTGAAAGAGTTGGGTGCAGTTATATGCTGTTCCCCAGAGGGAATACGATTGTTCCTACGTGACTTTAAGGGTCACTATGTATTACGAGATTTTGATTCAAGACTGTCTAATGTACCGCAGCATTTATGGGCGCAAGGTCCAACTGATGTAGGTTATATGCAAATCACACCCTATCGTGTGACTCTCAAGCCAGGTGTAGTGTTACCACGGATCAGACAGTACAGATTGCCACCCGAGGCTGTAGCAGCCTTATCCAAAATTATTGACGAGCTCATCGCTCAAGGAGTAGTTGTAGAAACTGACTCCAATGTATGCAACTCTCCGATCATTCCAGTTATGAAACGTACTGATCCAAATGCACCCCCAGTATATCGATTAGTGATCGACCTACGAGAGCTTAATAAATGTATTATTCCGCAGTACCCAGTTGTTCCAGACATCTCTTCCCTATTGACAGCCATTGATTCCGAAGCCACGTTCTTTACAGTAATCGACCTCAAGAATGCATTTTTTAGTGTTCCAATTCATCCAGACAGCCAGTTCCTTTTCGGATTCTGTTTAAATGGAAGGAGCTATATGTTCACACGCGCTCCTCAAGGTTTCACAGAAAGTCCTAGTATTTACAGTCAAGCACTCAAGAGACAACTAGATAATGTTCACATGCCAGCTGACACTGCCCTGCTCCAGTATGTCGATGATCTACTGATCACAGCCCGTTCCGAACGTGCTTGCGAGCAAGCATCCCTTACAGTTTTGTATTTCCTAGCCGAGATGGGGCACAAGGTGTCCCCTTCGAAGCTTCAATTCTGTGTCCAGCAAGTGGTCTACTTAGGACACTTACTGTCCAAGAGGGGTAGGCAGTTGACACCAGACCGTATCCAGTTAATAGCGAGTCTTCCTCAGCCCAAGACCCAGAAGGAGGTACGTGCCTTTATCGGCCTTACTTCTTACTGTAGACAATGGATTCCCCAGTATGCATTTCTAGCCAAGCCTCTGATACAGTTAACGACACAGGAGGCAGCCGTACCGACTGTCCTCCCTTGGACATCTGAACATACACTTAGTTTCAACGAGTTAAAGAAAGCTTTATGCCAAGCTCCAGTTCTAGCGACACCGAACTACAGTAAGCCTTTTACACTTTTCGTCACAGAACGTGAAGGTACAGCATTATCTGTTCTCACACAAGATCAAGCAGGACAATACAAGCCCTGTGCTTATTTTTCTAGCACATTAGATCCAGTCGCCCAGGCTTTGCCTGCGTGCCTCAAGTCAGTTGCAGCCACAGCACTAGCTATCAGACAAAGTGATTCCATAGTTTTAGGACACTCTCTGACAGTACAAGTTCCACACTCCGTAGAAGTTCTTCTGAACCGAACACAGACTCAGCACTTGACAATTGCACGTTTAACAGGTTATGAATTGACACTGTTCCAGCCACACATAGAAATCAGACGCTGCAACATCCTGAACCCTGCTACACTGTTACCATCAGCTAATTCAAATTCTGCCACACATGATTGTGTGGAAGTAGTTAACATTACGACAAAGCCAAGACAAGATCTGACAGATATTCCGTTACCAGACCCCGACCTGACACTTTATGTGGATGGTTCATGTATGAGAACTAGTACAGGAGAACTAGTCGCCGCGTATGCAGTGACTACTGACACTGAAGTTATTGAAACACACCGTATTGACACTCTGTCCGCTCAAGCAGCAGAGCTAGTTGCTCTGACACAAGCCTGTATACACGCCAAGAACTTGAAAGTTAATGTTTACACAGATTCACGTTACGCATTTGGAGTCGTACACGACTTCGGAGTGCTCTGGCAGGAGAGAGGTTTCATGACTTCTCATGGAACCAAGATTCAGCATGGTCTCCTTATCCAAGCTCTATTAGATGCAATACATTTACCGACATCCATTGCCATCATGAAGTGCAAGGCACACACGAAAGTCACTGACATTATTTCCCAGGGTAACGATCTAGCAGATCGCACAGCCAAGCTTACAGCCCAGACTCCAGACATTCCAGTTAACATGACACATACTCCAGATCCAATTACATGCATGACAGTTAAGGACCCTACACAAGATGTCATAGATATCCAGTTACATGCTACTCCCGAAGAAATCAAGAAATGGTCCGAACAAGGAGGGGTCCAGACAGATCAAGGATGGTTAACAAAGGGTAGAGCCACATGGTTTCTCCCCGACTCTATGGTTCAAGTCATTATTAATACCGCACATAGTCCAGCACATTTAGGAGAAAAAGCTATGTTAGACAGTATCCAGAACATTTGGTTCAACAAGCATTTACGAGCTGCAGCCAAGCAGAAAGTCCGTACCTGTATGATATGTTGTCAGTTTAATCCAGGTAAAAGTGTCCCGGTGGAACAAGGTGGATTCCAGCCCCCTGACCACCCTTTTGAAGTCCTCCAGATGGATTATATTCAGATGGAGCGATGTCGAGGTTTCAAGTATGTCCTTGTAGTTGTATGCGCTTTGTCCAGGTGGACAGAAGCATATCCAGTCCCAGATTACACAGCCGCGACCACTGCCAAGCAGTTGGTTCGTGAATTCTTCCCCCGTTATGGACTCCCTAGAGTCGTATATTCTGACAACGGCCAGCCATTCTCCTCAGAGTTAATGAAGCATGTTTCCCTTTTGCTAGGGTACCAGTGGAAGTTCCATTGTGTACGCCATCCTGAAGCAGCCGGTCTCGTTGAGAGACATAATCAAACCCTGAAAATCCGCATCGCCAAAGTCTGTCAGGAAAAAGGTGTGGACTGGCTAGTAGCTCTGCCAGTCGCTTTATTTTATATGCGCATGGTCGCACATTCCAGATCAGGTCTGTCCCCGTACAAGGTCGTTTTCGGCCGCCCCCCTAATATGTGGGGTACTCCCAGACCCCGAAGTATTACCGATGTTTCAAGTAATATGCTGACAGATTACCTAGCTTCCTTGATGTCTGCCCTCAACTCATGTCGTTCACAGGTTGCCGCCGCATTTCCAGACAATACCGAGGTGGCACCGCATGAAATCGTTCCAGGATCCATGGTGATGGTCCGCAACTTTGACAGATCAAGTCCGCTGGAGCCTCGTTGGAAAGAGCCCCGACAGGTCCTCCTCACCACCCGTACAGCCGTGAAGTTGGAAGGACGCAAGGGCTGGGTGCACCTTTCTCATGTTAAACTTTTTAAAGGACTGAAACCCGTCTTTAAGAACATTTCCCAGGATTTGAAGGATTGCCCGAATATTGTTCTCAAGGACTGTCCCGCAAAAGACATTGTTACAACCCCTCCCCTGTTAGAGAAAACTCCGCAGCAGGAGTATAAACAGAAACTACGGTCTAGTAAAATAAGTCAGTCAGTTTGATTGTCTAAGTCCTCCCCTAGGTGAAACGGTTAGACTGTTTCTGACATGTATAAAATAGACCCCCATAGTGAGAGAGTTAGTCAAAACTCAATCCGATGTATCGTTTTTCTATGTTTCATATTGTTTTCCAGCCTTATGATTTCCTGCACCAGTTATGCATTTTACCTATGTTTCCCAGTTTCACATGTAAATAAGTCTGCTAATGCTACAGTAGAGCACACGTTTAGTGATCTGCCTCCTCACGAGCTGTCCTACCGCCTCGCTATGCGTAATAACTCATTTATCCGCATGTTACATTACTCACACCAGACCAGCAATGCCACTAATTGTTGGGTATGTGGTCGACTCCCCCCTTTTCAGACACCGAAGGGAGTTCTGCCACTTTTTCCTTATCCTTTTTCACATAATGGTTCGTGTGGAGCATGGTCCACGTTAACGTCATCCTCAACAGATATGTTTTTTCTTAACAGTACATGTTTCCCAGACAAGCAAGGTTTCCCTCACCGAACAGGTTTAGATCTAGAAAATGAAGTGTATAATTTAGGTAATTATTCGTCGAATTTTATGGTCCTGAATGTTCAGTCTGATACTACTCCAGACTTACCTGCTATTTCAGTACTACCAGTCAAAGGCGAATTATGTGTCCGAAATAATGGTTCCGTACATGTAGGACATAGTGAATGTACTACTATTGTCAAGTATAGTGACAGTGGGAAATCTATTTTCAAAGCTTCACGTCATTCATATTTTATTTGTGGTCAAACCGCATATGTTCGTCTGCCCCTCGATTGGGAGGGAACCTGTTACATTGCCTTCCTACTGCCACCTGTTTTCCTAGCCCCACCTGATTATCATAGAAATACACATCTAGTACACATTAGACATAGAAGGGAGTCCCCAATTGTCGATTATACTGAAACTACTCTAGAACAATATACCGATTTCAATAAAGGTTTCTTCTTCTTTATAGGCCCTGTCCAGAATAGTAAGTTAATCCGTAGATTAACAAGAACCCTTGAAGCTGTAATAAATGAGACTGCCTCTGCTCTAGGTAACTTAACTGAAGAGCAATCTGCTATGAGATTTGTCGTTTTGCAAAATCGTCTCGTCCTTGACGTCATACTGGCCGATAGGGGCGGGGCCTGTAGAGTCATCGGATCTAGTTGCTGCATTTTCATTCCAAATAACGCGCCGTCTGTCTATTCAGCTATAACCAGACTCCATAAAATTGCCCATCTGATACACCAAGATCCAGGCACCTGGACATGGTCCGGTTGGTTCTGGAATATAATTTCCGCATGGGGATGGAAAATATTGTCCTTTCTAGGTATTGCAGTAGCGATCATATTCAGCTGCTGCCTCTGTATACAATGTGGCCCTGCGATTTGCGGCATTTGTGCTACCTCTTGTATTCCTAGTTCCAAGCCCCGTTCTAAATCCCATTCCAGGATAATTCAAGACGAGCAAATGATACTGTATGAAATGATAGATGGTATCATGAATATTGATGTTTCCTGATGGAAACGTAGTGACAAGGAGGGAATGTGGAAAAGTAAATTTTGCCATGTTCTGTGTCCCTACGTGTCATCCATCATATGTTATGTGTGCATGATTAAATATGCATATGCATTCCCCATGTCCGATTAATGACGCAATTACAGTTGTGTCCACCTCTAGTATGCCAGTTTCCAGTCCTCGTGAATACTACAAATATCAGGCCTATGTAAAGTTACGTTGCCACGTTTCTCAGTGTGCACGTTATTCTATTATAAAGTCCCCGTTTCTAGGCCTCAAAAGGGCCTGGACACTAGATTCAGCTCCTGTCTCCTGAAGCCTCGCTGAGGAGCGATACAGCCCCCACCTGTATCCTCGACCCTTCACTTACTTCCTGCCTCGCAGTGCCCGGTCCAGCCTGGCTCTGCCTCTGAGTCTGCCAAGACTATGTTATGATTCCAGTTATCAGTTCAGCCCTCCTTCCCTGCATTCCTAAACTACTGAATCGCATCAATAGTTTCCGTCGTTGTCTAGCCTTCACGTCTCCACGTTAGAGAAATACTGCATTTAATGGTCATTTAATATTCTTCATCACGCACTACATGTAGAATAATACATGGTCCAGTCTTAGATTCAAGTTAGCCTTTCCTCTCCTGACTTATAGTTTATATCAACATGTTCTCTAAACATCAGATACTAGATACTGTTTAGGTACATGTCGCTCTGACTCTCCAGACTTCAGTCTCTGCTCCTAGCACAGAGTTCATAGCCCCCAGCTTCTCCTAGTGATACGTCATTGCCAGTTTGCACGCACCACTAGGTTAGAGGTCCCGGCTCCCCAGGTAGCCCCCTCCATGGTTTCCGCCCCATTCATGACATATCCTGTTACGTTTGCATCACATGTCTATGTATACGCCCAGTTACACCTACTTTTACCCTTATCTTTCGCGACTGCTACGCGTCACGCCTTCTGCTCCACCCACTGCTACGCCTACTGCAATGTAATGCTATGTGTTTGCGTTATGTATATATGCTCATGTATTGTTATTAAAAGCCAGCGCGCTCATCCCAGCCCCAGCAGCTGCTGGGCCCTGCCATTCTATTCCCATGCAGGTTGTCCTGTTCCTGTCCTTATGCTGTATTAAACCTGCAAAACTCCTACTACCTCGAATCTTGACTCTTATTTATTGAGCTATCTGTTACGATATATGTCTAGTCAAAAATAGGGTATTATTTATTTATTTACCACAGATCAGCAAAGTCATTTCCCAAAGATACAGGGTCAAGGCCCTTCTTATGAGCAACACATTTGACCACTGCCAATTCTTTTGGTAATTGGATTGCCTCTAAAAGGTCTTGGACAACTTTTCCATTCCGAATGGGGGTACCTGAGGAAGTCAGGAATTCTCTTTGTAGCCATAATTGGCCAAAGTCATGCACAACCCCGTAACAGTACTGACTATCAGTATACACTGTTACTCTTTTGTCTTTTCCCAATTTGCAAGCTCTTATCAAGGCGATCAATTCGGCTACTTGTGCAGACTTTACTCCAAATAGATAGGATGCTTCTTCAATTTTGTTTAACGTGACCACAGCATAGGCAGCACTTAGGCCTCCTAGTTCATGCCTCAGGCATGAACCATCCACAAACCATTCCTCATCATGTACAGGTAAAGGAGTTTCCTTAATGTCTGGGCGAGGTTTAGTACTGAACTCTGTCAGGTCAATGCAGTCATGCTCATGATCTCCCTTATCTTGCATTACCATTCAATCAGGGAGTAGAGTGGCAGGGTTTAAAATGTTACATCGGGTAATGACTATATTTGCAGCACCCATGAGAATCCTCTCATATTTAGTCAGCCGACTAGGGGTGAGATACTGAGTTTTTGTACGAGTCAATAGGATCACAACTGCATGTGGAACATACACAGTTACAGGATGTCCCATAATAATAGACTCACTTTGTTCTAAACTGGTGCAAGTTGCAGCTACTGCTTTTAGACATCCAGGTAGTCCAGCAGCCACTGGATCCAAAGTGGCAGAAAAATATGCCACAGGCCTTCTGGTCAAACCATGCTCCTGAGTCAGGACTGACAATGCACAATTGTCACGAGTGTCACAGAATAGGCCAAACTCCTTAGAATAGTCAGGCATCCCCAGAGCAGGGGCTGTACACAGGCAATTTCGCAACTGTGTGAAAGCTGTTAGGCTCTCGTCATTCCACTCAACTGGGTCCTTTGCTCCTTTCTTTGTCATTTGTATCAAAGGCTTTGCAAGGACTGCGAATCCCACAATCCATTGCCTGCAGTAACCTACAACTCCGAGGAACATTCTGATTTCTTTCTGAGTACGGGGTAACTGCATATTTTGAATTATTCTGACTCTCTCTGAGGTGACTTTTCTGATACCTTTTTCTATCTGGTGTCCCAGATATTTCACTGATTTCGAACAGAACTGTAATTTATCAGGGGCCACTTTATGTCCCTTTTCACTCAGGTGATTCAGTAGGGCAATGGTGTCAACCACGCAATCCTTATGGCTTTTAGACGCCACCAATAGGTCGTCAATGTACTGTACCAAAACAGATTTTCCCGGTAAGACTAAAGTTTCAAGGCATTTTTTCAAGATCTGATTAAAGATAGAGGGGCTTTCTGTGTACCCCTGGGGGACCCTGTTCCAGACATACACGTTACTGTTGAAAGCAAATGAGAAAATAAATTTGCTGTCTGGATGCAATGGGATCGAAAAGAAAGCATGACATAGGTCTATCACAGTAAACCATTCAGCATCCCAGGGGATCTGATACAGAATCACTGCTGGGTTCGGGACAATAGGGCAGCAAGGAACCACTATCTTGTTTACCTTTCTCAGGTCCTGCACTACTCTGTACTTGCCATTAGGCTTTTTGATGCCCATAATGGGTGAGTTGCATGGGCTACTCATTACTTCCTGTATGATGTTTGCTTCTAGCAATTTCTGTATTTCAATGGCAACACCTGCTCTCACTTCTGCACTCATTTTGTAAGGCTTGGTATTGGGGTACACTGCATTTTCTCTCATGGCTATTTGTATGGGGTCTACGTTTTTCATTAATCCCACATCCGTTTCTGTAAAGTCCCATACTTCTGGCTTCACTGTCTGCTGGAGTTCTTCAGGTAAGTCCTGTATAGTCAGTCGTTTTATTTCTGAGTCAGGTCTAATCAACATTAGCTTGTAGATACCATCTTCATCTGGGGTTTGAATTTCGACGCCCTTTGGTGTGCAAAAGATGGTACAATTCATTTTGCACAGCAAATCACGTCCCAGTAAGTTTACCGGACTGGTATCACAGACAACAAATCTGTGCATTTGTTTAAAATTTCCAATTGAGATCTCCATGGGCTCGGTAACAGGTGTACTAATCAGTTGATTAGATACTCCTACTACTTGGATAGCTTCTCCCGAGAGGGGTAGGTTTGGAACGTCCACTGTTCTCACAGTAGAACGGGTAGCACCAGTGTCCAATAGAAAGGTGACATCATTTCCATCAACCTTTCCTTCAATGTATGGCCCTGACTGGTCTACCGGCAAGGAGGCGCCAAGCACGCACTCCTCGTCCTCCCCTCTCAGGCCCCGTCAGTACTGGTCGTCACAGAAGAAAGTGTCATTCAGTAGATACTGCGAAGTTGCTGTATTTCTATTCTCATTGCCTCCCCAGATTTCTACATCATCACCCTGCGGTGATTTCCCTTTAAAAATAGGTTTTGGCGCTCGGGTCACTTGAATCGTTTTTACCTGCTGCTGGGTCTTTCCTCGTTTTTCATTCTGCGTCTGTGGAATTAAATCAGGTGGTTGGGCATTATCACCTTGTAAATACGGACACTCGTCTCGCCAATGTCCAATTTCTCCGCACTGATGGCAGGGAAATTTCTTTTTCGCGTCCTCTCTGCTCATTTTAGCTCGGGGTTTTCCTCCACCCCCACCCCCAGGGCTTTGGTTCTGAGTAGTTTTATTTAGCTTACTCAATTGCTTTTCCTGCTGTTCTGCGAGCTTTACTTGAGCCCACATCACCTTCTCCTTCAGGGCCTTTTTCTTTTCTGCCATTTCGTCCTCACAGTACTTTGCGTACTGTAGGACCTCATCCATTTTCTTGGACTGCCAACAGATTTTATTATCTTTTATCCACTGACAAATTTCGGGTCTTAAACCGTTTACAAACCTGTAAATAAAGTGGGTCATGTCCTTCATCTCGATGTTATCTATACCACTGTATGTCTTAAACACCTGCAACAGCCTTTCATAAAAGGAATGCACAGTCTCGTCCCTTTCCTGCGTGGTTCTATCTATCTTGGTCCAATCAGTTTCCTTTGCGGGCACTTTTAGCTTCAGATGCTGAATCACTTGTTCATATTTTTTCATCACTTCCTTCGATGGTTCCCCTGTTTTTTCATCTCTCGGGTATTCCTCACTAGGCCAGGCTATGGCTATCTTACACTCAGTCCACAGATCTACAGGGACCACTATGTCGAAGAACCCATCCAGGTCCTTCCATAGGCATTTCTGCACTTTTACGAATCTTTCTACCTGTCGGTACCAATCGACTGGCTTTTCTCGTAATTTTGGGAAGTCATTGGTAAAGGACACAATATCCTGTCGGGACCATGGAACGTGTACATATTTTCCACCGGGCACTTCACGCATAGGGCATAACTGTTCTGGTTTGTCTGCTTCCTTTAAGACAAACTCTGGAGTTACCTGCTTAGATCTGGCCTCATCTTTTTTTCGAGCCCACCTGGCTTTCCATCTTTCTACGTCTCCCCATTTCTGTAACACTGTCATTAATTCTTTGACCTGTGCCTTTTTTCCTGATATATTCAGGTTTTCCAAATCTTTGTCTGAAAATTCTGCTCGGTATGGTTTCTGTAAGGGTTTCGATTTTGAAATATCTATTCCCATACTAGCAGCAGTATCTGTCAATTTTTCATGAAGTACTCGGGCATTGCGGGTAAGGCTTTTGCAAATAAACAACAGCTCTTCTTCAGAGTAGGGATTTAATCTGTCTAATCCTACATTTCCTGCCATTAATTCTTCTATTTCTACTCTCAGTTTGTAGAGGTCTAAATGTTTCGTTTGTAAAGTTTGTTTCTCTAATTCTTGACTCCATCTTTCAATTTCCTCAGGTGTAACCAAAGTGACGCTTCTAGTACCCGAAGTCGATTCCATTTGAATCTCCCTCGCATTGAAAGGATTATGTCTTTTCTGCATCCTTTTCCCTGTATTTCTAATGGGCAGATCCATGAGTGAGACCTCAGATTCACACTCACTCGTCTGTTCATCTACAATTAAGGGTTCTGGTCTGGGCTGTGCTATGACGGGAGTAATGACTGGAGGTTTTGGACTTTCATGCCGATCCCCGTACAATGGGACCACGGGTCCGATTGTTACTGGGATTGTCAATGCTTCAGGACTGGTATTTAACTGGGACATTTTCTGAATTATCTCAGCTCTCTGTTTTGCTAGCACCTCCCGCTCCTTTTCTTCCAGTAATCTCTCTATGGATTTGTCATGTAACACCTGCGGGGTCAGTGTGGGAGCATAACTCGGGGCAGTGGGATGAGTCTCACTAGGTCCTTCACCATAATTTGGTCTTGGGAACAAACTTCCTGTACCTAGGGATCTTCGTTCTTCCTCATACTGTGGCTGTAATAACGGCATTCCTGAACTGGAGGGTCTCACCTCGCCCCCGTAGGGAGGTCGAGAACAAAAATCTCCTTCACTGGAATATCCTGTCTCCCCACTAGCTGACATTCTGGGGTATATGTTTCTGTTATCCACTGGTCCTAAACTCTCAGTATAGGGAGGTATGTGGTAACCCCCTCCTACACCTGCGGACCTAGCTTCTTCCTGGGGAGGAAGTCTTCGGGAAATATCTCCTGCACTGGAAGGTCGATGTCCTTCATTATAAGGAGGCGGACTTCTCATACACATGTCATCTAATAATTCATCATCCGACTCTCCGATGGGTACCCAATGTTTAGCCTTTTCCAACCGTTTCTTCCCCCCAGAAGGATCATCTGCTGGCATCATGGGAAACAGTCCTTCCACTATCATATTCTGCCTCCACTGTTTCATCTTTTTGGCTCGTGCTTCCTGCTTCAACTTTGGATAAAATTTAGTTAACCCTTTATCCATCCGTGGCTTATCCCTTTCGAGCGCCTCGATTTCCCATTCCTCTAGTGCTTCATACTGCGTTAATCTAGGTCTGGGATGTAAATCATTCATTCGGGTTCTCCAATTGAATAGAATTCTGCTGTTAAATGTTCCATCTAACGGAAAAGCCAATACTCCGTCATCTTTCGTGTATTCTGCCCAATTTTCCAACCATACACATGTGTTATACCCTTTATCGAACATCATGAAAGATGCGGGAGTATTTGGTGGCGGTATGACAACACCTTCTCTAGTTTTAATCGGCTTGTCCTTTTTGAAATAATTCTTCACTTTGTTTACAAGAGACAATTTTCTCTTATTTCCGTACATAATGTCGTATCTATTAGTCTTCCACTGATCTTTTCCAAACCCTAGGTATCTTGGATCGGGTCTAGTCTCCGGAGTATACGAGTGCCACATACGATTTCTGCAAGCGGCTTTGTTTACAAGTCACTCCCAATCCAAAGGCGTCTTTTATTTTCGTGCGACCAATGAAATGCACGAGTTCAAATAATTTCGACCAATGGGTGCGCGGCCCTTTTCGCGAGACAGTCCTCACGCTTCGGCGCTCACCCCTCCTTTACGATTTCAGCTCTGCTACCAGCTCGCTACGCCTACCAATCCCAGCGCGGCACGGAGTGACGTCAGAGCAGCTTCGCGACTGACTCCCTCCTTCACAAGGTAACGGAAACTTTCTTACTTTCTAAAGTGCTTAGTGCTTAGTTATTTCACAACGAATACACATTCGCCACTGTGCTCAAGTGTCTAGACAGGAAAGAAATTTTTACTGCAAGTAAACTACTTCCATTTACTTTTCACTCACTACGGATAGGTCTTCTCTGCCTACCCCTCACACTAGCATCGGGGCACCTGCTACTTCCCTAGACTCATGCACTTTACCGGGATATATCCGAGACTAAGGTTTCCCCAGCGAACCCCTTTGCTTTCACCCAAGCTCCGATGAACCTGCTACTTTTCCGATGTGACCCGTACTAGGTTACGCCACAATGGGAATTTTGCCAATGAACCTCATTACTAACATTTATTCAATCATACATTCAGAAAAACCCTAGTTAGTGCTTCCAGTTCTGCCTAACCTGCACCAACTTTCCTTAGAGCCAATGACCTCAAAGCAAGTGGATTCTATTCACCACTCGCTATTCAATTCCCCGGGGATTCCTAACAAACATTTAACACTTACGAACAAATGAGTTAATACATATCTCAGTACAATAATAAGAAAAACAATTTAAAACATTTCATAAATTTTCAAAGCAAACATTTCAAGTGACTGATCAGATCTCCTGAAGTGCCTACTCTTATAGCAGCATCCGACTTAGCTAGACTAACTAGTCCTACCTAACCTTTAGCTATTCCCTAACCATCCTCTGCGCTACCAGAAAATTACTGCTAGAGATCGCGGGTCACCCGACCAATAATTTCGCCACTTCTGGCTTCGGGCCCATATACTTTACTTTATCATATACATTGATCAGATGACCACACAATCTACTATCAATAATTGTGAGTTCCCTTTCGATTATTTCCAGTGTACCCAACTTACCATCCACTGTATGGGTACCTATGACCACGATGGGTCAGGGAGCTAGCTGTAAAAGGAAAGGCAGCAAGATACAAACCCCAACTTTTGTACTTTATTTCATGAAATGACCACGGACAACTGAGAAGTTTTAAAAGTTTATCTTAGATTTCAGATTCTGCAATCATACAGTTTATAGTAATGAGGCAATCTATAATCAGAATAACGAAAAGCACATAACCATATAGGAAGAGTATACAGGTTACCATCTAACCCAATAATGGGGAATTCAAAAATAACGGAAATGAAATTCGAAGGAGAGTACTTAATGCTAGGGATTTTATGCACGTATTAGGAACTTTATCATGGGGTCATATTTCGAGAGAAAAGACACTAGGGAAACCTATACATCTATGGAAGGGTAAAAAGTGCAACACGCTATAATTCTAACGTTATTACTTCAATTCAGTATTTAGGAGAAAAATTATATCACACATTAAATTCATAAACAGTATGGTGAGATTTATACTAAAAGGACAGGGGAACATAGGAACATGCTATGAAATGCAAACTGAAAATGACTTTAATGAGATGCAATGTTTGCGGAGAAAAGCATGGAAAATTAACATATGCAAAAGGTATGTCTTTATTGAAGCAAAGACAGAAAATAGGAAGTGCAGTTTCAGAGATTTCAGCGAGATATTTACCTAGACTGGTGTGAAAAACCAACCCTGGCCACGGGTCAGTTAAGGACAGGAAATACCCCAAGGAATAGCAGTCATCAATGGGACAGCAGGTGCAGAATGGACCCCTCAGGACAGGACAGGAAACCCAGATTAGGATCAGGACAGGACCACCAGGACACGACCAGCACCCGCAGTTCGGAAGCAACACCTGCGCTCCACCCTCTCTGCAGCTATCGATCAGAACCCCGATTGGGTCAGCGAACTCCCCAGCAAAGTGCTCCGCCAGCACTTAAGGTTTAGTAAAACCTTAGTCTATGGTCAAATTCGGACAGAGTGCTCCGCAGCGCTCTGTATCTTCAGTCACCTATTGAGTGCGTTGGGTCAGTGACAGGTCAGCTATTCAGACAAGTCGGACAATTTCCCTAGGTGAACCTAGGCTAGATATACTGTTTTGGGACAGGGTACCACCCCCCAAATGTTGCAAAGTGTCAGAATCCCCAATTTGGATTGGTCCTAAGGTAGGGTTTGGTTAACACACCAATCAGAACAGACTATTCTAAGGCCTATTTTGCATGTTAAGGTGCCGCCTAGCAAGATTGGGGTTCCCACGAGAAGTCGCAGGGAAAACAATGGAAAGAATACAATGTATACAAATAGGGTACAAGTTAGGCTTTCTCGCTGGGTGAAGGTTCATCTTCCCATGCAGGCTCTGCCAGCAACCTTCTTTGGCTTGGTTTCAATGCCACCGCACCATCGATTGAATCTGCGCAGAAGTACCCTCCAAGATGGACTCCCCAGCCCCATCACCCCTCAGTGCCGAGGATACATGAAAAGTAAGCGAAAACAAATTAGTACATAGAAATAAATGAATGTATTACATGTCATGATTTCATACTTTAGTTTCATCATTGTAAAAATATACTATGCAATTACGGGTAAGTGCTACACATAACGACACGATAAGCAATAGCACGAGCTTCAAATCATTATCACATTAAGCTGCCATTTTATGGCGATTACGCATGCGCACCCTTTCCCTCCAAAATTATCTCTAAGCAAAGTCACGTGAGTGTGACTGACGCATGCGCAGAAGAGGAAAGTCAAGCAGCGGCCATTTTAAGGACAAGGATTAATCGTATTAGTAAAACACATAGGCAAGCGTCTCTATGATACCCACGCACATTCAAAATACATAAAATTAGTAAAACAAACAATTGAAGTTACGAGATTATAATAGATTTTCGAGGTTCTTGACTCGAGCAAGTCGCGATGCGAAATCTTGCTCTATCAATCCCCTCTTTGATGATATTTACTATCATCACAAAAAATGGAACCAGATGCCAACTTTCTTTCACACCTTGTACATTTCTATCTCTTCCAACAGGCGGTTCAGCTTTTCTTTCTCAGTTTTTGTAGGGTGAGAATTGTTCACCTTTTTATAAATCTGATTATTCATTTCTTCCAATTCAAGTTCATCCGCACTCCGTTTCACTCCTCTCGTATTCACTTGGTATTTCTTTGTGTGTTTGCGACATTTGCAACAGACGAATATGAGAAATACGATAAGACCTATCACTCCAATTTGCATCAGTACCTTAAGTAGTAAGCTTTTACCTAAACTAGCAAACCAATGTCCTACACTCCCACTCCAGGTATCAGTGCACTAAAAATACTACCCATTATTTCACCTACGCTTTCTCTTTTGCTACGCACTAAGCCGTTAGTGTTTTCACTGCTTCCAGCAATTTCATTCACATGGTATATTCTCGGGAAAACAATGCCAAAGTAGCAGCTTCCATACCAGTGATCCGGTAATTTGAAATAAGCCTTGTCTCCACATATATAATAAATTCCAGGAAACACAGGCTCTGACCCATTTTTGAATCCCCCAACCTCCAATTACCTTGTAATTGTGCTCACATTGACTGGAACCAATGAAAATGTTATTATATTAATCACTCTTCTCACGGTGAAGACAGAGTTTCCCTTTCTTTTCAAAATCCAGCAACAGAGCAGGCCCTGCCCCGCCATTTGAGGTGCTTTCCATGTTCTCAGCCCATTTAGGTGTTTTCTGCCTTTTGTCATTTGCCTTTCTTTGGAAACTCTCCCTTCTTTTCTCTGCCATGTTTAAAAATACTTTTTCTTGTTCATGTAATGAACAGGTCAAGTTGTCTCTGTGTGCTTCATTTAAGTCTATAGTACCTATAGTCAGGAAATATTCTCCCATATAACGTGTAACGTCACTTCTAGTATGTACAGGATTTAGATTTCCACGTATAGGAAGTTCAGAAAAGATCACCTCATTGTTAGAGTAATAGTACTGTAACGGTCCTCTTTTGTAAAATAAGCTTGCTAAAATACTACAGGAGATTCCATAGGTCAGAGGTAGGTGATGATATGTCACGCCTTCAGCTACCGAAGTAGGTAGCTTCATGCAGACATAGCAATCTTCTATTTCCATAGTTTCTACATAATGCACTAACAGGTTTGCGAAAACATTTAAATGAGTCTGGTTTCTAACTCCGTGGTAATGTAGTCCTTCCTCATCTGATGCTTCTAAGTCTCGTTTTGTCTGTCTGAGTGCTTTTTCACGTCTTTCTACACTTCGTGTTGTCAGTTCTTCGGTGTCAGTAGTCTGGGTAGGGTCAATATTAGTATTTTTGCTTACCATAAAAGGAATAAAAACTGTTAATTCTATCCACATTAATATAACTATAACTATACTACATATACACACCTTGCAGCATGTTTTGCAACAACTGCGACTAGGTCTACCACTCACGTTTGTATCAGACATTTTGGTTCAGAAGAAAATTTCAACCCCTCTTTGTGGCTTTGCCCAGGTATCTTTATGCTGAGCAATTTCACAGCGGTTCTTCCTCTTCTTCTGCAGAGTAATCAGTAATCTGTTCACCGTCGCTTTCGTCAGTAATATCAAGATCCTCAAAGTTTTCCAAAATTAAGTAGGTCCACTCCGGATCCTGGTATTTTTCGTTTTGTCTTTTTATTCACTCACTCCTTCTCTTGGAGCTATCTTCAGGTATTTCTGCAATTCGGGGACTTCTTCTTATATCTGCAAGTTTTTCTTGGACTGTTTTTATTCTCAATTTTAGTCTCTTAATATACCTTGGCTCAATGTGCTTCTTTTTCTTGAGTCTTTTAGCTGGCACTGTGATTTGGCTTTCTTCTAATGTCCTTTTATTTTCACTTGTTTGTGGCACTTCAATTTCTGCCTTTTCCCTTTCTGTCTGACTAGTCCCAGGTCTTGTATCTATTTCTTCTGCCTGGTTACTAAGCTGGCCTTGTTCAGGTATATTTTGCGTTTGGCTTTCAAATGTCTCTGTTTTTATGTCCTGAACATGTTCTCCTAGTTCTGCCTGATCCTGCTCGAGCACTTCGATCCCTTGATTTTCTTCTGCTCGAACTATTACACTATGTCTAGTCTGTCCCTTTTCGATTTCAGGAGTCAGTGGAGGAGTATCGATCACTTGTTCTGTCCCTGTCTGACCTTCTTTTTTCGTCCTCAGATTTGATGTGAATCTCAATGATCTGAGGGTCTTCGCCTGTGCCTTGCTCGACCTCTCTATTCCACTCTCTGTCTTCTCTTATTCGCTCTCTTGTTCTGAGTGGGTCTCCAGGAAGGTCGATTATGGGTATCCAATCCTCTGGCCAGATCCTCGGCAGCTCGTCATCAGCTACTTCCGGGCCAACATCCGTGGGATTCTCAGCAGTACTGGTGCTTGGCCATATGTCATCAGTTACTTCTGGACCAACGCCTACAGGACCCTCAATGGGACTGGTGCTCGGCCGTCTGATATCAGCTACTTCAGGACCAACGTCTGTAGTCCCCTCAGCTGAACAACCTTCGGCTCCAGGTTCCTCGTCGGGTATCACCTTCTGGGTATGGCTGGCATGGATCCACTTGGGAACGCCTGCGCACTTCACAGCGGTCGTTGTTACCAGGATTACTTGGCGCTTTTTCCCCCACCTTGGCTCAAGGCAACTTGAACGAGTATGCTTCTTTATCTTAACCCAGTCACCAGGAACCAATTTGTGAACTGGTGTTGTCGGGTTGGCGACGGCGTCTGCCCCAATCTGGCGAGAGATAGAACGCACTTGGTCACCCAGTTGCTTGCAGTATTCAAGTACCAAATCATCAGAAATGCTTAACAGTTTGTATCCTGGTACCCACGCTTGTCTCATCACTCTTCCCATCAAGATCTCATGGGGGCTCAGGCCTGTTCTCCGATCTGGAATGCTTCTGAGTCCCATCAGAACAAGAGGCAAGGCAGTTATCCAGTTCATGCCAGTAGAATCACATATTTTTGCCAATCTATTCTTTATGGTGCCATTTATTTGTTCTACCACTCCAGAAGCCTCTGGATGATATGCACAGTGCAGCTTTTGGGTGATCCCGAAGGCTTTGCAAAGCTGGGCCAAAATTTCATTCTGAAAATGTCCGCCTCTATCTGAGTCAATAAAGACTGGAACCCCGAATCTAGGTATCAACTCTTTGAGTAGGAGCTTAGCTACTGTTATGGTGTCATTCTGTGTGGCAGGGTAAGCTTCCACCCACTTTGAAAATAGGCAGACAATGACAAGGACATACCTTTTTCCCTCACAACGAGGCATGGTAATGAAATCAATTTGTATCCTCACAAAAGGACCCCCTGATCTCCCAATTTTCATCAGTTCAACTACTGTTCTCTTGCCAGCGTTGAACTGCTGACAGGTCAAGCACCTCTGGCAAAGGGACTCTGCTACCTTCCTGAACTTCTTGTTGTACCAAGTCTGTTGAAACACCAGAACCATGGCATCCCTCCCAATGTGTGATCCCTCATGTATCAATCGAGCCATTGGGGCAAGCAGGTCTCTGGGTAACACAGGCATACCATTTGTGCCCACAATGACACCATCCTCACGTCTCGGTTTACAACCTTGTTCTTTCCATTTCTCTTTCTCTTCCCAGGGCGTCACATGCTGCCATTCTCTCACTTCATCCCATGTAGGCACTTCTTCAAACATTCTAAGTTGGCAGCTGTTTCCAACCCCACCCCGCCTGGGATTTATTCTCATCTGCTCCATAGCACATTGTTTTGCCACCCGATCAGCAAAGTCATTTCCCAAAGATACAGGGTCAAGGCCCTTCTTATGAGCAACACATTTGACCACTGCCAATTCTTTTGGTAATTGGATTGCCTCTAAAAGGTCTTGGACAACTTTTCCATTCCGAATGGGGGTACCTGAGGAAGTCAGGAATTCTCTTTGTAGCCATAATTGGCCAAAGTCATGCACAACCCCGTAACAGTACTGACTATCAGTATACACTGTTACTCTTTTGTCTTTTCCCAATTTGCAAGCTCTTATCAAGGCGATCAATTCGGCTACTTGTGCAGACTTTACTCCAAATAGATAGGATGCTTCTTCCATTTTGTTTAACGTGACCACAGCATAGGCAGCACTTAGGCCTCCTAGTTCATGCCTCAGGCATGAACCATCCACAAACCATTCCTCATCATGTACAGGTAAAGGAGTTTCCTTAATATCTGGGCGAGGTTTAGTACTGAACTCTGTCAGGTCAATGCAGTCATGCTCATGATCTCTCTTATCTTCCATTACCATTGAATCAGGGAGTAGAGTGGCAGGGTTTAAAATGTTACATCGGGTAATGACTATATTTGCAGCACCCATGAGAATCCTCTCATATTTAGTCAGCCGACTAGGGGTGAGATACTGAGTTTTTGTACGAGTCAATAGGATCACAACTGCATGTGGAACATACACAGTTACAGGATGTCCCATAATAATAGACTCACTTTGTTCTAAACTGGTGCAAGTTGCAGCTACTGCTTTTAGACATCCAGGTAGTCCAGCAGCCACTGGATCCAAAGTGGCAGAAAAATATGCCACAGGCCTTCTGGTCAAACCATGCTCCTGAGTCAGAACTGACAATGCACAATTGTCACGAGTGTCACAGAATAGGCCAAACTCCTTAGAATAGTCAGGCATCCCCAGAGCAGGGGCTGTACACAGGCAATTTCGCAACTGTGTGAAAGCTGTTAAGCTCTCGTCATTCCACTCAACTGGGTCCTTTGCTCCTTTCTTTGTCATTTGTATCAAAGGCTTTGCAAGGACTGCGAATCCCACAATCCATTGCCTGCAGTAACCTACAACTCCGAGGAACATTCTGATTTCTTTCTGAGTACGGGGTAACTGCATATTTTGAATTATTCTGACTCTCTCTGAGGTGACTTTTCTGATACCTTTTTCTATCTGGTGTCCCAGATATTTCACTGATTTCGAACAGAACTGTAATTTATCAGGGGCCACTTTATGTCCCTTTTCACTCAGGTGATTCAGTAGGGCAATGGTGTCAACCACGCAATCCTTATGGCTTTTAGACGCCACCAATAGGTCGTCAATGTACTGTACCAAAACAGATTTTCCCGGTAAGACTAAAGTTTCAAGGCATTTTTTCAAGATCTGATTAAAGATAGAGGGGCTTTCTGTGTACCCCTGGGGGACCCTGTTCCAGACATACACGTTACTGTTGAAAGCAAATGAGAAAAGAAATTTGCTATCTGGATGCAATGGGATCGAAAAGAAAGCATGACATAGGTCTATCACAGTAAACCATTCAGCATCCCAGGGGATCTGATACAGAATCACTGCTGGGTTCGGGACAATAGGGCAGCAAGGAACCACTATCTTGTTTACCTTTCTCAGGTCCTGCACTACTCTGTACTTGCCATTAGGCTTTTTGATGCCCATAATGGGTGAGATTCATGGGCTACTCATTACTTCCTGTATGATGTTTGCTTCTAGCAATTTCTGTATTTCAATGGCAACACCTGCTCTCACTTCTGCACTCATTCTGTAAGGCTTGGTATTGGGGTACACTGCATTTTCTCTCATGGCTATTTGTATGGGGTCTACGTTTTTCATTAATCCCACATCCTTTCCTGTAAAGTCCCATACTTCTGGCTTCACTGTCTGCTGGAGTTCTTCAGGTAAGTCCTGTATAGTCAGTCGTTTTATTTCTGAGTCAGGTCTAATCAACATTAGCTTGTAGATACCATCTTTATCTGGGGTTTGAATTTCGACGCCCTTTGGTGTGCAAAAGATGGTACAATTCATTTTGCACAGCAAATCACGTCCCAGTAAGTTTACCGGACTGGTATCACAGACAACAAATCTGTGCATTTGTTTAAAATTTCCAATTGAGATCTCCATGGGCTCGGTAACAGGTGTACTAATCAGTTGATTAGATACTCCTACTACTTGGATAGCTTCTCCCGAGAGGGGTAGGTTTGGAACGTCCACTGTTCTCACAGTAGAACGGGTAGCACCAGTGTCCAATAGAAAGGTGACATCATTTCCATCAACCTTTCCTTCAATGTATGGCCCTGACTGGTCTACCGGTAAGGAGGCGCCAAGCACGCACTCCTCGTCCTCCCCTCTCAGGCCCCGTCAGTACTGGTCGTCACAGAAGAAAGTGTCATTCAGTAGATACTGCGAAGTTGCTGTATTTCTATTCTCATTGCCTCCCCAGATTTCTACATCATCACCCTGCGGTGATTTCCCTTTAAAAATAGGTTTTGGCGCTCGGGGCACTTGAATCGTTTTTACCTGCTGCTGGGTCTTTCCTCGTTTTTCATTCTGCGTCTGTGGAATTAAATCAGGTGGTTGGGCATTATCACCTTGTAAATACGGACACTCGTCTCGCCAATGTCCAATTTCTCCGCACTGATGGCAGGGAAATTTCTTTTTCGCGTCCTCTCTGCTCATTTTAGCTCGGGGTTTTCCTCCACCCCCACCCCCAGGGCTTTGGTTCTGAGTAGTTTTATTTAGCTTACTCAATTGCTTTTCCTGCTGTTCTGCGAGCTTTACTTGAGCCCACATCACCTTCTCCTTCAGGGCCTTTTTCTTTTCTGCCATTTCGTCCTCACAGTACTTTGCGTACCGTAGGACCTCATCCATTTTCTTGGACTGCCAACAGATTTTATTATCTTTTATCCACTGACAAATTTCGGGTCTTAAACCGTTTACAAACCTGTAAATAAAGTGGGTCATGTCCTTCATCTCGATGTTATCTATACCACTATATGTCTTAAACACCTGCAACAGCCTTTCATAAAAGGAATGCACAGTCTCGTCCCTTTCCTGCGTGGTTCTATCTATCTTGGTCCAATCAGTTTCCTTTGCGGGCACTTTTAGCTTCAGATGCTGAATCACTTGTTCATATTTCTTCATCACTTCCTTCGATGGTTCCCCTGTCTTTTCATCTCTCGGGTATTCCTCACTAGGCCAGGCTATGGCTATCTTACACTCAGTCCACAGATCTACAGGGACCACTATGTCGAAGAACCCATCCAAGTCCTTCCATAGGCATTTCTGCACTTTTACGAATCTTTCTACCTGTCGGTACCAATCGACTGGCTTTTCTCGTAATTTTGGGAAGTCATTGGTAAAGGACACAATATCCTGTCGGGACCATGGAAAGTGTACATATTTTCCACCTGGCACTTCACGCATAGGGCATAACTGTTCTGGTTTGTCTGCTTCCTTTAAGACAAACTCGGGAGTTACCTGCTTAGACCTGGCCTCATCTTTTTTTCGAGCCCACCTGGCTTTTCCTCTTTCTACGTCTCCCCATTTCTGTAACACTGTCATTAATTCTTTGACCTGTGCCTTTTTTCCTGATATATTCAGGTTTTCCAAATCTTTGTCTGAAAATTCTGCTCGGTATGGTTTCTGTAAGGGTTTCGATTTTGAAATATCTATTCCCATACTAGCAGCAGTATCTGTCAATTTTTCATGAAGTACTCGGGCATTGCGGGTAAGGCTTTTGCAAATAAACAACAGCTCTTCTTCAGAGTAGGTATTTAATCTGTCTAATCCTACATTTCCTGCCATTAATTCTTCTATTTCTACTCTCAGTTTGTAGAGGTCTAAAGGTTTCGTTTGCGAAGTTTGTTTCTCTAATTCTTGACTCCATCTTTCAATTTCCTCAGGTGTAACCAAAGTGACGCTTCTAGTACCCGAAGTCGATTCCATTTGAATCTCCCTCGCATTGAAAGGATTATGTCTTTTCTGCATCCTTTTCCCTGTATTTCTAATGGGCAGATCCATGAGTGAGACCTCAGATTCACACTCACTCGTCTGTTCATCTACAATTAAGGGTTCTGGTCTGGGCTGTGCTATGACGGGAGTAATGACTGGAGGTTTTGGACTTTCATGCCGATCCCCGTACAATGGGACCACGGGTCCGATTGTTACTGGGATTGTCAATGCTTCAGGACTGGTATTTAACTGGGACATTTTCTGAATTATCTCAGCTCTCTGTTTTGCTAGCACCTCCCGCTCCTTTTCTTCCAGTAATCTCTCTATGGATTTGTCGTGTAACACCTGCGGGGTCAGTGTGGGAGCATAACTCGGGGCAGTGGGATGAGTCTCACTAGGTCCTTCACCATAATTTGGTCTTGGGAACAAACTTCCTGTACCTAGGGATCTTCGTTCTTCCTCATACTGTGGCTGTAATAACGGCATTCCTGAACTGGAGGGTCTCACCTCGCCCCCGTAGGGAGGTCGAGAACAAAAATCTCCTTCACGGGAATATCCTGTCTCCCCACTAGCTGACATTCTGGGGTATATGTTTCTGTTATCCACTGGTCCTAAACTCTCAGTATAGGGAGGTATGTGGTAACCCCCTCCTACACTTGCGGACCTAGCTTCTTCCTGGGGAGGAAGTCTTCGGGAAATATCTCCTGCACTGGAAGGTCGATGTCCTTCATTATAAGGAGGCGGACTTCTCATACACATGTCATCTAATAATTCATCATCCGACTCTCCGATGGGTACCCAATGTTTAGCCTTTTCCAACCGTTTCTTCCCCCCAGAAGGATCATCTGCTGGCATCATGGGAAACAGTCCTTCCACTATCATATTCTGCCTCCACTGTTTCATCTTTTTGGCTCGTGCTTCCTGCTTAAACTTTGGATAAAATTTAGTTAACCCTTTATCCATCTGTGGCTTATCCCTTTCGAACGCCTCGATTTCCCATTCCTCTAGTGCTTCATACTGCGTTAATCTAGGTCTGGGATGTAAATCATTCATTCGGGTTCTCAAATTGAATAGAATTCTGCTGTTAAATGTTCCATCTAACGGAAAAGCCAATACTCCGTCATCTTTCGTGTATTCTGCCCAATTTTCCAACCATACACATGTGTTATACCCTTTATCGAACATCATGAAAGATACGGGAGTATTTGGTGGCGGTATGACAACACCTTCTCTAGTTTTAATCGGCTTGTCCTTTTTGAAATAATTCTTCACTTTGTTTACAAGAGACAATTTTCTCTTATTTCCGTACATAATGTCGTATCTATTAGTCTTCCACTGATCTTTTCCAAACCCTAGGTATCTTGGATCGGGTCTAGTCTCCGGAGTATACGAGTGCCACATACGATTTCTGCAAGCGGCTTTGTTTACAAGTCACTCCCAATCCAAAGGCGTCTTTTATTTTCGTGCGACCAATGAAATGCACGAGTTCAAATAATTTCGACCAATGGGTGTGCGGCCCTTTTCGCGAGACAGTCCTCACGCTTCGGCGCTCACCCCTCCTTTACGATTTCAGCTCTGCTGCCAGCTCGCTACGCCTACCAATCCCAGCGCGGCACGGAGTGACGTCAGAGCAGCTTCGCGACTGACTCCCTCCTTCACAATGTAACGGAAACTTTCTTACTTTCTAAAGTGCTTAGTGCTTAGTTATTTCACAACGAATACACATTCGCCACTGTGCTCAAGTGTCTAGACAGGAAAGAAATTTTTACTGCAAGTAAACTACTTCCATTTACTTTTCACTCACTACGGATAGGTCTTCTCTGCCTACCCCTCACACTAGCATCGGGGCACCTGCTACTTCCCTAGACTCATCCACTTTACCGGGATATATCCGAGACTAAGGTTTCCCCAGCGAACCCCTTTGCTTTCACCCAAGCTCCGATGAACCTGCTACTTTTCCGATGTGACCCGTACTAGGTTACGCCACAATGGGAATTTTGCCAATGAACCTCGTTACTAACATTTATTCAATCATACATTCAGAAAAACCCTAGTTAGTGCTTCCAGTTCTGCCTAACCTGCACCAACTTTCCTTAGAGCCAATGACCTCAAAGCAAGTGGATTCTATTCACCACTCGCTATTCAATTCCCCGGGGATTCCTAACAAACATTTAACACTTACGAACAAATGAGTTAATACATATCTCAGTACAATAATAAGAAAAACAATTTAAAACATTTCATGAATTTTCAAAGCAAACATTTCAAGTGACTGATCAGATCTCCTGAAGTGCCTACTCTTATAGCAGCATCCGACTTAGCTAGACTAACTAGTCCTACCTAACCTTTAGCTATTCCCTAACCATCCTCTGCGCTACCAGAAAATTACTGCTAGAGATCGCGGGTCACCCGACCAATAATTTCGCCACTTCTGGCTTCGGGCCCATATACTTTACTTTATCATATACATTGATCAGATGACCACACAATCTACTATCAATAATTGTGAGTTCCCTTTCGATTATTTCCAGTGTACCCAACTTACCATCCACTGTATGGGTACCTATGACCACGATGGGTCAGGGAGCTAGCTGTAAAAGGAAAGGCAGCAAGATACAAACCCCAACTTTTGTACTTTATTTCATGAAATGACCACGGACAACTGAGAAGTTTTAAAAGTTTATCTTAGATTTCAGATTCTGCAATCATACAGTTTATAGTAATGAGGCAATCTATAATCAGAATAACGAAAAGCACATAACCATATAGGAAGAGTATACAGGTAACCATCTAACCCAATAATGGGGAATTCAAAAATAACGGAAATGAAATTCGAGGGAGAGTACTTAATGCTAGGGATTTTATGCACGTATTAGGAACTTTATCATGGGGTCATATTTCGAGAGAAAAGACACTAGGGAAACCTATACATCTATGGAAGGGTAAAAAGTGCAACACGCTATAATTCTAACGTTATTACTTCAATTCAGTATTTAGGAGAAAAATTATATCACACATTAAATTCATAAACAGTATGGTGAGATTTATACTAAAAGGACAGGGGAACATGCTATGAAATGCAAACTGAAAATGACTTTAATGAGATGCAATGTTTGCGGAGAAAAGCATGGAAAATTAACATATGCAAAAGGTATGTCTTTATTGAAGCAAAGACAGAAAATAGGAAGTGCAGTTTCAGAGATTTCAGCGAGATATTTACCTAGACTGGTGTGAAAAACCAACCCTGGCCACGGGTCAGTTAAGGACAGGAAATACCCCAAGGAATAGCAGTCATCAATGGGACAGCAGGTTCAGAATGGACCCCTCAGGACAGGACAGGAAACCCAGATTAGGATCAGGACAGGACCACCAGGACACGACCAGCACCCGCAGTTCGGAAGCAACGCCTGCGCTCCACCCTCTCTGCAGCTATCGATCAGAACCCCGAATGGGTCAGCGAACTCCCCAGCAAAGTGCTCCGCCAGCACTTAAGGTTTAGTAAAACCTTAGTCTATGGTCAAATTCGGACAGAGTGCTCCGCAGCGCTCTGTATCTTCAGTCACCTATTGAGTGCGTTGGGTCAGTGACAGGTCAGCTATTCAGACAAGTCGGACAATTTCCCTAGGTGAACCTAGGCTAGATATACTGTTTTGGGACAGGGTACCACCCCCCAAATGTTGCAAAGTGTCAGAATCCCCAATTTGGATTGGTCCTAAGGTAGGGTTTGGTTAACACACCAATCAGAACAGACTATTCTAAGGCCTATTTTGCATGTTAAGGTGCCGCCTAGCAAGATTGGGGTTCCCACGAGAAGTCGCAGGGAAAACAATGGAAAGAATACTATGTATACAAATAGGGTACAAGTTAGGCTTTCTCGCTGGGTGAAGGTTCATCTTCCCATGCAGGCTCTGCCAGCAACCTTCTTTGGCTTGGTTTCAATGCCACCGCACCATCGATTGATTCTGCGCAGAAGTACCCTCCAAGATGGACTCCCCAGCCCCATCACCCCTCAGTGCCGAGGATACATGAAAAGTAAGCGAAAACAAATTAGTACATAGAAATAAATGAATGTATTACATGTCATGATTTCATACTTTAGTTTCATCATTGTAAAAATATACTATGCAATTACGGGTAAGTGCTACACATAACGACACGATAAGCAATAGCACGAGCTTCAAATCATTATCACATTAAGCTGCCATTTTATGGCGATTACGCATGCGCACCCTTTCCCTCCAAAATTATCTCTACGCAAAGTCACGTGAGTGTGACTGACGCATGCGCAGAAGAGGAAAGTCAAGCAGCGGCCATTTTAAGGACAAGGATTAATCGTATTAGTAAAACACATAGGCAAGCGTCTCTATGATACCCACGCACATTCAAAATACATAAAATTAGTAAAACAAACAATTGAAGTTATGAGATTATAATAGATTTTCGAGGTTCTTGACTCGAGCAAGTCGCGATGCGAAATCTTGCTCTATCAGAACTACATTCACACAACACCCTTCGGTATAGTATGAGGTAGCACACTGACTGGAAGGAGCTGGGTCCTTTTATACACACATAGGGGCTCAAAAGAAGGCGGTACAAGTAAAAGCTGCTGTTCTTAGGCACATACAAGGTCATACAGAAAATGCACAGTCGACAAGTGGGAGGGGCTAACAGTTAGCTAGTTGGAGTAAACACATCCTGACAGTTAAATGCTAGGGACAGCTGTATGCTCTACTGAGCATGTGCAAAGGAGAGGAGACTAAACATATCTTGTCTCTAGGCAGATTTCAAGAGCAGTTGACAGGAAGGTAGGACAGAGCACATGGCATACAAAATGGCCGATAGAAATACAAAATGGATTCCGTAAAACGGGCAAGATAGTCTCTAAATACGACCTGTCTTCTGCTAATGCTTAACCCAATTACTGTTAAATTACCACAGACGACCCTTTCAGCATTTGCTGAAGACATTCGTCTGTCTAGGGTAATCTGGAACTGCATCCTGTATATTGATATTCATCATATCAGAAATCTCTTTGCTTAACATTTGCTGTTCTTTTGTAGCACTTCTTTTAGCAGGTGTACAAGCAGTAATGCACATAGAGCAAATCATGGGACCACATTGTATACAAGTACAGCATGTATATAGTATCACCAGTAGTATACATAGAAAAGTCAGTAGTTTCCAGCCCCAAGTAGCAAAGAGTGTCCATATCCAGTTTGAAAATGTCCATGTACCAGTCTCTGAGTGAATGTCTGCAGCAATCTTATGCAGTTTAGAAATTGCGTCATAAACTGAAGGCGAATGGTCAGATATATAGACACAGCAGCTGCTTCCGATGATGCGGCATGCACCACCACGATCAGCCAAGATCACATCGAGCACCATCCGATTTCGGAGTGCTACAATTCTTGGAATTTGCAGTTCTTCCGTAATGTTCCCAAGTGCCATAGCTGTCTGATTAGTGACAGATTCCACTACACGAGTCAATCTTCTAATCTTTCTACTATTTAATGCAGCACCCACAAAGAAAAACAAACCCAAATTGAAATCAACATATTGTTCCAGGGCGGTGTCTGTCTGTTCAATCTCATCAGTACTTGTTGTCCATTTATATCTATTACTTGAAATATCATTACACAGTTTCAGGTCAAGATGATATGATGCAGGTGCTAAAAACACAGGGGGTAACAAAAATGATATGTAACATACCCCTAACCATCCAACAGGTAATTGGTAATATCCTTTATTACCACACACAAAATAGGTGTTAAGTGACGCTACAAAGCTGCTATTGTTAACACCCTCAATGTTTAATACAGTAGTGCATTCGCTTCGTCCTATGGGAATTCTCCCAACACTGCCAATACATAAATCTGCTTTTGCTCTGGTTACAGAAATCACAAAGGGTCCAATGTTCTTCATATTCCTCACATTTGTTCATAGAGTGTAAAAGCTTTCGTATAATCTGGTGTACCTAACACTGGTGCAGAGCAAAGAGCTTGTTTCAACTGGCGAAAAACATTTTGACATTCATCTGTCCAAGAAAGAGGAATCGGAGTGTTCTTAGTCAAAAGTGCTAGCAGTGGCTTAACAATATGTGAAAAACCCAATATCCATTGCCTACAAAATGAAGTTAACCCAATAAATGCCCGAACATCTTTCTGTGAATTGCTTGAATGCGATCTCATGTCAGTGCACGTCCCTCCTTAGACAGAAGATGACCTAAGTAGGTCACCTCCGGTCTACAATATTGCAATTTCTTCCGTGATACTTTATGATTGTGTGTAGCAAGGAAAGAAAGTAAAGACAAATACACTTTTCACACTGCTCAGGCATATCAGCTGCCAACAAGATGTCATCGACATATTGTATGAGAGCCACTTCTTCAGACAAAGTAAAGGAATCAAGTAGTCTTTTTAAGGCTTGACTATAGATACTCGGATTCTCAGTGTACCCTTGAGGAACTCTACAAAATCGGTATGATCTGTTATTTAAAGTGAAACCGAACAAATATCGGCTATCAGGATGAATAGGGATCGAGAAGAAAGCGTTCTTCAAGTCCACTACTGAAAATGTAGTTGCTGTTGGAGGGACCAGTATAAGCAGTGTCGTAATGTCAGATACTACAGGATACTGTGGTACTACAATCTTATTGACCTCCCTCAAGTCAATGATAAATCTATAAATCTTAGTGTCAGTATCTTTTTTCAAAATAGGAAGAATCGGACTATTGCAAACATTGTAAGGAACTTCTTCCACAACCCCCACTTTAATTAAGTTATGAACAATGCGTGTAAGTGCTTCCTCTCCTTCTCGAGAAATTTTATACTGAGGCAATCTTGGCAGTATAGCACCCTCCTTGACACTAATATGCACTGGTGGAATAACCATTTGTCCTACATCAGTATCTGAAGTAGCCCACAGAGTACTAAGGAGCGAAGCTAGGGCAATGTCCTCTTTAACAATACAGGATCTCTCAATCATGGGGTGGTTGTCATTTAAAATAACCCGTACTCCTTCCGGAGAACATCGTATCGTGGCCCTGAAATATTTGAGCAAGTCAAGACCCACAATATTGTCTGGTGTATTTGGAGAAAGCAAAAATGGACATGGAGCATTAAACTTACCAACATGGAGTGCAAGTGGTTGTGACAATGGGCTAAGGGTGGATGTTCCATCGAAACCTATTGATGTAATAGTTAAGCCAAACAGGGGAGCCCTAGGAATCAAGTGTTTAGACAAGGCGCTACGAGTAGCTCCTGTATCAACCAGAAACTGATCAGTAGAACTCAAAACATGTGCTGTAAAATAGGGACCCTTCTAATCTACTGGAACTTCAACTGATTCCTTACCCCATCCTAGGCAATCCTATTTATAAGCAGAATCTTACAAATTAGACGGTTCATAGTCGGACGTTTGATTCCGTCTGTCAAAAGTATTAGCCCCCTCTTGTCCACGTGTATTAGCGTCAAACCTAGCATGATCATTTGTATTTCCTCTAAGCCCTGAATATCCTGAACGATTTCTCAGTTGTTCCCAACCACGTGAACAGTGCTGGGCACGTAGCACCGGACAATTAGAAATCCAATGGCCTAATTGTCTGCAATACGCACACTGATTAATAGACAAATCTCCACGAGTAGAGGGAAGAAAAGAGGACCCATAAGATCCACGTCCTCCTCCATTATCTCCTCTATAAGGCAAGCCATAAGCTTGAACCATCATAACCTTTGTTTTTAACTCTTTAGATTTTTTATCCTCCTTTAATTCTTGCCGTTCATAATACTGAGCCATAGTTAGGAGAGAAGCCGGAGAGGAGGTAGTCCATGAACTTTCGCTGGCCTTTAAGCGACTAGCTATTTCTGGCAAAAGGTTGGTGACATATTTATCGACAAACAGATGCCTACCGGTGTCATCTGTCAATGACTGGCCACTAAAATCGTGGAATGCTTCTTCAAAGCGTGTGAAAAAATCTGAAACTGATTCATCGATTTTTTGCTTGCAAGACGCTAACATAGTCCAATCTATCTTTTTAGGGGGAATAATCGTTTTTCAATTTAACCAATATACATGCTGGAAGATCTAAAATTTGCTGACACGGTTTTTGTGCAGGTTCTCTATCTTTATCTGATTGTTCTATATCTGATCACAATGCTCCAAATACCGCACGATCGTCAACTTTACGCACAGTTCTCCACATATCAGGTGGTAATATTAATCCAAAAAACAAATCAATGTCAGACAAAGTCATAGTACAAGAACTAATGGCACCCTCAATTTCTTCATGAAAAGCTGTCGGATTCTTTCGCGGATCAGGCAATGCATTTTTAAGAGCCATGACATCTGCTCTATTCCAAGGAGTGTAAACCCAATTATAAATAAAACACCCTTTCGCGTCAATAGAAGTCTTATCATCACTTGTACCTGTTCCTTTAGGAGGAACATATAAAGGCGCGGCTTCCCGCATGGGTTTCACATTTACAACATTCTTATCTGTGTCGGGCGTCGGAGCTCGTGCCATGTTGATTCGAGATGTTTGTGCAGCTGCGTCTGCTGCCTTTTTCTCCTCCCGCAAACGGACTGCTTTATCACGTAGTTTAACCAAGCGTCTGATTGTAACAGCCACCTGGGAGAAGACAAAAGAACCTTCACGTAATTGCTTACAATCAGCTGCTATATCATCTGGTTCTACTTCCACCGAATGTTTCCTAAATCGCTAAACAACCTCTGTAGCCAATATCTCAGTAAAATATTTCTGTTCCTTTTCAGACCAATTCTTAATAGTATCTAGAAGTTTAGAAGCAGTGAGAGTACCACGATCGGCTTTTCGCGCCGCAGATCTAATCTCAGAGGAACGTCCGGTAGTTAAGATTGAGCGAGTGTCTCGGGCTTTATCCTGATCTGTAGGAGAGTCCTCATCTGACTCATTAGGAGCAGAAGGGAAAATATACGGAGGTGGAGAACGATCTAATAAGAGAGAATCATCTTGGGGTTTATTAAGAATAGGATAGAGAGGCCTACTAATAGCATATTGGCCATTTACCTGCAACTGACGCTCCCTATCTTCCCTTTCTTTAGTTTCTCTCATCTCTTTATTTTTCATTTCTAAGGCTTTCACATGCACACTTTTACACTGTTCTTTTTCAATCAAGGCCTTTTCACGCTTCATTCGATCACGCACTTCTTTCTCCCACTTTCGCACACAGTCAAACATATCTTGCCTAGCCTTTCGCTTGAACATTCGTTGCTCCACATACTGAATCTTTCGCAAATCAAATGACCCATGCATAGGCCAACGCAACTCAGGATCCTTACGGGTATATTTGTTCAATAACGTGCTGTACATTATGGACGAAATACCATATTTAATATACATATCCCTATTAGGCGTCCCCTCCGGGGGGGGGGGGCTGTTGTGCTTCATCAAGTTTCAAATTGGTACCACTACAAAAGCAACACACCTTACGAAGTGTGCTAAGAACAGGCATGCCGCAAATAGTGCAAAATATGCAGTATTATAAAAAAGTAGCTCTTAAAGTACTCTTTGTACATTGCGCCGTTCGAATTTCATAGGAGTAGAGAAAAATCTCCTCATTACCTGCCTATATGTGTTGCAAGACATATATCAACTTTACATAGAATCATTTCAAACTTTTGGCCAATACATAGAAAAATGCCGTAGTAAGCGTATCTAAACTACCTTACTGATTACAAGGCGCCATACTTACAGCAAGTGTTGTAAAACGGCTCTTACCAGTGAAATAGTGTCCTGGTTCCTCCTGCAAGTTCTCAAATCGACCAAACGGTCACTACACAGCGGATCAACAGAAGAGATCTCAGTCGAGGACCGGCACCACCTGGATGGTCAGATCAGAAAGAAAGGGAAAACGCCGTGGAGGCCAAGACTCGGGTCTCTTCCGCAGTGATCACGTCCAAAGCGAGATTCAAATCCTTCGTCTCGACCAGTCCTTCGGGCATCCGAGTCGCCGATGAGCCCCACGTAGGACGCGCCAATTTGTAGTAGCAAGCCCCAGCGAGGCCTACTAGTGCAAGGGATTCGCCCTTCTCTGCTCAGAGTCCTTAGATCAATAGTAAGAAGTTGGCACAGAAACTGGAATAGAAAAAACAGAGTTTATTAAACTGCATGAGGTGGAACTACATTCACACAACACCCTTCGGTATAGTATGAGGTAGCACACTGACTGGAAGGAGCTGGGTCTTTTTATACCCACACAGGGGCTCAAAAGAAGGCGGTACAAGTACAAGCTGCTGTTCTTAGGCACATACAAGGTCATACAGAAAATGCACAGTCAACAAGTGGGTGTGGCTAACAGTTAGCTAGTTGGAGTAAACACATCCTGACAGTTATATGCTAGGGACAGCTGTATGCTCTTCTGAGCATGTGCAAAGTAGAGGAGACTAAACATATCTTGTCTCTAGGCAGATTTCAAGAGCAGTTGACAGGAAGGTAAGACAGAGCACATGGCAAACAAAATGGCCGATAGAAATACAAAATGGATTCCGTAAAACGGGCAAGATAGTCTCTAAATACGACATGTCTTCTGCTAATGCTTAACCCAATTACTGTTAAATTACCACACTGGGGTGGTGAGTGTAAAAGTTGACTTGATATCTAGCCCATGTCTCTAGTTCAGGAATCCTCAGTGTCATTCCACTTGCCAGATCGGTAGACATTCTGTCCTCAGGAATAATAATAAGAAGAATTAAGACCCCAATTTATAATCCATTCAAGAAGCGGGCCTAGTGTATTTCTGTTGAACTCCGGGATCATCTTAAGCTCCTTGCCTACACAGGGGAGACCAATTCCATGTGAAGCCTTCTCCAGCAGTGCATCTCACAAGGTGCTGAGCACTAGCCTTCCTAAAGATGTCCTCTTGCACCACAACTCACTTCCCCTCTTCTTTCGACTCCAAGAACATTCCGGCACAGGCAAGCATTATACACACCCATCCACCCATGTGGCCATTTGCTTGTTGGAATATTGCAGCCATGCCATTCCATACAGACCATCCAACCACTTTTCCATTGCTTGAGGATACCTTTCAGATACCCCATGTTTGTAGGCCATGTACAGCACAGGCGTCTATAGTGTTCAGCAAAAGCATGCCCTCAACTTACACTCACCCTCTTAATAATGACATACAAAATAATGACCTAGTCACTGTTGGACAGGCCCCACGAAGGGCTCGCTCCCTCCCCGCATGACAGGGCCCAGACACCGGCTCTCCGGGGCCTACCCGCAGAAGCAACCCACAACCCGTCCCCTCCGGGACGCCTGCTCCCGGATATCTCTGTGTCACGGGCCCGGGCCCCCGGCAGCCCCATTGCCCGGGCCAGCCGCCATCTTGGACACTGCACCACGCGGCCGCGTGGCCTCAGCTCGACCCCAACCCTGGGCCTGGCCGGGCCCAGACATCCCGGCACCACCATCCATCCAGGAGGTGAACGGACCACTTGGCAGGCTGATGTGAGAAAGAAGTGTCGATGGCTCTCCCCCGCCAGGTGCCGATCGCCCCCAGCCTCCCCGGGTGCTGGCTCCACCCCCCTGCTGGGTGTCTGGACTCCCTCATCCCGGACCTCCCGACCTCCCAGTGCGAGGGTCCGGACATCAAAGGGCGCCAGACCTATAACTGAGGCAGCCCCAGAGCAGGAAGGCAGTTGTATCCTGGAGTCGAGAGACCCCGAGAAGAACTCATCCCTGACGGACTGCTGGCGCTGCCGCAGCCCTGCCTTGTGAACTATCATCCTGCCTGCTGGCGCTGCCGCGGCCTTCTGCAACCTTCATCCTCGTGGGACCTGCTGGCGCTGCCGCGGCCCGTTGTAACCGTCACCCTCGTTGGGACCTGCTGGCGCTGCCGTGGCCCGTTGCCACCTGCGACCTCTTCGGGACCTGCTGGCGCTGCCGCGGTCTGACCCGTCCGAACGCCGAGCTCGAGGATTGTGAGCTACCACCGTTTTACCTCCGTGCCTGTAGGTACCAAGACTGTCCCGCTACCCCCTTTCCCTAATAGAGACTAGAATTGAGAGGATCATCGTGTCCTAATCTCCTTGTATCGTACCACCTTACTCAAAGAATTGCCTATAAAAGGTGTTAAGCTGACCTTCGTGTGGTGTCCATCTGTGGGGGGGAAGTTACTCGTCTGTACGATCGCTGGAGACGGCCCTCACCGGAGGCCTCTCCCCTTGTGCTCGGCCGACCCTCCAGGTCCCCGTCTAACATTGGTGGCCAGCGGCGCGATCCGAACCAACGCGTAACCGTACAGAGAGTAACTCACCCTACGACTAATCCACAATGACGACCAGAGAGAGCGGATCTGCAGAGAAATTCCAGATGGAAAAACTGGAAGAGTACAACCACCGAGAGCTAAAACAATTTTGCATAGAACTAGGCATTGCTACCACCGGTCTGAGCACGAAAGAGGACTTCAAACACGCCCTAGAATCCTGGGCAGAGACGAATACCGCCGAAACCCCGGAACCAAACACCACTCTGACAGAAGAAAGGAGAACGGATCTCTCCCGGGAAGAGATCCGAGAACGAGAGAAAAATAGACTTCACGAGTTGGAGCTGGTATGGCTCAAATTAGACGGAGAATTGAAACTGGCAGAACAAAAAATGAACTTAGAACACTTAAGGCTCCAAGAAGAGCGAGAGGAGAAGCAGAGACAGAGAGAACTCGAAGAAAAAAGACTGGCATACGAACACGAGTGCAAGCTAGCGGAGATAGAGATGCGCAAACAGAACAAAGACCTAGGGGTGCCCGAACAACCGCGCCCCCCAGGTACTACCGAACAGAAGGTCCACATCCCCAAAGATGTGGTCCGGGAATATTTTCGGAACGACGACATACAGCAGTGGTTCAAGGCCTACGAGATCGCCATGACTGCCCACCGGATCGCTCGAAGTGACTGGGGAGCCGGTCTATGGGGGAGATTCGTCAATGAAGGCCGTGATGCCCTGCTGCAGCTTCCGGACCATCAAATGACGTCCTATGACCGCATGAAGGCCGCCCTCCTCAGTCGATATGGGCTGACGCCCGAGATGTACCGCCAGAGGTTCCGCAACTGCACCCGCATCCCGGGTACAACCTGGATAGAATATGTGAACTATTTCAGCCGAGCCTTCGAGGGATGGATCAAGGGTAGCAACGTAACAACCTACGAACAGCTCTTTAACCTCATTGTGTGGGAGCACCTCTCCAACAACTGCTTCGTCGAGCTCAGGCAGCACCTCCTCGACAGTAAATTGACTGACCCCCGGCAGCTCGCCGCCGAGGCTGACCGATGGGAGAGCACCCGAGTGGCCCGAAGTGGGCCCAACGAGCAGAACAGAACCAACCAAGGTCATCATCGTCCCCGAGGAGGAGGAGGAGGCCCGGGCCGGGGGAGAGACGCCGTCCCAGCCGCTCCCGCAAACTACACCCCGCCCCCGGCCGGCCGGGGCAACCCCCCGATGCGCCCGGGGTTCCGAGCCAACGTTACGTGACATCGATGCCAGCGAGTCGGCCACTATGCCAGTGACCCGACCTGCCCAAAGAACCAGACCCCCGGGCCCCGCCAGGTGGCTGCCGCCGCCCTAGGAGAAGAGCAAGTCTCCGAAGGATCTGAAGAGTACGAGCAGGAGCAGCCCGAGTGGCAACCTGCCGCCATGACCCTGGCCTGCCTAGGGGGGAGAGACCTGATCCCGCGGGCTCCCCTACCAGCCAACACCAGGAAGTACAGCCAGTGGGTGAACATAAATGGGCGTAAGGCCAAAGCCCTGCGTGACACAGGGGCCAGTGTGACGGCCGTCCGTTGTCACCTGGTGACCCCAGAACAAATCCTGCCAAATGTTCTTTGCCCCGTCCGATCGGCCGACAATTCGGAGAGCCTGTGTCGGATGGCCTGCGTCCCCTTCGAATGGGGAGGAGTGTCCGGGATGCTAAAAGTGACTGTCCGCGACGATGCCCACCGTGGACTGCCTCCTGGGGAACGATCTCGAGAGTTCCCCGTGGGCAGCCGTTGAAAGAAGAGAGCACCTGGGGATGTTAGGCCTCCCGGGCTGGGCGTGCGTAACAACCCGGTCCATGGCCGCCGACACCATCCCTAGATCTGAAGAACCCGCATGGCCAGCACCTCCTCCCCCGATCGCTCCGGAGGGAGACTCCATCCCTACCGACAACCCGGAACAATCCCAGGAAGAGCCCGCTCAGCCCCAAGACCTTCCGGGCCTGGCTCAGTGGCGTCAGGAAGGGGGGCCCACCCAAGAACAATTCCGGCAAGAGCAAAAGACATGTCCCTCCCTCGAGGGACTGCGACAGCAAGCGCTCGCCCAGAGCGCAGGAGACACCGCAGGGGCCCACTGGATCTATTGGGACAATGACCTACTGTACAGCGAACAAAGAATAGCGGAGCTGGGGGCCAGTCGAGTGCTGGTGGTGCCCCTCCGTTTCAGAGACTTCCTTCTGAACTTGGCCCATGATGTCCCCCTGGCTGGACACTTGGGGCAAGACAAAACCTACAACCGCCTGGTGACTCACTTTTACTGGCCGAAAATGAGAAATGACGTCTCCACCCACTGCCGGTCCTGCCCGACCTGCCAGGCCAGCGGGAAGAGCGGCCGCAAACTCAAGGCACCTCTGCAACCATTCCCCGTTGTGACCACCCCGTTCGAAAGGGTGGGAATAGACATTGTGGGGCCCCTGGACCCCCGAACAGCACAAGGGCATCGATTCATCCTGGTCCTGGTGGACCACGCCACCCGCTATCCTGAGGCGGTTCCCCTTCGAACTGTAACAGCACCAGTGGTAGGTCGAGCCTTAATGGGGATCTTCTCTCGAGTGGGCTTCCCCAGGGAGGTCGTCAGTGACAGGGGCACAAACTTTATTTCAAAATATATGAAATCCCTATGGCAACAGTGCGGAGTCACCTACCAATTCACGACCCCCTATCACCCGCAAGGAAACGGACTGGTCGAGCGATTCAACCGCACTCTCAAGGGGATGATCATGGGGCTGGAGGAACCCCTACGCCGCCAGTGGGACGTGCTACTACCGTGCCTCCTCTTCGCCTACCGAGAAGTCCCCCAGAAGTCCCTCGGCTTCAGCCCTTTCGAACTCCTGTACGGACACCCTGTTCGCGGACCTCTCAGCCTCGTTAAAGAAGAGTGGGAAATGGCCCCCCTGAAGACCCCTCCAGACGTCTACAAGTACCTCCTGACCCTCCGTAATCAGACCCGGCGATTCAGAGAGCTCGCCAAAGCCAATCTTGAAGCCAGTCAGGAGGACATGAAGAAGTGGTACGATCAACATGCCTCCTCCATCGAATTCGAGCCTGGCCAGCAGGTATGGGTGATGTCCCCCATCGAACCTTGTGCCTTACAGGACAAATGGACGGGGCCCTTCAAGGTGATCGAGCGTAAGAGCCCCGTCACCTACCTCATCGACATGGAATCCCCCCGGAACCCCCTCCGGGTCCTCCACGCCAACAGACTCAAACCCCACTTCGTGCGTTCGGAGCTCAGCCTGCTGATGGCTACAGACAGTGGGGCGGAAGAGGACTCCGAGCCCCTCCCTGACCTACTGGGGGCCGGGGAAAAAGATGGTTCAGTGGACGGGGTCCAACTCTCCGAGGCTCTGACCCCGGAGCAGCGCCAAGACTGTCGGGCCCTCCTGCTGCAATTTGCACGCCTATTCTCCCTCACACCCGGGGTCACCCCCTGGTGCCTGCACGACGTGGACACTGGCGACAGTCCTCCTATCCGACACCGGCCGTACCGAGTACCAGATCGGGTACGCACCTGCATCCAAGAAGAAGTCTCCAAGATGCTCGCCCTCGGAGTCATCGAACCCTCGGACAGCCCCTGGGCCAGCCCGGTTGTACTGGTCCCCAAAGCTGCGGCCCCGGGCACCACACCCGAGCTCCGGTTCTGCGTCGACTATCGGGGTCTGAACGCTGTCACCCGAACCGACGCTCACCCCATCCCCCGAGCCGACGAACTAGTTGACCGCATGGGGGCGGCCCGCTACCTAAGCATCTTCGACCTGACGGCGGGCTACTGGCAGATCGGCCTCACCCCCAGGGCACAAGAACGATCCGCTTTCTCCACCCCAGATGGACACTACCATTTCAGAGTGATGCCATTCGGCATGAAAAACGCTCCAGCCACGTTTCAACGACTTGTGAACCAGGTATTGGCGGGCCTCGAAGAGTTCAGCGCCGCATACCTGGACGACATCGCGGTGTATAGCCGCCACTGGTCAGACCACCTCCGCCACCTCCGAGGGGTCCTGCAGGCCCTCCAACGGGCCGGCCTCACAATCAAGGCCAGCAAGTGCCAAATCGGCCAGGGGTCCGTGACCTACCTCGGACACCAAGTGGGGAGCGGTCTGGTGGCCCCCCTCCAGCTCAAGATCGCTGCCATCCAGTCCTGGCGTCCCCCCGTAACCCAAACCGAGGTCCGAGCCTTCTTGGGGCTCACCGGATACTATCGGCGGTTCGTAGAGGACTATGGCAGCATTGTGGGGCCCCTCACGGAACTCACATCCAAGACCAACCCAAAAACAGTCAACTGGACTCCCGACTGTCAAGCGGCCTTCGAGAGGCTGAAGGCCGCCATGTGCACCGCTCCTGTGCTCCAGGCCCCCGACTACAGCCGTGAGTTCATCGTCCAGACTGATGCCTCAGACCAGGGCATCGGGGCCGTCCTCTCCCAACTGAACCCCGAGGGAGTCGACCAACCAGTGGCCTTCATCAGCAGACGCCTCCTGCCCCGAGAACAGCGCTGGAGCACCATTGAGCGAGAGGCCTTCGCAGTAGTATGGGCCCTCAAGAAGCTCCGGCCTTACCTCTTCGGAACCCACTTCCGGGTACAAACAGATCATCGGCCCCTGCAATGGCTAATGCAAATGCGGGGGGAGAACCCCAAACTATTGCGATGGTCCATCTCCCTGCAGGGGATGGACTTCACTGTGGAGCATCGCCCTGGCCAAGACCACGCCAACGCGGATGGCCTGTCCCGCTTTTTCCGCCTCGACGAGGAGAGTCCCCAAGAGGATGGGTGACTCTCCCCGCCTTCAGCTGGGGGGGACGCATGTTGGACAGGCCCCACGAAGGGCTCGCTCCCTCCCCGCATGACAGGGCCCAGACACCGGCTCTCCGGGGCCTACCCGCAGAAGCAACCCACAACCCGTCCCCTCCGGGACGCCTGCTCCCGGATATCTCTGTGTCACGGGCCCGGGCCCCCGGCAGCCCGATTGCCCGGGCCAGCCGCCATCTTGGACACTGCACCACGCGGCCGCGTGGCCTCAGCTCGACCCCAACCCTGGGCCTGGCCGGGCCCAGACATCCCGGCACCACCATCCATCCAGGAGGTGAACGGACCACTTGGCAGGCTGATGTGAGAAAGAAGTGTCGATGGCTCTCCCCCGCCAGGTGCCGATCGCCCCCAGCCTCCCCGGGTGCTGGCTCCACCCCCCTGCTGGGTGTCTGGACTCCCTCATCCCGGACCTCCCGACCTCCCAGTGCGAGGGTCCGGACATCAAAGGGCGCCAGACCTATAACTGAGGCAGCCCCAGAGCAGGAAGGCAGTTGTATCCTGGAGTCGAGAGACCCCGAGAAGAACTCATCCCTGACGGACTGCTGGCGCTGCCGCAGCCCTGCCTTGTGAACTATCATCCTGCCTGCTGGCGCTGCCGCGGCCTTCTGAAACCTTCATCCTCGTGTGACCTGCTGGCGCTGCCGCGGCCCGTTGTAACCGTCACCCTCGTTGGGACCTGCTGGCGCTGCCGCGGCCCGTTGCCACCTACGACCTCTTCGGGACCTGCTGGCGCTGCCGCGGTCTGACCCGTCCGAACGCCGAGCTCGAGGATTGTGAGCTACCACCGTTTTACCTCCGTGCCTGTAGGTACCAAGACTGTCCCGCTACCCCCTTTCCCTAATAGAGACTAGAATTGAGAGGATCATCGTGTCCTAATCTCCTTGTATCGTACCACCTTACTCAAAGAATTGCCTATAAAAGGTGTTAAGCTGACCTTCGTGTGGTGTCCATCTGTGGGGGGGAAGTTACTCGTCTGTACGATCGCTGGAGACGGCCCTCACCGGAGGCCTCTCCCCTTGTGCTCGGCCGACCCTCCAGGTCCCCGTCTAACAGTCACAGTATTCACCTCCCACAGTATATCTGTCCCACTTGAAGGTCAGCAATGGGTAATGGGTTTTAAAAAATCCTGAGACATGCAAACGGAGCAGTAGCTCTGAAAAGAATGTATAAAGCTAGAACCCTACAAGGTTCTTTTTAGAAAGAGTAGGTGGGTAAAAGAACATAGTTGATGACTTATGCAATCCTTAAGTGCTGCTAAATTCATCGATTCTAGTGCAAAGATCACGAGTTACATAAAGCTTAACTCCAAGTAATGGATGTCAGTAATCACGAGTTAACGAAATATAGATTTTATGGCCCTTATGTTTTCTCATAGACAGAAAACGATTAAAATCTTTTGATACATCGCTCATTATGTTATTACTAGTGCTACTTCTTTTTGAATTTCCATAATGTTTAAAAAAGTGCATAAAACGCTATGGTAGAGGGGGGTGGAAAGACTGCTGTATACTGTGCTGAAACGAGCAGTGTTGAGGTCTTTCTACTATATCTATGTACATTTCACGGTGAGGAGCATTGACAGCCACATAAGTGAAATACCAGAGATCATACACAGTCCCTGCGTTCTCAATGTTAAGAACTTGTGATCATTAACACTTGAGGTAGATGCACCCATGAGGTACACATAGACCCTATTGCTTTATGTGCATCATGAGTAGGAAAATGTTGAAGGACCAGTGTGAGAATATGGTTCTACGGTGTCACCATATTTTTCTGCATTCAGCTGTACTCAATTCGCTTCCCATTCACCTTACTGTTCAATTCACTGGATTAATAGGTATTCCTAGTTATTTGGGGCATGTAAGCACTCTATTAACAATCACATCTACTTTTCAGAAATATATTGCTTTCTATAATATTTTATTTTATTTTGTAACATGCCAAGTAAAAGAGGGCACTGCTCAATGGCGTGAGGCCTGGCTATCTGATAAATCTGTTTAGTACATATTTCTTAGATATACTTTGAAAATCAGGATATCAGGTAATTGAAAGTACCCTGGAATACACAGGCATATATTTTGTTTAGATAAACAGTGTTGAGAGAATAATACAGTGGCAGACATTTACATTTTATATCATTAAGTTCAATTTGGTATTATTTTAATTATTTTTGGCAATATATATTTCAGCAATATTCCTTACAAATGGATTAAATTAAGCTTTTTGAATTTATCGCCTATTTGCATTTTCACAATTTTAGGGCAGGCATGTGAAGTACCCCTAATAATGAGAAATTGATCACTTGCAAAACTGATGACATACTAGTTAAAGAGGTTATATTTTCATTCAACTCCTCCAGGGAGTTGAGAAACACAAGCTAGAAGTGAAAACATTATGTTGGAGCTATTTTAAACAAATGTATAAAGCAACTGTTTTGGAAAATACAAATATCCTTCACATTTTTTCCCTTTTCCTGGGATTCTGTTGAAAACCACTACCCCTTTGTACCCGTATTACCGGTATGATTATAACACATTGCACTGCACTTGGGAGTAATAACTAAACGTAATTAGTTCCATAAAAATAAAGTTATTGACATATATGAACACCCAAACGTGCCAAACACTGGGGTTATTTACAACAAGCCCCCTGCACCACCGGTGGGTCAGTTTTAACATGGGAAAAATTGACGCACCGGCGGCGTAAGGGGCTTGTAAATATGCCCCACTGTCTACAAAGCCAGTATGTCTGACTTAGGGGCAGATTTACAAGCCCCTTGCACCACTTTTGCGTCACTTTTCCCATGCTAAAAGTGACGCAAAAGTGGCACAAGGGGCTTCCCCCTGCGCCACTTTTAACATGGGAAATGTGACGCAAAAGTGGCGCAAGGGGCTTGTGAGAGTGAAAGCTCCTATGCGCTGCGCTCGAACTTTCATTTTGTTTGTAATATTTTGATTGCATAACGATATTCACTGACCTCTTCCATTATTATATTTGCATGCCGCCCTTTTCATGAGAGGATTTAAGCTACCTTTAACCAGACATAAAATATATATTGTCAGAGCTGGGGTTAAACCCCCTCGGCATTCAAAGAAATATTGGCTCCGTTTCTGCTGCGCCTGACGGGTTTGCAGCAGATTTCACTGCTTTGCTCTTGAAAATGGGCGCGTTGCCAGAAAGCCGCATAATCTGGGATCTCGCAGCGCGCATTAATCCGTACTGTCAGCCTTCGGGGGAATGGAGCCATTGTGGAGCAGGCCGAGGCTCCTGCGAGCTGACTCACTGCATACAATGTAGGCCAGGCAGGCCCCTGACCCTGCTCCCTGTCACGTGTCTGCGCCATATGCTAATTTCATCTTCTGCGCCGTTGCTATCGATGCAGACATCTGAGTGGGGGAGGCGGGTCAGGAGTCCATCCATGCAACCGGAGTGATTCACCGCTTTAAGCACTTAACGGCAAAGCAATGTGATATTTTATTGCTGAGGCTGTTCTCTGATGTATTTCATAATAACGGAGGAGCCACGAGCTGGTGTGACGTGTGCTCCGGGCTGCACGAGGAAGTGGCTCATAAACGGCTGATTCCATTTCATTCATGTAAGATATGACTTAAAGGCCTTGGACATCAAGTGTAAAAGTAAAGAGCCAAAAAAGTGCAGGCTGCTTCTTAACCCCAGGAATAAAAAGCGTTTGACCTCATGAGGTCTGTAAATTTTGTTGTTTTTATTAGATATTTTGTGCTTCTTCAGGCTATAACATTTACATTATGAAGATGATAAAAGCAATTGGAAGATGTAAAGTATTCTATTCTGTTAGGCAAAGATGAGAAAGACTCGAATGCTTCTGAAAAGATGACAACGGGCAGGGGCGCAGCTTTTGGGGTGGGGGGGGTGTATGGGTGTTAACGCCCCAAATTATTGTATTCTGTAGTAAATAGTTGGGTACAGGTGCTTTCATGGTGAGGTGTCTGTTGGATTTCACCATGGATTTTTTACATGCCCACCCTGACAGAAACACGCACAAACACACATGCGTTCTCTCTCTCTCTCTCTCTCTCCGCCTTAACCCATTAACCGCGGCGTAAAATCTGCCGTGGTGCGGGCGTTTTCTTGCGCGGGCGGGGCTGCGTCGGCCAACCGACATGCGCAGCACTAAGGAGGTAGTGCTTGCGACGGCCGTTGGCCGACGCGCGCAGCGAACGGGTTGAAACTTGGTTTGTTTGAAAACTATTGTGTTTTAAGCACCCTAACAATCCGCACTACTCTCTTTCCACTGCCTCTTAAGCCCCACCCATAGCGTCCTGCTTCTTGTAATGCATTTTAACAAGATATGCCAGCGTGATTGTTAGGAAATCGGAAGCTTACACCAATCTTACTGACCAAGCTACGTCCCTGACAACGGGTCATGAGTCTATGGTATGAATGGGCCTGCGGAACCCTGCTTGCAACTGGGAGGTGCGCTGATTCAGACTTTAGCAGGCTGCTTACCTAACCAGTAATTGCGAACAAGACAGACCTGCGAAGACCACAGAGAACTTCCACACATTCCCACATTGCTGGCCACCGGAGGACTCTAACAAAGACCACTTTGCAGGTCCAAAATAGTCGCAAACTCTGAACACCGACATACTATGTCTATTAATAAAGGATGAACATAGCACAGTGCATCTTGGCTAATCTCTTTTCTGGATGTCTCGTAAAGACAATCATATAAAGGAGGACTGTAATTCAGTCTATCCGGGCACCTCCCTGACTGCCCCCATTCTTTCTATATTAGTTTCACCCCCTAGATCTATAAAATTACAGAGTGGCCAACCTCATGTTGCAATCATCATAGGAAATTGGGATGTGAAAAAACAGAAAAACTGCAAACACGATAAAGAGACCTACAGAGCTAATCAGTGCTGCAAGCATACAACAAACTATAAAATGCGTGTATACTTCTCACACTTCCTCATCCAGCGACCAAGCACTGTGATCCATACAATATTTGCAGTTTTGTGGTAATCACACATGACATGGAAACACTATTGACATAGGCTCAAAGCAAAGGCAACACACTTCAAGCTGCGCAATCCACATGGTGTTGTGTGTTATCTGTTTGTGTAACCAATAAAGCCCCCCATATGGGGTTAGCAAGCACTATATAAATTCTACAACACAATACAAAAGGGATGTGGCAGAGCCAGTCCTATAGAATATATAGTGCTGTCTATTATTGGGCGAGTGAAACTTACCAGGACGCCCTCTGCAACCGGGATACTTTCTTCTTCTCTGAGACGTGGGGTCACTTGCCAATGCCCCCCCCCCCCGCTGCCGCTGCCTTCTTTGACCCCAATGCGCGGCCGCCGAGGGGGGGACGACATCCCCCAGGTGCCCTTGCGGCCGGACGCCGCACACGCTGATTTCGCGCCAGGTGGCGCAGAAAAGACCGCTGGAGTTCCCGCATCGCGGGACGCGCGCAGGCGGCGCCAGGTGAAGCCCAGGCCAAGGGCGGGCCCGTTATAGAACGTTTAAGGACGGGACGGGGCCTTTCTCTTACATCGTCACTGAAAGGTTAGTGCAAGCCCAAATTATATAGTAAGCTGTTATTGCACTATATTAGCGAGTAACCTCTAAGGCATTGATTAAATCCCTGTACCACATAATGCCTTCACCCATGGGCAGGAAAGGAAGAAAATCGACCGTAGGCGGTTCCATAGTGGGAACCCTGGACTAGTTCCTAATAAGAGCGTCCTCGATCCTTGCCCATGAAATTGTACAGACAGAAAAAAGACTGTCCTTGGATATTGCCTTTGAAAAACATTCATCATTGGGTACCCTGGCCCAAGTGCGGTCACCGCTACAACTCCATGCTCCAGAATCCACCGAGGCAGGCTGCAATAATGCAGGAGAGGGAAATAGCGTACTGCATCAGGGAGAAAGTCAGCCTTGCCTCCCTGTAACTGATGATGTAATCTTGAGTTCTAGGAATGCATCAAACTTACCCCCTAGTACTTTCCCTGGATCACCGGCCCCATGTTTTAAGACCCGGTCTGCATGTAGCTCTAAAGAGGGTCCGACTCAACCAAAGACAAGTCAAACTTCTAAAAGGAAACGTGGGGGCGTGAATGCTAAAGGAAGGAATGCCAAAAACCGGAAAGTAAATATAGTTGATAAGAATGCTGCATCATCTGTGCTCCATAGCCCGGATCCAGGCCAACTCCCCAGTGAAGCGATAACCCTCTCCTTGACTCCTGGTGATGAGTTACCTGCCGAGTTGGGGTTGGATTTCTTGACTAAACTCGAATCCATTTTTAAAAAAACATGTCTCCCAATTTATGACAGACTTGACATCATTGAAAATAGACTAGTATGCCTTGAACTGTCATTTGCTTCGGCGCAGGCACGGACTGAATTACGGGCCAAAGATCCCACCACCAACCACCCAACATTGACTGAGCGTCGAAGCGAAACTGGCCACTCTAATGGCCTGCAGATTGTTAGTAAAACTGTTGACCTTACAGATACTGTTGTGCCATTGCATATTCCCTCTTTTCCTCCCTTGGGAAACCAAATTGTATCTAGACAATCTGTGACGAGTGGTGGGGCTGTGATGGGGGAAGCTGATAGGGTGGCACCACATATTTCTCAAGTAAATCTGGATATTCCTTGTGTGCCATTAGTTAAAAGATTACCTTGCATAGATCTTCCTTCACGAATCCATCCCGTATGTGGTGGTACTTGCGGGGGTCCCTCCTTTAAGTCAGGATAAAGGGGAGGAGTACAGGGACCTCAAGAATAAGTGTATCCACTGGTTTAACCTTAATCGTCCATTGCCAGGGAAGGTATCGGCTGAAATCCTGTGTGCAAGGCGTGTAGATTGGGTGGATCCTCAAAAAAAGTCAATTGAGGGAGATTGTATTATTGTCAACTTTAGGGACAGAAGGGCTGCGGAACATATCTGTGATTGGCCCGTGGTGAGCACAGCAACGTCGATACGTTCCCTACCCCTTACCTACTTTAATCGAACGTTACACCAATCCACCGGAAATATGTTACCAGCTAGGGGTATCGAGTCCTGGGGTAATGAAGGAGGAATAGGGTTGTTCAACAGATTTGATAAGTTGTCTGGGTTGGAGGATTGTGATTGACAGTCCCCCCTGTCTAGGAATGGGGTATATCACTTAGAGCACAGCCAGGGAATACCAAGCACGAGAATTGACTTATCCACAGGTAGTGCAAATGGCCATGTTGAAACATTAGCCTCCAATTTTATTGGTATGGTACCAGAATTAGGGAATACCAATCTAGTCCACTTGTGTGGTGAGACACCGTTATAGCCATCTACGGGAGAAACAACCTTGACCCTACCTTCTGGTCCTGGTAATGTGGATAGGCAATGTGATTTCTTATGAAGGTTGGACTCTGTTGGTGGTCTGACTAGAGGGAATGGGACTACTCCGATGATATCCTGGAACCTAGCGGGCCTGGGTACTAAACTAGTGTCGCCTGAGTGGTCCGATTTTATCGAAAAATTTGACATCTGTCTCTTTCAGGAGACATGGTTAGAAGATCCTGTGTTCCGCTTAGGCTACCTTAATTTTTATATTCCAGCAGTAAAGAAAGATAGGGGCCGCCCGGCGGGTGGGCTAGTTATATGGGTCAGGCAGGACGTAAGCTGTAACATTCAGCAAAGTTCAGTAGGTAATAATGATATCCTCGTAGTGAGATTTAGTATTCCTTCAGGTATTAGCCTAGATATTTTTAATGTCTATGCTCGAGGCCACCCAGGGGGGAAAAAATCTGAGGTCTTAACCGCCTTGGAAGAGTTGTTAGTGATTATGCCCTCTAACATTTTGCCTCTGGTAGCGGGGGACGTCAACACAACTTTTGAGCCATTAGGGCATGACGACCAACGCCTCACAGAAGAGGAGGAATCTAGGTGGGACATTCCCTGTCTTGGCTTGGCACCTATAAAAAAATGGACCGAGGTGGCCATTCAATTGAAAGGACTGTGTATGGGTAATCACCTAAGGGCAGCTAATGGGCACACACTATCAGACAGGCTAGGAACTAATACTTACGATAACGGCCATAGGTCTAGTCGCATAGACTATTTGCTTGTCCATTTAAGACTGTGGCCCTATCTTATGGATATGGTGGTAACTGGCCGTATAGAAAGTGACCATAACCCACTTACTTCTATTTTTAACTTGTCTCTGGCTGAGGGTGTACCAGTCACCCAGGTCGCCACAGGGCCAGATCTTGTCTTAGCTAATGATATGCGCCACTTAAAATGGAGTGAAATTGTTGACCACCCTGAAACTTTGGCCGCAATTAAAAAAGATGTAACTAATGTATTAGCCATGCTGGGGTCTAGTGACGCTAGTGCGGATTCTCGCTTCATTGTGACTGATGGCCATACTAAACTCTTTGATTGCCTAAAATCATACTTTTGTAAGCCTGGCACGGGTAGGATTAAAAAGGGCAGGAAACCTGAGGGATGGTATAACGTGGCCTGCCGAAAAGCTCGGGTTAGCCTTGGCAGGGCCCTAAGAACGAGGGATGTAAGTGAAGTAAGGGCAGCTCGGGTCTGCTATAGGAAAACTCAGCTGGAGGCAAAAAAGCTTTGGGATGAGGATAAGTGGAAGGAACTTAAAGATGCCTGTGCGGCGAAGAATCCCAAACAGTTTTGGGATATATTTAAATGGGACAGGGGAGGTTGCCCGGATCGCCCACAGAACTATGTGGCTCAGCATTTATGGGTTGATTATTTTAGGCCACAGTATGCCAAGAGTAGTGACGAAGAGATCCACGAGTCATTCTCACATACCTACTATGATGGGGTGGTTTTTACTCCCGAAGACGTTGATAAGGCACTAGATGCGGTAACGGGGTAGAGCACCGGGTATGGACTGCATCCCAGCTGATGTTTTTGTTAATGACAAACAAACCTGGCGATTATACATTGCCCACATTGCAAATGCAATTGCTTAGGGAGCCAACGTCTCCCCCTCATGGAAGGGGGCGGAAATCGTTCCAGTGTTTAAAAAGGGCGATAAGTCCGTAGCAGGCAACTACAGGCCAATCAGTTTAATCGATTTGTGCAGAGGATTATGGGCAGATTGGTTTTGTGTAAGGTGCAGGCCTGTATAGATGATAATGACATATTGAGTCCCATGCAGGCTGGCTTCCGCCGCCTAACCAGTACGATTGATCAAGTTTTCCGCTTTATCACTCTGTACTGTAGGACGGTGTTACTGGGAAAGGGGGCCCTGTATGCTGTATTAGTTGATTTGATGGCAGCTTTTGATCTAGTACCGCGTAGCAAATTGTGGCAAGTTGATGTCCCTTATCATCCGGCTACATGAGGACAATTATGCCAGGGTCCGGTGGGGGGCACAGGGTGAAGTAACGGAAAACTTCCCTGTTGGCAGAGGAGTACGACAGGGATGCGTTATGGCGCCTACCCTGTTCTCACTCTTCGTCAACGGGGTGGCTGACTATCTTTCCCTGGCCCCCACGGATGCTCCGGTGTTGGCAGGCACATGCATTCCAATCCTCATGTTTGCGCACCGAGTGGTCTCCAGAAGGCCCTTCAGCGATTTGAAGAATTTTGCCATCTGCGCGGCCTAGAAATAAATACTGCCAAGACTAAGTTTATGTCCTTCAACGAACACAAATCATTCAGAGGTAGTGTCTACATGAACAAATTACCCCTGGAACAGGTTGAATCTTTTACATATCTGGGTGTTACTTTACAGAAGGACATGCGCTGGAACAGCGAACTCGATCGGGCTGTCTTGACGCACAAACAGCAAGCGGGTATCCTTCTAACCAAATTCAAAACCTCCTTAACTAAACCAATTAGCCCAGTGTTAGATATCTACGGAATTAAGGTTCTGAGCTCAGCTTTATATGGAGTTGAGCTGTGGGGGTTTGAAAATCTGAAGTCTCTGACTTTGTTGGAGAATGCATTTTTACGCAAAGTTACTGGCCTCCCTCAAAGTACCCCCCTAAGACCATTAATATTGGATCTCGGTAAGAAACCTGTGTTATAGCTAGCAAATCTTCGCCCCCTATTATATTGGCGTAGGTTATGGTGTACAGGGGAACTTTCACATTATACCAAGGGCCTCATGGATGTTATAAAAATTGACTCCTTCCATAAAATAAAATGGTTGAAGGAGATTAGATCCCTGTTAGTGAAGCTCGGGATGTCAGAACTTTGGGATGATCCTCTTAATGCAGTCTTTCCCTCTAAGAAAATTTTGAAAGAAAGGTATTGGGAACTGGTATTTACATCAGCGAGTTCTCAAGGTTTTCCCACCCATCTTATTGGTCGTTTTCTTGAATTTAAGTCCTGCCCAGTGTTTGAGAAATATTGGGACCTGATCGAGAAACCTTACGACCGTAAATTGTATTTTCAACTTAGGGTGGGTGCTCTCCCAACTCGGGAATTCACTTATAAATGGGGGGGGGACTAGTAATGACAGATGTGGCAAGTGTCTGGAACAACGCGAAACAGTAGGCCACATATTGTTCTTTTGTCCGCTGTATACTGCACCACGCAGCATGTGGATAAAGCCTATTTGTGAGGCGATGGGCATAAGAAGATATGCCGTGGCCTTGCGAATTTTGTGCTCAGACTCCCCCCACCCTATAGCTATTGCTGTGGCAAAGTTCCTGTGTTGGGCATGGACAATCCGTTTGAAAACACTGTCCCAAGTAGCCAGCGATTGACTGCCTAGTACACCCTAAACATTATGATGACTCTGTGTTATAATCGCCCTGTGCCACCGACTAATGTGATGTGCTTCCGTCTGCAGCACCAGATTTCGGCACCCTTTCCTGAACCATACCTTTATCTGTATAATGAATTATCGATTTTTTTAAACACATTTTAACAAAATAGTGTAATCTATTTAAAAATGTATTCGATGGTTACCAAAACATTTAATTGTATCTTAAATATTTGTTCAACTGGCTTTAAAAATGTATTTTTATATTGTGCTTTTATGACTTAACTGTCGAATAAAGTTTATGAATGAATGAATATATAGTGTAGCCTTTTTGTGGGTTTCTGTGCCAAGCCAGACCTCCCTTTTAGAAGCCCTAGCTTTAGCATTGCCCCTTCCAATGAGCCATTTATATTGTAATAAGTTGGTTTGATAACAATATGTGATGATTAGTTACCACCATAAGCCACCGTCTAGCTAAAATACAAATGGCTAGCTAGAACAAATGGAGCACTTCCAGGCCAGACTCGCAGTTGTTCAGGATTTTCAACTGACTCATGGAATAAATATACGGCTGCGGCCATTTGAACAGAGACACTGAGGTATCAACTGTTAGTTGGTGGGTGTTCCTGCTACACCAGGCTACCTTAGGATCACTGTGTAAATGCACCTTGCGACCCTGCAAACAAACAAACAAACACAAGAGCATGAAACATAAAGACACAAATCTAACATAAATTCTAAAAGCATAAAAACCGCACCCTGCCCTCTCCAAAGTAGAGATGATTATATGGGGTGGGGGTGAGTAACCCTTCCTCACTCCCTTAGGTTACCATGTGGCCTAGTCGGATATATGACGTTACCACGCGTTCTTTTACCACGCAGACCATTACCACGCATTTTTTACAACGCAGGACCCTTTACCACGCATACCATTACAACGCTGGTATTTACAACGCAGGTACTATTACAACGCATACCATTACAACGTAAGTATAGGTAAGTAAATAATATGGTAAAATAATTTAATTATTAATAACATTTTTTTAAATTAATAAAGTATTATTTTAATATTTAATATTTTAATTATTTATATTAATATTTATTTATTAATTTTTAAATATATATGTTAAAAATACCCCTGTACCCCAAAACCCAAACCCAGCCCTAAAACCTAAAAATACCCCTGAACCCCAAAACCCAAACCCAGCCCTGAACCCTAAAAATACCCCTGTACCCCAAAAACTGAAAACTGACCCTGAACCCTAAAAATACCCCTGTACCCCAAAAACTGAAAACTGATCCTGAACCCTAAAAATACCCCTGTACCCCAAAAACTGAAAACTGACCCTGAACCCTAAAAATACCCCTGTACCCCAAAAACTGAAAACTGACCCTGAACCCTAAAAATACCCCTGTACCCCAAAAACTGAAAACTGACCCTGAACCCTAAAAATACCCCTTTACCCAAAAACTGAAAACTGACCCTGAACCCTAAAAATACCCATTTACCCAAAAACTGAAAACTGACCCTGAACCCTAAAAATACCCATTTACCCAAAAACTGAAAACTGACCCTGAACCCTAAAAATACCCATTTACCCAAAACCCAAACCTAAAATATTTTTAAAAAATTATATACTTACCAATACTTACGTTGTAATGGTATGCGTTGTAAAGGTACCTGCGTTGTAAATACCAGCGTTGTAATGGTATGCGTGGTAAAGGGTCCTGCGTTGTAAAAGTTGCGTGGTAAAGGTAGGTCGTGGTAAAAGTTGCGTGGTAAAGGTTGTATACCGGCCTAGTCGAGTGACGTAGACAGGGAGGGAGCAGTACATTGTGCTAGGATTAACACAGATTGTGGTGCCCCCTGAAGTTTCCCAACCTGCAGGCTGGCAACTGTATTCATGAACTTTCCCTGTATGCCAGTGCACAGAAAACAGTTAACATTTGGGTGAGCATTCTGAAACTGGACAAGATTGGTGAGAGGATGTGGCCTAACGGCTAGAGCGGCCAACCTTGAAGCTGGGGGAACCAGGCTTGAGTCTCGGCAGGGACGCTCAACATCCTGTGATTCTGGGCAAATCACTTAATCTCCCCTTGCCTACCAAATGAATGTGTCCGTCTGTAACTCAACTGGCGCTCATGTAAAGCACTCTGATTCATTCAGGTCGAGTTCCCGCTATATAAAGCTCCCAAGAACAACAAAAAAATCGCTTTGGAGGTGAAAATGTTTCATTGTTTAGGGGCATTGGCCTCTCTTGGATGATTGATATTCCTAGATATACTGACTGTCCTGAGTACAGTGAGCAGGCATCCAAAGAAAAACACGACTACAGCACAAATTGAGGTTGTTTGTAGCCAGAAATGGGAATTTACGACCAAAGAATTTGAATTACAAAGCTCTCAAGTTTTGGAAACAGATTAACATATTTGATGGCACCACATAAAGTGATGTCACACAAACTTTGACATTAAATACAACATGGGAAGCGGCATAGGTGTAATGATTAAAAACGTTGAAATTACTGTAAAATAGATAAAACAAGGGTAAAACTTCCCTAACATCGACTCCTGGCTTCTAAAATTGGTCGAAAAGCATTCCAATGTGTCCATAGACCTTACTCACCCCCATTATTGCCTTCTATAGGAGGTCTTCTCCTCTGGTAGGGTTTCTTCCTGAAGTAATTACACCTTTCTAGAGCAACTCTGCCCAAAGCAGAGCTTTGAAAAGAGTTACATTTAGATTTCAGGTTCTAGCCCTTCTCATCAGGTGTGACATTTAGCTTGTGAGTGAGGATTCAACCAGACCGCCAAATGTGTATCTCACTCACAACGAGTAAGACCTGAGGTGTATGGAAGTATCATTTGACCCCTTTGCTCTCTTGATGTAGTAACTGGTGCACACTGAGGAACAATGTGCATTTCTTTCTCCTTTAATAAGAGTGGTTCCTGCGCGTGAGCACTTAAAACTAAAATCCACACTGTACAACTTACACAGGTGTTCTTAGCTGCCAACATGCCCACATCACGTGGGCGCCTTGAAGTTGGTTCTGGTTTTTCAGCACTAACACTGCATGGACTTCTAACTACACAAATGTGAATTGTGTGTTATTTTCACCAGGGTCGTTGTGCACCAAGTATCTAGACAAACATGCAATGGGCCATTTTCTGAAAGAAATGAATAAATCTGCACTCTGATATTTATGTCCTCAAATGGTATAGATTTTCTGAAACTCTGCACCAGTTGCAGCTTTTAGGCATATTTCTCATGAATGACAAGAATCACTCTGCAAATCTACTGATTGATTGATGGGAATGGTTTTGTGAATTCTACTATCTCATGCAAAAATGTAGGCATAGATAATTTCACATGAGAAAAATGTGTGCCTGTGTGAAATCACGTGTAACCTTTTTTTTTTCCTCTACAGGGAAAACGCATTTCCCAGTGGAGAAATTCCTTCCCATATATTCCTGTTCCTTTCCCATTCCCACCGTGATTAGGGATTTATCTGTGCTCCTTAAGGTAGTAAATCGTAAACCTTTTCAAGGGTTTAAAGAGGTTGGAAAATGCTTGTGAATACCCACAAATGTATGCATTTATGGTTGTGCACAAACTGCCAATGCAATCCAGACCTGGAATATCTACTCTTCACCCACAGAAATCTCCTCACACCAAATGCTCTGAATAAGTAAATTAATTTGCGAGTGCAAAACCAACTTTCCTGGCTTTGTAAAGCAGTTTCACACTTGTTAACTAAGCTATTTGCAGATGTGAGTTAGTAAGTTGTTTGCAAAATGAAAGCAACTGCTTTCACTGGTCACATTTTCTAGGCTTCTGTTCTTTTGTTGCAGGGTAATCTATTGAAGAAGGATAATACATGCTCTGCTTGAACTGTGGGAGTAGAGGAAGCTTCAAACCCTCGGATAGGCAGGTGGCAGAGCTGTGTGCGGGCCCTGCCTAGTAGTCCTTAAAAGGACCATATTGTGGCAAGAAAAAGACAGTTCATTTTACTCTGTCTTGGTAACAATCAGCAAAAGTAGCCATTTGAAAATGTGGCCTTGCTTGATGGTGTTAGCTTGGATTCTGAGGTGTATTATGTCCAGTGGTTACATAGTGCCGGGGTTCTCATCAGAAGGCAGCTTGCACCAACCCATTTCTAGCATTAGCGCCGCCTAAAACAGAACCAACTATTAACCATGAAAGTGGGGAGAGGATGTGGCGTAATAGCCAGAGCTGCCAACGTCAGAGGAGGGGAACTAGGTTCAAATCTCAGCATTGGCTCAACAACGTGTGATTCTGGGCAAATCACTTACTCTCCCCGTAAATGAATGTGTCCTTAACTAATGCTCATGAAAAGCGCAGGTGTTGATTAAGTGCTGGCGCTGAGCACCGGAAACCAGGGGCTCAAATTAAGCACTGTTTATAACTTTAAAAACTGCTCACATTACAGCGTGATGGCCAGCCTTATTCTTTTTCGCGCTGCTCCCTTTTACAGAATCCAGCGCACTTCTCTACCTCCACACTCTGCAGGCTTGAGTATGAAGGATTAGATCCAGACTACAAGGAAAACCCCCAGGTAATTCCCCGCAAAGAAAATGTAATGACACAGACACTATACAAATACAAGCTCACCCACTAACTAGGCTTTCTTTGGAATGAAATGTTTACATTTCCTAATGTATCATTGCACCTTCCAGGATGCGCTTCCACTGGAACACAGGAGGGGTTATTTTACATCTGAAAAGTACACTCAATCAGAACAGTGTTGCACTTAATTCTTTATCTCTTATATGCTTGCTATTCAGAAAACAAACCTTTTCCCAGGCATTATGAAGCCTATAGCACAGGCCTTAATGTGCTAAACAGCATTTGTACATGCAGGGCACGCACACAGCATTTATGAATGCCTGTTTTTATGTGTGTTGGCACATTAAAGCCAGACCTATTAGCTTAGCTAATGCTTGTTATTCATAGTGAGTGCTTCCACGACTTTACAATTCTGGTCCCTTTAAATAATTACTGAGAATGCTAGCCTCATTCTCCTAAAGGGCCCATCTCTGACGTGGGCATTGTACACAGACCTCTGCAGCAGGCACAAACAACCCTAAGCTGTTTTAACTGCAACAAAATAAAAAAAGAAATATAAAACACGCACAAAAGGTGTGGCTACATTTTAGTGCTTAATGTGGATGAAAAATTATCGTCTTTCTGTGTTCGGGAAAGTACTCCAAAGAGGAACAGCATCTTACCTCCTCTCTCTTACGTATCTGCTAAATATATTTACAAATATCTATCTTTCTGATATGGTATTGGATGATCAGTAGCCAATGTCGCCATTACCTGAGAGATGTCACAGCCCCAGGTGGGCAAAAGTGGCTTATCTTAAGTCTTGACACGGCAAACTCAGATCATGTAATCGTATTACAGATCTAACTCCTTCCTGGCACCCTTCCTCGAGTCTGCAAGCTCTATTTGTGATTCTCGGGGTCTTTAAATTACCACTACATTAGATCAGGCCTCAGCGGTGTCCATTCACGTATTCAGCATCTTACGTAAAGATAATTCCTCTCATGCATTCTACGTTGTGTGTGTCACTTCTTTTCAGGCTTTTGGATTCACACGTTCCTGTGATCCAGGTTGGGCTTCCGCTCAGCCCTATATATAGAGCTTTCTGGTAATCTCATTATTAAGGATCACGCTAACCTCGGTGCTTTAACATTTATTGGTTCCCAGTCAAATCCCGGATACGGTTGAAGATGCAGCCATACCTCCTTAGCAGAAGGGCAGTAACAGGCTAGCTTCTACCAATCATTCAGCTAAAACAATCTTCTCTTCTGCTTATAACAGTCTCAAACCATAGAAACCAGTTATGATATTAGGGAGTCAACAACCACATTTTCAAGATTCTAAATTGTGCACGTTCCTGACTTTAGTCATCTTTGTCCCTCTGAGCCACAATTTCGAAAACTTCTGTATTCTGAATGATTTTACAAGTTTGAGAAAGGTTATCCAAGGACGCCAATGGCCAACACCAGCACTATCTCCCCAGTGCGTCTATCGGCCATTGGCAGTCACTGGGGTAGAAAATAAAGGTCCCTCTGGTGCTGAGCACCAGAGGGGTTCCTTGATTATCTTTTAACCTTGAGCTGCTTGGGAAGAGCTTCCCGGGCAGCCTGAGTCTTTTTTTTCTTTATTGTAATGATGATCAGCGCGCAGGGCACACTGACGTCATCACACTAAAGTGAAAGTAAAACGAACCGATGGGCTTGTTTAACTTTCACTATCTCACTTTTCACTATCTCAACCGCCTGAGCACTGATTGGTATGATTGGGGTGAGAGAGATATCATTGGCAAGGGGAGAATCTCCCCTTTCCACTGATATCTCTGCCCAGTGGATCCCTGCTTGGCTAGGGGATTCTGGGAGGCTGTGTGCCTCTTGCTGCCAGAGGACGGAGGAGAGGCGGCGGTGTCTGGCAGCACCCAGGTAAGTGCCCTGCCCTACCACCCCCGTTCGGTAGCAGCCGCTGCTGCACCAGGGAATGTTTAAGAATAAAAACAAATATAGGAATCCATAAATATTGTACCACCCAAAATTATCTCACTTGTGCTGATAAAAATGCTGTGCCACAACAGGAACGGATCACTTGCCCCCTGGAGGGCAATTGATCTTTTCCTGTTGCTCCCTTAACAGGAATGGATCAAACCACGGTCAATTGTAGCCCTTGCAAGAGGACTCCCATTGACCTCGGTTTGATCCGTTCCTGTTGTGGACACTAGTCCTAGCCACACATGTGGTGCAGAGTTTGTTTATCTGTACAAGTGGGATAACTTTGGGTGGTAGGATTTTTTGGGATTCTGCCGGATTCCAAACGTTTCCATTACAGAAATGTAAGGAAAATGTGTGATTTCAGGTATAGTTTGAGGTTTGCAGGGCATTGTAAATAAGAATACCTCTTGGAACCACCCTGGAATTCCCTGGTTGTCTAGTGTTAAAAAATGTCTGTGGTTTGTAGGTTTGCATGGGTGACACCACAGCAAGGCTCCAAATACTGCTGCTACCACAATTGCTTATCTCTCAATGTAGTGCTTTACGGTCTTTTTGTGTCATGGTCTCATGGCCCACCTACACAGGTGGGGGTACCGTTTTTATTGGGTGACAAGTGGGAACTCAGAGTGGTAGGAAATATGTGGCACCCTGCCTATTCCAGAACTTTTCGTCACAGAAACAAAAGGAAAATGTGTATTTTATACCAAAGTTTGACATTTGCAAGGGCATCTGGGTAAATCTAGCTAGCGACAGCCACACAAGTCACCCTACCATGGATTACCCCAGGTGTCTAGTTTTAGAAAAATGTGCATGTATACTAGGTTTCCCCAGTTGCTGGCTGAGGTGGGACCCAAACTCCTCAGCTTCGCACATTGCAAAAAAAGGGTCGGTTTGGAGTGGAAAAATGTGATGTATCCATATTGAGTTTTGGGCTGTTTCCTGTCATGGACACTAGGCCTACCCACACAATTGAGATACCATTTTTATTGGGAGACTTGGGAATCCTGAGTGGAAGGAAGTTTGTGGCTCCCCACATATTCCAGATCCTTCCATCACAGAAATGTGAGGAAAATGTGTTTTTTAGTCAAAGTTTGAGGTTTGCAAGGGATTCTTGGTAAAACCACTCGATGAGAGCCATGCAAGTCACCCCACCCTGGATTCCCCCGGCGTCTAGTTTTCAGTGGAAAAATTTGATTAGTACATGTTGTGTTTTGGATTGTTTCCTGTCGTGGGTACTAGGCCTACCCACACAAGTGAGGTACTCTGTATCAGTAAATGTATGGGAGCATAGAATAGTAGAACATTTGTCATTATTATTTGTATTGTGCTCCATTTGTGCCTTCCAAATTTAAGTTAGTGTATACCCTATAAATCATATGCTAGTACAGGTACCCACAAATTCAGAGATGTACAAATAACCACTGCTCATAAACGCCATATCTTGTGCCCATTTAAGAAATGCACAGGTTTTCTTGATACCTATTTTTCATTCTACATATTTCACGATATTAATTGGTCTACAGCTCAGTTGTTGGCTCTAAGTACCTTGGGTTCTTGGAGACCATGCAAACGTTATATAGCCCTGCAACCAGAAGGATCTAGAGCTCTGCAACCAGAAGGATCTAGAGGACATAATGGTATATTGCTTTGGTAAATCGGCCATTGTGATAAATAGTTACAGATGAAAAACGTAGTCACAACTGGATGTGTTTTCCTACTCAATTTCAGTATTTCTTTATTTATTACAGTTAGTTTCCTTGGGAAAACCTTGAAGAATCTACACATGACCCCTTGCTCAATTTAAAAATGTGAATACTTTTCAGAAATCTGTAGCTGTTTTGGATTACTCATGGGTTTCATACTGGTTTCTACCACAAACTGGAAGTAGGTTGAGAGCACAAAATCTATTAACACTGGGCTACCTCTTTGAAAAATGCCAAAACTGTGGCAAAAAATAGTTTTTTTATTCAGCTGTGCATGTTCCTTAAAGCTGAGATGATGTTGAGTTTAGCACAGCAAATTGTTCCTTGTTGCCATTTTTAGAGGAAAAAGGACACTTTTATCCAGAGCACTGATTTTCTATTTTTCAAAAAAACTCAAAATGTAGCTATATTTTGCCTATTTTCTCCATCCCCTCCAGGTAAATCCATAAACCCTGGGTACTTTTAGAATCCCCAAGAGATTGGAAATAAAGGACCCAAATTTGGCATGGATACTTTATGTGGAACAAAGATATGTAGCCCTAAGTGCCACCTACCCTAAATAGTACAAAACTGGTCTACCGCGGGAAGGGGTGGGGGGATGCGAGAGCCCCAGCAGTTAAGGTGTTAAAGTAAAAATGTAAAAGACACATCAAATTGTATTATAATATTGTTAATATTTATTAAGTAAAAATATTTATTAAAACCAAGATAATTGACTTTCTATCTACACAAATATAAAACATAATTTTAGAAAAGAGAATACAATTTCATTTACATTTTTAATACATTTTCCCACGGTTTTCAATTAGGTTCAATGACAGATAGTATCCTTCTTTAGTTTCTCTTCTTTTAGCTTTGCGTAACCTGTTTGACTTCTGTATCTACAGTCGGTGGAGAGTCGCAGTAAAGATGCATGCATAAAGGAGCTGGGGTCAGGTAAGAAGAATCTAATTTACTTTTTACAACATATATGTTAGGCAATTTATTGTAAGGGAAGATAGAGGGAGGCATATACATGTTAATTTAAAAAAATAGTATGTATTTTGATGTTTAACCAGATTTACATCCCCATACAGGTTGTTTTCGTATGCACACATCAGGATTTTTTTTTCAATATAGGTTTAAAAAAGAAAAAAGTAAATAATGCTTAGATTTCTTTTATAAACCTATATAAATAAAAAAAATGTTTTTGGCATTGGCTTTTAAAATGTTGTTCAACTGTGGAAGAAGAAATCAACAGACTGGGAAAAAAGGGATCTCTGTATTGTAAATCGTATTTTCCTTAAAAAAAAATTGAAATTGTTAATATTTAAAGAATTACATTTTTCGATTTTTCGAGTAATAAGGTTATTGGATTGTGACTTTTTGGAAGTGCCAAAGAAGGCAACGTCAAAATTGGATTGCATTTTCTTTTTTTTTTATGGGTTTGGTATTGGTTAGAACGTTATGGATTATTGGAGTACCAGTGACTCTTGTAGTGTAATTTCTTTTTTAAAATGTTTTCAAAATGTTTTTATTAACAACAACAGTGCGACATTGATATCACAATTATAACAAAGATACGTTTGCAGAAATCAACATGAGTATACATCATTCAACAAAATGCGCAGCTCAAGAAGTACAGTAGGCCAAAATATAGGTAGAAAAATAACTTCTTTATTTAAAAAATTCCTTAAAAATTCATTGAATTAGGACAATCCAGCCAACGCTTTTCGTTCCCAAAACGGGAACTTCATCAGGGCAAACAATATGTTACGTGTAGCGTACACTTTGAAAAGGATGAAAATGACAAAGAAGTAAATTGTCGATGTACGGAAGACGGTCTCTTCAAATGGAGCAGGGTACTCCAATGTAAACCTGTAAGTGATAGGCAAATATTTCCACTGGATATCTGGAAAGAAGCGATCCGACCGTGATAAGAAGATCACACAGGAAGAAGTCAGCGACCAGGTATACGACTCATGAAATCACCCAGGACACTCCTGGGAAGGGCGGTGACTGCAGTCAATACGACGAAAATCCCATATCTTAAAAGACGTAACCGTGCACTTGGCAAGAGGTATATCAATGCCTCTATAGTAACCTTTGCAGAAGCAAGAGTTGTCCCAATACTAAGTCCTCAGAGGGAACAGTGTATTGCACCGTGACCCACATGTTAACTGAGTGGAAGGTACAGGTTTACATTGGAGTACACTGCTGTTCATAAACTCTCAGAGTATGCACTTGAAAGTGTTTGAATAGCAAATCTGTCCACCCAGTCACTGTCCACCTCCCTTCCTTGAGTAGGTACTTGGCGGAGTAAGAATAGTATATCTAACACCCCCCAGTCACTGTCCACCACCTTCCCCGAGTAGGCACTTGGCGGAGTTAAAATTTTAAATCTGTCCCTCCAGTCACTGTCCACCACCTTCCCCGAGCAGGCACTTAGCGGAGCTAGAAAAGTAAACCTGTCCCCAGTCACTGTCCAGCACCTTCCTTAAGTAGGCACTTGGCGGATTTAGAATAGTAAATCTGGCCCTCCAGTCACTGTCCACCACCTTCCCCAAGTAGGCACTTGGCGAAGTTACGATGGTAAATCTGCCCCTCCAGTTACTGCTCACCACCATCCCCGAGTAGGCACTTGGTGGAGTTAGAATAGTAAACCTACCCCCAGTCACTGTCCACCACCTTCCCAGAGAAGGCACTGATTGGATTAAAGAATGGAAAATCAGACCCCAGTCACTGTTGTGCATCTTATTTGTTTTGGTATTAAATCTGCTCTCTCTGGTGCGTGTGGTCACTTCAGAAGTCAGTGTGGGAAATAGCCTTGACAATGCAGGCATTACCAGGCAGTGCCTTTATCATGCACCATTTAAAACACAACGCATTTACAACGCAATGCCTGTACCACGCATGCCTATACCGTGCATATACCTTTACCACACATTCATTTACAATGCAAGGAAAGTATATTTAAGGTAAATATGTGTGTATGTATGTATATACATATATGTGTGTGTATGTAAGGTTATATTGTGGTACGGGTGTTTTTAGGGTTTAGGGGTCGGTAGAGGTATAGGGTGGTAAGGGCATTTTTAGACTTTATGGGTGGTAGGGGTTTAGGGTAGTAAGTGTATCTTTAGGGTTTAGGGCTGGGTAGGGGTATACTGTGGTAAGGGTATTTTTATGGTTAAGGGATTGTAGGGGTATAGAGTAGTAATGTTATTTTTTTAGGGTTTCGCGTTGGGTAGAGGTATAGGTCCCTAAAGTTCAAAAAAGGGGGAGTAAAAATAATGTTAAAAACAGGAGGGCTTGGGGGTCCTGCACAATAAAGAAAAAATGTAAATGTAAAACAATGTAAATAAGAAGGAATTTGGAGGTCCCTCCCCCCCAAAAATAATTAATTTACAAATTATTAACATATATATGTATATATGTGGCTTTCACTTACCTTACATATATGAACCTTGCATTGTAAAGGCATGCGTGGTAAATGCATATGTTGTACTGTCATACAACTGAAGCAAATCACTGAATACAAAATGGGGGACGTCTCTTTTTGTATTATTATTAAGGGTTTACCATCATTTTTGGTAAAATAGTTTTGTAATCTATGATTTTTGTGAAAAAAAGATGGACTAAATCTATAATTCTATTTTCAGTCATTTCTGTCTTGTTTGCAACCTTCTTCAGAATTTTTGTCCCCATCTTAGTTAGGGACAAAGTGACAGGTTTCATAAGGTTACATAATATAGTAACTCAAGGGCTTGGAATCAGAATTTTCCATTGTATTATAATGATGATTAAAATATGTTGCATTCTGCTGCATGCTTTTGCACAACGCAACATTAATTTAAATTTAAATGTGTTGGCAAATATATAACAGAGAGCAATACAATTAAATAGTCTTTGTAAATATCATTTTAAATATTTGTTTTCTTATTTATTTTCCATATTTAAAAAAATATATATGGTAAAGGGTTCCAAAGTATATGTGTGCATGGTAAAGGTTACTTCAATGTTATCCTACATATGTTTGTATTAAAGGTATGCATGGGAAAGGTATATCCGTTGTAAAAACTGTGGGGCAGATTTACAAGCCCCTTGCACCACTTTTGCGTCACACTTAACATGGGAAAAGTGACGCAAAAGTGGCACAAGAGGCTTGTAAATCTGTGCCTGTGTGGTAAAGGCATGAATGGTGAAGACATGCGTTGTTGTGTCATACATCCCTTTGTGTAGTACACAGACGCATACAATGTGATTTACAGGTGAAAGATACATGCTGTGTTTTGTGGTTATATTGGCATGAAATCCTTCTGGTTGGATAAGGTTGAAGTGTGGCTAGACACTTTGACATCTAATGTCCTTGTAGTGTAGGATTTTTTCACCATTCTGTAGCGTGGTCCGAGTATATGACTTACTCTTAGGGTGTTACTTGTTACTAGAATACAATTAAAATGTTCACCTCCAATCTATGCAAAAATGTCTTTTCTGGCTACTGAAAAAAGTAAAAAAAAAAAAAAAAAAAAATAAGAATTAAATAGACCGAGCTGTACTCATTGAAAGTGAATGGAAATTATTGCCATAGAGGTCAATAGAAGTGAGGACTTCTGAAAAGTCAGAAAAAATGCCTAGGTGTCAATAAAAGTCTTTTAAGTGGGCCATGGGCAAATGTCAGACCGCCTTGTATGTGCACGTGGTCAAATTCGGTTCGGGGACTTTCGTGGAGAACAAATGGACCTTGATACAGTAGGATTGAGCTGATGAAACATAGCTTAGAACATACACAGGTGTCTCAAATAAGGTCTTCAGCAAAAGGCTGCAGGACGTGTTTCCTGCATCTGTGTGTTGCTGCTGGCTGCACTAGCAGAGCATGGCAATAGGCCTCGCAATGTATGCTCCACAAAAATGCATTAATCATGCAAGGCTACAAGTAGAATAACATGGTCGCTTCTGAAAATTACACTGAAGCCCTCCAGTGTTAATCTAAGGCAGTTTTTTAACTTGGATAATCCCTGGTGCCTTCACTGTCTAAGTCAAAGCGAACTGAGGGTCCGAAATTTGTCAGATTTCACTCAGACATCAGAAGATAATGATGGGTGGGTTGGATGTTTGATGTTGCATACGTTGCAATACCACTCTCTACTGGTGTTTTTGATTTGATGCCTGGTCTTTATTTCGGCACTAATACCTTACAGCATTAGAGTGCTTTGTTTTATTACTTATTCGAACATTGGACTGTGGAGTACTCCATTGAAGACAATGGAGTGCTCCGTGCTTTTATGGGCCGATATAGGCCTGCAAAGCAACATTCCAATGTTTCCACAAAGGCCTCTCGGAACTCAAGGGGATTTAAATCCCCTTGGGCTTCAAGAGGCCTTTGTTTTATTTCTTAGAACATTCTACCCTCTAGTGGCAGAATGTCCCTATAGCCTTATAGCCCTTCGTAGCTGGGCTATTCTGGCTATTAAAGTCCCGCTCCCTTGTTAAAAGCCCGAACGGAAGCGAGGGCCTTTAACAAGAGAGCGGGACTTTAATAGCCGCTATAGCCTGCTACGGCGGCGGGCTATAAGGCTATATTAGAACATTGGAATGTTGAGAGCTCTATAAAAGACAATGGTGTGGCTCAGGGCTTATAATGGCTGGTATAAGCCTTCTGTTGCAAAATTCCAATGTTTGCCTTTCTGTTTCTCCTTTTTTAATTTAGGACATTCTATCCTCAGTGAGTGAAATGCTCTAATAGTCTTATAGTGCTTATAGCCCGCTCCCGAGGGCTATATCTGTTATTAAAGGCCCTCACCTTCATTGTAGGCCCTCACCTTAGGCTTGGACGTATAACTTGGGTACATGGCCTTTAACAACTTGTATAGCCCTCAGCAGCGGGCTATAAGGCTATATTGTAATTTTATACGTTCTCTGTAGAGGAGAAGTTCTGGCATCCAGCGACATAGTGAGAACTTGACTGCACCTGCCAAATAATGAGGTACAAGGAATCCACTGGGGGTAGTGGCAAATTTGTAATTACGTCTGTGTAGTTGGACAAATTAATTTACAACTTGCTAAAAACGAGGAACTTCCCAGAATCCGAGGTCAGCCTACTTAACATTGCATATCCCCCCAACGGCTACCATATCCAAGATGAATGGGATATCAGGTTGCAGCAGATATTAGTGCCTTTTCACCGTCACCTTGGTGGGGAAACACCAGTGGTTGTATCATGATCCTGTTTTCTGTGGTGTTCTGGCACAGAAGGATCCTGTACGTTTGTTTTTCACATCTTCAGCATATACATTGAGTCAAAAAATCTCTGTGTCACATGATAGGGAATGCAGACAGCAGGGCCTGAATTAGTTGTATACTATCTCTTCCTTTCTCTCTTTTATTCTCTTTCTTTCCTCATTCATCCACTCTTATTCTTCTAGCAAGACAGTGGGAAGGGGGACAGCCAAACATATATATCACTTACCTGTATCCTTGATAAGGACAGCCAGTTTGGGCTGTTACCCTGTAATGGTAAAGCGATGATAACTGTATGTATAAAATGTAATAAAATACTTTGAAGTCAAAAAAAGTAAAGGCACCTCGGCTCAACACAAAGCTGAGTACCTGCATTTTTAACTCAGAATTTCTGAAAGAGGCAATATTTGCTCACTGTTTCTGACTTGTGCGGTCTACATTTAGTGTATTATCTTAGAGAAATTCACAGTTACATGTGTTAACTTTAGACACCTGAAACAAAAAAGACGCTCAGCTCTGCACTGAATAAGCACAGCTCTTCATGATACAGCCCCAGGGCTCTGAAACATAGGGGTATACTTACTAACATTTTGCTCCAAATTTGCATCACGAAAATGGCACATCTGCCCAACATTTTAATTTCCAATTTACTTTCCAGCAGAAAATGTGTTTTGGGATGAAAAGTCACCTGAAAGTAACACATTTCTTTGCGTCACAGGGGCCTTCCATGGGTGGTACATTGATGTTCCCACACAAACACCTAGCTACTAAAAATGTAGAAAGGGTTTGCATAAAAAAACGCACTTTTGATATAGGCGCTATTGAGGAGAAAATATTTTATTTCTCCTTCCTTTTCCAACTTTGCATGTGTGGTGAACTATACAGTACACACATATTGTGTAAAAAGTTTTAAAGTTAGTCTTGGCACAGTGTTTTGTACTAGAAGGGTACCCTTACAGTACACATCGTATGACTCATGCAGGCATCCATGCACTATGGTGCAAAAGTTTGAATATGACGCTTAGCAGCTTAATTATGCACCAGCGCTAGCGAGAAAGCAAGGCAGTGCCTTATCTCTGTACATATGGCGCTTTCCTGCTCTCTCCCTCTCAGGCAATGCAATGCAGCCCTTTTGGTTGTTGTGCTGCATTGTGTGAAATGTTAATAAATATACCTCATAGGGCAGTAATTGCCTCTTTGTGTTTCCAAGCTCTGCTGTCAGCAAAACATGCACAAACTCTGAGATTGTTTGGGTTAATGTATGTACTGAAGGTCTGAAAAGGAAAGGTGCAGGGACAGGAAACAGGATCATGATGAGACCCAATGGGCACAGCTCGTCTGCATCATCTCCTTAGCTCTCCTCTTGGATGAGTTGCCAGGCAGCTTTTGGCACTGTGGAAAGGAGATGAAGTGCAAGGCTGGCATAAACAATGGTTAGCAGATGTCAAGCTACAGCTTCCGCCCTGTGTGGCAGTGTAAATGTTGCATCAGCAGCAGAAAGGTCCTGTATTTCAGATTTAAAAAATACATTTCGTCAAATTTGTGATTAGTGATCCGCACAAAATGTTTGAGAATGTACGTGCCTATAGGATAGGCAATTTAGTACAGCTCGAATCCTATATTTACTGCCTGACCAAGATTAGCACCATTTCTTCTGGGGTCCAGGTGAGGCGCCAAGCAAGGAGTGCTACTTGCAAGACGGAAACACATTCAGTCTGAGCAAGAACCGGATGGGAACACATCCCATTCCAAACACGCCTGGTTTTATGTGCTTGCACTTTGGAAAGCGTATATGTTTAACTTGGAAGTTCTCTGAGTTAGTGCATGAGCTGCAGACAGCACAGCTTGGAGATAGTGAGCAGTGGGTGCTTCTCTCTAGGGGGTAGAATGTTTCGGCGGTTGTACTCCACAGCTTCACTACAACCACTGTGGTTGATTCCCACCTAGATGCCCAGGATCAACTAACCTGAGGCACAGTGGCGTAACGCAAAATGATGAGCTCTCTGCAGAATATGATGAGGGCCCATGGAGTCTCCCATATCTCTCAGATATTCACATACTTTGGGTTTAAAGGCACCCCGGAAGGTTTGGGGACACCCATGAAGTGTTGGAGGATCCCCTGCACTGCAGGGGCTGTCGGGGGGAGGGGGGGGGCCTGTGTTACCTCTCGTCTTGAAGGGCTGTTCTCTGCAGATAAAGGTGTGAATGTGGGACCCTGTACACTCTGCAAAGGGCCTTGTGGGCTCTGTCTGAAATAGAAACGAAACCGGCAAACTAAGGTAGCCCTCCTTCAGGCGTGTGAGACTGATAGCCTTCTGCACCGCATGGGCTGCGGGAGCATGCGTTACCCCCTGCTGAGACTGTCCGTGAGGGGGGATTATTTTTAGAATATTCAGGAAACGGAAACACACAAGTTCTCTAAAGTCTGTGGGAAGATAGCCCAACATCCTCCTCCACTCTGACTCAATGGTAGAGTTCCCCTTGTCAATGCTAATAAACATATTTCCCAACAATCAGTAAAACCAATCAGCAAAAGAAGAGGCTTTTTCGTGCACTTGGAAGCTCGTCAATGCTTGTTTCTTTGCCAGGATAGCATGGGTAGGTGGTTTCCATCGAGTGGAATACAGTGGAAATAGAATATGATCTTGCATCCTTAAGAGAATTGTCAGTGGAGTTGGAGGCAGATCAACATTTTACATCTTTCCTATGTAGGAAAGATCCTCCACATAATATTCCACTAGCTTTCAACATTACCAAGAAAATATGGCAGGCAACCCCCCCCTGCCCATCGTTGCTTACATGCAGTGCATTTTTTCTTGCCCCTCATATACACCTTTGAGGGGTGTAATATCATTATGTACAGAGATTTTCTCTCCCTAGCCGTCTTAGCCGAAACGTGTTCCAGCACAAAGATCTTCCCAGTTCTTCTTATTATTATTATTATTATTAATCGGGTTTTGTAAAGCGCAAACAACCCGGAGGCCTCGTAGCGCTAAGTACCGTCATACTGAAAGGAAAGAGATTAAATGAACAGATGCGTTTTCAGAGCCTTCCGGAATTTTAGAAGGCTAGGTTCACTGCGAATGGAGGTGGGCAGGGAGTTCCATTCCTTCGCGGCATTCCAGGAGAAGGAGCGTCCGCCCCATCTTGTCCGTCTGACTTTACTAACCGTAGCCAGAAAAGCAGTGCTGGATCTTAGGGATCTGTGAGGAAGATAGGGTTTTGCCAAGGAACAGATCATAGTAGGGGCATTCTTCCACATAGCTTTGTGCATAAAGCAAAGAGATTTAAATAGCACTCTAGCCTTGACAGGGAGCCAGTGCAGTTTCCTCAGGGCGGTGGTGGCTGACTCTCGTTTGTTGAGGCCCAGCAGGAGGCGAGCTGCAGCATTCTGGATCACCTGTAATTTTTTGATTGTGAGTGCGGGAGCACCCAGATATAGCGAGTTCCCGTAATCCAGACGGGACAGGATAATGGCTTGAACCATTATTCTGCGGGCTTCAAAAGGAAGAAGAGGCAGCACTTTTCTCAACATGCGCATTAGCCCAAAGCATGTGGCAGAAAGAATGGTAGCCTGCTGCATAAAGCTAAGGTTGGAGTCCAGCCAAATGCCTAAGCTCTTTATGTGGCATTTCGGTTGGGGTGTGGGCCCCATGCAAGGTGGCCAATCTGACAGAGGGCTGGGAATGGTTGGGTTACCCAGCACCATGAGCTCAGTTTTCTCGCCATTTAATTTCAAATGTGAGGTGGCCATCCATTGAGCTACCGCTACCAAACAGTTACTTAGGTTGGACGGGGAAGGGTCTGCTTGATTCATGGATACAACTAACTGTGTATCATCGGCGTAGGTTATTATATCTATGCCGAAAGAGAGCACTATGTCGGCTAGTGGCTGCATGTAAATATTAAAAAGGGTAGGGCTCAATGAAGAGCCCTGAGGTACGCCTTGATCCAGGGGCCAAACTTTGGAATGAGTAGTACCCTCAACTACCCTGAAAGATCGATTCTCCAGGAATGACTGGAGCCACTGCATGGCCTTCCCAGAAATTCCGATCTGATTGAGGCGGTGAAGAAGAATATTGGTGTTAACAGTATCGAAGGCGGCACTGAGGTCAAGCAACATAATTGCTGCAGTGCCGCCTTGATCCATTTGCTTCCTGGCTAGCTCAGTTACCGCCAGGAGGGCCGCCTCAGTTCCCAATTTTGGGCGAAAGCCCGCTTGGGAGTCATGGAGGAGATGATGGTTCTCTAGAAATTGAGTAATGGATGAATTGACATGTTTTTCTAGGAGTTTGCTGATCCACGGAAGGAGGGAAATAGGCCGATAATTGGCCATATTCCCTGGATCTAGAGTGGATTTCTTCAGCAAAGCCCTAACCTGAGCACATTTCCATGCAGTAGGTACTGAACCTGTGGAAATAGATGAGTTTAATATATTGAGAATGACAGGTTTGATAATGTTCTCGATTTTTACTAACTGATAGGGAGGGGCAGGGTCTGTAGGAGATCCGGATTTTATTTTCATCATAATGGTTGCAAGTGAGTTCTCGTCCAGCAGTGGAAACTCATCTAGTTTTGGAGTCATGATGTTAGATAAGCTGGTTCCAGTATCTTGGGATAAATTAGGTGAGCTAAATGCAGAGGCAATTTTTTGTATTTTGCTGTGGAAGTATTCGGCTTGGCTTGCACAGCGGGCCTGAGCTGTGCTCGGATCAGCAAGAACCAAAGGGATATCAACCAGGAATTTTGCTATTTGGAAGATTTCTCTAGAAGAGTTGGATGCAGTTAGAATTTTTTCCTCGAAGTATAAGGTTTTGGTTCGTTCTAAGTGAGTTGTTGTCCTAGTTCATCTTCCCTTCATATCTGAGTGGCTCCTTTCCTCTCAACCCAACCTACACCAACAGCTTGTATATATCTGAGGTCAATGGAGTATTCTGACCTTCATGCAATATCCTTTTCTTGAAGTCGATTTACGGTCTAATGCCGCCTTCTTAACTGTTGAAAGGGATACCCATGTATGGAAGCATCTGCTGCCAGCCCAGCAGTGGCTCCTCCGCTATGGCAGAGGAGCATCGCCCCCTTGCTGAAAAAACTGGAAAAATAAAATGATAATAAAACCAATTTATTATCATTTTATTTGTCTTTCCCCGCTAGAGCCAGCCAAGTCTGGGTGGGGCGGAGCCATGATGACAGCAAGGGAGAAATAGTGCAACACTGTAAGTGCACATGACGGTTTGGCCGGCCGTCTTAGGCTGGCCAAACCGTCATGCACACTTAGGTTTCTCCAACCCAGCTGTATTAGAGAAACAGCACAGACTATCAGGCACTGTGTAAGCGGCAAACCGAGCCACTCAGAGTTATCCTGGAGGTGCTCTCATGCTATTGAGAGCAGTGCCGGGATTGGGTGGGGAGCATGTGCTGGTGTCCCATCAGGAGAAGAGGAGCACCGAATCAGACGGCAGCATCGGAAGCAGAACAGGTACGTTTTTGTTAAATTCGTATTATTTCCCTAATCCACCATCCCGTCCCCACTCCCCCGCCCCCCAACTTGAGTTTTGCGGTGGCTGCCACTGTCTGTAGCTCTCCATTTCTGGGAGTCTAAAATCCATCTTGAACTTGTCACATGATTTCATTGCACCACTGTGGTATGTTACGCAACCTTTTACTCACACACAACTTATCCATGTAATGAATCCCTTATCCTGCGTTGCCTTCATGAAATTCTCATTGGAGTAAATTGGAGTGGAAGGAAAGCGGAACGATGTGAGTGACTGGGTCACCCCACTTTGTTCCAGGCCACCAAAGCAACTGGAGTCACTGCCTCGGACTACATCACTGTTGGTCGATGTTGTTTCTCCTAACAGACTAATATCGGGAAGGCAATCTTGGTGAGTATATGGTCTATAAAGCATCACTGTTTTCCGGTTTCACTGTCCCACTATTCCCTCATGTACCTCAACGGCATCCTTTGGAAGTAATTCCAGATGTTTGGATCCCCTACCCTCCCTGCCTGGTGTTGCCATGTGATCCTTGAGGCCCTTAACTGCTCTCTAGGGAGAATAACGGTATAGAGTGTCTGGAATATCCATAATGTTCTTGGTAGTGCTGTCATTTTGAGCACAGCTGACCTCAGCTGTGACAGTGTGCTATTACACTGGGCACGTAGATCCCTACACATGTTCCTCACTACAAACAGGTATTTAAGTTGTATTATTTGCGAAAGCATGAGGGCCCAGCTTGACTCTCATAGAGATATTATACTTAGATGGCCGCATCTGAGAGAACTGAGATTTTACTAGTGGCACATGTTCCTTGAGGACGAAAAAATTAAAGAGCTATGACTTCTGGAGATTTGTACTAGAGCCTGTCTGTCACCCAACAGTAGGACGGTAGCTCCTCCATCAAAAGGGGAAAAGGATCTTGCTGGGATTACCACGGAAACCTACATGTCACCAGTGTACATTGTAAGCTTAAAGTAAGGTATGCAGCCTTTACAACTAAACTTTTACAACGAACTACCATTACAACGCAACTTTTACAATGCAAACCATTACAACGCATAGCGCTGGGGGGCGCTCTAGGATAGGGAATAGGTTTAATGTACCATCCAACACCTTCCCTACTATCCACGGGGACTGGAGTTGGAATAGTAAATTAAACTATTCACTATCCAGCGCCCAAAAGCATTATGCGTTGTAATGGTATGCGTTGTAAAACCTGCGATATAAAGGTAGGCGTTGTAAAAGTATGCGTTGTAACGTCATACATCCTAATGTAATTTTGCTCCACTTTGATCCTCTCAATCTCTGTTATTTCTAATTCTGTTAGCTAGTGATTCCATAGTGAGTGCAAAGAGAAGTGGGGACAAAGTGCAATTTTCTTCATTCTACACCTCATATTGAAGGGTTTCGAGGTCAATTTATTGACACTTTGTCCATTGGCTGTTGGAACCCAGCAATGACCCTAGCACTAAAGTTGGAACTGAGCCCTCTCTTTCGGTGTGTGTTCCAGAGTTCTCAATTCATAGGATCAAAGATCTTTTCAGTGGCATAAGTGATGAGTACTGCTTCCTTAAGGAGGTGTTAGAAATAGTCTGTATCATGTAGCACCTTTTTAAGATTACCTCTCCATTGCCAAAAATGTACAAAGCCTGATTACATGGGGCGAATCAGAAAAAGTAATTACTGGTCCAATAGGCTCCCAGAACGCTTAAAGATTTTAGAGTCTAAATTCAGAAGCAATATTGACCTGAACCCACAAAATTTTGCGGGTTCCATACTTGTTTTTTGAATCACTGAAATCAAGACAATCGTTATGGTGCCCATGATCCAACCACCATGTAGGAAGGAATTAAAAATAGAAGGCATACGTAGAGCCAACACCTGCCATTTTTATTGAAACAGGGCATATATACATACAGTCCTTTGACCTTTTCAACTTCCAATCTGCTTATCTCTGCAGAACTCCCTCCTTCTTGATGAACCTTCAACATCTCTGACTGCTCAGTCCATGACCCCCTCAAGTACACGACTGCCTCAATCTCCTAAACATGTTCCCCTGCATAAAGTGCGTCATAGAAACTCTTGGACATCTGTGCTTTGACTCTTTTCTGAACTTTGACCCCTGCAATCCACCAGTTCAGCCTCTCCAGAATGCACTGTTATTGCTCTCCATTGAATTGCTAAATAGTTTCCCCCTTCTTCACCTTTCAATAAATTCCGACTTCACTTTAAAAAGTTAGAAGTGTGCCATCTCCAAGTTTGCAAAAACAACAAGTGATGGACTGAATGTGGATCAATGTCACACACTCCCCCAGTCAAAAGATCTGGGCCCAAATCCATCGTTTTTTTGCACTCCACACCACCCTGGGTTAGACAATGGCGATATGCAAATCAGCTCTGACCCTGTTGCCCCATGGGAACAGTCCAGTCCGAACTACAAAAGCCATGTCCTTCCCAGAACGGAATCAAGCATCCGAGGACCGGACCGGTTTCGAGGTAACACCTCTCTTCAGCCCGGCTAGCTTGACTCCAAGTGGTGTGGAGTGCCTGGGACCCACGTCTGGGCATCCCCAGCGCACTTAGGGCGGCAATTGCAAAAACAACAAGTGATGGACTGAATGTGGATCAATGTCACACACTCCCCCAGTCAAAAGATCTGGGCCCAAATCCATCGTTTTTTTGCACTCCACACCACCCTGGGTTAGACAATGGCGATATGCAAATCAGCTCTGACCCTGTTGCCCCATGGGAACAGTCCAGTCCGAACTACAAAAGCCATGTCCTTCCCAGAACGGAATCAAGCAACCGAGGACCGGACCGGGTTCGAGGTAACACCTCTCTTCAGCCCGGCTAGCTTGACTCCAAGTGTTTTTTTTGCATCTCCAAGTTTGCAGCCGACAGCTGCCCGCAAGTCGCTAGGATTATCCTCCAGACTTCCTGGGAAGGAGATACTTTTTGCTTCTCTCCAAGCGTTACTAGTTCAGCTTCCAGCTTTGCCAGGACAGTGGTCCTTATTTTAAACAGTCTAGAGGCAGCAGCAGTACTTTGGCCCCTCACCACTACCTCAAGGGAGTTGCTGGGTGTTCTTTTAATAATTCCATCTGTGACATCCTCAGCTACAACATTGCTTATGCGTTGTATCTACCTCTACTACCCAAGTAATATATCAACCACCCGCTGTCTTCTATGCTGTACTTAGAGGGACAGGAGGGGTGTGAGAGATCTATCACCAGGCCAGGATCTGATTTCATGATGCACCACTTTTCCTTAAGTGACATTCTGATGACAAAGTGATGATGTCTTGGTAGTCCAACTTTCTCAGAAATAGCTTTCCCTAGACATTCGGCGGACCGAAGGATTGCAGTCCCTCTCTCCCGACTTGTGAAAGGGCCACCCACTCACCAATCTATATTGCATCTTATCCTTTTTGGCTTTCATCACTAAATTTAGCTCCATCCCTTATGTGATCTCCACCTCCACTATTTCCAATATGTGCAAAGGTTTTCTTGGCCCACATTTGCCGCATAAATGGTGGAAATGGAGAATTTATGAGAGTCTATCTCGACTATCACTAACAGAAATGTACCCAGCCTGTTTTGGATGATTGTATGGGCTGTTTCCCCATCTATGTTATCCTTTCATGAACAAAAGTATTTGTGGTTGGCCACTTTGAACATGTACTACTCCAACCCTTCCTGGGGTTGGTGTGTTTCCCACACCAAGCATATGTCCCTTGCCTACTCCCACAACAGCCTCAGAATGGACAACAGCTTATCTGGAGCATTCAGCCCATTAACATTTAATGGACTTTTAATCTACCTCCACCAAAAGTCCCTGCTTAAAAACAACCAGGCAGCTCATCCCTTTGCCACCTGTGCCTGCTCCTTCCACCAGTGTCTTTGAAAGCGGTTCGACTCTCTGCCCTCAACCTCCCTTGAAATGGATGACCCCCTTGGCAACTACAACAAATGAAGAAAACTATGTCCCCCTCTTTTGCCTCTGGCATAAACCCAGATTGTGGACTCCATTATTGGAAGATTACTCCAACTTACAGGAGCCTTACATTGGTGCATGTGCCTCATGCATGAATATCCCTGGCTCTCCTCCCTTGGCTCCAACACGGCCCATAAAACCACAGAGCTCCATCCTCAAAAAAAGATAATATATCTGGCAGTCAAGCCCCACATGCTCCAAAAGGGACCACCCTGTGGGTACATTCATAACTGATTGGGATTCATATTGAATGCAGCAGTTTACAGTCGAAGTCCTCTGTTATCTCTTTCTGATCCCTTGAGACAGGGGCGGCTCTAGGCTCATGGCGGCCCTGGGCAGGGAGCGTAGGTAGGAGGCCCCAGAAGAGGGGGTCCGGGCGGAGCGCGGAGGCCAGGGAAGAGGGGGGGGGTCAGGGTGTTTGGAAGGGAAACAGAGCCGGAGGCCACCAAATCCCTGCCAGGGGCCGCCACGCAAATATGTATCCATCCTCAGAGGATTATTATATTAAGGATATATATTGGCGTAGTGGCCCCTGGGGTTTGGTGGCCCTGTGCTGGTGCACAGCTTGCACATGCCTAAGGCCGCCCCTGCTTGAGAACACCTCTAATTCATATATTGTGCTGTGATTAGTTCTCAATATCTTTTTGCATGCTCTGCAACTCTGTATTCTGCTGTTCAGTGGCTTTCATTTGTGCCTCCATCTATGCCAGTTCTTAGGACCTATCATCAATCAGGTGTTCGAGATAATCTTGTTTTCCTCATAACTTTGTAACCTCACCTACGAGGCCCTACTTTTGCAGAGCAACTTTCACTGCTTCTCTTCTTCAATGCCTCTGACACCTGTTTTACTCTGGTTTGGCCCACATCTCTTTACCAACAGGCTCCTTTTAGTGTCTACCCCTCACCAAGTCAGACAAGTGGTTGCGCTTTACATGGGCTTGCTTACCTTCAAGATTATTTTCAAGTGACAGGACTTTTACCCGATGGTTGCAGTGGCTATGGCCAGCTATTGCCAGAGTGCTGAAGGTACTCTAGGTCTAGTGGGCGGGTGGAGGCGTTCACTGTCTTCAATACGTTATCCTGGAATCTATGAGATCAGTATCAATGTCGAAGAATGCCTAATTTAGGTTTACATTGCCATGGTAGTCTGGCCAACGTACACCTAGATGAGGTACTGAACATTTCGGTGATGCCATGGAAATAGGTACTAATGAGCAGCATTATGAAGAGGGCATGCCAATGCTGCAGAAATGAATAATGTGGTAATTGACATGCTAGTACCCTGGTTCCATGAAGTGAAATTGATCCTGGATGACATGGATCTTAACCAGCTGTGGGTTTCTCCGGGGTCTACCAACTTTCCATCAAAACAGGAATATAAAGCACTCTATTGGGCCTCTGTTCACAAAGGGCTAGGGATTGCTTCAGATTCTGTTAGTCTAACAGGAAGGTTTTTGTCTCACAAATTGGACCCTCTCCTAGAGAATTATTGGGACGTCATAACTAAGCCATTAGACAGGAAGCTCTACCACCAGTTCCGAGTAGGCTCTCTGCCCTTAAGATCCTTTACCAGGAACTGGTCCAACCGAGTGAGTGATTCCTGTCCTTGGTGCACTGGACATAAGGAGAGTGTGGGTCATCTCCTATTTGTATGTCCGGCCTATCATGCCCCTAGAAGCAAATGGATAGGGCCCATATGTCGCCATCTTAAAGTCAGAGGGAGTGCAGAGGCTATATGGGCACTTCGTACCAATACCTCCGAGGTGGTGGTTGCGGCCGTAGCTAAATTCCTGGGGTGGACTTGGGTGATTAGAGCAAGATATCTGCAGACACCTTGATTTTGTCCATGTCTTTTAATTCTTAAACAGGTTTTTTCTTTTTATTTGTATTAGGTCTTTATTGTACTGTCGGGGGTGGGGGTCACGGGTCTGGCCCTCAAATGGTTCGCTTCCTTCTTGGAAGGTCGTACATTTGAGGTGTGGGAAGGCCAGGAAAAATCATCGTCAACCCCTCTCCATTGTGGTGTGCCACAGGGCTCTTCATTGAGCCCTACCTTATTCAACGTTTACATGGCCCCCCTGGAGAGTGTGGTACGGCCGCTGGGTATTAAAATCATCAGTTATGCTGATGATACTCAGCTGGTGGTTGGCCTTTCCCAGTCGGCGCACCATCCCGACCGGCTGCACTCATGTCTTGAAAAGATCTTCACATGGATGTGCAGCTCAGCCCTAAAGTTAAATGGCTCCAAGACGGAACTGATGCTGCTGGGGAACTCTTCTCCATCTTTGTCCCCCAGCAGCTGGCCAGACTGTCTGGGTCCGATGCCTCCCCCCAAGCAGGAGATCAAGAGCTTGGGGGTATGGCTGGAGCAGGACCTATCGTTTAAAACCCACGCCAAAAAGACCGCTGGCGTGTGTTTTGGACTGCTCCGCTCAGCCCAGAAGATCTTGCCCTTGCTCCCAGTGGCCACCCGAAGGCTCCTCATCCAGGGACTTATCATCTCGCGGCTGGATTTCAGCAATGCGCTATTCCTGGGCGCACCCGAATCTACCCTGAATAGACTGCAGCATGTGCAGAACGTGGCTGCCAGGCTTTTGACGGGTCTCCCTAGGCGTCAATCTGCCCGTCCAGCGTTGAGGGCATTGCACTGGCTCCCTGTGAGGGACAGGGTGAAATTCAAGTCACTCTGTATTGCCCACAAAGTTCTGCACGGAGTCGGTCCACCCATTCTGGATGAGATGGTCCAGCCCTACAAGGCCTCTCGTTCACTTCGCTCTGACCACCAACATCTTCTTCAGGTTGGCAGGGTGAAAAAGGCAAGAACTGGTGGCAGAAGGTTCTCAATAAATGTGGCTTCCTTGTGGAACTCATTGCCCTTACATCTGCGCTCGGAGGCTAGTCTTCTTCGTTTCCGTAAGCTTTTAAAAACTTTTTTGTTTTCCGTTTAATCCCTGCACCTTTTTAGTAGTGTTATGTTCTGGTAAGCGCTGGGATGCCTATTGGTAACCAGGCGCTATACAAAACTCAGAATAATAATAATAATTCTAATATTAGTGCTGAAATGCTTTTCGAAATCTATGAAATTGTAAATTGTAATTGTGATGTTTTTTTTTTTTTAAATCAATTTCTTAACAACATCATGTATGCTCAATTTCTATTGCTTTTAATTGTCTTTTATGATATAAAAATCGAAATAAAGACTTTAAAACCTGACATGCTAGTATATTAAGCAGAGCCCTGGGTATTTGATAGGCTTGCTAATTGAGGATTATACCAAGTGCAGCACCCAGAAGTACTTCAGCACCATCCTGATATTCTGCAGTATTTAGACATCTCTGGAATACAAGTTAAAGGTACCAGTCTGCTGATACGAAAGCCACATGTTATTTTCATTAATTCTTTCTCCCTTTGACACTGGTATCCTGACTTGCTCTTCCTTCTTCTGTCTCTCTTTTTAGATCTGGTGTTATCCAAGACCTTTTTGATTCTACTAAAATTAAATGTATAGTAAATTTAATTATAAATAGTTTAGCCAATCTTTTTCATTCCATGGCCAATTATCAGGTCATTCACATTTTTCCTTGCACCCACTTTAGCATACATCATAGGCCTGGGTCAGCCCACATCAGCCATTGGCTATCTCTACCGTGAGTGACAGTATATTTCCCTTTCACAAGCAGCACATCCACACACAAAGCAGCTCTCTTCAGTGCCAGTGGTTACTGTGGCAATGTGTACTTTTTCAGACCCAAAAAGTACTTTAGGTTTTAGCCAATATATTTTGTTAAGACTAATGAGGGTCCAGCAACTTCCTGAACAATCATTTTCTTTTTTTTAAAAACAAGAGAAAACAAAAAAAGCATTGATAAAGCAAACGCTTGTTTCTCTCTTGGTCTGCATCGAAGTCTGATGAAAAATAAGTCCCCCAAAATGAATACTGATGCCTACCACCTGCAATCTCCGGCACAAATTAAGCACCCCTTTAAGACCACGCATGCACAATGTGTACGCATGAACAGGCCACTCTGCCAGTAACAGGCTCATTCCGCTCCACCATCCTTATAGGACTGCGTTTCAGCGCAGGTGAGGGAGGATTCTTTTCTGCTGCGCACTTCCTCTGTGACCTGCTCCTCCAGTGAAACGTGTCATGATACAAAACCTAGATGGCGCTATGTATAGCTCATTGTAACACAAAGCCGGGACTGTAATGGGAGTGGAGTGTGTTTCCGCTTCTCATTTATGCATAGTAGAGACAGAAGCCCTTCAAAGGCGATTTCCCTCGGGCTCCTGAAACACGGCGACATTGCACAAATCCTCTTGGTCATGTGAGTGCGACGGGCTAAATTTAGCTGTGAGATGAAAATACAAGGCCATTAACAAAGGTTCCAGCAGACGTTTGCAAAATGCCACCCCTTTGGCAAGAACAACCAGTTCTGTATCTGATGCTGAAATACTTGCGACAATTTTTATTTCCTGAAGGTGTACTACTCTAGCCTCAGCTGTAACAATCTCACAAAATTACCTTAACCATAAATAATTTTAGGACCCTTTTGTGTGTAATGCGGTACTATCGCTGCAGCAATAAAGGGTGGCATTATGGTATTTTTTAGCACTGTGGTAAAATGGAACATTTTAATATTAAAGTTACACTGCTCTCCTCAGCAGTATTGAAGCATCAGAAATGGTACTACTGTCCCCTTAGGGCAAGTTACGTAGTGAGTGTGAGTAGGAAGGGCCGGCTTTAGCGCTGGGGTCTCCCGGCGCGGAAATCTTAGTTGGCGCCCCCAAGGACCCCCTTGTCCACATATTCCCTCACTAGCACCCTCCAACAGTGCCCCTCATCTCTCTATAGCCCCTCTCTCACATGCATTCCATTTGTTTTATAGCGCTGGTTGGGGTTGGCTTTACTAATAAGAATGTATTTCCACCCAAACGAGCATTAGGAATAGATAATGAAAGAGAGGAGGAAAAAAGCGTCCTAACCTATACTATGCAGTCTGCATGCAGCTTTCTGGTGACAGTTCATAAGTCACTTCTATATTAGGATTGTAACTTATGAATTGCAAGAAACAAAAGGTCTGTGTGACAGAAGGAGCAACCCACTGAGCTATCCACATAAAATACACTTCTGTGATCTGCATCACACACGTTGTTTCTCCGCTACATTATAACTTTATTATGAAAAACAATGGACTGGAATGCTACCCAAAACTTTTGGCATCGGTTTAGACTATTTGCAAGTATTCCACACATCATCTTTTGTATATTTGATGTAACACCCTAATTGGCCAAATGTATGCCCAGATGTGGGTCCCTAGTTCACTGTGCCGTAGGATCCAAGACAAATTTCACTGACAACACCAAAACCAGTTTTGAGTTGCTTATGCTCCCTTTTGGAGGGTGCCTTGTCTAGCAGTTAGGGATGGAGCGTTCCTATGAGGAGCAGGATAAGTAATGATCTACATAAGGCAGACTGTCTAGAGTGGGACAGGTGGTAAACAGTGATGGGTTGGATTGTTACCCAGAGTGATTGCCAGTGGTTTAGTCTATTTACAAGCATTCCACCCATCACCTTTTGTATGCCTGATTGGAGGTGTGCCTATGGAGGTCTGGCTGAATCCATTCAAGGGTGTGTGATAGTGTAAAAATAAATGGTAGAATAGAACTACATTTTCATGTGTCAAAAATAAACCTTTAGCATCCATGCTTTCTTAAACACATCTTTTCACAGAAGGGGACTGCATTAGCACTCTCCTGAAGACATGGTAATACATGGATCACTTAAAGTGATCTTTATTATGCATATCCTAATCTTGCTCATTCCTTTCATTTTGAAATGAAGCATGACACCTCACCGACGGACCTTTTGAAACCCTTGGTTTCATATACAGAAGTATGATGTCTCCATCTTTGTTCCTCTGCATGGTTTGACTCTGCCTCTGCTGCTCACTCATTTTATGGTTTGTTGCAGACCCAGTGGTTGACCAGATCCGTGACTATCTTTTTTTGTTAGTAAACCCATTCAGCCTTCAATTGGTGTGTTTCTAGATTTTTGTTTTAACAAGGGTTATTCATAGATTATGGGTCCCTTGTGAACATTTCTGACTCACTGAAAATTAATTAGAAGATGTGCATCTATTGAATATGGTTTCGGAATCCTATGTCTATATTTTTGCCCTAGTGTAAAAATACCTCTGTGATTTACACTGGCAAAATCTCTGCTGCATTTACTCAAAAAGCAAAAACGGTGCAAAGGGATTTACTCACTTCTTGTATGTGAACGTGGATTGTTAAGAATTCTCACACATTTTGTGAAATAACCTACGTTTGTTAGTTTAAGACAACTAAGGCCTTGGCACCCATTTATCGTTACATTTTAGTTTAACATTTGATCAGAGCTACTATTTGCTTTATGTCATAATAAAGACCTGTAGATCTCACTAGCAGAAGAAATAAACTCTAGTAGCTGTGTAAGCAGAATGTACCTATCCATTGAAGAAAGACACACTGTCCCAGACTGTGCTATCTACTATGTAACATTGTATGTTCTGAGAACAGAAGCTGAGAACACCCCAAATCCATATTGGAATCCGGAGAATATCTTCAAATGTATCCTGTTGCAACTGTTGCTTCTTAATTCCTATTGGTTATGAGCAAGAGAACTGTGTACTAATGTAGTAGATGTATGAAGTCTTTGTCCAAAATACTATTGAAGAGTGTGATTTCTCCACGTATTGAGGAGATCCTTTCCCCATTCTATGAAGGCGATTCTATGCTAGAGTTGAAGTTGAACTTTGCCAAGCCATGTGTTTATTGATTTAATGCTTACCGATGCTAACGTTGATGGCCCAGCTTTCTGTACCTTATATTGAAATGTATTGAGTAAAGACCCTTTGGCTGTCAGCAGTTTGGAGAAATACTTTGCTCTTGTCTGCTGTGATGTTCTACATTAGCTAGGTAAGAGGGGCGGATCTAGTGGGGAGCATCAAATTCAGGGAGGAACTACACTGCTCCAGATCTGGTGCCGGCGCGCTAAAGAAAGTAAATAAATGTATGGGTTTGCCCGCTGACATAGTGCTACATGCTAACATTTCTGCTACATGCTAACCTAGAATGCAATTTATTTACTGTACATCTATTCAGTATACTGATTCTTTTCATGTATCTGGCAGGAATCCAATAATGAGTTACCAGCCTGCAGTTACAGCCGTGAGGGTGAACAGCTTCTTCCTTCACCACTTCTGCCTCCATTCCAGCCGTGAGGTGAACGTCTCATCGGCTCACTTTCCACCGGGCCATGCCGTGAGGGGAACGGCTCCTAAGGATTACAACTTCCAGCGGGCGCTGGTCGGCGCTTGTAGATCGCGTCATCGCGGCGCCAGGAGGCGAATCAAATAGCGAGCAGGCCTTCCGCAGCACGGGACGGCACTCACCAGCCTGCAGTTACATCTGTGAGGGGAACGGCTTCTTCCTTCACCACTTCTGCCTCCATTCCACCTGTGAGGGGAACGGCTCATCGGCTCACTTTCCACCGGGCCACGCCGTGAGGGGAACGGCTCCTAAGGACTACAACTCCCAACGGGCGCTGGTCGACACTTGTAGATCGCGTCATCGCGGCGCCAGGAGGTGAATCAAATAGCGAGCAGGGCTCCCACAGCGCGGGCATGCCCGGGCCAAGGGCGGGCCCATCTGAGCCCGTCCGAGACAGTAAGAGGCAGGGCTGGGCCATTCCCCTAAGATTTCCATTTTTCCCCTTCTTCCTATTGGGGCCAATATTGTATTTAGTGTAACTGTCTTGCTAACTTCCTTTCTATCACTGTGGCTGGTGATCGCCTAACATGAGTAAGCTAAAGTACACTAAAGGTTCAAATGTTACTGGGACACTAGATACATTTCTCCAAAGGGCGGAATCATGCCTGATAAATGAAATTAAATTGACAGAACGTAGGCTCTCCTTAACACCCCAACCCTCCCTGAGCAGACTCTCCACTACACCGGTACTTAGGGATCTAGCTACGATACGATAATTAACAACGAGCCATTATCTTTACCGCCAAGCACCAATAGAGGGCAAAAGGCCACTTGCAAGCTAAACTACGCCACCGAATCCGCTTGAAGTAAAAAGAAGGGCAAAATCACCTTAAAACAGAGCAACCTCACAAAGAGGGTAAATGGGAACAAGGTGAGACCCAATAAGGGTCCCTCGACTAACACTAAACAGAGCATGACTGTTAAACCTGTTGATAATGTACTCAATGGGAACTTTTGGGGTAGACTTGAGACAATGTTGTCAACTTTCTTGGAACCCATTATGCTAAAGGTAACAACCGTAGTAGCCAGACTCACAAAAATATAGGAGATGGTTGGTAGTACATCCCCAGTAAGATCGATAGCTAATACTAACTTAAACTAACAAAATCTGTCCAATAGGGGAGTGGGCATGGTTGCTGCCCCAACTACCAGCTCGAAAGCTACTGATCAAACATCAAATAGGAGTAATAACTCCCATACAACTTCCTCTAAAGTAGGGAATCCACCTGCCAACGCTCGCCAACACCTTAACATAGATAGACCCGCAATGATAGCTCCCAGTAATCCCGTTGGCTCAGAAAGGGGAGCACAGGCTGAAGGGACAACATGTGGAAATAAAGCAATTAGGAAGGGGAGAGAACTGCAAGAACAGAAAGACCAGTTCCATAGTCCACCATTTAATTTACACCTGCCCCCAGAAGTGACGCTGCGTATGCTAGTTCTGGCGAATGTCCCTCCTCTAACTAACAATACATTTGAACACTGGTCGACCTTAAAGAATAAGTCCCTCCACTTTTTAACCAGAAGGACTGGTTTAAACAAACCCCATTTCTCAGATTTTAAAATGGCACGCAGGATTGGGTGGGTCAGTCCCTCATTCAAATCTTTCCGTGGGGACTGTGTTGTACTAACCTTTAAATCACCCTCACTGGTGCATACAATCCTAGAAAGGGGCAACAGTGGACCTTCCAATCTCAATGATATAAACATAGTACCACTGGGATATTTCTACCGCCCATTATATTTGCCATCACATCAGGGACCTTATCATGAGAGAGATAATTACTCTAGACTAAGGCAGTCTATACATCCTGTCCCAGTTTGCAATCGCTTCGATCCCCTGAATTCCGTGGAAGATAATGATTGACTGGATTCCTGGTTTCACGTATCATGTAATCATGTAACCAGTAGATCAGAATACAGGAGTCATCTTGGGTCGAATTTAAAGAGTAATGACTACGCTAGATGCGACCATCAAGTTAGTAACGATAGTGTACTGGTTCAAGGGCCCCTGAATTTGAATACGGAGACACAGGGTGACTGCCATGATATCCCAAAAGTCTCTCTTTTAACTAGTGATCCAAATGTACGTTTGGTTGTTAACAGTAGACCGGAGGCATATGGATCAATGGGCTTACAAACGGAGGCTCAACGTAACCCACAGGGCACTCTATCTGTCCCCTCTCCATCCACACATGTAAATGATGATTTATCCGGGTCAGTAATCCACTCTTGTAACCGCCCTTCTGATGTTAAACCTCCCCTCTGTAACATAGCATCATGGAATATTGCTGGGATCCGCTCTAAGTTAAACATCCAATTGTGGTGGGAATTTATTTTACAATTCGAGGTCCTATGCTTTCAGGAGACCTGGTCCAAGGAAGCGATCCACCTAAATGGATACAGGACCTACCACACCCCGGCAGTTAATGTTCAGAGCGAAAGGGCCAAGGGTGGCTTATGCACGTACATATCCAGCGGTCTGAATATAAAAAATATCACGATGCTTGCTAGTGACGATCATTATCACCTCGTTAGAATGGATTTCAACAAATCATCATCTATAGTTCTGGCCAACTTCTACAATAATATTCCTCCTGGGAAAGTGGGCACCATTGTAAGATACATGCTCAAAGAGTTGAGATCAGTAGGTAAAACCATGAGTAAAGCCACAACACTTATATTAGCAGGGGATTTTAATTGTGCGCTATGCGAGAATGCTGGAGATAACTTGTGTGGAGGTTTAGAAGAAGAAGGAGTATGCTCATCTCATTTCAGGCATACTGCTGTGGGGGAGATGTTAAAGGAACTTATTTTTAGCCTTGATTTGGGATTTGCCAATGAAATATGGCCAAAACCAGCCATGGACTTTCAACGGTAGGGGCCTCTACTCCACTATAGATTATATTGTAGTATTAACCAACCATGCACAAAGTTTACATTCTGTTTGTGTCTCAGAGAACTCACTTAGCAACCATTTTCCCCTTTGTCTGACCACCATGTTATCCCCGAGTACAACCTCTAGACTCAATGTTAATAATGATCGGCTGTTAGAAAATATATCCATTGGTAGTAGCAACGGGTACTCTCTTTGATGGACCATGGTAGATCATGCTTCCGTAACTAAGGCAGTGGTAGTTAAATGCAAATCATACATAGAGGCATGCTTGACTGAAACAGCTCCCCTGATATAATTTTAAGCTCCTTTATGGCAATAACCACTGCTATAAGAGAGTCCCTTACAAGGCGCAAAAAGAGTAATAGCTCTCAGAAAGGGTGGTTTGACACTAGGTGGACTAAAGCTTACTGCCAGCTAAAGAAGGTACTTCATGAAATCCAGAGAAACACACTGGAAATAAAGCTAGCTATAAGGGACAGGAAAAACACATTAAAGAAGGAGGTATGGGAGGCTCTTCATGTGGCCTCAACATCTAGAGACATGGCGGCCTTCTGGAAGGTACGAGCCGACCATGTGTGCAACACCATTTCTGACGCCCTTAATCGCTCCAAAACACTGTTCAAGATGGTGAAAGAGCTTGCGGGATCCAAAACATTAGCCATCCCTCCAGATCTAAACAAACAACAATGTGACACATTGGCTAAATTTTTTACACAAAAAGTCGACAAAATCTACCAAGGAATTGAGGTAACACAGAGAAGCTGCCCTCCCTTGGTAACTTCTTTATTGACTCCATCTACTCATAATTGCATTAGCAATTTCAATCTACATGCCCCCCTGAACCCTAGAAGTAGTACACTGAATAGTTGGCCCAGGCTAAACACCACGACTTTAATTAAATTACTTAAGGCTATTAAATCTGGATCTCCAAACGATCCTTTACCTTGCTCCATACTCAAAAAACTCTGCCCTCAATCACTGGACATTATCATGAATCTCCTTAACACCTCCCTACAGGAAGATACTGTGCCAACTGATTGGAAACATGCAATGATCCATCCCCTACTTAAGAAGGCTGGCACTGACCCCATTCAACCTTCCAATTTTAGACCCATTTCCCTAATACCAGTATTATCCAAAATTCTGGAAAAACATGTACATCAAACTCTTACTGAATTTGTTTCGGCTCACAACTTGCTACCCCCTTACCAATCCGGTTTTAGAGCTGGATTCTCAACAGAAACCACTCTATTAGGAGTCACAGAAAATATTCGCTTCCAGCTGGATAAAGGAGAGACTGTGGCCCTTATACTCCTGGATCTAAGTGCCGCATTCGATACGGTATCACACGCAGTATTAATTAACACACTTCGTTTATTAGGCATCTGTGATTCGGCACTAAACTGGCTCATTTCATTCCTGACGGATCGTACCTTCCAAGTTTTTTCTCAATCCGCTTGCTCTGGCACGCATGTCTTCAAACATGGTGTCCCCCAGGGCTCAATACTTAGTCCGCTACTTTTTAATCTGTATATGAGCCCTTTGGCCAAGGTGGTGGAGGCCTCAGGCCTTTTAATGTACTCATATGCCGACGACTCCCAGTTGATCTTTTCTCTCTCTTCTGAGAATGATGAAACTTCCTCCTCACTCAAAAGAGGTCTCACCAAAATAGCAGGATGGATGCAGGGTAAATTTCCTCAAATTAAATGGGGAAAAAACCGAGGGTATTCTTCTAGGCAAAAATAAAAAACTTGTGGGGCCCCCATCATTGGCCTCAGGAAATGGGCACGCTTCCCGTCCCAGTCCCACAGGCGCGTAACTTAGGCATCATCATTGATGACTCCCTTAACATGCGCCAGCAAGTTGTAAAAACATCGGCCACATGTTTTGCCATTTTAAAATGGCTAAAGAAAATCTGCTGGATGCTGCTTGAGTCTACTCAGAAAACTGTAGTCAATGCCTTGATTACTTCCAGGATTGACTATGGTAACGTGCTTTACTTGGGCTCAAGGGAAGCAACCATCCGCAGACTACAAGTTTTCCAGAATTCAGCAGCACGACTGCTATGTAAAATGTCCAGAACCACTCCCACTACCCGGTATCTTCGTGACCTTCACTGGCTCAAGGTCAAAAAGCGAATCAAATTTAAAACACTCTGCCTAATGCACAAAATCCATACTGGCACGGCTCGAAAATATCTCCACTCACTTGTTCATCCATACTGCCCATCTCGCACTCTTCGTTCTTCTACACTAAAAAAGTTTGCCATCCCCAAATTTAAGCTCTCGCACATGGGCGGCAAATCCTTTTCCTATCTAGGCCCTGTGCTATGGAACTCTATGCCCTTCCAGATTCGTAATGAGACGAATCATACGAATTTCCGTAAAGCTCTAAAAACCTGGTTATTCAAAATTTAGACATTCCCCCTGACCTTAGCCTTACGCTATTATCATCACAAATCGCGCCGGGAAACTCTTTGTGAGTAGCTGTTGTGCACTACAAATGCACAAACTAAACTAAACTAAGATAATCCGGGCACCATTTTTAACCACTGAGATTGGCCCGTCAATTGAGATAGTCATAACGGAAGAGCAGTGGATTGGGCACTTTGCCCAAGTGTATTAGGGTGAGGGAAACCCTGAGGGAAAGGGTCCGGCTGACACAGCGGATATCCAAAACTACCGGGTGCAGGGCTCAAATCATCCCTCAAACCACAAGGAACTAATGTTCACTTTGAAGGAAGTGGAGCGAGCTCTAGATGCAAGACAAGGCGGTAAAGCACCTGGTCCGGACGGGGTCCTTGTGGATATGTTTCAATCAAACATTTCCTTGTGGGGGCCGCTGCTGGTCCAGGTGCTTAACACCAGCTGTAGCACTGATTTTCTACCCACTTGGGTGGAGTCTACTATTGTGCCCATCAGGGGCACAGGCACGATCCAGGTTGTTACAGGCCAATCTCCCTGCTGGATGCCATAACAAAGGTAGTGGGTAGAATTGTTCTGGAACACCTTCAGGACTGGGCTGATGAGAATTCTGTCCTGTCTGACCTTCAGTATGGCTTTCGGAATGGCGTGGGGACTGTTAAACAGGGCATAAACCTCTCCCTCATGGTAGGGAAGTACACTAGAGCAAAAAAAGGGAATCTTTTTCTAGAATTCGTTGACCTCACAGCCGTATTTGACTGTGTGCGCCTCACTAAGCTTTGGTCAATATTAGAAGGCCTGGGGGTTGATGTAAATATTAATTATTTTCTTAAATGTTTTTACAGCAATGCCAAGGCCTGCGTCCACTGCGGATTGCAGGGCGAGCGCTCAGCTACATTTCCAATTAGGAGCGGAGTTAGGCAGGGTTGTGTCCTGGCTCCGTTCCTTTTTAACCTGTATATAAATGGATTGGGTAAGGCTCTTATTAAAGACAACCAGGACTTCCCCCTGGTAGCTGGCCGCCCCATCCCAGCCCTTCTATACGCAGACGACGCAGTGCTGATGTCCCGCACACAAGTAGGCCTACAGCACGTTTTGGATAGTTTCTCCCTTTTTATGTAAGACTTAGGCCTTCAGGTAAACTCTTCCTAAACTTTTATTATGCACTGCGGCTCCGGAATAAAGAAATGCAAATATATGTATGTGACAGGACAAAAGATTGGGGTCACAAAGAACTTCTCTTATTTGGGCATTCTTTTTGCCCATAATGATAGCTGGGTGCAGGCAACTGCAGCAAAAAAAATTTGCACTTTTACGTACTACCTCTGCTCTTACTGCCTTTGCAAAAAAATGAGGTAAACACCCCCCAGAGGAGCTTATTAAAATTTATAAAGCCAAGTGTGTTTCAGCTGCAGTGTATGGGAGCAGGGTTTGGGGCATGCGAACCCACTACCAATCCAGAGAGTAGAGAACTCCTTCCTAAGATACATCTTATTGGTCCCGAGTAGTACCTCAGCTTGTATCTGTCACACCGAGCTAGGTCTACCTTTTATTTCAGATCTAATCAGACTCAAGCCTGTCCTGTTATGGCACAGACTCTGGACTAAAATTGATGTCCAATTGAACAGGGACATCCTTCTTGACATTTTAAAACTGGAAGGCGCTATGAGGATTCCATGGTTAAACTATGTTCAACATTTTCTGAAGGATCGTGGCCATTTAGACTATTTTACATATCCTAGTACAATCGGGGCAATAACAAGGAAGGAACTAAAGCATGAGGGTATTCTACATCTGGACACTATCAGAATGTCATCTGAGATTTTAAAACCCACAGTCCTGCGCAATCAGATGGTTTTAACAACTTTTAATATTCAACCCTACCTAACTTTTGTACCTAGTGGTTATGATAGATTTCTTTTCATTCGTTTTAGGTTGGGGTATTTTCACAGACTGGTTACTTTCCCTACAAGGAACGACTGGTCTCAAAACCTCCAACTATGCCCCTGCGATAATACTTCCCCACAATCCACGATACATGTTACTTTTTTCTGTAGGTTTTACTCTGCACCTAGGAGCTCTTTACTTGTTCCTATTCTGAAAACACTGCGGGCTACGTCAATGCCGTCCTGCTTTTCTGGCTCTCCAACATTTGGAGAATGAGCACACTGTTTTTCGAATAACATTTTTCCTGAAAATCATTTTTAGTTTAAGAAAATAACAGTGTACCTAATTGCTTTTAATGAGTTATGGATTTTAAAAAAAACTTACTGTATGAAGTCTTTGTATATTTAATATCTTTTTTTTACTTTTTATGAATGTAATTAATAATGAAATTATGTCTGTATGAATTGTAAGATTGCTTTTAACTCTGAGCTTTTATGATTGTGTGTTCATTCAATCGAATAAAGTCTTCTTTGACTTGACTTGAGTTCTTCTGGTCTATGAGGGATTTGGAAAAACAGACATCCTGCCATATAGACAGATATATCATAAACAAAATATAAACTGCACAAAAAAAATCTTCCCCTCAAAAACATAACAAATACAGATTAACACTCATTAACACTCTTTAACCATGCCAGTAGATAGAAGAGTGTATACTGAAAAATACTCCCAGTGATGTGGTTAAAGTATGGAAACTGAGACAGGACTGCAAATAATATACTTCCTGTTTGACTCAAGAGCTCTCCTCTACATTCTCTGCACATCTGTGTCAAGCCCATGGATGAGGCTGATTGAATTTTCTGCTAAGGGTAAGAGGTTGAAAGGTTTTAGAACAGGGCCCAGATAACAAATGTGTTTTACTAATGCTATTACATGTGCATGTTAGTAACTAAGGCAGTGCATGGTGCTAACTGCAGACTGGGGGACAAGGCAGTAGGCCCGATCTGTGAACACTAATTAAAGTATCGACAGGCACTTTGGATACTTATATCTGCTAAGGCCACAAGTGACTTTAAGCCCTTTTATTTATATCCTCAAACCGCGCCCAGCCCTCTGATTGAAAAGTGAATACAAAGTATTGAAGAGGCCGGGTGATCTCTACATCCCTCCCATCTTTTAGAAATATGGCATCTACATATGTACATCAGTCTTTTATGCGCACATAAAGCCCTTTATCCTCTGGCTAGGGGTAGGGTTTGGATGAAGACAGTATCGCCTTCCTCTGGCTGTTTCTCCCGCCCCAGTTTCGCTGATCGCCACGCAGTACCTGGCCAGCATGGAGTGATCGCAGCTTCTTGGTGGTACTCTGATAGCTGAGTAGATGTAATACTATCATTCGGACCCAGACTTTCTTTTCCTGCACTGCCTGCCTCTGGGAGAGGTGACTTCTTTAAACCAGGAGACATTTCTTACCACCATGTGTGCCCCTCGTTGTACGGTGGTCATGGTGACATCGATATTGACGACCTCCCACACTACAGGCTCATAGAGGGTTCTAAATTTCCACCAGGGTTGTGATCCTTCCTGACAACTTTTGCACCGATCTGAAGGGTGGGTTCTCTAGCCCTCCAACGCTGGCTTGCTTTGTTATTCATTGTCTGTCTTCTCCTCTGGGTTGCTTCAACATCAAGCTCAGCCAGTTGTCATCCCGGATCCGTTGGAATGATGTCCTGGGAGTGCTCTTGAACAGTAATGCTACCAGGGCACAGTTTGTCGTGCTGTGAGGCATCTGCCAGTAGGCTCGTAAGAATTGGTGAAGGCAGCACTCCAGATCTTCTCTTTGGTCGACCCCAGTGTGAAGGGACCTGTTGAGGGCTTGCATGAACTTCTCCACTTCACCATTTGCTTGCGGCCACCGATGGGTGATTCTTCGGTGATGGATGGCCAGTTTTGCCTGCAGTCTTGAAATTCCTGGCTGTGGAATGGAGTCCATTGTCCGACCTCATCTCTTCAGGCAGTTCTAACAGCGCAAAGCTCTTCTCCAGAACTGGTCGGACATGTGAGAATGCCATGGAGGGCACCAGCTCCACCACTCGGAATTTTTAGTAAGAGTAAATCATGTGGTGCACCTGTCTAGGCTCTATCTCAGTTCATTCCTGACTGACCATAGTTGTTGTCTATTGTTTCGCTCCTCCAGCATTAGTACCCTGGGTTCTTCCAGAAAGTGATGCCACTGTCACTGTGCTTAGGCCTCCTTTACTTTTATTATCCCCCCGTCTTCCTTTGATGCGTCACAATTTTTCTTCTAATGTTATGGCCTTGGGACATGCATTTTCCACTGTCATTTGTATGAATCCTTCTGTGTTCTCGTCCTCCACCTCTCTTTGATTGCCTTCATCTGTAGCGGGGTGCCGGGACAGATAGTCAGCGGAGTTGTTAGCTCCAGGCTGATAAATGATCTGAAAGGTGTACGCCTGCAACTATACCGCCCATCTCTCAATCCTTGGAGGGGCAAGGTGAGAAGTACCAGTGAATAGTGGGATGAGCTGCTTATGGTCTGTCACCACTTGGAAGCCATGGCAGCACAGATAGAGGTGAAAATGATGGCAGGCCCACCTTATCGCTAATGGTTCGTGTTCAATTTGAGCGTAGCGAGTCTCAGTGGGCAACAGTGCCCGACTAGCAAATGCTACAGGTGTCCACTCCCTTTCCCTGTTTTCATGCAAGAGCACCGCTCCTAGGCCCACAGGGCTGGCATCAACTACCAGTTTGCTTCCTCTCCGAGGGTGGAAGTATGCCATGGTGGCTTTGAAAAGGAGAGCTCCTTTGATTGATCTGAATGCCATGTCCGCTTCTAGGCTCCAGATCTTTGGCATGCTGCTCTTTGTAAGGTACTGTAGAGGTTCTGCCATGGTGGCGAGGTTTGGTATGAACCTTCCACAGTACATCGCCATTCCCAGGAAGCTCCACACTTCTGTCAGGTTCTGGGGAATGGATGCAGCTCATATTGCTTCTGCCTTCTTTAGATCAACCTTAGGACCTTCCCTCGAGAATATGTATCCGAAGAAGTCAATTGAGTTCTGGTAAAAAGAGCCTTTTCTCTTGTGTACTGTAGGGCCATAATCTGCTACCCGATGGAGGGTGGCTCTCAGGTGAGCGTGGTGATCCTCTAGGCTCTCTGAGTATATCAGGATGTTGTCACTTAAATTTATCACAGTCACCAGTCCAGAGAGACCCTTCTTGATCGCATTCTGGAAAACGCCAGCTGCTGAAGAGACACCAAATCTCAGACTATTGGAGTGCCGGAGGCCCACATGTGTTGAAAAGGTTATGATGTATCAACCCTCTGGGGCAAGTTCGAGCTGGTGGTGTCCAGAATTAAAATCCAATTCAGATAACCAATTAGCCCTGTTGAGATCCTCCACAATGCCATCCATCGTTGGAGTAATGTGTCATTCCCTGCTAATGGCTTGGTTGGGAAGCCTCATGGCCACACACAGGCGCATCGCACCGGGCTGTTTCGGTTTCAGTGCTATGACAAGAGGTGAGACCCATAGTGTGGGGCCAGACACCTTCTTGATGACTCCCTGTTTTTCTAGGTCTTGCAGCTTCTGCTCGAAAGCTGGCCTCAGATGGAAAGGTAGCCATCGGTTTCTTGGAGAGGTGGGTTGGACTGAGTCATCTATGTGTAATTCGACTTGCTGCCCGTTCAACTTGCCCAGTCCCTGGAACAGTTGTGGAAACTGTTCCAGCAGTGCATCAGCGTGGGACTCATGTATTTGCTTTGCAAAGAAGACCTGCTCAAGATCCCCTGCAGTGTGGCATTCAAGGAACCTGCCTTTCCTGCTCTCGGTCACATGGAATTTTGCCAAGTTGGATATATCTTCACACTGGACGCCCACTTCAATCGTTCCTCGTAGTGGTATGGTCCATCCATAGGTGCATATCTTTGCCCGACTGGGTGTTAGAGGAGGTCAGGGTATGAGTCTCTTGTACTGCTCTGAATCCATCACATTCACAGACGTTCCTGTGTCTATGAGGAGGATCAGCTTCAGTCTCCTGTTGAGCACTTGCCCTGTGATGGGAGCATGTCTCGGCATCCACTGTGTCTTCTAGCATGAGTTGACACAGCGTGGTGGCATTTCTTCTGGAGTATTTGGTCACAGGTCATGGCTTATTCTGCACACCTTCGCAAAGTGGTTGGCCTTTTCACACTTTGAGCAGACTTTGCCTTTCACAGGGCACACCATGGGGGTCTTATGTTCCAGGCCACAGTTGCCACAGCTTCTGGCCAATGACCACGTGTTCTCATTCTGCTGTGCAGGCCCTAGATGTTTCTGTATTGCGTCAACTGGCTCTTCCTTCACACACGGCATTTTCGGTGCAGCTGTAGCATACCCAGGCTTTCCCAGAGCTGCGACCATCACTCCAGCATGACTGCTGGATAGTTCATGTGAATGTGCCAGTATTAAGATCTCGTCGAGTGATATGGCAGGTTGTCTGAGTATTAGTCGTCGCAGCATCGCCGACTTGTAGCTTTGTATTATCTGTGCACACATCTCCTCATGTTGCTTCTTTCCAGTGCACATGCGGGCTAGTTTGCTAAGGCAGGCATAGAGCATGTCCACAGACTCGACATCCAACTAGTTGGCCTGGTGCCTCATAAAGCCTTCTTAGTGTGGATTGAGTTGTGAATCGAAATGCCTGTTCAGGGCGGCAACTGCTGCATTGTAGTCAGAGTCATCTCGTGTGTCTAATAGGGTATTGAATAGTTCATACAGTTCATGACCCCCAAAGTGCATTAACAGCAATCTCATCACTGCCCCATCAGTCTCCCTCGTGGCACAGAAATAATGTTGTAGCCACCCAATCCACTACCTCCACCTGGGTTGGCATTGGCTGGATCCGACAGTGGCCTGAAAGAGGGTATCAGAGACACTGAAGCATGGGCATAAGGTGCAGGAGGCTGCTGTTGTTCACTCATTTCTTTACCTTCTTGTTACTATTATTTATTTATTTTCTTCCTTTTGTCTTTGATGCGTGGGTGCGCTGTGGGAGATGTAGTTCACTGTGTTGTGGCTATGCTGCTCAGTGATTGGCTGACTGCAGAGTAAATACCCACACAGGGGGTTAAGACAGTTCACAGTAACTATGTGTGATTGTGAGGATGACAGGCACACTCATTTTATTCGCCTCACAGGGCAGTGGTAATCACACTCAGGTCAGTCTTCAGGCCTCCAGGGTTCGAGTACAGGCTGGCAGAGAGCTTCTTGCTCCTTGTATCCTAGAGCCCCTCCTCTGTATACCCTGATCACCGCTTGTGGACCTTGTGAGCCACGGGGTGATGTCAATGACTTCCAACCGGGTGAGTGAAGGCCTCAGCAGGCCTCACCTCGGGGCATGATCCGGGCCTCAGGGTTGCTTCTCCTCTAAGGGATGGAACTCCACATGCCTTCTTGGTGCCAGGCAGGGAGGCATGTGACCAGCAGGCACAGGTAGAAATCGTTTCTACCTTAAACCCGAACACCACTTCAATGACCCACTCCCCGCTAATTGCCTAGCTGCCGCCGCCCAGTCCATCATTCCCAGCTGGACTGCAATAATAAATGCCTCCCTTCTTCAGGGATCCATACCCGACAACTCTAACATCCCATTTTTAGCTTAAGTTCTGGAGAAGTGTGTGCAACAGCAGTTGAGCCAACATATCACCAATGCCTACCTACTAAATGACTTCCAATCTGGTGTCAGGCCTGGGCACAGCACAGAAACCACCATTCTCCACATTGTGGATGATGCCCTCCAAGCCCTGGACCAAGACAAAACCTGTCTCTTAATCTCCTCCTAGATCTGTCCTCGGCCTTTGACACGGTCAGCCCTGAGAAACTTCTTGAACGACTCAAACTCAGGATGGGAATGGGTGCCTCTGTCCTGGATAACCGATCGCAGAGATTCCTGATTAACGGCAATTTGTCTGCTCCTTCCCCGGTCACGGTTGGAGTCTCCCAAGGATAAACCCTGTCCCCCACCCTCTTCAACCTTTACCTAGAACCGCTTGCCGAAGTCCTACACACCGCGAATATCTCGTACCACATGTATGCTGATGACACCCAGATCTACATCAAGATCTCCTCCCTCGAGGAGATTCTCTCCATGAATGTAGCCTTGAAACTGACTGTCCAATGGCTCTCATCTATTCAACTCAAACTCAATGCAAAGAAGACAATTTCTTCTAATATACCCACCCAAAACCAACCCTGAGACTCAGATATGGATCAAGGCCATCACAGCCCTAAACTGTCCTCCAACCATCGTGGACTCGGCCAAATCCCACGGAATAACCCTGGACGGCAACTTGAACATGCGGGACCACATCAACTCATGGTTAAATCAGCCAGATCCTACTGAGCTATCTAAGGAAACTGAAACACTCCTGACCTGAAAATGGCAGTCCAGGCACTAGTCATCTCTAGACTGGAATATGGCTGCTCTTCCCTTTGGTTTTTACCCAAGATCTCGCTGGCACCTTTAAAAGCCTGCCTCAACGCGGCCACCAGGCTTCCAACAGGCTCAAGGAAGTTCAATCATATCTCACCACATCTGAAAGCGCTGATCTGGCTGCCTCTACAGGCCATAATCTAACTCAAAATGGCATGTATCACACACAAGGCATTATACACAAACTCCCCTGCATATCTTGCCCAGAAACTCGTGTTATCCAGAGGGACCAGAAACTCACGGTCCTCCAGAGACCTCCTGCTCCAACCTGCAAGCTTTAGGAAAAAGAAAACGTACAATCAGGTCTTCTCCAGGGCCACACCAAGAATATGGATCTCACTCCCGCCCACCATCAGAAGAATCCCATCGCTGGCTCGCTTAAAAAAAGATGCCAAAACCTTCCTAATGGGTAAATTCCTCGCCTAAACTCTGCCTTTTATTTCACCCAGAAAAGAGATCTTGCCCCATCTCCTTTCTATGCATCCCCGGGAGCACACAGGCGCTATCCTCCTGATGAGTTCAGGCCTCAGCAAGGCCCAAAGGTACCGAAAGGGTTCGCCCTTCTGTGTACAAAGTCCTTAGACTTACAAATGAAGTTGGCAAGGAAACTGGAAATACAAAAACATAGTTTAATAAACCTTTAAAGGTGGTGATACAACCTCCACAACACTTCTACAGTATTGTACAGAGTAGCACACTGAATACAAGCACATGGCCCCTTTTATACACAGTGGAAGGGGTTCAGCTTACAGCTTAGACAGAGGTTGCAACCACGTAAGGACATTTCCAAATATATCAGTGGGTGGAGCTAACAGTATTTCTAGAACATGGGAGGGCTATGCTAGTAAGGAACAACTGTTACTTCTGCTGAGCATGCGCTACACTCTCAAGAAGGACTAATAATAACTGTTGCTAGGTAGAATCCACAGTGTAACTGGCAGAGAGGTAGGACAATCAGAACATTGAGCACATGGCAATGTAGGGCATGAAAATGGTGGACTCGAAATACAAAATGAAATCCCTATACTAGATATTTGGACTGATGCATTATGGCTTCAGCTAATGCTTAATAATACCGCTGTTTTATTTACAACACTCCCGGCACCTCTGCGCTTCTCACCATTGACTTTGGGACCCTCGTTTCCTTGTGAACTGTAAATGTAATTGGACTTTGTCCCTTTTTATCCCTTTGTTTCCAGCCCCGCCACCCTGCGCCTCCAAGTCTTTTGTATACTGCTGCCGATTCCTGTAAAGCGCTCTGATACCCTAACAGGTCAAGTTTGCGCTCTATAAAACTCAAAATAAATAAATAAATAAATACAGCGTCGGTCGTCTTCGAAGCAGCTGATGTCGGGCACCACAGAGCTGCACCGGCTGTTGCACGTCGCTGTCAGCAAGGCCAGGCGCGGTGCGTCCATTGGGGCGTAGGGGCGAAGCCCCACTAAGCCCCATGGACCCACCACGTCGTCACTAGAAGCCAAACACAATTATTTAAAAAAATCGCGCTATCTGCCGGCCGGGAAACCGGGAGACACCCGACCTTCCCGGAGTGCGCAAGGGGGGGGGGGGGAGGATCGGGCTGCTGCAGCTGCGCAAGTGTATTTTTGGGCACAAACATGCCCGCGCATGCGCAGATCGTTTTCTTGTGAATTCCCCCTTAGAGAGAGGACCAGGGGGCGGGCCGCAGCCCCCGGGGTTACACAGGGCGACTGGGCGAGGAGTCATGGTGCCCCCCCAGCCAATCCTGGTGCAGGATTGGCTGGTCACTACATAGCCCGGTTACATAACCCCTGACGGATAACACGGCCGACTTTGGTGCTGGGAAACCAGGTTCGAGCCTCTTATCAAACCATAAAAATGTATACATGACTTACTTTGGTGTTAAATAAATAGATATTTTAAAAAACAAATAAAAATGATGTTCCGACTAAGGTGTGAAATTGGTGTCGAATAAATACATGTTTTTAAAAACAATTAATATTAATCATGTATCATTGGTGCTGGAGTACAAGGTTCGAGACTGGTATTAAACACTGACAAGCTGTGTGCAAGTTATATGGTCATAAAAATACATGAATGATGGATGCAGGATGGGTGGATGCATGAATGGATGCAGGATGAATGATGGGTGGATGAATGGATGGGTGGATAAATGGATGGGTGGATGCATGAATGAATGATGGATGCAGGATGGATGGTGGATGGGTAGATGAATGAATGATGGATGCAGGATGGATGCAGGGTGGATGGATGGGTGCATGAATGAATGATGGATGCAGGATGGGTGGATGGATGGATGGATGATGGATGAATGATGGGTGGATGAATGGATGGGTGGATGCATGAATGAATGATGGATGCAGGATGGGTGGATGGATGGGTGGACACATGAATGGATGCAGGATGAATGATGGGTGGATGAATGGATGGGTGGATGCATGAATGAATGATGGATGCAGGATGGGTGGATGAATGAATGATGGATGCAGGATGGATGCAGGGTGGATGGATGGGTGCGTGAATGAATGATGGATGCAGGATGGATGAATGGATGGGTGGATGCATGAATGGATGCAGGAATGGATGCAGGAATGGATGATGGATGGGTGGATGTATGGGTGGGTGGATGGATGGATGCATGAATGAATGATGGATGGATGCTGGATGGGTGGATGGATGGATGGGTGGATGGATGGATGGATGGGTGCATGAATGAATGATGGATGCAGGATGGGTGGATGGATGGGTGGACACATGAATGGATGCAGGAATGGATGCAGGATGGATGATGGATGGGTGGATGGGTGGATGGATGGGTGGATGGATGGGTGGATGGATGGATGCATGAATGAATGATGGATGGATGCAGGATGGATGGGTGGATGGATGGATGGGTGGATGCATGAATGAATGATGGATGCAGGATGGATGGGTGGATGGATGGATGGATGGGTGTATGCATGAATGAATAATGGATGCAGGATGGATGGATGGGTGAATGCATGAATGAATGATGGATGCTGGATGGATGGGTGGATGCATGAATGAATGATGGATGCAGGATGGATGCAGAATTGGTGGATGGATGGGTGGGTGGGTGGGTGGATGGATGGATGGGTGGATGAATGAATGATGTATGGATGGATGCAAGGTGGTTCGGGCTCACTCGCTGCGCTCGCTCGCTGCGCTCGCTGCGGTGCAATATGCAAATTAGTTTACGCCCCACCACTTTCAAATGTCACCAGCCGCCCCTGAGCAAGGCACAGGTGTGGGCCGTGTTTGGGGCCAAGCAGACACCACACACCAGCACTGTGGGATGGTAGGGACCAGCCGCAGGCCATCAGTGGACCTAGCACCCCGGCTTCTGTTGGTTAACGCAGCCGGCAGCACGACCCGGTGAGGGTGACTGCCTGTAGTGCTGGGTGCGTTGCTGCGGAGCTTGGGCGGGGACGTACCGTCCCTCATCACCAAATGTAGACTGGGGCCCTAGGCAGTAGGCCTGATCTACGATCACTAATTAAAGTATCAACACTCACTCTGGATACTTATATCGCCTAAGGCCACGAGCGACCTTAAGCCCTTTTATTTATAACCTCGGACTACGCCCAGCTTCGGATTGAAAAGTAAATAAAATATTGTAGAGGCCGGTTGGCTCTCGACACTAACAACTTTTACCACCGTATTAAAAAGCTTTTTTGTGGAGGATGTAATGTGTAACACAAATACTTGTACATAATGTTTGTGTTGCAAAAAGCATCACATTTCTTAAAAGTTCCAGTTACAAACAAACATTTGCTACTGCCTAGGTGGAAAAACCTCTGCTCTAGCTGGCTGACACCAGTCGGCCTCAAGCTGTGGCAGGAACATGTCTTAAATTAGCACTTGCGGTGCTTCCTTTATGCCTTATGTGATAAATCCCCTTCACGCCACTGTGAATTAGCTGCAAATACAGCGTGCCCAGCAACAATTGTGAAGTAACACAATATAGGAAACGAGAAACTGTAAAACAGGTCAGGTGCTATTTTTGCTAAATCCACTTTACATTTTTTAAACAAAGCGTCATTAAACTAGTCAGCTTTGGGAGGCGTTTTAACGCTCCCATAAGTTTCTAATAATTACAAGGAGGCGTGAAAATAATGCCCTATTTACGTCTACGCATGATCTGGTGAAACAATTGCTACAAATTGTAATAATAAATGCTGCCACGTTTTAAGTTTGCATCAGGGTACACGGGGGTGTAATTTTTGCAGCGAAACCGTACATAACGCTGTTTTACCACATAGGTGACACAGCAAAGCAAGCCCCTACATAGCACTGCGGAGCCTGTCTAGTATTTCTAAACTCATAAAGCACACACACACATATCAAACATCAAACAAAGGGGGGGAGAAAGAGGTCAGTTTTGCTGTGGACTCAGCCTCCTGTCTAAATATGAATAACCAAAGAAAGTCCAACAGCACTTCTGTTATAACTATCCTTCCAGTACTATTATTTAAGGAAAACGATACGTTTTCTTAAAATAACCCTCACCCCCCATAAGGTCTCATGGTGGCATGCTTCATCATCGGGTTCTTCCCGCCCGCTGCGGGACAGGGCGTGCTACGACCAACAAGACGTGGGAGCACTTTGTAGGGTGTGGGCTATATAGTGATGGGACATACACCCATTATATTGTATTTCTCCCTCTCCCCCCTTTTAACAATACCAGCTACAGGATTTTAACTATGTTAGGTTCCACGTGGCCAGGTATTTTTAAATTTACATTGTTTTTTTGCCCTTTCCACTATCACATCACTATTGTAATAATTTTAAGTAATCACACAATAAACGTATTCATTCATTCATTCAGTTTATCTTCAAGGGTAGGAGAATATATCTGCAGACATCCGGAGCCAGATGTTCACACTCACATTCTCGTTCTCTCTAGGTCTGTCTCCAGCCCTGTTTCAACAGATCACAAAGAGATTGGGGGGAACATTTACAAGGGGATATCACCACCAGAACGTCACTTCTAGTGACGTTCTGGTGGCAATGTGCCCTTCTCCATATTTACCATGAGGCGTTAAGCCACTTTTTTATGTCTTAAAACCACCTTGTAAATGAGGCCCCTTTAAACGCATCACTTAGCGTGAAAGGGGCCTGTAATGGGTGTTGCTGTGGGCATTCCACGCAACACTCATTATTTTTGATGCTGCCCCAGATTTACAAGGAGGTGCTTCTGAGGCAGCTCCCAAAACTAATGCCCTGCAAGGTGTTAGAATGACAAAACTAGGTGAAATACTTTTATTTCTCCTCGTTTTTTCTTTTTCCATGTGTGCTGCAGAAAGAGCAGAATGCCATTAATAATTATTTATGTGCAGGAAGGTGTCCCTTCCTGCACATAATCAATCAAGAAATAATTTCAATTTGCAACTTCTATGTGTGCTGCCTTCTGCAGCACACATAAAAGTAACAAATTACCTTTAAAGTGATTGTTTATGTGCAGGAAGGGCAACCTTCCTGCACATAAACAATGAAGTCCCTGCAACAAAGGCACACTTGCACTGTGTTGACACTAAGCAGCTAAATTTATAGCCAGCGCTAGGGAAAACACAGAGGAGCACTGTTTTCTTGTGAATAATGAGCATCCCTGAGTTCTGGAATTGTGAGAGTGTGGCGCTGCCAAATTTGGCGCAGCTCCGCAATCTCTGACATTTTCTCATAAATATGCCTCTGGGTCTTCCTTGTCTGGATCTTTTCGCAGGAGGAGAACTTTCTCCAACCTCACTTTTTCAGCCTGACTTCTTCTCTTCTAGCCTGGGCAGTATACACCTTCTCAGTCCGGTAGCCCCTATACCTGTTCTATGGCTTTCCATCATTCCAGCTAATAGGAGCTATTTTTAAAAGGTGAAAAAGATTAGGGAAGATCACTTGGAGGTTTTCTTGCTTGTTCCAGGGTGGTCAAAGAGAGTGCAGTACCTCTGTCTTCTACAGCTTTCTGTTCTCCTTACATGCAACTTCCAATTCAACCCTTTTCTCTCAGGTCACCTTCCTTATCCTTAGATTCATGCAGGAACCTGAATCTGGAGACTGGCTCTTGAGAGGGTATGTCTGATATCTCAGGGTTGCTCTTCAGAGGTTGCAGAATCCATTCAGCAGTAAAAGAGACCTTTCACTCTCAAAGTGTAAAGCCACCACTATATTAATTTTAAAAGGTATCTTAAAGTCAAAGGGTTTTGCGTTACTTCTTGTGATCCAACTAGGATTTTAGAATTCTTAACAGATGGCTTTCTTTTGGGTCCAGGTGTGTCAACTTTAAGGAGCCAGTGGGCAGTAATTTTTTCAACAAAAATGAATTTCATGGTTTCTACTTGTACGGGGAGAAGGGCAGGTGAGCTGGCAACCTTCTTTCCTTCTCTCCCTTTTTAAGATTCCTTCCACATAAGGTATTTCTTTGACCCAGTGTACTGTTTCTTCCCAAAATTCTATCCTCTTTTCATTGTTCTTCCAGTCTTTTGTCTTGATCCATCCTCTAAAGAGGAGGTCAGCATACATTCACTAGACATTCGCAGAGCTCTCCTAATTTACCTAGAGAGGACGTCCTCATTTTGCAAGACCTATACCCTTTTTTTAACTTTTGGTTCCTGAGGAGAAGGGTTATGTCCAGGGGTGGCCGGCATGGCTTGCCGGTGGGGGAGTCAGTGCGAGGGCTGCTGGGGGTGCGGGGAAGTGTTGTGGGTGGTTGCAGGGGGTGTCGTGCCAGGGGGAGCAGGTTTAGAATTTTTTTTTTTTAAACTTACTTCGAGGCCCGGTCCCGCGTCTTCTGCACTCCTGCTTTCCTGAGTCTGCTTCCAGGAACAGGAAGCAGGCAGATGGGCTCCCACCCCTAAGCCAATCACAACTCTCCAATGGAGCATTGTGATTGATAGGCAGGGGTAGTAGGGGTGGGCATGATCTCGATGCAGGCTGTAAAGCAGTCTACATGGAGAACAGGGAAGTGTGCATGATGGCTTTGGCCTGCCCGAGAGGGCTGACCAGTCATTGCGCCCTTGAGTGGGCTAACCACTCCACCTCTGCCCTGCTCCATGAGCAGAGCAGCTCTGCCCATCCTCCTGCCCGCAAAGGAAACATAACATGATAGCTGAAAGTTATTATCATGTTATGTTTACCCCTCTCGCAGTGCTTGAAAGCAGTGGGGTGACGCTCCTCCGCCATAGCAGAGGAGCCGCCGCTGGTTATGTCCCTCATCCTATTCCAACTAAAGATGGACCAAACTAGCGATATTCAGCTGTTATGAGGTTCGGGGGTCAGGTTGTTCATGGTCAGGTGCAGGGTAGATCCAAAAGATGGGTGCCACTTCTTGGGCAGCACTTAAGGGAACATCCCTTAGAGACATTGTTTCAACTGCAACGTGGTCATCTCCTCACACGATCAGGGTGCACTGCTGGTGGGGGCTCGCTTTCTGCAGAGTTTGATAAAAAAGATCTAGCTTCTGTGAATGATGCTATAAACATTGGTTAATATATTTCATGGGAGTTGCATTCAAACTTGTGTGCGTTTGTTTATTTATTGTAATCAGTTAGAGGGTACCTTGGGTTTAACCTCACATGTAAGGACTGAATGAGGAAGACGGATGAAGAGTTAATAACCTGGTTACTTACCGGTAATCTGTATTACTCTGTGTCTAGGTCTTTCTTGTATCAGTCCTGAACCCCCCCCCCCTTTAGTTTCCTACACTAATTGACTTTGTCATTGTTTTTCGATTATTCTGCACTAAATTATAGCAGGAGATGCTGCCCAGGAAATTCATTATTCCATAGGAATCAGGAAAATGGTGGCCACATTGGGGGGATTTTTTTGTGTTGGACTAGGTAGGCAGTGCGAGAATCACTCATATGTAAGGACTGGTATGAGGAGGACCTGGACTTGGATTACCCGTAATTAACCAGGTCTATTAGTAGCCTGGTAAATAGTGTAATATTTATTGCACCTGATAAATTCCACTCCACTGAGTCAGAATTTATTGGTGCGATAAATACCTTCCAATTATGCCTTTTTGGGGGAATTACTGGGGTATTTTGGTGCTTGCTGCATCGAAATCCACATGTTCTGGTAGTTACTAGGCATTTTTCCCTGAAAAATATTGACAGGTTTGATGTGCCAATATTTATCACAAAACTCATAACTGAGACAATAACAGTGGTCCCTGCACATAACGCAGTGACCGGGCCACTCTTAATTAAGGCCTGTGTGGGTGAAAACCTGCATCTCATGTAGTTTTCTCCATTAACATTTCACCAGTTCAACCCTTGCATAATGTGAATGCAAAAAAGATCGGAAAGAGGAGGATCTCTTAGAAATTCCGCAAGTTCCATCTTATTCCAAGGGCAAACACTTAAAATGAAGTGGTAATGCTGTGCCTGGAGAAAACAGTAATACAGCATCATTTTTGTAATGAGGGAGCAACTGAATATATACCCTGCTAGTCTTTGCCAAGGTTATTACCAAGGTGGGCACATCCCAGTTGAGGGACCAAATTTATCTTATCATTTATTTGAGCACTATAAATCAGGCATCAGGGCCAGAGAGGGTACCAAAATCTTGCTTCCCACAGAGAAAGATGACCCTCTTTAGGCTATTGACTATGGACATGCTCCATCCCCTGCGTGTCTTTAACTTCTTTTTTGTTTCCAAATCAATTCATTTTTGTGGCGAGGAGCAGGCATAGGGCTTTTTTAGAGTTCAGTGAAAGGGATATTCACACATCTGGTGGATTTCCTTGTGCTGTATTACACATGTATAACCGTCTAAGGAACTTGTAATATGACAGATGGGATATCCAGCAATTTTTGATGGAGTATCCTATCCCAAATTCCAAACTCTAAATAGGTCTCAGTCTCCTGGTGCTCTGGTATCTTCATCTACCACAGGTCACATCACAAAGACTGGGCTCTTTTTCTTCATCCATCTAGGTCTACCTTTTGTCTACAGAGCCACTTGTAACCTGCTTTTTCCACACCCACCCTGGATTGATAACTTTTAATTGAAGGAAGTGGAGCTAACCTGTACAGGATAGGAGAGTTGATTGCCGGAAGGAAGAGGGAGATCTATGCACAGCCAGCAGACAGAATGTGGTAATTTTGGAACCAGCATGTAACCATAAATTTAAATAGGAATATTGGGTCTCCTACTGAGTTATCCAGCTCCCTGATACAAATAGGGCTACCTATAGTATAGGACACTGATCAAAATAAATGAAGTAAATAAAACCAGGGACATTTTGATCATAGACCAGAAGTCTCCAAGCTTTCCCGTACTGAGAATTAATTATATTCAATTAAATGCAACCCAAGCTACTAATATTAGAGTATTAATAGTGACCACATCAGACAAGATTCCATTAGAGGCCACCATATTCACGATTACCAGCAGTAATCACCTAAGGCACAGTTGCCAGCAGTAATGAAAAACATACTTTGTCAATTTGGAATGCCCCAACATGAGTAATACATAACAGCCATAGCTGTAATTCCTCTGACACAAAGTCTATATTAGTAACAAATCTCCCAATGCTGCATGATTTATCACTTAAATATCAGCCTTAAATATATTGTGAAATGTAAATATTTCTCTTCAAAGCCTCCCTATTATTTTCTGAAAATACACCCATTTTTGTTAGGAAATAGAACGAAAAAACCTTAGAAATTCACCAAAAGGCTAAAGGGACGTTATAGTTAGGTTCAGATTTTACACACAAAACAGTAGAAATTCAGTAGTTATAGTACTCTGAGCAAACTATAAGGTACGACCACAGCAATGCACTGCTTATGACCTCACATATTACATCACTCATGACATGATCAGTGACATCACTCATTACATCGCCTGACCCCCTTGAGAGCGCAATAATTTTCGAACAGTGACACATAAATGTACCAATAACTATGTATATTTAGCTATGTGTGGACACTGCATCCTATAGGCACAGTAAATGCGGCCTTCATTTGTTCCAGAATATTAGTCCTTTCCATTAGGCTTCCTCTAATTTCTTCAGTGAAATAAACACAATGAGGATGTTTCACTGAACCTCATGTGGAACTTTGCAGTCTGCTGTCTGCACTGCTAAGTGTCCTGGGAACAAAGGCCCTTAGCCAAGTCTTATTTTGTGATTACTATGGCAACCATCATTCAAAGCCAATGCCCTACTTTTTTACCCAGACTAGTGTTGTGAAGTGGTGACAGTGATTGCAATGCTCCGTGAACCAAATATTTGACCGTGGAGAACTTTGGAGTGAAATTCTTATTCACGCAAGTTTCTTTTTTTATGTATATTTTGTATATAGTCAGTACATATTTCTGCGAAGTCTTAGCCTGCACTAAAATTAAAGTATAAAATACAGCAATTAAGGTGCATCATTAATTTACATTGCGATCCTATTATGACAGCTGTAGGTACATTGTGTGAATTAATGGTATATAGGCCCCGGGCTTCTTGGAAGATAAAAGTTGCTTGAAAGGGTTATTGGCTCTCGATGAATTGCTAGCGCCGGTGTCTCTTCTGTAACCTGGCAGAAATTAGCTCTGTCGGTATTTGTTCTGGCCCACAGAGCAAACATTATTTTCACATCTTTGGATAATGATGTTAAAACATTTTTTTTAAAGTGTAACACAGACCGCAGTGTCAAATGCACCCTTCTATATTGCCCCAACACCACCTCAACTCCGAAAATACTTTTTTACCTTTTAGGTCACCTGACCCCCAACCCCGTCCTAAATAAGTGGCATAAGGGAAAATGATGCCCGCCTCCCCCGGGGGAGAATTTGCTGGGGAGCCCCTGACCATCCATATCTCACAGATATACATTGGCCTTAGGCTGAAGGGTTGGGGGCACATTGAAGGGTTCACTATATAGTCTGAGGAATATTGGGCTCTCTGAAGTGCTCATATTGAGGGGCCCACAGCACCTGAAATATGGGTCTTTTCCTCTGCCTAAGATGGGATAAGGGCCCATTTTCCTTGCTTGCATTGAAGGCCATAGTATCCATGCTTTGCTGCTGTAAACAAATACAGGGGCTGTTTGTGGAAGAGTCCTTCTTTCTCGTCTGCAGTTCAAGGAACATTGTCAACGTGAGGGGGGAGAAGAGGGACAGCATGGGAGGAGACGGCTCATGCAGGCCCAACATGTGACCCCAAGCGGGGACACAAAGATATGGTGCTCTGGACACAACACACTGATTGACTCAGAAACTAAAACAAACCACCAATCCCTAAACCTGAGGGCCTTGATGCAATTTTTTTGCGTTTTTTTCAAACAACAGACAATATTTATCAAATCACCTTAAAAAACATAGGGCCCGATTCACAGAACTAACTTACGACAAAATCCTAAACTTACTACTCATGTTATTCACAGAATGCACTTACGACTGTCCTAAGTTTACGTCTGCACTTGGGCTGGAATTTCCACACGGGGAGTGGAAGCTCCGCACCCGGAGGGGAAGCTCCACACCCAGAGTGGAATTTCCACCATCAGGCCGGAATCTCCGCTTCCGAGCTGGAATACCCCCAATCTGGTGTTAATTGACTATATTTGATGCATTGTGGGTATTCCGGCCTCGAAGCGGAGATTCCGACCCATTGGTGGAAATTCCACTCCGGTGTGGTGCTTCCACTCCGGACGCGGAGCTTTCACTCTGGGTGGAAATTCCGGCCTGAGTGCGGACGTAAACTTAGGATAGTCGTAAGTGCATTCTGTGAATACCATGAGTAGTACGTTTAGGATTTTGTTGTAAGTTAGTTCTGTGAATCGGGCCCACACATCCTGAAAAAGTCTGAGGTGAAAACTCTGCGCATGGAATAGACCATATGGAGAGAGCTCTGCTCCTTCTGGCCAATGTGCCACAGATAGTAATCGCGTGTCTTTGTCATCGATCATAACATATTAACCAAGTTAGGAAAGGGTTGTATGTCAAAATATCGACTTCAGAAACATCCTGCTACCAAATCAAATATCGTGAACCGAAGTAAGTATACATATAGGACAGAGTGGCGGTAGCTACTCTTTACATATAGTTAGGATTCCGAGAGATAGGAACTCCTCCGATATTTGGTTGGTAATAATTTTACACCAACTGACAAATCTCCACAAAAGTTTGCAGACCTATTCCTTTTGCTACATTGGCTGATGATGCAAAGTTTCATGGTGATTAGTTAAGTGGGTGCAAAGAAAAAAAACGTATCTCAAAACCTGTTTTTCCACCAATGCATTTTCCTTAGACTTGTTACTCAGGCTCAGCAGCAAAATGTCTGAACATATTTTCATGAAATTTGGAAGGAATATAGATTATGGTGTGGAAATGGTCCTTTTTGTTAATTGATCTAAATTGGTTCAGTAGTTTTTAAGTTATAAGGGCCAAAAACGTAGAGATATATTGGGCCGTGGTATCCGTGGCACCTTCGTGGTATACATTGGGATGACGAAACACAATATTATTAGTTAATGAAAGCCCTGGCAAAATGAATATGCAGCCATATTTTTTATCCCATATTTTGTCCTTGTTCTGTGTTTCACTGGGAAAAATAGGTTATTACAAATGTTGTAATGTACAGGATGAATGAGGCAGTTTAGCAAACTTTGTAGCGTAGGGAAGTCGTTTTGTTGATTTTTTTTAAGTTTACAGAGTACCGCAATACTTTCGCGAAATTACCTAGAAAGTACAGCGGTACCTATTCAATGTAAAAAAATAATATATGTGAGAAAAGGCACTGTACGACCTGTACAACATGCCACTCTACTCCACTCTATGCCACTCCACTCTGTGCCACTCTATGTCACTCCACAACACTCCACTCTACTCTGCGACATGCCATTCCACTCTACATCACACCATTCTAAGCTCCTCCACTCTAAGACACTCTAGGACATTCCACTCTATGAAACAATACTCCACTCTACTCTACGACATGCCAATTCCCTCTAAGCTAATCCACTCTATAACATTCTGCTCAACTCTATACCCCTCCACTCTACACCACACTATGCCACTGTATGATGCTGCATGACACACCACTCCATGCCACTCCATTCCACTCCATGACTCGTCCTCCACTCAATGACACTCCACTCTACGACATGACACTCCGCTTCACTCTACAACATGCCACTCCACTCTATGCCACTCTACTCTACGACACACCACTCCACTTTACTGCACTACACTCTATGCCAATACACTGTACGCCACTTCACTTTACGCAATGTCACTGTATAACACTCCACTATATGCCACTCTACTCTACTCCACTCTATTTCCCTCTACAACACTCTACTCCCCTTCACTCAACAGCACGCTACTCCACGCCACTCTACTCTACAACACTGTACTCCAATCTATGAAAGTCTATGCGACTTCCTCTATGCAACTCCCTCGATGCCAATCCATGTTACTTTACTCCACTCTACTCTAAGACACATTACTCCACTCTACTCCACTACTTCACTCTACACCAGTCCCTCTATGCCATTCCATTCTAGTACCCTTTATGCCACTTCACTCTACCACACTGTATAACACTGTACTTCACTCTACAACACTGTATGACACTCCACTCTACGACACTCCACTCTATGACACTCCACTGGACCATACTCCAGTCTAATACACTCAGCTCCGCTCTAGCGACTCCACTCTACTCCACTCTGCTGCGCTACTCCTATCTACACTTTTCCACTCTACGCCATGACACTCCTCCTAATGAATTTTGAACTTTTGCAAAAGTTCAGCGGTACCCAAAAACCCCATTGAAAACAATTAATACCATATTAAACTATATTATATCATTTGAAACATATTTTATAGGAAAAACCATTGCAATTCAATGAAAAAATTAAATTGCACCCCGCCCAAAACTTATTATAACTCATGCAGCACAGTACACTGTGTTGTCAACTCCCTAGCAATACTACATTAACTATAACTCGCGCATTCCCAATGCACTGCTTATACCTTTTCATATCACATCACTTATAGCACGTTAAATGATAGCATTCATAACAAGACTCATGACATCTCAAATGACATAATTTATGAGAACAATGTGCATGGTAGAGGGGCAAGTTATAGTTGATGAAGTGTGGCTAACGAGTTGACAACATTCTGTACGGAGGTGCACGAGTTATAGTAAGTTTTGGGTGGGGTGAAAATTATAACATTAAGTTATAGCTATAACTTTAAGCTATAGCTATAACTTTAGAATTTCTAAGGTTCGTGTAGTTTAAATTGGTTTTCTATACAAATAATGAATTAGGTTTTGCTAACTATAACTTAGCCTCAATCTTTGTTTTTTTATTGAATAAACACACACACACACACACATATATATTAACGTATCTGTAAGTTACAGTTTCAGCAGTGAGCGATCTTCTGGAGATAGGAGCTTGTGTTTCTTTAAATCGTCCATGCATTACTCCACAGGAGGAAGAATCTCCTCTTGGTGGAGTAACGTTGAAAAAAACGCAGAATATCCAATGGGCTTTTAGATGTATTTGCTTTCCTCCATTCCAGTATGATTATCATTTCTTTTTTGTGTTCTCTTGAGTTATTGTGCCAGCAAGATGCAACCTTCTGCTCCAAATTCAAAGTTCCTGTTCTGGGTGATTACATATATCTTTTGATAAGTCATTTGAAAAGACCCACACACCCACCACCAGAAAACCACATAGCGCAGATAAGCACACACCCACTACCAGAAAACCACATACCCACAGGAGATTCTCGGAGAGCCCCCATCATATGGGCACATGCACCCCCTAGCACGCCCGAACATACACACACAACCACAGGCCCACAACCCTCTTAAATTCCCCAAGAGATGGAACTATACACTATTTGTGCAGCATAGGTAATTATTTATTACCCTTTTTTTTTTTACAAAGGGACAATTTGTGCCATGAAATATTCTTGCTGCAAGTTATTTTTTGTGTGCAAAGAATGTATCCACTTGGTTTATGCTGCCCCTCTTCTCTTGCTTCAACTCCTCATAATGAGCCTAATGCTGCTTTTCCCTGCCAGTATCCATCTCCCCTCTCTAGTCCTTCAATCAAGGCCAACATGACAACACCCACCATCAGATTTCCATATAGCCAAAACGAGATACCCACCATAACAGGTGCACAGACACACACAATCCAACGCCCACACACACTTATCACAAAGCAGCATGCATACCATCCTACACCCATGGAAACCGAGGCAGGAGAAGGCGTGAGCTGCCTCACTCCGCCCTAGCTCGTAACACAGACTCCAAAGGGTGCCAGCTGTCCAGGTATCATAAGGCAATATTCCAAATGTCAGTGTCTCGCGTCTCATTCACCCTAAAAAAAAGGAAGATAATAAAAGAGACCTTGGACAGCTAACAGCAGTCCTGGGGCCCTCTTCACAGTATTGAACAGGGAGCCGGAGCAGGTGTATGCTGCCTCTCGCCTTCTTGACCAGCACCCCTTTTCACACCAAAGAGGCCTGGAACTGGTGACAGTAGGCCTGGCACCCCATTTGCTGTTTCCAACAGTGCACTTGCCCAGCTAGTCAATCTCACCTTCATCCTCCAAAAGAAGTGGATACAAATTTCTCAGAACAGCTGACACCTTATCGGGCACTCAATTTGCAATATCACAATATTGAAAGGACTGCATGGGAAGTTCTCAGCTGATGGACCATTATGAAAGCTGTAGGGTTATAAACACTATTAGAACATTGGAATGTTGGGAGCTCCATTGAAAACAATGGAGTGCTCCGGGCTTATAATGGCTGGTATACGCCTGGAGCTCCAACATTCCTATGTTTCTATGTTCACAGCTCTGGCTGTGAACAAATGCTTCAGGGAGCCTGAGGGGATTCCAATCCCCTCACGCTCCCATAAGGCTTTGTTCTTTTTTGTTAGAACATTCAGCCCTCTAGTGGCAGAATGTTCTAATAGCCTTATAGCCCTTATAGCTGGGCTATACCGGCTATTAAAGTCCCTCTCCCTTGTTAAAGGCCCTCGCCTTCGGCTCGGGTCTTTAACGCTGGAGAGTGCCTTTAATAGCCGGTATATCCCTCTACGGCGGGCTATAAGGCTATAATAAAATTGTCTAAGAAACTAAAGTGAAAGAAAGTTATGAATGGTCAATAGAGGCTCCAGCATGAAACCGAAAAATACCAGAAATGCATAAGATAATGCTTCCACCTAATCTCCCACCCAGGGCTTTGGACACGATGCCAGCTATGGAATCTTGTGGATTTTTCCCTCTTCATTAGATGCCTTGGGATCGTGTATTTTAGGACTCCGAGCACGTCTGGACCACAGTTTGATTGAGGCCAAAAGAATTTGTCTGAGAAGTAAAACATTGTTATTCAATAGATTCTCAGCCGCCGGGAGATGCTTTCAGGGCTATCAAGCTTCTTCAAGAGGCCCCTTCCAGCTGGCAGGCAGAATCCGCTGAGAGCAGGCCGGGGGAATGTTTTTCAGCAAAAGCTGAGACGTGTCATCATTAATCAGACCTCTGTGGCTCAACAGATGAATCCGATGTGTTCTGATCGGTGGTAGGTTGTGATCAAGTCATCAACCTTGATGAAGTGCTTTCAGCAACGTCTGCTTGATTTTAAACGCTACATCGTCTTTCCGTGAACATTGTGGTGCCGACAAGCACCCAGTCGTGTGCCATCGAGTCCTCAAGGAAGGATAACAATCAGTTATTAGTTTTTTTCTGTAATTTGGAAAATCGGAGTAAGTGAAATTGTGCATTGATCAGTATAGATTTAGTGAGTAAAATCAGTAAATTGCCTCAGTAGATTGAAAGAACGCAACAGGACTTTAAACGCCTGGGCAGTCAAATGAGAATGCAGCTTTGTTCAGAAGCAATCAGAAATATAATTATTTACCCAGCAGCTCTGTCGCACATGAATGAGAGTCTGGCTGCTCTCCGTTCCTCAATGGGCGGATATCACCGCCAATCAATCACAAGTGGTACTAATTGGAGACACAGTTTGTGAGGTAAGTCCCGCGGGGAGACAAAGGGCCTAACTAGGACAAGGTTGTTAAAAGGGGATGCGTGGCATGGCGTGCTGACGCACACAGACGCACATTACATAATTACATTCACACACCACGCACAGGCACGTACTCAAGCGCATAAAGGCTTACATCATCCTGTAGTCACTAAACAAGACAGATGAAATATTTGCGAATGGCCTCATTAAGAGTTTTACATATTCCGATCCTCTATCGCCCCGTCAAATAACCGTCATCATGCGTTTAAGGCCCTGGAATGGGGAACAACCAGCAGGACACTGAATTGCTAGTTCAGAAAAAGCAGACTTTGACTTTTCCAGTGACTTTACAACTCAGATTTTATTGCAAGACACGGAGGCTCCTATTATGCAGTCTTTTCTTGTTTATTTTTACAGCAGCCAAGCAAGAACGACGTTTCCCATGAAACGAAAGAACAAGCTACAGTATGACATCACAATGAACACACCAATCTGACGTCGAGTAACCTAATAACTATGTTGACTGCGAACAAGTCCTCTTTTCTTGCTATTCGCAGTCAAGATAAGTACTTGCACATTTTTTCTTATAAAATTGTAAAGTGCTTTTATAAATATATAATGGTTGTTTCATTTTCATAAGTGTTTGCTGCTTGTTGTTCCACGTATGTGTCGCATGCTTGCCTTGTTATCTCCTGTTCCCGTAACGGTTGTTTCTTACTGTTCGGGAGGCTTCCTGTCAACTGTGCGCAGCAACGTTCAACGTATCACTTCAGCGTTTGCCAACTATCAGCTGTTTTTATTCCCTGCTAGTTTCAGCGTTTACGTTTAGTTTCCTCTGAGCTTCTCATCTGGAGACCGCACCCTGGTGTGGCCTTAGTTGTCTTTCTCCGTCCCTCGTTCGGTGAGTTTGCGTCTTCGGCAACTCCCCTTTTTCCTTATACACTCACATTATTCTCTTGTTGGTTTGTTAACCCTTTATTTTAATTTTTTTTCTTTCTTTGTAGGGTAATTTTTTTTGTGGCATTTATCTTGTCTGAAGAGGAGGAGTCCTAAAAAATGTAAAGATAACTAAGTCTTTTATTAAAGACTCAGTTCAACAGGCTGTGCCAGTTTACATGTTGGATGTTTCAAAATCATTGGAACCCTCCATGTCTAAAATGCTTGCTTCTTCTGGTGGAGGCCCCTCCTATCAGAGCAGGAAACGTTCAGGGACCTCTGGGTCCTCCCAAGGCATTTCAATTAGACTTGGTCCTCCCGTCCGAGAGGTTTCAAAATCGGGGCCTCTCTCCTCCCTTGTTAATTCCTATTTAAGATACACTGATGAGGATGAAGATGGTCTGTTGGATGACGCAGACAATATAGATGGATCTGTTGATCCTAATTTTCATGGTCCTCCGGAGAAATAGAATACCATTTCTCCTTTTGACAGTGGTGTGTCTGTCTCTGTGTCTGTAGAATTAGTGGACCACCTCTGTGAACCCATGTTCAATCTGTCATTTATTCAACACCCTAATTCAACCGAGTGGTTCCCTGCTGACCATGGGGCAGAGTGTGTATCCTTTTTTTGTGCAGAAATAAATGAAAATCCGAGTGCCCCTGACCTTCCTTCCTTCCCTAATAATATATGTGCTACTCCGATTATTGATCCCAATATGCTCATGTTTTTCACCAAATTTGGCACGGGTCCTAAGAAAGGAGTGGATAGGTCCTGGTCTAACTGCCAGGATAGATTGCTTGATTTAGTGGGCCCTTTCACCAGATTTCTTGATTTGGCTGAGGAGGCCAAGATGGATGGTACTCTCATTGATCGTCATACCCTCTCTAATTGTGCCCGGACTATTTGCACTTGGTTAATGCTAATGCACACGTTTCTTTGGAACGAAGGAAAGCCTGTTATTGAAAATTGACCCCAAACTAGATTCACTAGCCTCCAAGGAGGAAGGTCCTTCTGCCACAGGTTTGCTTTTTGGTGATTCATTCCTTAAAGAATTAGGTAAATATGTTTCTACCTTTGCCACTATGGACAAGGCTCAGACGTCTCTTAAAAATATATTTTCCCCTTGGGCTGGCAAAGGTCAGAGTCGCTTTGCCGGCCGCTCCTCCAACAGAGGCTTCTTCAACCAACAACGTCAATCCAAGTCTTATTCAGGGTACAAGCCTCATTCTACCCCTGCCGTGCTACAGGAACAAAGGAGAACAGTACTCTGGTAAGTGTTTCTAGTTCGGGCCTTCTGCCCGTAGGAGGCAGACTGGCTTTATTTCTCAATTCATGGCTTTCTCTTTCCACAGATCCCTGGGTAGTCCAGTCAGTTTAGGGGTACCTCATAGAGTTTTCCCAAATCCCCGGTGCAACATCAACTCCCTCTTCCTCTTCCTTCTTCCCAAGAGCAAAATAGCCTTATAAACAATGAAATTCAGTGTCTTCTCTCCAAACAGGCTGCTGAAGAGACTTAGTTCGATCAATCAGGATTCCTCTGCACCTTTTTTTCGTGCAGAAAAAGAACAAGAAATTCCGCTTAGTCCTAAATCTTAGAAATGTCAACACATTGGTCATGTACCATCATTTCAAGATGGAAACAATATTTCATCTCAGAGACATTCTCATTCAAAACGATTGGTTGGTCAGACTGACTCTTCAGGATGCTTATCTTGCCAAGCCAGGTCTTCCCTGGACCAGAAACAAACATCCTGGGACTGATTTCAGAGAGAATTCAGCCTCTACTTGTTTTTGTTGAAATGTTATCATTTGTAGGGCTCAAAGAATAATTTTTTTATGCTGAGGTAGAAGTGCGTATTTTTAGTTTCTTAAATACATGTTTTTTTTCGAGGGAATTTAATGAGTTAGAAGGGACATTGTGAGATGAACCCTGTGTGTCCTTTCTTTGGCGTCACAGAGCTCTCTACACTCACCTAAGTGTTAAGGTCGAGCCTGGGCAGGGCATGCTCTGCTCTGCGAAGCATGCTGTATTCGGTATATGGGCTATCAGGGACTTTAGACACACCCACCGCTTTTGGTTGATTAGGCTGCTTTTTAAAATTCCTTTTCTCTGGTTGGTTCATATTGTACATCTGTGCCGCCTTTCGGGGCTTGGTTCCCTCCCTGCAGACATCACCAATTGATTATTTTGGTTAGCCAGCACTGGCCACCTCTTCACTCCTCGCTTGCACTCCCACCGACACGTGCAAATGCAGCATCAATCCATGTCGTTATCTGGAGGGGGATCATTTAAACTATTTTCTACAGGCCACTGGCCTGCTGAAGAACTCATGGGGTCCCGGAGGTAAGATCAAGATTAAACAAGCACTTGCAATGCATTAGGTCCCGCATTACTGATAGTTTGACCTATTGGCGTTGCAAATAATAATGCAACACCAATAGCTCAAACTTTCAGTAATGTGAGACCTATTACACTGCAAATGCTTTTTACATAACATGCCCATCTTTTTATCTATCTCCACAAGAATGTGTATTTGATAAATTGGCAAACCCAACGATAAGGGAAAAAGGTTAATGTGTAGCAGAAACAATGGATTGAGTAACTTAGACTCTTTTTTTTAGAAACAATATTTTATTATCAAAACAGGTAACAATTTCAGAGAGTGGAAAAGACCACTTTTGATTGGTTAACATAACTGGTTGGGTTGGTAATATTTTGCTTGGTCGGTGCAAAAGTCTATGTCTATATTTTTTTAATTCTTGACAAAATACGAACATTGGGGGTTATTTACTAACATTTTGTCTGGGTGCATGCAAGGCCCGAAGCACAAAAATTGCATCGATTTAGATACCATTAAAAAAGCTTAGCGCCAGACGAGTGCCTGTGCAACCATTAGTAAATCTAGGCTCTTGATTGTGACAGCAGTCTGACACTACTGGCCACTTCTAAAACGGATGAAGCAAAATAGCACGACACTTACAAATATGGAATATTTAAAGCAAAGACAAAAAATAGCACCAACTGGGCAGCCCAGGTAAACTGATAATGGTACAGCTTGTATAATGGCTTCCGGACCAATTTTCTTTGTATACTGAATAATTTTGGTCAGAGGACCTTTCAATGTCCCAGAATAAAGGTCATAATGATTGGAGCTGTATCTCATATTATCATACTCTCAAAACCAAATAACTGAAGTGTTAAATGGAAATAAGGAGTAAATGAATACCTTACTCAATGGGTAACTAATCAAGAAGTTGATGCTTCAGAGTTACATAATAATTTCCCGTAGAGGATGCATCACTCATGGGGCATCCAGCATATGTAAGTCATCAAACATCCCTCAGGATTTATGTGGTAATATCCCTAACCTTTCATTTAGCAATTACCACTTTTCCAAATGATCATTACTATATATATATTTATGAAGGTTGTGTGATGAAACCACGCACGCATTTACCACTCATGCCGGTTCCACGCGGCCTTAACCACGCAAGTCTTAACCACGCATATGCCTTTACCACACATGCCTTTACAATGAAATATGAATTGTTAAGGCATGTATGGCAAAGACATATGCGTGGTTAAGACTTATCAGGTAAGTCTTACCCCCTAACTCCTGCCCTGAGACCTAAAACGAACCCCTCCCCCTTAAAACCAACCCCCTCCCCGAGCCCTGAAAACTTCCCCGAACCCCCAGCCCTGAAAACAACCCGACCCCAGCCCTGAAAACAACCCCGACCCCAGCCCTGAAAACTATCCCGAACCCTTAAGAACAACCCCCCTACCCCCAAAACCCAGCCCCACCCCCACTGACCTCACTGCATCGTCTCCCGATCCTTCCTGCTTCCGCCCAGCACCACCTAGACGCGCACTGCCTTCACCATGCTTGCCTGGTTAAAGCAGGCGTGATATCGCTTGCGTTGTTGGAACACGTGTGGCTCTGCCCGCGTTGTTCTGACTGTTTCCCTTTTATGAAAAAAATATATATTATAAATGTCTGACAAATAATGTCATTAGGCACAGAGATTTGAAAATATAATCAAACTGTTGCATGAGCCTGTGTTAACAGATAAAGATTCATTGCCTTTTTAATATAAAGCTGTGCTTTTAACTTAGGCATTGTGCTCCTATGTTGTTTCTACTTAGTGATACTGCTGCTGGGATGTGTTGGTCCCATTCATGGCTCTGGAGAGCGTGCACTCCTGCCAGAAGTTGTGTTTTCCCTCAAGCATGCATGAATATTGCTACATAAATTGATAACCCACAATAGTTCTCTGAGATCAAGTGGGCATCCAAATTTCACCCCTCTTTGAGAGAGTATCTCCTGTCCTTTTTACTTGGCTTTGTGAAAATTAGCGATGGTTGTAGCATAATTCATAATGAAAGGATAGTCCTTTGTACCAATTTCTTTCGTGGGCGATACCTGTTTGTTCACTCTAAATTGAGAGGGTGGACACATGGTTGAAACTCCGACAGCGTTATAGGTTTACGTTGGTGATGAAGACTGAGTATTGTTCGCTGTCAATATAATGAAGGTCTGCACATCTCTAAATAAGGCTGGAGGACCTTCACTTTGGCACCGATGGTACTCCACCAAACTCTAAATAAGCCCCCTTTGTATATATTAATCCTACAAGATAATTTGGCCTATACTGATACTAACCCGTATTAGTGATCTCTGTGTTGGAATTAACCCTGTCCTTCAACACTAGATTATACTTACTTGATGCATTTATTTTAATTGGTTTCCAAGACATAGGACATGGCACTAAAATTGTTCCAGTCGTCCCTGTGCCAGTAAGGCCTTGGGTGAAGATGGGTTGTGTTAAAGTAGACTGTGGGGAGCCGTAGGGCATGGGTTTACCCATGGCAGGTTGGATGATCCAAGTCCGAGGACCCCCAGATTTGCGAGGGTGCGACGGTGGCAGTCCAGCCACCGACGAATCGGTCGGCCGACCGCCATATCATAACTTTCGGACCGCCATTGCACTGCCACAGCTTCCAGGGAACCGCTGTGCCCTGGCGGTGGTGCAGCGGTCAGGACCTCGGTAATATGCTGGTGGTGTTGCGGCATCGCCATGCATATTACGAGTTTCAGGACCACCAGCGGTGTCATGAAGGTCTATACTCCATGAAAAGGCTGGCGGTCCTGTAGGGTCCCCTGTTGCCTATTTGCATGGGGGTGCATGCTGTGCCCCCTACTTCTGCATGCATCCCAGTTCATGCACAGCATGGACTTTCCAGTCCATCCCGTGTAGGAACTTTTTGGGGGTTCCCATTGCTGTGGCCATTTTCAGAGGCACCGCCATGAGACCTCCCAAAAAAAGCCAGTCAAACACGAGCAAACTCGTAATCTGGCAGGTGGTGGGCACACAGGTTTGGCCGTGCGGCAGTGGCCACTGGCGTGGCTGTCCGCTCCCGCACCGTCAGACTCGTAATCAGTCCCTCAGTCTAAGATGCACAGCAATTGCTCTTAAGACACATATGATGTATGAAGGAGAAGCTTGACAAGATAGAACCGGTTAATTATGCCGTTGTGCCCTATGTCATTGGTACAAGTAAGAGCACAGAAGGTGGCGACAGTGTCTGCGGTTCTGTGGTTTCTGTTTTTCAGACTTTCGATACTAATCTGTATACATTTTTAAAAACCTTGAAACACTATTAGTGTTTGCCTCTTCTACAAATTTTACCTACCACCATTTGCTGTAATAGTCAACGACTACAATGGCAAATTTGAACTTACGAGGGAGAACACTAAAAGGACCAATGAAATCTATTGCGAGTTTTGACCACACAGAATCAGGTAATTTTACAGGTTGAAGAGGAACGGCTTCAGTTTTAAGACCTTTGTCATTAGTCGCACAAATCACACATGCCCGAACACTTGCAATAATGGCTGAGTCCATTCCAGGCCACCAATAACTATCTCTGATTTTTTTTTTAGTTATAGTTTGGCCTAAATGTCCTTCATGACCATACACAATAATCCTATCTCTCAAAGCAACAGGTGGAATAAATTTGTCTTTCCGTACCAACATACCATTTTCTTCTAATGACAGCTCATCTAAAATTTTAAAATAAGGTTGTAGGTCGTGTGGTAACACTTTTTCTTTTGGCCACCCATTCATTACATATTCTCTTACTCTACTCAACTCAAGATCTTTTGAAGATTCCGACATCCACTCTTGTTCTGTAAAAGTGGTGTCATGGCAAACATCAATACAAGCGATTAAACATTCTTCATCATTTTCATCAATATTCTCTGGATACTCAATAAAACTTAAAGGTGAACGAGATAGATAATCTGCCCTTACATTCTTTCCATCTGGGATGTATTCAACTTCAAAATTATATTGAAGAAGTTTTGAACTCAACCTTGCAATTCTTGGTGTGTGATCTTTAATTGTACACCCACTTAAAATGCTTACTAAAGGTGTGTGGTCAGTCTTTAGAACAAATTTCCTTCCCCAAACAAAACACTTGAATCTTTCGACCACCCAACAGCATGCCAAAAGTTCTTTTTCTATAACAGAAAAAACTTTTTCATTTGTTCTCAAGGACCTAGAAGCAAAACCAATGGTTATTTCAATTTTCCCTTTCATCTGAGTAATAGTTGCACCTAGGCCATCATTGCTTGCATCTACTGTGATGATACATTGTTGTATGGGATCGAAGGGTGCAAGAACACCAGCTGAAACAATTTCTTTTTTTAGATTCTCAAATTCTTCTTGACAACTTCTCTCCCATACAAAACTTTTCTCTTTTTTCAAGTCAGAAATACTTCATGTTTTGTATTTATTAGCCACAGCTCCAGCAGTCCCCAAGTAACTGACTTCAGGGAATCTCTCAACCAAGAATCTCCATTAGACATTCTACATTCCAGCATTACGTCACCGGAATATGGTCAACAGGAGATCACCACATAATCACTATCAGTGGTGTATCATTAGCCCCCGCATCCCCTGCAGTGCGGGCAGCCCCCGAGCTTCAGCGGGCCCCCTTCGGCACTTTGCACTGGTGGTGGGCCCCTGGCCTGAGGGCTCCTAAATGGGCCTCCTCTTTGTACACTGCAGGGGGACCCCCTCAAGTTACGTACTGCCACTGATTTTCATAAAACATATCGTCAGTGGTGTAGCTGAATATTTGGAAGACAATATTTCTTTTTATGCATGCTTAAAAAAATATCAGAGATGGAGATTAAAAATGAAACTCAGTTCTATACAGTGGGTATTAAAAATGAAACTCAGGGGCATATTATCAAGCCTGGGCGATGAAATATCGCCGCTTTATCGGCAGAAAACTGCAGATAAAGCGGCGGTAATGGGCTTGATAATATGGTCTATGGAATTCCAATCGAAGCCCATGTTAGATGTCTTCACATCTAACAGGGGCTTCGATTGGAATTCCATAGAGCATATTATCAAGCCCATAATCGCCGCTTTATCGGCAGTTTTAAAGCGGCGATAATTTTATCGCCCAGGCTTGATAATATGCCCCTCAGTTCTATACAGTCCACATGACCTAGGATATCAGAACTTTAAATTGTCTCAGCTAAAAGGGTCTCTTTACATTCAAGAGTGGGCCATAACCTGGCCTGTAGGTCACACATACATCTGATCAGCATGTTATTCTACTGAAGGGTTCACCAGCAACGGTGGCAGCAAGGGATCATGATCCTGCCAGTGTTTTCTTATCCTCCTCAAGTGGGTATTGCAGTTCAGTATATTATTGAGAGGTCAGTCTCAACTTAAGGATTTTGGGGCACTGGGCAGAGCATATTTTGGATCCCTCTGTTCAGAACAAGTTGAAATGTTATTACCTATTTTCTAAAAAATCAAACCTGCATGATGTTAGACAACTTTATACTTAAACTTTCATTCAAAAACAGCCAAAATATTTCTTGTTCGACACACAATAATCCTTAAATAGATATAGAGAGAGAAATGTTCTGACAGAGAACTCAATAAAAGGGAGAGAGTGAAAGAAACGGAGAAAAATACCACTTTACCAGGGTGCCCCTGAAAAAGGTGGGGGGCATGGGCAATTCCCCGCTCTGTCCATGCTTTCAAATGCTTTTGTAAGAGGTGATGAAACTGATAATGAGGAACATTAATCAAGCCATATACAGCTGTCAGCCATCTTACTCCATCTCTGAGTAATGTATAAACCCCACAGCATGAGAGCACTTCACTCAGCTGTGGTGCTCAATGCAGGCTCTATCTGCCCTCCCCTTAAAAAGGTCCATGGCATCACAGCCAGCGGATCTGTGATCCTATGCATCTGTTAGACCATCATTGCAAGCCCCTAATGCCACCGGAGCATCACTTTTTCTGACGCTCGAGTGGCGTTGCGCCATTCCCCATATTTTCAAGGTGGCGCTAAGCCACTAAATGTGGCTTAACGCCACCTTGTAAATATGCCCATTTCCGCCACAGTCTGTTGAGGCAAAGGGGCAGGCAATGGGTGTTGCAGTGGGCGTTCCACCGCAACACCCATTGCTTTTTGACGCTGCCCAGATTTACAAGGTTGGAGCAGTGCTAAAAACTACGGCCAGGTAATACCTGGTCTTAGAATGACGATACAAGGAGAAATTATTAATTTCTCCTTGTTTTTTGCTCTTTCTATGTATGATGCAGCACACATGGAAAGAGCAAATCGCCATTATTCATTTGTTATGTGCAGGAAGGGTCACCTTCCTGCCCATAAACAATTGCTCCTGCAGCTCACGCACCCTTGCAACATGGCACACAGGTGCCTGCGCTGGCGATAGGCAACTTTTTAGCGCCAGTGCTAGGGGAAACGCAGCTTTGCCAAATTTGGCGTAACACCCCGCTCTGGCAGTTTTTAGTAAATATACCCCTTACTTTCTTGCTGTTATGAGCAAAGGAAAATATATCACCTATGACCAAGGGCTGAAGGAGAATTGTAAGGGAAGTGGGATCAGGCAATTTGTCAAGACATGATGCACTATACTTAGAGGTCTCTTCCACTACACTGAGAGGTCTCTTCCAACCCTCGAGAGCCTTTTTCTGGCCATAGTATGATCAGTGGACGCCACAGGAGATGTGTCTCCCTTCAAAACAATTGAAGAATTTTCAACTTTCATGGTTAGTTGGTATGCTACTACTAAGATCCCTGCTCAATTGTTCACAAGAGGCAGGGGCTCATCTACAGGAATGGAGAAAGGCAAGTAGCCATGGGTTGTGTTTGCTATTTCCAGTTTCTCATTGTCGATTCAATTCTCCTGAAAGCATGTCATCCTTCTTTTTCAGCCAGTGTATAACGTCTGAAACCTCCAAAATAGACAATCAACATGAGAAGAGGAGAGACATATCTGCCAGTGACAAGCTTTAGGACAAGGAAAAATTAATTATAAAATATTTTGTATAGCCAAATAGTGTGACTCCAAAGGTGAAAGAACTGTGGGTTTTTGTTGGCTGTGCTGCTATACCTTCTCTAACCTTTCTTGTTACCTTAAATTGTATTCTATTGACTGCCTAAAGACTCTGGGGCAGATGTACAGCAATAAATTGCATGCGCAAATGAGTTAGCGACCCGTTTGCGCATGCAAAAACGAATAGTACCATGCCCTTAAAAAATGAAACAAAAAAAACATTGAATTCTTTTTTTTTAAATACATCCCATTTTCCTTTGAGGGAAACGGGCTGCAGTTTAAAAAAACTGCTTTATTTAAAAGCAGTCCCAGACTTGGAGGTCTGCTGAGCCCAGCAGGCCTCCATCCCTTGGAGGACCAGCCATTCCCAATGGGGTCGCAAATTGCAAGTACCTCATGAATATTGATTAAGCATGCAATTTGCGACCCCATTTGGAATCGTAAATAGTGTCTCACACACTGATGTACATGGCATCTTGCGACTCGCAAATTGCGACTCAGAATCAAGCGCAATTTGCGAGTCGTAAATTGTGATGGTCGTACATCTGGCCCACTGTATGGATGGAAATGTCCAGCTCTAGTGTTTCTAAAGCTTCTTCGGATCACGTGTACAACCTTGCGACACATGCCCGGAAGAGAAAGGCTATGTATGCTTTGTGTATCGGCCATAAGGCATACATCAGAAGTGGCTTCATTATAGATAGCAAAATAATGGGAAAATATGTGCCTGAAAAAAGATTGCCTAACCAAAAAACATCCACTTAGTGCTTTTTTGAATGATATCACTGAGGAACTGCTCCATGCTAGTCTGATCTTTGCTTTACTTGTGCTGGGAGCTGGCAGGGCTGTGAGGCTTGTGAGCTGGAACCGGGAGACTTATGCTGTGACCGTGGTAGGAGAAGAAGTCTTCAGGAAGAAGAAAACTACAAGGGAAAAAGTAAATCCTAATTGAAATAGTATAAAAACCATAATAACCTGTTACATAGGATCTAACACGCAGATGCTGTTCTATTAATCCCATCCCCCTCTACAAGCCAACAAGATCTTTACCGGTGCAGTAGTAACGACAAAGGACAGCAACTTTTGTAAGACTGTAGCTTTCTCACAGAGGCCATCTCTATTCAAGAGCCCAGGAAATGAATTGTGTGACTTGGGTACTAATCAGGCACAAAGCGCTGGCCTCGCGAGCCAGCTAGCACAGAGCTGGCTTTTGTTCCCTTGGACGAGGACACAGCTGAAAAGGAGGGTTTGACTGGCGGACAATGGCGACTTGGCCTGCCCTCAGCAGCGCTCGATGGGCATCCTTTATTCCGGATAATTCATGTGTATTCTCCCGCTCAGACTTTTCTCTAAGCCTGTGAATTCTGCATCTTAAGTGATTTCTGTGCACTGGACTAATGCTGAAGTCCTTAAATATAGCCAAGGCCTGCTCAAGACAAACCCATTGGCCTGTCTCTAGGGTATTGTGTCATGTGAAGAGTGGAACAATCGATCAAGGCTTGTCAAGAATTAATGAAACATCAGAACCATGGCCCTACTTTTTTTTATCACTCACACATTGTGTTCAGATTTCAAAAAGATGCAATGTTTTAGTCAACCTGAGGCCGCCATCAGTGAACGAGTGAATTTGGTGTGTTTTTTGTCAATCTGGGACTGCTGTAAAATAAAGAAATATGATTCCGAATTATTACTCTGCTATTGAATACCAATCACTTCACTTCTAATGGTATATACGAGAGAATGCTGAAATAACGAGCTGGCCAAGTCGGAAAAGCCCTCCTCTTAGTGAAGTTTTCTAAACTTCACCAACCTTGTGAACTGGAGACATTTTAATTTTAAATCATAAATATTGCAAATTATATCAACAATAGGAGGTTTTTGAGGGAGAAAAAAGTCAAGTGTACGCTTTTAGGAGGAAATCTTTTATGCAAAAAAGATTTTGCGGAACATTTGGGCTGAGCAGTGAAATTTGAAAATTGCTAAAAGTTACTTACCTTTCACAATTTTATTGGCAATTAAAAATGTTGCACACCTCTTTTTCAAATGATTCACTAGAACCGTGAAACAACGTTTTGATGATTGTTTTCTCTCAGATCTAATTGAAAGACTGAAGCTACAGAAATTATTGTTTCTGTAGTATTCATTGTTTGTCGCATTGATTGCTAACAGAGGCTTCCTGTTATTTTTTACTGGTATCTCCAAAGTGCAACTTTGCAATTGCTATGGCCTCAGTGAGATGTGGGGTACCACTAATGGTTTTGCAGAGACTGGAGACTCGATTCCAGAACTGTGTTGTATCTTGTATTTTGGAAGTGGTTCTTTGTTGGTGGACGTGTCGGGGAACACTGACCAGGGGTGGATCAAGGTGAGCAGTCTTTGTCGAGCACAGAATGGGTTGGTCGTGATATTGTCAGGTGGCATTTACGATATGCAGGGCACAAGTCCTAAAAAAAGAAGTCGGGGGACGCTGACGTCACAACAGGAAGATGTCACGAAAGGTAGCTTGCACCATCAGACTCATTGCCTTCCCTCGCTCACCCCTTAGATGCGATTGCATCAGAGAAGACAGCACGTGAGCAGCGTTCTGAATGAGCTCCGAACTCACCCCAGAGAGGCCAAAGAGTGAATGTGTGGCTCCATTTACTCCAGTTATCGAGCTCCCGGTAAAATAAGTGGGGGGACGCCGTCCACCCGCGTGGTACCCGACTCGAACCCTGCGCGATATGGGTTGGTTATCGTAGTTGCATTCCTTCCTCCATGGTGGGTTGTTAGTAGTGTTTGTGTCTAAAATATAGTGAGAGGGAATGCAGGGGGCACTGTTTGAGGTTATTTTTGTTGGATAACTGCATGTTGCCATTTGTATGAATATTATCAAAATACAAATTACTTTCGATTGGAGATTTATCGATGACTGTTTCTTTGACCCTGATAAGCTTGGAACTTGCAGGATATGGCTAAAGGGAGGTGGGAGAACATGGAGAAGGGGTGAAACATCCCAATGAAAACTGAAAAAAGACTCCGTGAAGTGTTTTGGTTAAATTTTAAAGAGAGGAACTGTCTTGAGGGTACAAAGACATCACATTTTGTATGGACTGTGATGAGGAAGATGGCAAAGGCCTCATACCAGAATTACATCAAAGCAACCAATAATAAGTGTAACTTGGAATGGATCACTGCTGGAGATGTTTCCAACTTTCCTCAAAAAGCCCACAAAACTGCAAATAATGAGAAAGAGTATCATCAATGAGAGAAAAAACACAAAAATTAAGCAGTACTATCTCGGTCTAGAAAATGGGTCTCTTGCCTATATTCGCGGAAGGCGTTTGATTACATCTTTGAGCGCCCAGTTATATTAACAGGTTGCTATGATCCAATTTGCATTGCTCCCCTGAGACTGAAGGGGTCAATGCAGTTGAAAATAAAGGAAATGATCTACAAAACTGCAGGCAATACTTATCTAACATGTCTAATGTGCTCCTATGCACACCGATTTCGGTTTACTTTAAAAAAAATCCTCAGAGCTCTAGCTAATAGACTTGAAGTTTGTACTACAGAATATATGTTAATTTTGTTTTTAAATTGAAGCAATTGTTTACTGATTTTACGTGCAAGCATCTCATCCACTATCAACCGTGAATACATGAGATAGCAGAGCATGGAACAATCATAATGTCACCCAAAAAATAGCTGTACAGTATATTACAGGGTACATACATTCATCACAATTATCGGTTACAACAACGCATAGATCCAGTATCGGGGGTTAGAAAGATGAAGAAATATTTGGACACAAATAGAGTCATCATGGGAAAAGGACATCTGGTCACGGATAGTATCCTGGAGGGAGAGGGTGGGCAAATGTTTCCCAGTGGATCCCCTCTATGCAGCAAACAAAAGTAATCCATCCCTGTTGAGTATCTCATAGTATATCAGAGATCGGGGCTCGGATGAGAGGGCTCATGTAGTACATTACCCCCAGCGTGTAAAGGGCGCGTCAATCCATGGGGAACCTATGAGTCGATATAGCTTGGGAAGAACTCACTCAAACCCAAAGCCTACAAACGGTATGCATATCCTATTGTAGACATCCATCATGTCCTATGCTCTATACATAAGCATTTCATAGGAAGCCAAGCAATACAATTATACCAACCATTCTCTGTGTGAGCAGCCAGATGGGATATCCAGCAGTAAAGGATACCCTCCTTTGCACTAAAACAATCCTGCTAGAATGGAAATCCACCACAGAAATCAACTTAAACAAATGGTGGAACATTTTAGGTGCCACTAGAAGCGCCGACCAACATCATGTATAAAAAAACACACACAACACCTCTGGCTCACGTGGTTTATGGGATGCACTCGACCTATATCTCCAAAAAATGGATCCTCCATAGCTCACATCTACCAAGGCTAGTATCACCAATGCACATCTTATGCCTTGCAGACCTACTACCACCTAATACCATGGGGTACCCACTTCGCACCAGGGGACCATACCTCCTTCTCCCCTCCACCTCTTCTCTCCTCACTCCTGTCCGCTCTTTCTCTCTCTCTCTCCGCTATCTATTTCTCTTTTGCACACAAAGCCATCTTATTTGCCCACCTACTGGTGTACGTCTGGCTAACTCACCTTATCCACCCAGCTTGGGCCATCCATACTGTTACTATCTCATCATCACCTACAATAAGCCTGAAGTCTCCCATCTTACTTTTGCTAAGACCGCCCGAGAGTCCGCATTTCGCATACTGTAAGGCTGTTCTTCTACGAAATGACATGCCACTCTTTCATTTACCTTGTAGTGTGCCAATATCATTCACTGTGTATCACCTCATTGTTTTTCTGGTTTTTCTTTGTTTATATATATTTCAAAATAAAAATGTTTGAACAAAAGGATACCCTCCTTTGCAGTTGCCAGTGAGGTTGATATCCATCGTCTCAAAATATGGAAGAGGTCACCATTGGCAATCTACATCTCCAGCATAAACAGTCTTGACTCAGACTTGCTTTGTGTAGTCTAGTTTGGGTACAGTGCCAGTTGAGTAGGATTCTGTAAAAGATTTGCATAAGGTACATTTAAGTAGTGGTTCACGCAAGACCTGATCTTGCATTTCTGATGGGGTGGACTGATCTGATCCATTGTAATCTAGGGAGAGACTAAACTGCTACGCCATGAGTTCCTCAACCATTGGACGTCGAGAGAACAGTTTTGCTACAATTGTGTTGATTAGCCCAGAAATGACTCCTGGTGAGTTCACAGGTTATAATGTAAGCAAGCATAGGTGAGCCAGGGTGTGGCTGCGCAATTGCTTCCACTTTGCATCTTAAATGCCTAAGGAAGGGCCAGCTTTGTTCTGCCTCTAAGTCAAATTCGAGGCTTAGGTCCCAAAAAACCTTTAAACTTGCCCACTGTCAGTAGTCGATCATATGTGTCACGTCCTTTGCTGATCACGTTTCCCAATAAATTCAATGGTTTCCAATCGGTAAACCAGCATTCTGCCATAATTCGGCTGAAAAGTGCATCAGTGAATCAATCCCCATTGTCCTTTGCATAGAAACTCAAATTGTCAGTAGGGAGTGAATCATGGGCTCAGCATCGTAGGCAGTGAGAGTGTGGCTGCTTAAATGGAGTCAGATTCATTATGTTTGATAAGGGTGTTGTGTTCAAGCACTGCCCAAAACAGTGTGGGCTTCATCTCCCTCCTAAACTAGGCGGAAAAATAATATCAAGTTTTTTATACGCCGATGACGTGGTACTGGTTACTCGCACCTGGGTGGGACTTTAATGACTGCTCGACACAATGATGGTGTACTCACTAGCCAATGGCCTGTCGATCAACTTGAGCAAAACTAAAACCATGAGTTATAACATCAAGAGTGCCCCTAGCGCACGCCTGGTTTTTGGGCAAAACGTGACTAGAAAGCGTGGATGAATACAAGTATCTTGGGGTAACTATTGATAACAAAGTCGTTTTTTTAACACAGAAGGCCTCGATACATAAGAAAGGCCTGGCCCTGGCCATAGCATTTAAAAACTTGAAGAAAAAGCTTGGTGGTCCCTCTCTGAAGCCACTCCTGGAAGTCGTAAGAGCAAAGCTTCTTCCAGCAATCTCAATTGAAAGTGAAGCATTAAGAGGGTAGGACGCCAGCACCACAGACTCGCAATCACTTGTTCTTACAGAATTATATTCTCTTTACCAAGTTATACCTCACTCGCGCAGATTAGATTAGAATTCTGGTTGCTAAAACAGTAACTAGCCAGACGCGGAGCATACATAATATGCTGGACACAACATTAGGAAAGCCGAACCCAACTCACTGAATCATATGTTATGGGGTGAGCTACAGCACTGCAATACGTCACCAGCAAGAGTATACCTGCAAGAGTCTCTCGGCCTCACACAACTTTGGGAAACGCCAACCAATTTTAAGACCTTCAAGCGTCTGGTCAAGAAGTCACTTAAAACTCAATCGGTTATAGAGTATAAAGCCACACTAGCAAAAAGAGCACATGGGTGGATGACAATAAATAAATTTAAGTCTATTACCCTTCAAGATTACTTTTCTGCTGGCTATCCATCTTTTATCAAGCTGCAGTTTCTACAATACCGGCTGGGGTTATAACCAGTGAAAGAGCATATTGCACCGTGGCTAAGTGGAAATCTCCCTGCTGACTCTGTGAAAACGATAAAGGAAGATCTGTTGCACTTAGTCTGTTCCTGTAACATTGTACAGGCAGAAAGGAAACAACTATTAATCAGGGCATTTAACCAAAGGGGAATTCGAACAAGAAGGCAGGAAATTCTAGCCTGTTTCGATCCAGGGGACCCTCAGGTAAACTGCTGCTTTGTAAAATATTTGTTAAAGGTGGAGCAGAAATTACAGCAAATGTAATTTGTTCAGCGCTGCTGGTGTTGCTGCTTAAATGGTTACATCACCCTTAAGGAACAATATGACCCCCCACCAAGGCAACACTGGGGCTTACCTGTTTTATTCTTGAACCAAATCTACTCGAGGAAAATTGGTGAATACGCCTGAAACTAAACTATAAAAAAGTATAAACAGTTTTCCTTTTTACGTGACATTTTGCCCTACGTGATACCATCTACTCTGCTATAATAGAACTTCCTGTTTACTAAAGCAATGATTTCCATCTTCTTTCTTACTACTCAATAATTTTAAATTCAAATGTAAAAATTCGAATTTTAGAATTACTAATTCTATGCACATCATGTATTCATGTATTTATATCATGTATAACTTTTATTGCAATGATTTTAAGTAACATAGCAATTACTTAAATAAACTACTCATCTCTCTTGTCAATCTAAACTGCTGTAACAGGTGTTAGGCTCTGAGCTGTACTAGCATTCAATGTGGGAAGGTCTAAAGCTGCCTGAGTGGGTATGTGCACACAGTTTTGAAGGTACTCGAGGTCTATTCACATTACTGATGAACATTTTTTATGTCTCTGTCTATTGGAAAGGTAGCATTCTGATGATATAATTAAATCAAGGACCAATCATAAATTGAACAATTTGAATCGCGCCTCCGAGTGAGAGTTGGAATGCAGACTGCTTATTGAAGGCTGAATTAATTTGCTGTACCAGTTGATTCCAGTGATCTGAGATATTTGACATGTTTAGATATTCATTTGGATCTACGGCCTACCCTTGCTGTCATGGTTGCTCACAGCATTGGTTGTGCCTTGCTCATATCTCACCATGGGCAATAAGACAGTCAATGTGAGCATAGTGTCATTGGCGTCCAAAGAGCTGTGGATACTTCCCTGGTGTTGGCACACCACCATTCATCTCTGATTAGGGGGTAGCTATGGCCAGCAGCTGGAAAGTAAGCAGAATAAGCAATGGCGACAAGCGATAGTCCTGTTTAGAACCCCTTTATAAAGGGAAGGCTTTCAAAAAGAAGTTGGCATAGTTCACTTGTCACTGGTCTATGTATAGTCATTGTGCTTTAGATACACAGTTTTGTTCCTAGCCAAATCTCTCAAGGATCGCTAAGTGGTAGCCCCACTCCACCAGTTTAAAAGCTTTCTCTGCATCAAGGGATAAGGTCACAGTCTCTTCCAAGACATCTTTGGAAGACCATAAGAAATGTGACAGTACATAGGTAGTGTTGAGAAATTAAATCTGGGACAAAGACAACCTATGATTCATGGACCATAGTAAGAATACATTGTCTCAATCTCTTTGCAAAACTTTGACTTGGATTTTCATGGGGGTGTTAATCAATGAGACTGGGAGATAATTGGCCCAGGATAAGTTCCTGCATGGTTTGGGTAGCACCGATATAAGAGCCCGGTTAGGAACTGAATGAAAGGTTATCTGTATTCTACGCTTCTTTAAAGACAGTATACAGATGTTTAGCCAAAAGCGGTTAGCCTAACTTACCGAGTATTAGGAAGATCAGCGATCACTGCTTCCAACTCATCATTTTTGAGTTCACGGTCTTGAAACTTCCTCCGTTCATTTGACAGACTAGAGATGGGCAATTGATCCAAGAAGACTCTCTCAGTCGCTATAGAACCATGATCTTCTCAGCAATGTAGATGCTGGAGGAATGCCACAAACATTACCACAATGTCAATTAGGTGGGTTGCAGGCTCCCTTTTCTGCCAAAAATTTCAGGCACCACTAATTGTGGCACCCCATTTCTAATGTGGCTGCAAGCAATCACTCACCTTCTACCCATTCTCGGTATGGCACCATCTGATCTGAGATAACACATATCCTGCCTTGTCAGTAGAAAAGGAAAAAAGTGTAACTTCTTAAAATCCAGTTCCCACAGTAGATGTTCCAACGAGCGGTTATTGTAACGCGTCATTAGTTCCCCGATAGACGTTCCAGAAAGCAGTTTGTTCTCTATTAGAGCTAGGGTGCTATATATCATCAACATGCCTCGCATCATAACCTTGAGTACTGCCCACAGAGTTTGTGGAGAGTCAGATGAACCATCATACATCTCTAGGATAAACCTAAGTTGGGAGCTAAGTTGTCCTTTTCCTAATGTCGAGTTGTTCATGTGTCACATCTTCACAGGTGAGCTGACTTGGTTTGTTTCCAGGGCAACAGACATAGGTGCATGATCATACTGCTTTCCAGAATTTCCCAGTGGATGACCTTCGGACGCAGTGAGCGAGTTGTTAGTAAAGTGGCTATTTGGGAGCTTGAGCCATATGCACAGAAAAGGAAAGTGTATTCTTTGTCTTTCAGGAGTGTTAGTCTTCAGGCATCTACAAGGACATACTCTTGTAGGGTTTCTTGCATTATTGCTCTGTCTGGACAGTTAGTCTTTACTGGCGGGCCAGATCTGTCTAGTATCAGGTCTATCACCAGACTCCTGCCGTCCTCTATCAGTGTGTGTGACTGTGTATGTTCAAATTCTACCAGCAATCAATTAAGGGACATACAGAATTACATTTGCGACTGTATAGGAGCGTATATATTGAGCCTAAAATCAGTATCCCTAGAAATGTTGGGGCAGATTTACAATAACTGGCGCATCCCTGCATATCAGCAGGGATGCGCCAGTTTTTGTGCTCCGCAGCTCCGCCACCATGGATGCGCCGCATTTTCAATGCGGCGCACCATGGGGCAAAAACGGCACAGATGCGTGGCGCATCTGTGCAGTAAAGGCGGCACATTGCTGGGGTTGCATTGCAAGCGTGAAGCAGCTCCAGCAATGCTCTGGGGGGCCCTATCTGTACAATGCTGCGTCAATCCTTACGCCTGCTTCAAGCAGGCACAGGGTTTTGACGCAGCATGGGCTCAAAAGTGACTGAGTGAAATCTTATAGGTTTCACTCAGCCACTTTTGGGAGGCGTTCCTGCGCCGGAAAGCCCCCCCCCCCTGCGCAGGAATGCCTACTTCTGGCGCAGGGCTTTATAACGTGACACATCTCCCAGATGCGTCACGTTTTAAATACCCCGCACCATGGCGCATCTTTTGCGCCGCCTCTGTGTCACAAAAGTGACGCAACTGCGGCGTAAAAGAGGCCCAAGGGGCTTGTAAATCTGCCCCGTTAAGTTTAACAAAGATGGAGGGGGTCTTTCGAAGATATCAAGTTTTCTAATATATTGAATGACAGTGATTTCCTAATCAGAATGACCATTCATCACTTTTCCGAGAGGTTGGAGGAATTCTGACCATCATTTGACCGGGTTGAAATTAACCACTGGCCCTGGCCAGTTTCACTTTAAAAGTTAATTTTGTTGAAAGGTGAGTTTCTTGCAGAAAGGCAATGTCAGTATTCTGGGTGGATAATTAATGTAGGATTTTTTTCCACTTAATATAATACAATGGGCCTTTAACATTCAAAGAGGTGATTTTCTGTGCGAGACTGGCCTGGGGGTTGCATCCTGCCTTAACATCTTGTCCCCCTTTTAATTGGTTGCTGTGGGTGCTGAGAGACTAAATAAAGTGAGTAACCAGCACCACTCAAAAACAATTTACAATTGAGATTTGGAGTACTAGCGTTGAGTATCAGTACCCTAAAGGTTGCTTGAGGGGGAGAAGGAGATGGAAGTACCAGAGATGAAAATCCAATAGATGTAAGTTTGCCCTCAGGAAACCAGCAATATGAGCAACTCTACTAAGGTGTACGGAGTAGCTCCATCCTGACTGCTCACTAGATGAGGATGATAGTTCGTATGGAGAAAGGAGCATCCCCGTGAAGCCAGAGGACGGGTAGCTAGGGTGTTATGCTATGTTAAGGGATTTTTATAGAGCTCATGGTTGCCCCAACAACGGGGTTTTCCTGCGCTGGATGTATATACTAGACTGGGAACTGACAAAATGGAACTCATTCACAAGGAACACTCAGTCAACCGGGAGTCAAGCGGTCTAAGACTGAAAGAATCAACTGTTTGTGGTGTAATGACTAGGCACCCCCTTCGCCTAGAAGGAGGGGCGCCCTTAGTCGTGCCATGAAACCAAGCTGCAGTTTAAGGGGTTGGTGTAGGTGGTCAGATTTCTGGTGGCGTAAAGGTATGTGTTCGGAAAGTGAAACTTAGCTGAACTTTGCTTTATAAGGTGGCATCTCTGGGGTCTCCTTCTCTTTGTCTCCTGGACCCCAGGAAGCTGCAGGAACGTCGGAAACCACCCTCCCACCTGGCAGAAGAGCAAGGCGGAGCGCTGACAGTTAACACAAAAGGGGGCATGCGCAGCAATGGATGTTCAGCGACTGGATGGACCCCATGAGGGGGAACAATGGAATTTTGCAGTAGATAGGCGGGGAGGGGACTGACCTGCTGGTGGTCCTGGACTTTACTGCCGAAGATAGGCGCAGGGAGGGGACTGACATGCCGGTGGTCCTATTTTTACTGCCCTATCCCGCAATCTATGGACTATGTGGACTATTTGGGAGGCTGCATGTTTTCAGGTACCTCGGTGGGCCGGTGCGCTATGCGGTGCCCTGTATTTCAAGTAATGCAATGTTTGCTGTAGCGCGTTGGGGCCTGCCGGCACAATGTGCGCAGCTGAGTGGGTCGTCCGAGTCGGCCAACAAAGTTAAGTACATGTGGATGGTGAAGCTGAAATCAATTATAATGTATGCCTAATTTTCTTACCGCCTTTTGACATGTCGATGCAGCAAAAGTCTGTTTGCTTTGAATATTGTTATATAACCAAGTAGTACTTTATACCCATACTGGTTGTATAGATTTATATGATTTGATGTGAATAAAAGTCTACACCTTGGACAACATAACTAATTTTTAGTTATTCTTGGGCCCAGTGGGCGCTCAGGGGTGACGAAAGTGAAAGGGGGCTGAGTGTTTCATTTTACGCGTACTATATGTGTTGTAGGATCTGGGGATGGATGGCACTCCCTTAATGAGCTACACTCTGGCTTAGGGCATCCCACCCCCTAGAGGATGTACCCCAACAGTGACACCCCAGAGGCCCCTGGGCACAGGGGTAGGAGTAGTATATGTTAATGAGGTGCAAAGAACCCATGTTCCAATGGAAATTACATCGGTAAGCAGTGACTTTTTCAACAAGCCTCCTGAGAGCTGAAGCATAACATGAAATGTCTGTAAATGAAAGGTAAACTCATCAGGGCAGCACTCAAGAATTGTGTACGTTCCATATAAACCCATAAGAGTTATCATTGCCACATTATCCCACCCCAGAGCTACATGAGTCAAGACAAGTACAGGTAACAAGAAACATTTCTGAATATTCAATAAGAAACAAGATATCTTATGGCTTCGCCTTCGGTTTCAGAGAACACAAACTCGTGGGAAGTTACATCCGCATTCACTTTCAACAGTGACCCGTATGTATCTCTGTCTTGCACAGAGGCTCCACCGCTCGCATCAGTCCTTCCTTGTCGGAGCACCTGTGGTGAGAGTGGGTCGGCTTCTGATGCTAATAGGAAGTGAATGGGGGAGAAGCAGTTCCCCGTGTAAACTTTGGTTGTCACCTGCAGTCTCCACGTTCAAGTCAGTGGGTTCCTTTGTGTCCAAGAAGCATTCCAAATCCTTCAAATCTACACATTACATTGTCTACCATTGAGAGTGACGAGCTTCGTTGCTGGGTCAAGGAATCCATGTGTAATGTTCATCCTTCGCAATTTAGGGCGCAGCCTCAGGAAAATCTGATTTTTCACATTAGTGTCAAACAAGAAATCCGCTGAAATGTGCATGGTATGTAATTCAAAAGAGTAGGAGACATGTTTCTAGGCAGCCTGAATGACCTGTTTCACCTGTCTATGTCATAGGAAGTAGTCAATGATAGGATGTGGGTGGTTGGCATTGTCCAGTTGTTGTGGTCTAACCCGATGGTCCCTCTGGAATTCTAACGTTGAAGAAAAGTTAATATTGAGGAGCTGTGGCAAGAACACTATTGAGAACTCTTCATTTAAAAAAACAAAAACGTTATTTATTATTTGTAACCAATAAACATGGACAACATGAGACGCATAAGGATGCTTCAGAAAACAAATGGTAGCATGTCAGTACGTTACATCGGAGAATGCCATATATAAAGAAAACCTCAAGACATACCACTTCATAAATCACAAGAGGGCATGGTCAGTGTGGTGGAGGAAATAGTAAGCTTTATGCTACAGTGTCTTGACTGAAGGAATATAAGGAGGAAGCGGTGGGTGGGGAAGGAGAGTCTTGGCTATGGAAGTCCGCTTCCAGAGAGAGTAGATAGGCCCGGAGGGGTTGCCAAAGGTCTGGCAGTGGGGGGTTGCAATGTGGCATATACTTCATTTGTCAATTCACAATACGTCATGCTTTGTAGCCAAGCGTTAATAGTAGGTAGGAATATGCTGCCCCAGTAGAGCACTAGCTCTCTCTTTGCCAGTAATCCATACTAATATTATAAAGAGAGAGCCCAAACCTTTGAGGCGGGTAATCTCAGTAACCACAGCACCAATCACAACACTCAATACAGCGTTGGAAAGGGCAGTTGCAGCAGAAGGACATAGGCTATGCAGACAGATAAAAAAGATAATAAAAAAAATTGCAAAAAACTACATCATCCAGAAGGCCGAGGGCCAAAATAACATCAAACAGGAAATGATGTAATAATGTGACTCACTATATTGAGACTGAAAGCCTGGAGCCAAATTGATCGTGAACAAGGGATATGCTATCCCGAAACACGTAGACTTGTGCCTGCCTGCTTGAGAAACTCCATGCTGTGAGGATTAAATAAAAAAGCACATAAGTGAAGACAAACGCGAGTTCGTCCCGTTTTTTTCCCAGCTGGGGGAATTGGTTGTGGATTTAAATGCGGCGTGGTTCTGCTGCGGGGATTTACGAACCGGCGAGAGAGCGCAGCAAATTCTGGCAAAAAGGAACCGAGGGGTATCAATATATATATATATATATATAGGATCACTGACATAATATCGCCGGACAGAATATCTACTAGCAAAAATATCGATGACAAAATATCGACAGACAGAATATCGAGTTTGTATCTACAAACAGGTAAGTACAAAAATATCGAGTACAAAATATCGTTTACAAAAATATAGTTTATAAAAATATCGACTTTATTAAAAACTGTTAAATTAAATTAATAGTAAAAATTAATTACTATAATATACTTAAAAATACTTAAATTAACTTATAATATTTAAAAAATTAATGAAAGTTATAAAAAAAAATTTACAATCATATTTGCTAAAACATATATATATAGTAACATAATATAATTACATAATATCCAATAATATTACCGTACGATAGCAGAAGTGTAAAAAATACTATTCCCACTCCAGAGAGTGCAACAGTAGGGAAAGCGTTGGATAGCGTAGGGGTTAAAATTACTATTCCCACTCCAGTGAGTGCAACAGTAGGGAAAGCGTTGGATAGCGTAGGGGTAAAAATTACTATTCCCACGCCAAATAGTGCAACAGTAGGGAAAGCGTTGGATAGCGTAGGGGTAAAAATTACTATTCCCACTACAAATAGTGCAACAGTAGGGAAAGCGTTGGATAGCGTAGGTGTTAAAATTACTATTCCCACTCCAGTGAGTGCAACAGTAGGGAAAGCGTTGGATAGCATAGGGGTAAAAATTACTATTCCCACTCCAGTGAGTGCAACAGTAGGGAAAGCGTTGGATAGCGTAGGGGTAAAAATTGCTATTCCCACTCCAGTGGGTGCAACAGTAGAGAAAGCGTTGGATAGCGTAGGGGTTAAAATTACTATTCCCACTCCAGTGGGTGCAACAGTAGGGAAGGCGTTGGATAGCATAGGGGTAAAAATTACTATTCCCACTCCAAAGAGTGCAACAGTAGGGAAAGCGTTGGATAGCGTAGGGGTTAAAATTACTATTCCCACTCCAGTGGGTGCAACAGTAGGGAAAGTGTTGGATAGCGTAGGGGTAAAAATTACTATTCCCACTCCAGAGGGTGCAACAGTAGGGAACGCGTTGGATAGCGTAGGGGTTAAAATTACTATTCCCACTCCAGTGGGTGCAACAGTAGGGAAAGCGTTGGATAGCGTAGGGGTAAAAATTACTATTCCAACTCCAAAGAGTGCAACAGTAGGGAAAGCATTGGATAGCGTAGGGGTAAAAATTACTATTCCCACTCCAAAAAGTGCATCAGTAGGGAAAGCGTTGGATAGCGTAGGGGTTAAAATTACTATTTCCACTCCAGTGAGTGCAACAGTAGGGAAAGCGTTAGATAGCGTAGGGGTTAAAATTACTATTCCCACTCCAGTGAGTGCAACAGTAGGGAAAGTGTTGGATAGCGTAGGAGTTAAAATTACTATTTCCACTCCACTGAGTGCAACAGTAGGGAAAGCGTTGGATAGCGGAGTGGTAAAAATTACTATTCCCACTCCAGAGAGTGCAATAGTAGGGAAATTAAATATTTCATATATCATTTCAATAAATATAAATTAATATCTATAAAAAATTAATTAAAGTAATTACCGATTTAATATATTATAATAATTAATCAATTAAAATTACAAATTAAAATAAATTATTGCAATTATTTACCTATTAATACAAATTATTTACAAATTAACAATTAATAATTTAACATTTAAAAATTAACAATTAATTCAAATTAAATACAATTAAATACATTTATTTATTTAATTAATTATAAATAAATTACTTCCCACCCTATTCCCCTATAAACCCACAACCCGCTACAGAATTAAATTACGCAAAAATTAAAAAAACTAATTTCATTAATTAAAATAAATTATAACATAAATACACACTTTTCACACATATAATAACATAAAAAACACTATAAAAAATTCGATATTATTAAAAATTGGATAATTTTAATAACCTATATTATATACTTCGATAACTGTCTATATTTTTAACATTCGATATTACATTACTTACCTTAAAAACGATATTTTTGATGTCTATATTCTGTCTAATCGATATTTTGTCCATTCTATATTTAAAACTCGATATTATGTCCATTCGATATATATATATCCATACTAATATTATAAAGAGAGAGCCCAAACCTTTGAGGCGGGTAATCTCAGTAACCACAGCACCAATCACAACACCCAATACAGCGTTGGAAAGGGCAGTTGCATCAGAAGGACATAGGCTATGCAGACAGCCACCATATACATTTAAAAGGTAAAAGAACCGTGACAACAAAGCAGTCCCTTGTGGGCGTGTCTGCGTTCTGCTGTGGGCGTGTGCTGGGGGCGTGACAAACGCTTGGGTCGTGTGGTACATTCCGCCCTTCATGCCATGTGAGTCGTAATTGCGCCGCATCAAGGGGCACGTTGGGAGCGTGACACGCTGGGGCCGTGACAAACGCTGTGGGCGTGTGTCCCCGCTGTGGGCGTGTGTCCGCCCTTCATGCCATGTGAAGCGCCAATTACGCCGCATCAAGGGGCACGCTGGGGGCATGTGCTACGTTCCGCACTTCATGCTATCTGGGTCGTACATTAATCAGATCGTCTGCTGTGGCCGTGTGCTGGGGGCGTCACAAAGGCATTCACCTCGAAGCGTGGTAAGTAACCATTCGCAAGACTCCTTTGGGGGACTGCCCGTTGTCTCACACATACTGGGGGTGCTGAATGCAGTGTGTGCCTTGGCCTGGGTGCGTCTGAAAGGCCTGAACGCAGTGTGTGGCTTGGCCTGGGTGCGTCTAAAAAGCACTCGGGCCGAAGAGCGTCGGTGTGGGTCAAAAAAAAATAAGAACAGCTGGAAACAATCTTTCAAGACTCACACAATTCTAATTGTTAGACGGTCACCGCTGGCCCTCAAGGGGGGGTACACGCGACTGAGCGTGTCTGCGGGGACAATTACTGCAGCCTCTCATTGCGCGCTGTACTGAACTATCACATTAAAACAAATTACACGCGCCTGCTAACATCAGCCAGGGCTGTAGCCCGGCTCAGGCGGCGGATCACTACACTATTTACATGCGCCTGCTAACATGAACCAGGGCTGCAGCTGGGCCTCAAGCGGGGGGACTCGCGCCTGCTAAAATCAACCAGGGCTGCAGCTGGGCCTCAAGCGGGGGAACACGCGAATGACCGTATCTGAATACACACATTACACACATTCTATTTCATACCCGGACAACGTCGGGACCGGCTGCTAGTAGAACTATAACAGTGAACCTACGGGCACTCTTTGGGTCATCTGCCACCTTGCCCAAAAGAGCCATCATGAGGGGATGGTTCAAGAGTAGTCGAAATCATGCGGGAGAGGGAAGTAAACACGTCAGTCCAAAATGTGACGATAGGGGGACAGGTCCACGTTAAATGGGGGAAGCATGCCTCAGAAAATCTACATTTGGGCGAAAAGAGGACCTAGAGGGGTCAAGTCTGGCAAGGCCAGCATGGGTGGTGTAGGATCTGTGCAAAAACCAAAAGTAGAGTAACTTTAGCAGATAGTTGGGGATAAAAATTTAGTTGGTGCACAGCAGTATGACCAATCCTTGTCAGAGATAGGGTGGCCTAGATCCTTGTCTCATTGAAATCGAACCTTGCTGTCTGGGGAGCGTCGGATGGTCATGCGAGTGCGATAGATTTTAGTGACCATATGTGTCCGTGGGTGTCCATATTTAACACCATTATGGGAGTGAAGTCATCAGAAGCTAGGAGATAAGTGCGATTCAGGAGCGGAGCCTCATATGGGGGTGCCGAAATAAATTTATCCATATAAGTGGCAGCAGCAAATCTAATGTCTACAAGTGGGAAAGCACATGGCCCTCCGAGAGTAAGTCTCCCAGTGTAGGAAGTTTGTGTTGTGTCAGTGTTTGTTGGCCAACTTTTTCAAGTGTTAGAGGCAGCCATGGATTTTGTGAAAGAAGTGTAGAAGAATACAAGAAGTCACTGCCCAGGACCAGACTAAGCTTTCGCCAGGCCCAATACATGGTAGACATTGTCTGGATATCTGAGGGGTCTAGCTTAAGGCCCTGTGGCAATAGAGCTGCCAGGGGGGTAGTACCCGCCAAGTAAAGCTCAGGCTTGGCATAAGCCAGGCAAGTGTCTGGGTGGTACCAATGATATGTAAACTATGCCTGAGCTACAAGGAACTAAGGCCCCCATTAGCATGGCTGGGGGGTCTGCGGTGGACGGAAAGACCCTCGCCGCTTTTCCGCCCCGGTCGCCTTGTGACTGGGCGGAAAAGGGTTTATATGGTGGCGGTGTCTATCAGACACCGCCAGCCATATTTGGATGGGCATTTACCAAAGCCAAGGACTCCTGGGGGGTGGGGTTGCACATGGGGGGTACCTATGGCACCCCCCTGCATTTCAAAGGAGAACGTGGCAGGCACTGCGCGGTGCCTGTCACGTTGTGCTTTGAAATGCACAACATGTATTTTTCACATTGCGGCGGGCGGTGCATTCAACACCGCCCGCCGCAATGTTAAAAATACAGGATGCGCCCGCCATTGTGGTGGGCGCATCCTAATTCCCCCCACGGGACCCCCGCCGTTATGGCGGGCGGTCCCTTTCCACGATGGGACGGCGGGCGGGCAAAGTCTGCCCGCCATCCTAATGGGGGCCTAAGTCTGGAAGTCGGGGACTGCAAACCCATCCTGGTCATAAGAAAGAATAAACGTATTCCAGGCGATTCGGGCCTGTGACCTGTCCAAATAAATTTTAAAAGGAGACTGCGCAGTGTGAAATGGATCCAGTTTTTCGAGGGGATGGTTATATTAAAAAACAAATACAAAAAGTGAGGGAGGACAACCATTTTAATGATGCCACTCTGGCCTGCCATGCATAGAGGGAGCCAAATACAACGCTCAATTTGGGCGGGGAGCCTATTGACTGCAGGGCCGTAGTTTCAGCAAACCACTTGCTCTTTATCCCTTTGTCAAATTATGCTTTAAAATTTAGTTGAGTCTTTGCACCATTTAAGAGGATATTCACAAGGAGTAGGCATAGGGACATCTGTGAGGGGGGAAAGTTTTGATTTTGCCCAATTAACTTAGAGACCAGAGAGGCCACCAAAATGAATAATCTCCCACACTAAAGGGGCCAAATTCTCAGAGGGATGGCAAATTAATAGCAGAATATCATCTGCTTACATGGAAATGAGTAATGGGCCAGGAGTAAATTGAAGATTGCCGTGCATATGGTTTTCTTGAATGTGGCGGGGCAGAGGGTCTATGGCAATGATGAATAATAGGGGTGAAAGTGGGCACCCATGCCAAGTGACTCTAGAGATGGTAAAGGCTTCAGAAAGAGAACCATTTACCCTAATGCGGGCCACTGGGCCCGAGTGTAGGAAGGAGATGAGTGCAAGGAATCAGTTAGGAAATCCTAGTTTCCGCAATGTTGCATGCAGAAAAGGCCACTCTAAAGAATCAGAAGAGCGATGGCTGTCGGCATATCCGGGGACACCCTGTCCAGAATGGAGAAAACTACGCAAGTTCAGAGAGGTTGACCTGTGAGGTACAAATCCGGTTTGTATGGGTGAAACGATCTGTTCAAGCAGCAAGGACAATCTGCTGGCCACTGCTTTGGCAAGGAACTTGTTGTCAAAATTAAGCAAGGATAGCGGCCTATAAGAGGCACAGTGGTGTTGGTCTTTGCCAGGTTTAAGCAGTAAGGAGATCACTACTTCCAAAGGGTGGGTGAGGGGACCCTAGTATTGATGGCGTATATGTCTAGCAGATGAGGGATGAGGATACCCTTGAATGTCTTATAAAAAGCACTTGTGAGGCCATCAAGGCCAGGGGCCCTGGAGCCGTCATGGGAGTCAATGGCTAGAGAGATATGCCCTCTGGTAAAAGGCTCACTCAGGAATTGGCCTTGCCCCGGATGGAAGCCAGACCATAGCTATTTCCTTAAAATTGGCCAAACGGGATGTCTCGTCAGAATCCAACCATGACGTGTAAAGACGCATATAGTATGTCACTAATTCACAGAGAATATCATCATTGGCAATGTCCTGGACATCATAGTCCAAGTAGAGTTCGGTGATATACTCAGGCCCCCAACTGGGGCAGAGCAGACCGGCTAGAATGCGACCAGGGAGTTCACTCTTGCCATATCTGCGAGCCTTGGAGTATTTACCCAGATAAGCAGTTTCCTTCTCAGCAAGGTCCTGAAATTCTGCAATCAGGATGGAGCATCTGTGGAGGGAAGGGTAATTACGTGTCATGAGTTGGGCCTATCACTATTGATGAGCTCGGCCTCAATTCATGATACAAAACGGGGTGGTGATGGACGGAGCATCCGAACCAATCAAACACTCACACCCAGTCAAAAGATCTGGGCTCGGCCTCAATTCGTGTCAGACTTTTACGGATTTCGTGAAGCACCCTAGCATGTTTCAAAATGCAGTTTTCACGGATGTATGTCTTGAAGGCATCCCATAATTTAGCATGACTGTAAACAGAGCCCCAAGTAAGTTTGAAATTTCAAGAATGGAGTCGTAAAGTTCCGAACGGAACTCTGCATTCAACAAAGCTGTACTGAAAAAGGACCATCGACTCTCCCACCCTCCTCCATAGGAGACCTATATAATCAGCTTGATTGGGACATGATCAGACAATGTATGTGGCAAACGTTGTCCGTCTTTAAGGCACGGACCGGCACCCTTGGACATATGCCAGTAGTCTATCCGTGTCACCGTAATGGAGACGGCAGGCATCTTTAAGAGCATGTGTGTCAATAATATTAGGGAGGAAACACAGCGTGTGTGGTTTACAGTCGGAATGTATGCTACTAGTATCCAACGAGGGGCAAAAAACGTAATTCCGGGTCCACCCAATAATACCATTTCTGGTGAACACCCTAAATATCGAACCCAAAATATAGACTGCCCAAAATATCGAATTAAAAATATAGAGAGCCCAGAATATCGAATTACCAAAATATAGTTGGATAGAATATCGAAATTAAGGTAAGAAATATCGATTTCCATATTATTGAATTTAAAATATTGTTTTTCATAATATCAAATTTGTTTTTACTGTTATGTATGCTAGTATATGTGTTAAAAATATATATTATTTTTGTAATGTATGTTTAATTTTTTTAAAGTAATGAATGTTATGTTATTTAATTTTTGCGTCATTTAATTCCGTAGCGGGTTGTGAGTTTATAGGGGAATAGGGTGGGAAGTAATTTAATGATAGTGAATTAAATATTCTTTTTTATGAATTATGAATTCTTTTAAATTTAATTTTGCGTTTTAGTTCTGTAGCGGGTTGTGGGTTTATAAGGGAATAGGGTGGCAAGTAATTTATTTGTAATTAAGTAAAAATGTATTTTTATTTATATGTATTGATAATTAATTATTGTTAATTAATTATTAATTGTTAATTAATTTTTATTAATTGGTAATGAATTTTTGTTAATTGTTTAATTGATAATTATGTTAATTGTTTTAATTTATTATTTGGAGAGGGTTGTGGGTTATAGGGGAATAGGGTGGGAAGTAATGTAATTGTAATTAAATAATTATTTAAATTATTCTTGTGTATTGATAAATAATTTATTGTTAATTAATTATTAATTGGTATTTTTTATTACTTATTACAGTTTTGGTATTGAAAATTAATTGGTTGATAATTAATTATAAATAGGTCATTAATTTTTAATAAAAACATTTAATGGTATTTATAATTAATTCATTATTAAATATTTTGTAATTGGTAATTTATTTTAATTAATTTTAAATTGGTATTGAAAATGAATGTATTCTTATCTAAATATGAAATCATTCCTTTCCCTACTGTTGCACTCTCTGGAGTGGGAATAGTAATTTTTACCCCTACGCTTTCCAACGCTTTCCCTACTGTTGCACTCTCTGGAGTCGGAATTGTAATTTTTACCCTCCCGCTATCTAACGCTTTCCCTACTGTTGCACTCTCTGGAGTGGGAATAGTAATTTGTACCCCTACGCTATCCAACACTTTCCCTACTGTTGCACTCTTTGGAGTGGGAATAATAATGTTTACCCTCCCGCTATCCAATGCTTACTGTACTGTTACACTCTCTCTAGTGGGAATAGTAATTTTTACCCTACCGCTATCCAACGCTTTCTCTACTGTTGCACTCTCTGGAGTGGGAATAGTAATTTTTACCCCTACGCTATCCAACGCTTTTCCTACTGTTGCACTCACTGGAGTGGGAATAGTCAATTTTACCCCTACGCTATTCAACGCTTTCCCTACTGTTGCACTCACTGGAGTGGGAATAGTAATTTGTACCCCTATTCTATCCAATGCTTTCCCTACTGTTGCACTTTCTGGAGTGGGAATAGTAATTTTTACCCTTCCGCTATCCAACGCTTTCCCTACTGTTGCGCTCACTGGGGTTGGAATAGTACTTTTTACCCACCCGCTATCCAACAAATTCTCTCATTTTGTACTTGCTCGAGTGTGAATACTAATTTTATTCCCTTATCTATGTAATGTTTTTAATTTTCTTATATTTAATGTAGTGTAAATTATTAATTAACATAAAAAGGATCACTTTAATTAATTTAATTATTATATAATATTTATTTTTATATTCAGATAATATGTTTATATATACGTAAATATATTTTTAATAATGTTTTAACTCTTTTATAATTAAGAATAATAATTATTTTATAATATTATTAAGTAAATATATGTTAAAATAAAATTTACATTACATTTATTATTTTTACATTTTAAGCTTTTTTACATTATTTTAACTATGTTTTATTTAATTGTGTTTATTATTTAAGTACTTTTATGTTATTTTTAATACATTTTAAAAATTTGATATTTTAGTTAATTATATTTTAACTTTCTATATTTTGGAATCGATATTTTAGTACTTACCTGTTTGTAGATAGGCATTCTATATTGTCCCTCGATGTTTTGGAGTCGATATTTTGGGCAGTGTATATTTGGTCCCTCGATATTTAGGGTCCGCCCGCCATCCAGACGTAAAACGAGACCGCCCGTCATAAGGGCGGCGGCCCCATGGGGGCCCATTAGGATGCGCCCGCCACACTGGCGGGCACATCCCGCATTTTTAACATTGCGCAATTCAATGCACAACGTGACAGGCACTGTGCGGTGCCTGCCACGTTGTACAGTGAAGAGCAGGGGGTACGGGGTACCATAGGTACCCCCCATGTGCACCCCCACACCCCCGGATTCCCTGTTGGCCTGCAACGGGCCCCCACAAGACATTCCTGCATGCCTTTCCGTGGTGGCAACACCGCCACGGAAAAGCATGTTCCCGCCCACATCCCAATATGGATGGCGGTGTCTAACAGACACCGCCTCCATATGAAACCCTTTTTGACCGGGCGGAAAAGCGGCAGACGGTCTTTCCCTCCGCCGCGGTCCCACCGCCATAGTAATATGGCGAGGGGGAAATGGGTGACGGACGGGGAAGGATGTCGGGCCATATGGCGGTGGCAATCCACCCGACATCCTAATGGGGCCCTTAGTCACTGAACCACGATATCTATATCAAATTGACTGAGCAGGGCCGACAGTAGGGGCATAAACATTCAATAGGAGGATCTGTCATACTAACAATGTGCCAGTCACTAGGCTGTAACGTCTGCTCTTATCTGCAGCAGTGGTATGGTGGCTGAAGGGGATACTTTTGTAGAGGAGTATGCCAACCCCGAGAGAATAAGTACTATAACTGGCAAAGTATCTGTGGGGTACCCAGGATGCAGCAAATGTAGGGGAGGAATGTGGAGGGAGGTGCGTTTTTTGTAAAAAGGTGACCTTGATGCCATGTCTAAGAAGATAAGACAATACATGTTTGCCTTTCCGTGGATTTTTAAGAACGCGGATATTCCAAATCAGAAAAGTGAATTCCACTAGCTGTCTATTACCCCTGTCATCGATATGAAAAGGGCAATCGTTTAAGTCAAGTCGTGTGCAGCAAAAAACACACCCCACCCACACTAGCCAATAAAGACCCAGTGAATCCCAGCAATACCCAAAAAACAAACAGAAAACCCAGCAAGTGCAGCATGGAATACTCCCGAGGGAGCATACAACGCTGTGGTGATCGATGCCCACTTTGAAGAGTGATGGCTCATACTGTTACATATCTATAGGGTTCCACAAGAAGGGTCATATGGAGCTGAATTTAGAACAGGCCTCTAACAAAGAGGAGCAGCCAGCAGGCACAATAAACAAACAGCAGCATTTGCAGATGAGTCAGGGAGCAAGTCAGCCTGTAGGGAAGCGTTCAGCACTGGCAGAAACGGGGAGGTCCCGAGTGGAGCGCTTTGGCGTGGAACGAGATAAAGAAGGTTTATTAGTGCCCAGATGCCTGTAAAAGCTAAATACTTCTGCAGGGGTGTCAAAGAATTGTGCCTTGCCATCTACAACCACTCGGACCCTTGACAGATACAAGGCATACTTGAGCCTGTGCTTGGGTAGTTGGTCTTTTGCCTCGTTGAATTGTTGCTGAGCCTCCTAGATGGGAAGTGTAAAGTCGGGGTATATTGAAATTATGGTGCCCTGATACTACAAAGGGCCTTGTTCTCAAGCCAGTTGAAGGACAGTGTCACAGTCCCTGTAAATAAGCAAGTGAGCCACAAAGGGGGGGAGGAGTGGGTCCCCAGAGGGGGAGGAGGACCCAGTGACCTGTCGGCCCTGTCCACCACAAATGTAGACATGAAATGTTGGGTGCCGAAAAGTTCAGAGAGCAGTCTCGCCACAAAGTGGTCAGGTCTCCCCATGTTAGTGGATTCCTCTAGGACCACTATGCAAACGTTCCTGTGTGAGCACATTTCAAGGTCCTTTTCTTTATAGCCAGCGCCTTCAGAATACATTCCGTTTTCTTCATTGAAACATAATAAATTGCCAATATATGACTCCATTTTAATTAATTACATTTTCACCCTATACCCCTACAAAACACACAACCCATACCTAAAACGTAATTTAAAAATTATACAATTAACATAACTTATGCTCAATTTTCTACAGAATATTCATTAAAGATAAAATACTAATTATTACTAATTGAATTACTTCCCGCCCAGTACCCCTATAAACGAATTTCATTGCGCGCACTGCATCACATTTGGTGATGCAGTGCACGCAACGAAATTTGTTTTATTTATTTAAATGTTTACTTACCTGTAAAACTCCGTAATCCATACATTACTACCCCCCACCCTGCCCCTCCCCCTGCCCACGTCACCGCCCTACAGACACACCTACTGCCGACCGCTACTGATTGAGAGTGGCTTTGAAGACCACCAATGGTAAGTAATAGGAGAGCTCCAAGCCCACTAACTAAAATCAAAATGGCTCGAAGAGATAGCGCATGTGCTGTCTATGCGAGGCCTAACAATGGCTCCAACAATTTTAGGACAAAATTACCATGGTGTCAGGTTCATTCTTTTTTGTTTCACAGAAACAAACTCCCACTTTGTGAGTAAAACAAAAATGTTTGCAGAGCAGTCGCATGAAACATGGCAGCTGCTCGGCAAACATTCAATGCCTTCATAGGAACTGTTGTGGCGGCAGCTCTTCTGAAGGCATTGAGATCCCCACCAAGCTGGTGGGGATCTCTAAATACTCGGGGTGGTGGTAGTCCGCCACGCAACAGAGGTTATTGCATCATACAACAGATGAATGTGTGTATGTGTTGGTATTTAAATACTACAATCTGGAAAGCAATAAAGAACTGCATAAATGGAGTGGATTGGAGTGAATTTGATATTGTGCGCATCAAGAATGGAAGAGTCTTTTCCATGTTGGGCGTGACATTAAATATCACGATTCCAGAACAAATAGAACTGGAAGGCTCCTCATTGATGATAGGTGAGATATTTCATGAAAAGATGGGTCTTCTGTTTTCTTTCTGTATTGCTGGAGTGACGGGGCAAGCTGTGTGGAGAGTGGCTGTTTAAGAATCCATATCTATATTATGTAAACTTCTTCAGGAGGAGAAGCCCGCAGGTTGTAAAAGCAGGCACCACCAATCGAATGGCATTTGTCATCTACTCCATGCCTCACCATTTCACAATGTGCATCTGACAGTTCTCTGAATCACTTGATCTCCCAAAGTGCTGAACCATACCGTTGACTCATTTCTCACTCAAGCCCAGATGAGATGCTGCGAGTCCCTAACACAAGCTGAACCCAGCTAGTAAACTAGCCTGCTGCATCTCATCTGATTCATAAATTACTAATTAAACTACCTGAGGCAAAAGCCATAGGAATATTTTCCTTAAATAAAACGCCTAAAAACACCTAAAGGTGGGTGAGCCAACATATTGACAGGGAGAGCCAAGCCGAGGATATGGCTTAAGATTCTAAGGGCCTGTGCAGGAGACCTAATCTGAAAACATTAGCCTTGAAAATCGTGAAACAAACATCATGTAAAACTATGATAACGTTTCTTCAAAATTCAAAAAGTGTATTTCTTTAACATGCGGGATCATTTTACAAAAGTGCATCATATGACTCTATGGAGAGGTATTTATTATAATTGATATTTTTATACATGGACTTAAAATCATTCATACCCCCTCCCCACCCTGACAAAAATGCCACTAGTGAACTAAGAATCAAGTCAGTTGTCATCTGCACCTTATTTGTGGAATAGATTCTTATTAAACATGGCGCAAAATTAGAGTCTATTAAATCAAACACAGAGATGACATAGTACTTCACACTTCTTTAACTCATGTGTTACACGGTTCTCGCATATGTGATAGTGAAGAAAATGAAGGCCTAGTCAAATAAAATATTCACCTAGGATCATACAATTTTGTCAAACAAGGAAGCCAGGGTTGATCCGAGAATTTTTAGTTTCACAGTGTGTAATTCAGTCACTAGATTTGTATCTCTTACTCTCGTTTTACACAAGAGGTTAATGCTTTGTCTCCCACTTTTGACGGATTATGATGCAGCTTGGGGGGCAGGAAAAAAGCCACATGAAAACTCTGCTCATCTTGGGCTAAAAGGTCCAAGGGGACCTCAAGCTGAGTACAATCAATGCATCTGGGTTGAACCTTCAATGGCTTGTTCACCTCTAACAAGCGCTGGCAAAGCCAATGGGTCTCGCTTTTGGGAGAGGCATTGGCTTTGTCAATTTCTATTAGTCATTTTTTACAGTGGGGTGGCTGCTTTGTAGCTTGGCTGAAAGTTAGAAAAAATAAATCGCTATCATACTGCCAGCATTGACCATGAGAGGCAGTATTTTGTTTTCTTGGTATGGGATTATTCTCTGCCTTCCCAAATACATGTTTTTATTATCTTATGGCCACGCTGAAGTTTGCCATTTTGGACCCACATGAAGACAGCTCCAAAAGGATGTATGTCGTTACAACGCATGCCTTTACGACGCAAGTTTTACAACGACTTGCGTTGGGGGGCGCTGGATAGTGAATAGTTTAATTTACTATTCCAACTCCAGTCCCCGTGGATGGTAGGGAAGGTGTTGGATAGTAAATTAAAACTATTCCCTATCCTAGAGCGCCCCCCCAGCGCAAGTCGTTGTAATGACTTGCGTTGTAATGGTTGCGTCATAATGGTAGTGCATTGTAACAGTTGTGTTGTAAAGGATGTTTCCCGCTCCAAAAATGCCATGCAGAGGAGGGAGTGCTGCACTGTTTGCATGTTTGTAGCACCTTGAAACCTTTTGGCGTGACTTTTATTTTTTTTCTGGAGGGACAGGAGGGGGCAAGGCTCCAACAGGGAGGTAGTGGGGAGATGGATGGGGCAAGCAACAATGGAAAAGGGGTGGACCAGGAAAGAAACAATGGAAGAGGATTGTGGGAAGGCTAAGGACAATCGACTGTGTGGGATGGGGAGAGAAGAAGAGGGTGTAACTAAAAGGGAATAAAAGTATCTCTAAAAACGTTGAGCAGTGGAAGGACACTGGGCAACGGAAGCTGTACTTAAGGCATGCTCAAGGGTAGAGACAAACAAACAAACAAGAAGTGAAGCCAGCACTTGCACACCAAAGAGAAAGAAGCAAGGGGATGAGAGTGACAATAGAGCCAACCAATGATAAGCAATGGGTGAGCTCTAAGCCCCCTAAGTAATCAAAATCTTTCACTATCGACAGCTTATGAGCTGTCTCTGGCAAGGGCCTTGAGGGATCGGGGTGGGTAGAGATAAAAGGAGATAAGGGTGGCTTGAGAGTTTGTCAGTGGGTAGTAGTAAAGGGACGTGTCAGGTGTCTTGAAGGTTCTTGGGTGGGTAGAGGTAAAGGGAGGTGTCAGCTGACTTGAAGGTTCAAGCGTGGGTAAAGGTAAAGCGAGGTGAGGGTGACTTGCGGGTTATTAGGTATGTAGAAGCAAAAGAAGGTGGGGTGACTTGAGGGTTAGAGGGCACATAGAGGTAAAGGGAGGTGAGGTGACTTAAGGCTTTAGGGGTGGGTAGAGATAAAGAGAGGTGAGGGTGACTTAAGGGTTTGGGGATGGTTAGAGGTAAAGGGATGTGAGGGTGACTTGAGGCTTTAGGGGTGGGTAAAGATAAAGGGAGGTGAGGGTGACTTAAGGGTTATGGGGTGGGTAGAGGTAAAGGGATGTGAGGGGGACTTGAGGGTTCAGAGGCAGTAGAGGTAAAGGGAGGTAAGGGTCAAGGCCGTATTGGCCTTACCGTGCATTGGGTGTTTCCCTGGGATACTGGAAGGGTGGGGGCGGTTTTATTACTGGGGGGCCTTTTTTGTAAAAGTGCAGTAGTTTTGAAAGCATCCGTTGCAGAGTTCCTTGTATATTTAGTACTTTTCAGGCAACAATAAAAGTGTCAAGATAACTCTGGTGATTAAAGTACCTGCTGGAGAGAGAGCAGAGTTTTGTCTAGTAGCAGTTTTGACTCCTCTAAGGTATCACAGAGGGTTAATATGCCTGCTGCAAAAAATGTGTACCATGCAGATAATAGAACAATATTTTATGTGCATAGCTTAGTGGGTGACTACTTCTGTCGCAGAGATCCTTTTGTTACTGTGCAGTTTATAAGTTACAAATCATAATTCAGCACAGTGAGCTATGAAGTGTCATCAGTTCGGGCTTGACTGTTCCCATGAGGCACAGGGTCAGACTGATTTGCATATAGCCATGTCTGAACTGGGGTGGCAGAGTGGGCTAAAGAACGGTGATGGATTAAACCCAGATCATTTGACTGGGTGTGAGTGTTTGATTGGTTCGGATGCTCCGTCCATCACCACCCCTTTTGTACCGCTTTTGGCCGCCATAAGTGTGGCAGGGTATGCTCAGACGTGAGTCCCTTGCTCACTTTGCCACTGGATTCAAGCAAGCCGGGCTGAAGACGGCTTTAATGCCAGAAACCAGTCCTCGGAAGCTTGTTTCCGGTCCAGGGAAGGCATGGCTTGGCAGTTCGGGCTGGACTGTTCCCATGAGGCACAGGGTCAGACTGATTTGCATATAGCCATGTCTGAACTGGGGTGGCAGAGTGGGCTAAAGAACGGTGATGGATTAAACCCAGATCATTTGACTGGGTGTGAGTGTTTGATTGGTTTGGATGCTCCGTCCATCACCACCCCTTTTGTACCGCTTTTGGCCACCATAAGTGTGGCAGGGTATGCTCAGACGTGAGTCCCTTGCTCACTTTGTCACTGGATTCAAGCAAGCCGGGCTGAAGACGGCTGTAATGCCAGAAACCGGTCCTCGGAAGCTTATTTCCGGTCCAGGGAAGGCATGGCTTGGCAGTTCGGGCTGGACTGTTCCCATGAGGCACAGGGCCAGACTGATTTGCATATAGCCATGTCTGAACTGGGGTGGCAGAGTGGGCTAAAGAACGGTGATGGATTAAACCCAGATCATTTGACTGGGTGTGAGTGTTTGATTGGTTCGGATGCTCCGTCCATCACCACCCCTTTTGTACCGCTTTTGGCCGCCATAAGTGTGGCAGGGTATGCTCAGACGTTAGTCCCTTGCTCACTTTGCCACTGGATTCAAGCAAGCCGGGCTGAAGACGGCTGTAATGCCAGAAACCGGTCTTCGGAAGCTTGTTTCCGGTCCAGGGAAGGCATGGCTTGGCTGTTCGGGCTGGAATGTTCCCGTGAGGCACAGGGTCAGACTGATTTGCATATAGCCATGTCTGAACTGGGGTGGCAGAGTGGGCTAAAGAACGGTGATGGATTAAACCCAGATCATTCGACTGGGTTTGAGTGTTTGATTGGTTCGGATGCTCCGTCCATCACCACCCCATTTGTACCGCTTTTGGCTGCCATAAGTGTGGCAGGGTATGCTCAGACGTGAGTCCCTTGCTCACTTTGCCACTGGATTCAAGCAAGCCGGGCTGAAGACGGCTGTAATGCCAGAAACCGGTCCTCGGAAGCTTGTTTCCGGTCCAGGGAAGGCATGGCTTGGCTGTTCGGGCTGGACTATTCCCGTGAGGCACAGAGTCAGACTGATTTGCATATAGCCATGTCTGAACTGGGGTGGCAGAGTGGGCTAAAGAACGGTGATGGATTAAATCCAGATCATTTGACTGGGTGTGAGTGTTTGATTGGTTCGGATGCTCCGTCCATCACCACCCCTTTTGTACCGCTTTTGGCCGCCATAAGTGTGGCAGGGTATTGTGGAAAAGTACATTTTGCCATGTTATATGTGCCTACGTGTTCCCCATCCTATGTTATATGTGCATGATCGATATGCATATGTATCCCCTATGATCGATTAAAGACGCAATTATAGTTGTGTCCATCTCTAGTATGCCAGTTTCCAGTCCTCGTGAAAACAACGAGTATTAGGCCTATGTAAACTTATGTTGCCACGTTTCACAGTGTGCACGTTAATTCAGAATAAAGTCCCCGTTTCTAGGCCTCAAAAGGGCCCGGACACCAGATTCAGCTCCTGTCTCCTGAACCCTCTCCGAGGAGCGATACAGCCCCCACCTGTATCCCTGACCCTTCACTTACTTCCTGCCTCACGGTGCCCGGCTCGGCCTGGCTCTGCCTCCCAGTCTGCCAAGAGTATGTTATGGTTCTAGTTATCAGTCCAGCCCTCCTTCTCTGCATTCCTAAGCTACTGAATCGCATCAATAGTTTCAGTCATAGTCTAGCCTTTATGTCTCCATGTAAGAGAAATACTGTATTAATGTTCATTTAATATTCCTCAACGCGCACTACATGTAGAATTATGCATGCACCAGTCTTAGAGTCTGTTAGCCTTTGCCCTGATAACTTTTGGATTCTATCAACATGTTCTCTAAACATCAGATACTAGATAGGATTTAGGTACATGTCGCTCTGACACTCCAGACTTTAGTCTCCTCTTCTAGTGCAGAAGTCATAGCCCCCAGTTCCTCCTAGTAACACGTCATTGCCAGTTTGCGCGCACCACTAGGTCAGAGGTCCCAGCTCCTCAGGTAGCCCCCTCCATGTTTCCGCCCCGTTTATGACATATTCTGTTACGTTTACATCACATGTCTATGTATACGCCCTGTACACGCCTCTTGTTACACCTACTTACTGCCTTATCTTTCGCGACTGCTACGAAACCACGCCTACTGTATTGCATGTAATGTATTTTGTTTAACTATAAATATTGTGCACTGTTATTAAAAGTTACCCCTTATGCTCCCAGATCCTGCCCCCGGCAGCTGCCATCCCATTCCCATGCAGGCTGTCCTGTTCCTGTCCTTTATGCTTTATTAAAATCTGCAAACTCCAGCTACCTCGAATCTTGACTCTTATTTATTGAGCTATCTGTTATTTGTATATCTAGTCAAAAATAGTACCGGTAATTAATTATTTATTTACCACATAATGGCGCCCGAATAGGGACTTGCCCTTTCCCCACGCGCCGGCGAAGCCACGCAAGCCCCCTGACCCTCTGCAGTCGTGACGGAACCATCCTGCGCAGTGGCAGATATTTCTGCTTCAAGTATCCCTCAGGCCCACGGAGGAGACGGAGGTTGCGGTCCAGCATCCAGACGAGGCGGTGGAGGAACGCGGCGAGTCCCGACCAGAGCCCAAGCCGAGAGTCCAAGGTCCGAGGTATCCGGAGGCCCACCAGTAACTGAAGTCCGAAGTTCGTCCGTCCGTCGTCGTAGCAGTCCAGTCCAGTCCGAGGCCTTCCGTTCTTGCTGCCCGGTGAGTACCGTTGCTGGGGTAGTATCTAGACAGGGTCAATTAATTTGTCTCTGGTCCGTGGGTTTGGGTACACAGATCCAACACGAAGTGTCCACCTAGGTGGATGCGGGTCCTGACGTGTCTCTTTATGAGACCGGTATGTTTCGTACTGTTTCAGCAGTGCATCTAGTAATTCTAGTAAGTTCTGTTCTCGAGAAATTCATGTGTTTCTGTTCTCAGTATTCCAGGTAATATTCTGTCCGAACTGTTATTTTAATGTCATTCAATGTGTTTTCAATGTCGTGGTATGAATGATTTGTTTTTTCAGTCGTTATTGTGTTTATCGTATATTGTATGGTGTCTAGATTCCAGACTAAATCATGCCTCTGTTCTCTAAGTTACGTCAGTTAAAAACTAGAAAAGGGCTGCTCGAGGAAGCAGTCCCTGTCCCGCCTAGGGACAGTCCAGGTCATTTTATGTATCATAAGCATGGCTTAAGTGCCATAATATATCTAGATTTATGGTCTGATTATACCAGACATCTCGAAGAGAAATATAGATGGCCTGTATCAGGCACATGGGATGCCGAGTGCATCATGCGAGTAGAAGAAGCATTATGGAAAAAGAAATCCAGACAGTCCCAGAAAGATGCCATCGAGTTATGGCGCAAAGAATCTCATAAAAGAACCGAAAAAGAAATCAGAAAGTCAGAATTAAGTAGAGAATCCACAGAAAGAGCCCAAGAAAGGGAATTAATCGAAATAGGTGAACGAGTTAAAGCCGAACAGTCAGACAGACAGAGGAATGCCCTTATTAAGGGTATGTACCCTCTTCTTGCCGAAGGCTTGCCAAAAGCAACCCCGGAGGCATCCAGTAATTTTCCGCCGCCATTAGTTCCGACCAAGCTACGTCACAAACCGACCGCAGCTGATATTTTTCTCTCGTCCTACTTGGACGACACAGTCCCCGAATATGCTAATCCTGTTCCGCCAGCTCCTGTAAATAATGTAATTCCTGTTCCTCCAGCCACCGGGGCACCTGTTACAGCACCTGTTACGGTACCCCCGGTCCAGCCTACAGTACAAGTACCCGCTACATCAGTCACTCTGCCGGCACGAAGAGTATCAGTCGACGATTCCAGTTTAGGGGCCGCGGGGGGAGGCCCTCCTGGTACCCCGCCGCCACACAAACGTGTAACGTCAGTCGAGTTACATGAACGTGCGTTACAGCGTACGCCCAAACACCAGTCCGTTGCAGATATCAGGCGAGCTCTCACCGAATGCCGTTATGATCCAGTCCCAGGCGATGATAATATGGTTATATATTCATTGCGCGTAAGACGGGTGACCGAGTATTTGGACACCCTACCGAATATGAAAGAAGATCTAGACAGAATATATCGTTTCATCCGTACAGGAGAGGACCCAGAAAGTATTGGCGAAGTCATGTCTCTAAGGAAAGCTGAGACTCAGCTCATGCTTTTGAAGTTTCTAATTAATTGTTTAATAAGGGAACAAGATTATCCAGATAAAGATCCGACTGAAATGAAAGTCCTGACAAGGTGGAGTGATAATATAGCCGAGGGAAGACACAGGACACTCAGTTGTATAGAGAGTATGTACAAGAAAATTCGTAAGGAAATAATAAGGTTACACGAGAAACGCAAAGCAGCACAAGTAAGCGAGAAAGAAGACGACTCTGATACCGAAGAGGTAGACGACGAGAATCCTTCCAGAATAGCGTATGTAGGTAGAACTAGACTTTCCGACCGACATTCACGTCTGGACTACAAGAAAACAGTTCCTTCTTCAGTACCAGAACAGTGTTCTCTAGAGCAAGTATTTCAAGCTACCGATCACATTCTGAAATCACGAATCGGTTATAGTGAACTTAGTACTATTCATGAACAAGAACTAGCCCGATCAGCAGTCCGATGGGCTACTGATTCTACCACTTTTCCAGACGAAATAGTGGCACAAATGTTTCTGAAGCTGCCCCCAGCCGAGCAGCGACTGGTGGGTATGTATATGATCCAGCACCTCATTACTCTGTATGAGGGTCAGCATTCTGATCCAGGTCCGTTACATGATGTTCTGAACGAGTTACTACAGTATAGATGGAAAGGTCTAGGTACCGATTTAATTAGTATCATTCTAGAACAGCGCCACAAATACCGAACGTTCTTGAATCCGCATTTTGTTCATGTCTCACCCCCAGAAAGTAAACCATTTTATATAGACAGACAGCATCCGTTACGAGAAGTACACCCAGTTAGGACAACGGGTGGTGATCTAGAACGAGTATTTGTTTACACCCCGATTACAAAGATGGAACTCTTAGAGATGAAGAAGTTAATTCCCTGTCACGACAAAGATCCAGCAGGGTTCCACCGTGAATTAAAAGACATGCTCCGTATGGGAGAATACACATATCCAGATATAATTAAAATGTTAAAGGTTCTGTTGCCTGCGGGCATATATGAAAAACTCAAGGAAAAAGAATGGGTGGTGGGAGAGAAAAAGATAGATTGGACGGCTTTAGAAGCTGAAGATAAAACACGTGTACCAGGTACCGGTCTAGGAGAGAAATGTAAAGAATTACCTGAACTGTTAATACAAGTTTTGCCAAGATTACTAGCCACGAAAAAGGAAGACTGGGATGCAATCTCAGCCTGTAAACAGAAACCAGACGAAGATACTAGTGATTTTTATTCTAGATTCGAGAAATGTTTTATTATTAACAGTGGTCTGAAGACGAGTAGCGAGTCATACCCTCATCTTTTTGTTACCAAACTAGTCGAGAATTCAAGTCCACAAGTCAAAAACCGAGTCCTGAAAGTCGAAAGTACATGGCAAGCTAATACTCCGTCGCAAATGCTTCAGATGCTCCAGTATCACCAGAATAGAATCAGGGAAGAGCAAGATCATGAAAGGAAACGTATGAAAGACACGAAAATGAAAGTATTAGTTGCACAATCTGTTCCTCAAGACAGTCAGAAGAGGGGTACGAATCAAGCCAGTCATCCTGCAGTTCCTGTTAAAGGGACCTGCAATTATTGTAAACAGCCAGGTCATTTTATAAACGAGTGTGCAGTTCTGAAACACAACATAGCTACTGGTAAGACTAAAGAAAGACCACGTCCGCCTAGACAAGAACAAGTTACACAGACTTCCCAGTTACCACAGAATGCACCGCAGACAGTTACAGTACCGCAGCCTATAGCTGCAACACAGCATGTTTCACAGCAGATGTACCAGTATGCCCAGTCAGAGTATCCAGAGTACCAGCAGTATTCATGAAACAGCCTAGAGAGGGAGGTAGGCTTGCCTCTCATCGAGATACCTGTAGATCAAGAGGGTCCCTATGTTCACAGTCAAGTATTAGGGAAAGACAGAAAGTTTCTGATTGATACAGGGGCAAGTAGGACTACTATCAGTCATGACGAGGTTCCAGGGGCTCCGCTCTCAGGCTCTAGAAATGTTTCCCTTGGATTTTCAGGAAAGCCAATAGTTAATGAAATTTCGAAACCAGTTTCTCTAGAAGTAGGTCCATTGTCTCGAACTACTGATTTGTTACTTACAAAGTCATGTCCAGAAAATTTGTTAGGCATTAAGACACTGAAAGAATTAGGTGCAGTTATTTGCTGCTCCCCAGAAGGAATACGTTTGTTTTTACGTGACTTTAAGGGTCACTATGTATTACGTGATTTTGATCCAAGATTACTAAATGTACCGCAGCATCTATGGGCGCAAGGTCCAACTGATGTAGGTTTTATGCAAATCACACCCCATCGTGTGACTCTCAAGCCAGGTGTAGTGTTACCACGAATCAGACAGTACAGATTGCCACCTGAGGCTGTAGCAGCCTTATCCAAAATTATTGATGAGCTTATTGTTCAAGGAGTGGTTGTAGAAACCGACTCCAATGTATGTAATTCTCCTATCATTCCAGTCATGAAACGTACTGATCCAAATGCACCTCCAGTATATCGATTAGTGATTTATCTTCGAGAACTTAATAAATGTATCATTCCCCAGTACCCAGTAGTCCCAGATATTTCATCCCTATTGACAGCCATTGATTCTGAAGCTACGTTTTTCACTGTCATAGACCTCAAAAATGCATTTTTCAGTGTCCCGATTCATCCAGACAGCCAGTTCCTTTTCGGATTCTGTTTAAATGGAAGGAGCTATAAATTTACACGAGCTCCTCAAGGTTTCACAGAAAGTCCTAGTATTTACAGTCAAGCACTCAAGAGACAAGTAGACAATATTCACATGCCAACTGACACTGCCCTGCTCCAGTATGTCGATGATCTACTGATCACAGCCCGTTCTGAACGTGACTGCGAGCGAGCGTCACTTACAGTCCTGTATTTCCTAGCCGAGATGGGGCACAAGGTGTCCCCTTCGAAGCTTCAATTCTGTGTCCAGCAAGTGATCTATTTAGGCCACTTACTGTCCAAGAGGGGTAGGCAGTTGACACCTGACCGTATCCAGTTAATAGCGAGTCTTCCTCAGCCCAAGACCCAGAAGGAGGTACGAGCTTTTATCGGCCTCACTTCCTATTGCAGACAATGGATTCCTCAGTATGCATTTCTAGCCAAGCCTCTGATTCAGTTAACGACACAGGAGGCAGCCGTATCGACTGCCCTCCCTTGGACCCAGGAACATACACTTGTTTTTAATGAGTTAAAGAAAGCCTTATGTCAAGCACCTGTTCTAGCAACACCGAACTACAGTAAGCCTTTTACACTTTTTGTCACAGAACGTAATGGTACCGCATTATCTGTTCTCACACAAGATCAAGCAGGACAATACAAGCCTTGTGCTTATTTTTCGAGCACCTTAGATCCAGTAGCCCAGGCTCTGCCTGCGTGCCTCAAGTCAGTTGCAGCCACAGCTCTAGCTATCAGACAAAGTGATTCCATAGTGTTAGGACACTCCCTGACAGTACAAGTTCCACACTCCGTGGAAGTTCTTTTAAACCGAACACAGACCCAGCACTTGACTATTGCACGTTTAACAGGTTATGAACTGACACTGTTCCAGCCACACATAGAAATCAGACGCTGCAACGTTCTAAATCCTGCTACACTGTTACCGTCAGTTATTTCAAATCCTGCCACACATGACTGTGTGGAAGTTGTTAACACTATGACAAAGCCAAGACAAGACTTGACAGATATTCCATTACCTGATTCCGACCTGACACTTTATGTGGATGGTTCATGTATGAGAACAAGTACAGGAGAACTAGTAGCCGCGTATGCAGTGACTACTGACACTGAAGTTATAGAGACACATCGTATTGACACCCTGTCCGCTCAAGCAGCAGAGCTAGTCGCTCTGACCCAAGCCTGCATACGTGCCAAGAACCTGAAAGTAAATATATAAACAGATTCACGTTATGCATTCGGAGTCGTACACGACTTTGGAGTGCTCTGGCAAGAAAGAGGTTTTATGACTTCTCATGGAACCAAGATTCAGCATGGTCTTCTTATTCAAGCTCTGTTAGATGCAATTCATTTACCGACAGCTATCGCTATCATGAAGTGCAAAGCACATACGAAAGTCACTGACATCATTTCCCAAGGTAATGATCTAGCAGATCGAACAGCCAAGCTCACAGCTCAGACACCAGACATTCCAGTTAACACGACACTGACACACACTCCAGAACAGACTACATGTATGACAGTTAAGGACCCTACACAAGATGTCATAGATATCCAGTTACATGCTACTCCCGATGAAATCAAGAAATGGTCCGAACAAGGAGGGGTCCAGACAGATCAGGGATGGTTGACGAAGGGAAAAGCCACATGGTTTCTCCCCGACTCTATGGTTCAAGTCATTATCAATACCGCACATAGTCCTGCACATCTAGGAGAAAAAGCTATGTTAGACAGTATCCAGAACATTTGGTTCAACAAGCATTTACGAGCTGCAGCCAAGCAGAAAGTCCGTACCTGTATGATATGTTGCCAGTTCAATCCAGGTAAAAGTGTCCCGGTGGAACAAGGGGGATTCCAGCCTCCTGACCACCCTTTTGAGATCCTCCAAATGGATTATATTCAGATGGAGCGATGTCGAGGTTTCAAGTATGTCCTCGTAGTTGTATGCGCTTTGTCCAGATGGACAGAGGCATATCCAGTCCCAGATTACACAGCCACGACCACTGCCAAACAGTTGGTTCGTGAATTCTTTCCTCGTTATGGACTCCCTAGGGTCGTGTATTCAGATAACGGCCAGCCATTCTCATCTGAGTTAATGAAGCATGTGTCCCTTCTGTTAGGGTACCAGTGGAAGTTTCATTGTGTACGCCATCCTGAAGCAGCCGGTCTCGTAGAGAGACATAATCAGACTCTAAAAATCCGCATTGCCAAAATATGTAAAGAGAAAGGTGTAGACTGGCTAGTAGCTCTGCCAGTCGCTTTATTTTATATGCGCATGGTCGCACATTCCAGATCAGGTCTGTCCCCGTACGAGGTCGTATTCGGCCGCCCCCCAAACATGTGGGGTACACCTAGACCCCGAAGTATTACAGATGTTTCCAGTAATATGCTGACAGATTACCTAGCTTCCTTGATGTCTGCCCTACACTCTTGTCGTTCACAGGTTGCCGCCGCATTTCCAGACAATACCGAGGTGAAACCGCACAAGGTCATTCCAGGAGATCTAGTACTCGTCAGGAACTTTGATCGTTCAAGTCCGCTGGAGCCTCGTTGGAAGCAGCCGCAACTAGTCCTTTTGACCACCCGTACGGCCGTGAAGTTGGAAGGCCGCAAGGGTTGGGTCCACCTGTCGCATATCAAGAAATTTCATAGAATCCGGAAAAAGACTTTTAATGACAATTCCAAAGACTGTTCCATTTCTAAAGACTGCCTAAAACAAGACATTAATCTAAATCCTGAACTGAAAGTTCCTCTGTTAGAGAAAACTCCGCAACAGGAGTATAAGTTAAAGCTCCGGTCTAGTAAAATAAGTCAGCCAGTTTAATTGTCTAAGTCCCCCTCGGGTGAAACGGTTAGACAGGTTTCTGACATGTATGAGATAGACCCCCATAGTGAGAGAGTTAGTCAAAACTCTATCAGATGTATCCTTTTTCTAAGTTTTATATTGTTTCTAAGTCTCATGGTTACCTGCACAAGTTATGCATTACATTTATGTTTTCCAATTTCTCATGTAAATAAGTCTTCTAATGTTACAGTAGAGCACACATTTAGTGAGCTGCCTCCTCACAAGCTATCCTATCGTCTTGCTATGAGAAATAATACATTTATAAGAATGTTGCACTATTCACACCAGACCAGCAATGCCACTAATTGTTGGGTGTGTGGTCGACTCCCCCCTTTCCAGACACTGAAGGGAGTTCTGCCACTCTTTCCTTATCCATTTTCACATAATGGTTCGTGTGGAGCATGGTCCACGTTAACGTCATCCTCAACTGATATGTCCCTTCTGAATAGTACATGTTTTCCAGACAAGCAAGGTCTCACCCATAGAACCGGGTTAGATCTAGAAAATGAAGTTTATAATTTAGGTAACTATTCTTCGAATGTTATGGTCCTGAATGTTCAGTCTGATACTACTCCAGACTTACCTGCTATTTCAGTACTACCAGTCAAAGGCGAATTATGTGTCAGAAAGAATGGTTCCGCACATGTAGGACATAGTGATTGTACTACTATTGTCAAGTATAGTGACAGTGGGAAATCTATTTTCAAAGCCTCACGTCATTCTTATTTTGTTTTTGGTCAGACCGGATATGTTCGTCTGCCCCTCGATTGGGATGGAACCTGTTACATTGCCTTCCTACTGCCACCAGTTTTCCTAGCCCCATCCGATTATCATAGAAACACACATCTAGTACACGTCAGACCTAGAAGGGAGATCGAGTCCCCAATTGTTGATCAAACTGAAACTGCTCTAGAACAGTATACAGACTTCAATAGAGGTTTCTTCTTCTTTATAGGACCTATCCAGAATAGTAAGTTAATCCGTAGGTTAACCAGAACCCTTGAAGCAGTAGTGAATGAGACTACTTCTGCTCTAGGTAACTTGACTGAAGAGCAATCTGCTATGAGATTTGTCGTGCTCCAAAATCGTCTCGTTCTTGACGTCATACTGGCCGATAGAGGAGGAGCATGTAGAGTCATCGGATCTAGTTGCTGCATTTTCATTCCTAATAACGCGCCGTCTGTTTATTCAGCTATAACCAGACTTCATAAAATTGCCCATCAGTTACACCAGAATCCAGGCACCTGGACATGGTCCGGTTGGCTCTGGAGTATAATTTCTGCCTGGGGATGGAAAGTATTGTCATTCCTAGTTATAGCAGTAATGATCATATTCAGTTGCTGCCTCTGTTTACAATGTGGCCCTGCGATTTGCGGCATCTGTGCTACATCCTGTATTCCAAGTCCTAGTCCTAAGTCCCGTTCCAAGACAATTCGAGACGAGCAAATGATACTGTATGAAATGATAGATGGTATCATGAATATTGATGTTTCCTGATGGAAACGTAGGGCACAAGGAGGGAATGTGGAAAAGTAAATTTTGCCATGTTATATGTGCCTACGTGTTCCCCATCCTATGTTATATGTGCATGATCGATATGCATATGTATCCCCTATGATCGATTAAAGACGCAATTATAGTTGTGTCCATCTCTAGTATGCCAGTTTCCAGTCCTCGTGAAAACAACGAGTATTAGGCCTATGTAAACTTATGTTGCCACGTTTCACAGTGTGCACGTTAATTCAGAATAAAGTCCCCGTTTCTAGGCCTCAAAAGGGCCCGGACACCAGATTCAGCTCCTGTCTCCTGAACCCTCTCCGAGGAGCGATACAGCCCCCACCTGTATCCCTGACCCTTCACTTACTTCCTGCCTCACAGTGCCCGGCTCGGCCTGGCTCTGCCTCCCAGTCTGCCAAGAGTATGTTATGGTTCTAGTTATCAGTCCAGCCCTCCTTCTCTGCATTCCTAAGCTACTGAATCGCATCAATAGTTTCAGTCATAGTCTAGCCTTTATGTCTCCATGTAAGAGAAATACTGTATTAATGTTCATTTAATATTCCTCAACGCGCACTACATGTAGAATTATGCATGCACCAGTCTTAGAGTCTGTTAGCCTTTGCCCTGATAACTTTTGGATTCTATCAACATGTTCTCTAAACATCAGATACTAGATAGGATTTAGGTACATGTCGCTCTGACACTCCAGACTTTAGTCTCCTCTTCTAGTGCAGAAGTCATAGCCCCCAGTTCCTCCTAGTAACACGTCATTGCCAGTTTGCGCGCACCACTAGGTCAGAGGTCCCAGCTCCTCAGGTAGCCCCCTCCATGTTTCCGCCCCGTTTATGACATATTCTGTTACGTTTACATCACATGTCTATGTATACGCCCTGTACACGCCTCTTGTTACACCTACTTACTGCCTTATCTTTCGCGACTGCTACGAAACCACGCCTACTGTATTGCATGTAATGTATTTTGTTTAACTATAAATATTGTGCACTGTTATTAAAAGTTACCCCTTATGCTCCCAGATCCTGCCCCCGGCAGCTGCCATCCCATTCCCATGCAGGCTGTCCTGTTCCTGTCCTTTATGCTTTATTAAAATCTGCAAACTCCAGCTACCTCGAATCTTGACTCTTATTTATTAAGCTATCTGTTATTTGTATATCTAGTCAAAAATAGTACCGGTAATTAATTATTTATTTACCACAGTATGCTCAGACGTTAGTCCCTTGCTCACTTTGCCACTGGATTCAAGCAAGCCGGGCTGAAGACGGCTGTAATGCCAGAAACCGGTCCTCGGAAGCTTGTTTCCGGTCCAGGGAAGGCATGGCTTGGCTGTTCGGGCTGGAATGTTCCCATGAGGCACAGGGTCAGACTGATTTGCATATAGCCATGTCTGAACTGGGGTGGCAGAGTGGGCTAAAGAACGGTGATGGATTAAACCCAGATCATTCAACTGGGTTTGAGTGTTTGATTGGTTCGGATGCTCCGTCCATCACCACCCCATTTGTACCGCTTTTGGCCGCCATAAGTGTGGCAGGGTATGCTCAGACGTGAGTCCCTTGCTCACTTTGCCACTGGATTCAAGCAAGCCGGGCTGAAGACGGCTGTAATGCCAGAAACCGGTCCTCGGAAGCTTGTTTCCGGTCCAGGGAAGGCATGGCTTGGCAGTTCGGGCTGGACTGTTCCCGTGAGGCACAGGGTCAGACTGATTTGCATATAGCCATGTCTGAACTGGGGTGGCAGAGTGGGCTAAAGAACGGTGATGGATTAAACCCAGATCATTTGACTGGGTGTGAGTGTTTGATTGGTTCGGATGCTCCGTCCATCACCACCCCTTTTGTACCGCTTTTGGCCGCCATAAGTGTGGCAGGGTATGCTCAGACGTTAGTCCCTTGCTCACTTTGCCACTGGATTCAAGCAAGCCGGGCTGAAGACGGCTGTAATGCCAGAAACCGGTCCTCGGAAGCTTGTTTCCGGTCCAGGGAAGGCATGGCTTGGCTGTTCGGGCTGGAATGTTCCCGTGAGGCAAAGGGTCAGACTGATTTGCATATAGCCATGTCTGAACTGGGGTGGCAGAGTGGGCTAAAGAACGGTGATGGATTAAACCCAGATCATTCGACTGGGTTTGAGTGTTTGATTGGTTCGGATGCTCCGTCCATCACCACCCCATTTGTACCGCTTTTGGCCGCCATAAGTGTGGCAGGATATGCTCAGACGTGAGTCCCTTGCTCACTTTGCCACTGGATTCAAGCAAGCCGGCCTGAAGACGGCTGTAATGCCAGAAACCGGTCCTCTGAAGCTTGTTTCCGGTCCAGGGAAGGCATGGCTTGGCAGTTCGGGCTGGACTGTTCCCATGAGGCACAGGGTCAGACTGATTTGCATATAGCCATGTCTGAACTGGGGTGGCAGAGTGGGCTAAAGAACGGTGATGGATTAAACCCAGATCATTTGACTGGGTGTGAGTGTTTGATTGGTTCGGATGCTCCGTCCATCACCACCCCTTTTGTACCGCTTTTGGCCGCCATAAGTGTGGCAGGGTATGCTCAGACGTTAGTCCCTTGCTCACTTTGCCACTGGATTCAAGCAAGCCGGGCTGAAGACGGCTGTAATGCCAGAAACCGGTCCTCGGAAGCTTGTTTCCGGTCCAGGGAAGGCATGGCTTGGCTGTTCGGGCTGGAATGTTCCCATGAGGCACAGGGTCAGACTGATTTGCATATAGCCATGTCTGAACTGGGGTGGCAGAGTGGGCTAAAGAACGGTGATGGATTAAACCCAGATCATTCGACTGGGTTTGAGTGTTTGATTGGTTCGGATGCTCCGTCCACCACCACCCCATTTGTACCGCTTTTGCCGCCATAAGTGTGGCAGGGTATGCTCAGACATGAGTCCCTTGCTCACTTTGCCACTGGATTCAAGCAAGCCGGGCTGAAGACGGCTGTAATGCCAGAAACCGGTCCTCGGAAGCTTGTTTCCGGTCCAGGGAAGGCATGGCTTGGCAGTTCGGGCTGGACTGTTCCCGTGAGGCACAGGGTCAGACTGATTTGCATATAGCCATGTCTGAACTGGGGTGGCAGAGTGGGCTAAAGAACGGTGATGGATTAAACCCAGATCATTTGACTGGGTGTGAGTGTTTGATTGGTTCGGATGCTCCGTCCATCACAACCCCTTTTGTACCGCTTTTGGCCGCCATAAGTGTGGCAGGGTATGCTCAGACGTTAGTCCCTTGCTCACTTTGCCACTGGATTCAAGCAAGCCGGGCTGAAGACGGCTGTAATGCCAGAAACCGGTCCTCGGAAGCTTGTTTCCGGTCCAGGGAAGGCATGGCTTGGCTGTTCGGACTGGAATGTTCCCGTGAGGCACAGGGTCAGACTGATTTGCATATAGCCATGTCTGAACTGGGGTGGCAGAGTGGGCTAAAGAACGGTGATGGATTAAACCCAGATCATTCGACTGGGTTTGAGTGTTTGATTGGTTCGGATGCTCCGTCCATCACCACCCCATTTGTACCGCTTTTGGCCGCCGTAAGTGTGGCAGGGTATGCTCAGACGTGAGTCCCTTGCTCACTTTGCCACTGGATTCAAGTAAGCCGGGCTGAAGACGGCTGTAATGCCAGAAACCGGTCCTCTGAAGCTTGTTTCCGGTCCAGGGAAGGCATGGCTTGGCAGTTCGGGCTGGACTGTTCCCATGAGGCTCAGGGTCAGACTGATTTGCATATAGCCATGTCTGAACTGGGGTAGCAGAGTGGGCTAAAGAACGGTGATGGATTAAACCCAGATCATTTGACTGGGTGTGAGTGTTTGATTGGTTCGGATTCTCCGTCCATCACCACCCCTTTTGTACCGCTTTTGGCCGCCATAAGTGTGGCAGGGTATGCTCAGACGTGAGTCCCTTGCTCACTTTGCCACTGGATTCAAGCAAGCCGGGCTGAAGACGGCTGTAATGCCAGAAACCGGTCCTCGGAAGCTTGTTTCCGGTCCAGGGAAGGCATGGCTTGGCTGTTCGGGCTGGAATGTTCCCATGAGGCACAGGGGCAGACTGATTTGCATATAGCCATGTCTGAACTGGGGTGGCAGAGTGGGCTAAAGAACGGTGATGGATTAAACCCAGATCATTTGACTGGGTGTGAGTGTTTGATTGGTTTGGATGCTCCGTCCATCACCACCCCTTTTGTACCGCTTTTGGCCTCCATAAGTGTGGCAGGGTATGCTCAGACGCGAGTCCCTTGCTCACTTTGCCACTGGATTCAAGCAAGCCGGGCTGAAGACGGCTGTAATGCCAGAAACCGGTCCTCGGAAGCTTGTTTCCGGTCCAGGGAAGGCATGGCTTGGCAGTTTGGGCTGGACTGTTGCCATGAGGCACAGGGTCAGACTGATTTGCATATAGCCATGTCTGAACTGGGGTGGCAGAGTGGGCTAAAGAACGGTGATGGATTAAACCCAGATCATTTGATTGGGTGTGAGTGTTTGATTGGTTCGGATGCTCCGTCCATCACCACCCCTTTTGTACCGCTTTTGGCCGCCATAAGTGTGGCAGGGTATGCTCAGACGTGAGTCCCTTGCTCACTTTGCCACTGGATTCAAGCAAGCCGGGCTGAAGACGGCTGTAATGCCAGAAACCGGTCCTCGGAAGCTTGTTTCCGGTCCAGGGAAGGCATGGCTTGGCAGTTCGGGCTGGACTGTTCCCATGAGGCATAGGGTCAGACTGATTTGCATATAGCCATGTCTGAACTGGGGTGGCAGAGTGAGCTAAAGAACGGTGATGGATTAAACCCAGATCATTTGACTGGGTGTGAGTGTTTGATTGGTTCGGATGCTCCGTCCATCACCACCCCTTTTGTGTCATCATAGAGTTACATGAAAACTACATGGTACAGGTTAGAACGTTCTATTTTTTTCAAGTCTTTCATTATCCTAATGTTGCTAAAAAGGGTTCGTTCAACCCTAACCACTGTGTTACGTTCTGAATCCTGGGTTTGCGCTTTACCACACCAAGCACTCTTAGAAAATGCCCACCAGTATGGATGATGTGAATCTTACACCTTGTATTTCCCTTTGTCTTTGTAACCTTTTCTATACATTGATTTACACATGTATTATTCATTGTCTCTTTATTTGTGTTTGATGTAAAGTACTCTGACACCTTACACTGGTATGAGAGGTGCTGTAAAACAAATGAAATACATGTGACAGAGGGGCTATGGAGAGATGAGAGGCACTGTTGGAGCGTGATAGTGCAGGAATCCTTGAAGAGCCCCAACAAAGATTGTTGAATCCTGGGGCACTCTAAGGTCATAATTTACTATTATTTAAAAGCTAAAACAATTGACTATATAATGAAAAATGTGTCATAAAATGTGCCATTTTTGCCCAAATTTTCTTAGGGGATGAATTACCCCAAACCCTACTTGTAGTGGCCAGGCTCACTCGCTGCACTCACTATGCACGGTGTAGGGGCTGGTCTGACAAACTTTGCAGGGCTGCTTTGGGTTTCCAGTCTGGCCCGAGTAAGGGCGATTTTAAGGTGCATGGATGGGTAGAGCTAAAAGGAGGTAAGGTTACATTTGGGGTTCAGGGGTTGGTAGAGGTAAAGGGAGGTAAGGGTGATTTTAGGGATTAGAGGTGGGTAGTGGTAAGGGTGATTTTATGGGTTAGGTTTAGCTGTGGGTAGAGATAAAGGTAAAACATAAACCTTTTGAAATCACCTTTTGAAATCACTGCATCTTTTATAATTTAGAGTATGTTTTATTCATATAAAACATACTCTAAATTATAAAAGAAGTAACCAAAAAATAAGTAAATGTGACAGCAGCAAACAGGATTAATTCAGAAAAGCACAAACTGTATATCAACAAACTTAAATGAAGGGTTACAGCTTCATAATCAATAAAAGTGACAGGTGGCCGAAATGTGTGTTTTGGACATTGGTCACAGGCCAAAAAGTTTTGTTAGTGCTAGTGGTTTATGGTCAGAGCTTCAACTCTGATGGTTTCAAGTTATCTTGCCAGTCGAAGCAACAAAAAAGTGCCAGAATCTGAGCACAAGCTTTGCAAAAGAACTCTAATCAAGAAATCAATCAGTACTTGGTCCATGCTCCAGGGAAGAAAACAAAAACATGGAGACAAACTCAGGCTGGCATGCACAGTCACATGCTCACCAATAAAAGGAAAGATAAAAAGAGGGACAATGAAGTCAACCATTGGTAAGAAGAAGCATGCTAAAAGTCCTTTTTTAGAGATATGTGTAATTTTTTTTTTTTACAAACAATAGATTATCGCAAGCAACAGCTGACTCAGGCAAGACCCAAAAACAGCACCTACATTCTGCTAAGGCGACAGGCAGCACGCAACACAAATACAAGAGTCCCCGGTCAATCACTTCACAAAAGATGGCCTGTGTTGATAGCCTTCGGGGTGACGTCACTGCATGACCATTGCTACTGGGTCAGAAAGCCGTATGCTCGGAACGCTTTAAACTTTGAAACTTTGAACAAGATAACACAACAATAGTGCTGACGCAACTGAAACGGGACCTTTGCTTTTGCAACATTTGTGCAAGGTTGCCAGTGTCGTTCTGCTTCGTATCGTACATCTGAAGATTTACTCGCCAAGCTTTCACTCCAGAAATAAATCGCAGTCGACACAATGTACCCACGGCACAATTTATGGTTCCTTCTGTAACGATAATTTACCCAACTGATTCAGGCAGCAGTTTTTAAGCAGCTGCAGCTACGTGTCTCTCATTGCTTGAGATGAAATCGAATAGTTTTTCACCTGTAACCAAATTATTATTTTTTCACCTGTAACCAAATAATTTTGACGAGCCAGCTAGGGCCTGATGGAAAATTATCCAGTGCATATTGTATTGGGGGAGATTGAGTGTGCACGGGCAGGCAAACCATGTATCCCTCAAACTAAGGGGCCCATTAGGATGTCGGGCGGATTGCCCCCGCCAGGCTGGCGGTGGCTACCGCCAGCCTGGCGGGGGCAATCCGCCTGACATCCGCATTTAAATTCCCCCCCGCCATATTAGTATGGCGGGAGGACCTCGGCGGACGGAAAGACCGTCCGCCGCTTTTCCGCCCCGGTCGCCCGGCTGGGGCGGAAAAGGATTAATATGGTGGCGCTGTCTATTAGACACCGCCAGCCATATTACAATGGGCTTAGGGAGATGCACTGCCGCCACGGAAAGGCATGCGGTCCTCACTCTGGGGGCCCCCTGTGGGCCCCCAGAGTGAAGGAGAGGAGGGGGGGGTGCACACGGGGGGGGTACCTGTGGTACCCCCCTGCATTTGCATAAACAAAGCAGCAGGCACCGCGTGGTGCCTGCCACTTTGTTTATGCAAATGTAAAAGTGCATTTTTAGCATTGTGGCGGGCGGTGCTGAGAGCACCGCCCGCCACAATGCTAAAAACACAGGGTGCACCTGCCACAGTGGCGGACGCATCCTAATACCCCCCGCGGGACCCCCGCCATTATGGCGGGCGGACCCGATTACCGAGTCCGCCCGCCATCCTAATGGACCCCTAAGGCACGTGTTTATGTGTGTAGGACCCGTGCATGGATTTTTGCCACCCCACGTGAAGAGTTAGCCCCTCCCCCCACTTAACCTCTTCAGCGCACAGCCCAGCATTGTTAGCTTGCAGGGCCAATCGGAATGGCCTTCCATTTACAGTAGAACTGTAGAGCCGGGTTTGTTATTAGACCTTTTGGATAGATTTTCACAACTGAATATTTGTCTCACCATGGTAGAATGCCCCCCAAGGTTGACAAGGGGTCATTTGAAACCTCTCCACAAAAACATAAATAATGGTTTCGATTGTTGTGGTGTGAATTATGTCACAGAAAGAAGTAAATTGAACAGATCTGAAGGCATGTTTCGTGACAGGCACAAATAAATATACAGTTAACACAGTGGGAGCCGAGGATTAGAGCACAGACTTGGCAGGAAACCATCAGGGGAACGTGTACAGCCAGGTTCTTACATTTGCATTAACTGTTCATTAGTTGTTAACTATTTAATGAATTCATTACATATATTCAGATAAAGCGGCAAAACATTTAATTGCTGATAATGTCATTGTTTTCCTTTCTTTCCCTGCTTGTCACCTCCAGGAAAAACCTGGGTGAAGGACAGAAAAACAAAATGACCCCACTCACACCCAGAGATGAGAACTCCTAGGGAATGGGGGGGGTCATTTTTTCTGAAATAAACTGCCAATTTGGTAGTTTGTTTTTTGAAAAATAAACTCCTAATTTTAGGAGTTTGTTTCTGAAAAATGAACAATGTTAAAACTTTAGTCACCAGCCTTCAAAACTAATGATGGTTTTCTACCAAACCGTTTTGTACATTGAAATGTACCGCTGTCACGGCCCTTCCTTTCAATGTACTGAGATGACCACTGGGCTGGCGGGCATCTCCAAATTTGGCGGACGGTAGTTCATCAGGAGAGCAGGGGTAATGTCCGCGACCACCCTGACAGACGGTGTAGTTTCTGTCCAACGTTAAATCAGGTCCTCAGATACTTCTAATAGCTTCTGGCGTGACTGTGATTGACTTGAAATTCACTGATCTGGAGCTATGAGATTGCTGTAACCTGGGAATGAGTGAAAGATCACAATCTGAGCTGTCTCTAATAGCCACCAAAATTGGTGCGTTTTCAGGACTTAATGGAAATTAGTTTTGTCTGCTAATTATGGTGATACCAAGACCTATTGCCGTTGAATTGGTCATAGCAAGGACACAACACAGAGGAATATGTAGTGTTATAAGAGGGTTTTTTTTACCCAAGAGATCTAGAATTAAGCTGCTGTGAATTTTCAAACCTTTTGATTAGAGATGTCTAACACAGGGCCTAGGTCTGGTGTCAGGGCCTAGGATCTGGTGTCAGTGTTGTTACTTGGAACATGAATATAGTGGTGACTGTTTTGCTCTAGGCCTAAGATAGAAGACCTTGTTAATTGTGGATCAGATTTGCGGTTTTGACAGTTTTGTGCTATGTTGTAGCACAATCGTTTATTAGCCATTTAGTAAATGCCACATGCTACTTGCAAGAAGATTAGGAGCGCCAAAATTGGACTGCGAAGATCAGACAGAGGTGAGCGGACTAGGAGGTTATCTCATGATTAATTTACTTGTATGTAGGGATAAAGAAAGGAAGTGAAGTTTTGAGAGGGCTGATTCCTTATGATATGTTATCCCTACAAGTGAAGCTAAAGTGGTATCAACCAAAGTGGTGAAGAGGAGGGTAATGGTACATGCCCTAAGTAATTGGTTTGGGTGATTTTGATTTGGTGCTCAGTCAAAGGGAAGAGAGAATAACCTTTAAGGTCTATTGAAGAGCCTTCTAAGAGAACCCACGTCACTCTCCAATACTAGTGACGTTGGTTATGGCTCCTTGTTTTGGGATTGTGTTGGATGGGTGATCGGCATGCCTAAGTGCAACGTTCTATAAGCTGTATCCGGTTTCTCTCTCTCTCTGCTTCAACCATAATGTCTCATGTCTACCTTTTTAGGTCGAGCATGGGCAGTGTGTGCACTGCTCTGCGAGGCATGCTGTATTTGAGTATGAACTTGAAGCTCCGCCCACTCTCCGCCCATATTTTTCATTGGCTTGTGTCATTGTCCTTTGTAAATGCTGGCTTCTGATTCATTAATAGGCTTGTTAGCCCCCCCTTAGTGCCGCCTTGTCTTCATTTGCAACCTCCCATGAGGACTGGCCCTTTTACTTCTCTTGTTACACGGTATATCTTAATCAGTCTGCAAGCACTATTTTCTTTATTGCGTTCCTCGTACTGCAGGCATGACATGCTTTCCTGTAACATTCAGCGCACCATGCATGCTTTCACTTTCATTGTAGCATGCTAGACCACGCTTAATATGTAAAATGGCGGTCGTGCTTTTGTTTTCTTCTGCGTGGCTGGCCACAAACTACTTTACAAGCATCCATTTCTTATTTTATAACAGTGCGCCATACTGCGCTTTCACTTTCATATAGCGCAGCCCTCTATGCCTTCCAGCATTGTTGCGTCACGGACTCACATGACACCCGCCTCCCTCTCACCCCCACTACTCAGCAGCAGAAGCCAGGAGCAGCTGTGCAGGAAGAAGAGCAATCAGCAAGCAAGGGAAATGGCACAGGATAATCTATTAATGGTATTTCTTATTTATTGCGGTGCCTAATGACTTATTGGCGTTTCAAGTAATTTACAGCTTTTGGCGGCAGTACTGGCGCAGCTCTCCCCCTTTAAGATACGACACACTCATTAATCTGGCAGTGCGGGCTGCAGAGGTCCTTCCCCTACCAGAAGATGTGCTGTCTGCCTAGTTCTCAATGCCTTCGTCTCTTTCCATTACTGACCATACCCTTTTCCCTTTCTCACTGTTATAGTTCTTTCCATTTATCACCCCTCTTCCATTTTTAATGCTTCCCAATCTCCTCTTCTTTCAAGCACGAGACCCTAAATATCACCATATTGACATGGGTTATTCAATGATCTTGAACCTTCTCCACTTGTCAGGGTTACTAGAGTGCTCCTGCTGTCATATTAGCATAGGGAAGGTCATATATACAAAGATCAAATGCTTTATCATTACGCGACTTGTCATTTAAAGAACAGCCTAGGTATGGCTTCCTTTGGGGCACTGCAGCTTGCCTGCCTATTGGTATGGGGGTGCTGCATAGACACATTTGTGCCTGAGCAGTTTCTATCAAGCACCAGATTCCCTCTGCCACTACATTTCTGTGGGACAAGTCACAGAGGATGACCTGGCCTTGGTTCTTACTAGAGAGGACTAGCGAACAGACCTGCAGCAACTGCAGCCTGAGGTATAGCACTTGTAAAAAGATATGTGTTCTGCCTCTTCTCATGGGACACCGGGATACTGTGTGGTAGTAGTGTGAAGCATGTTGCACGCTAAATGACCATGAACCTGCAACCTCACCTGGTCAGCGTGAGGCATGGACGTACAACACAGAACAAAGTTGAACGTGCACACTTCATGTTGTTAATATGAGGCATGGAGCACACAGAATGATTTTGAATTTGCACAATTCACATTATTCGTGTTTGTAAGGTGTGCAGTACACAGAATGACCTTGAATCGGCATTGATAGGCAAGCTGCTGCTAGAGCTTATCATGGGCATTTCACGAGGGCACATAATGTGCCAGAGGTATTTTTATAGTGAAATTTCAGCCTATTGCTTTTTTCAAATTATTTACAGGTTCACAACACCCTGTGTACAATTTTCCTGGGCTGCCATTCCACAGAGGTATTTTGTTATTTAGGGTAACAGGTTGCAGCACTGCAAAAACATCTAAATAGGACAGATCGCAACCCAGAAAAAAAGTTGTGAATGGTTTCTGCTGCCCGTCTCCTTGTTGCCAACAACATCTTTGTTTCTTGGTTCCGGTTTATAAACTAAGAAGGACGGTATGTCCTCCATAGTCCTTTTTAGGTCGAGCCTGGGCAGTGCATGTGCTGCTCTGCGAGGCATGCTGTATTCAGATATGGACTTGAAGCTCCACCCACTCTTCGCCCATATTTTCCATTGGCTTATGGCATTGTCCTTTGTAAAAGATGGCTTCTGATTCGTTAAGAGGCTTATAAGTCCATCCTTAGTACTGCCTTGTCTTCATTTGTAACCTCCCACGAGGACTGACCCTTTTGCTTCTGTTGTTACACGGTATTTCTTATTTACAGTCTGAGATTCGACATGCTTTCCTGCAACTGCGCTGCTTTGCCTGCACCTTTTCATCTATGTTATTTTTTTTTATTTTGGCACCCCGGCACGCTGTAACTATAGCAGCTGCGAGCCTGTATTTTCCTTGCAACTTGTTCCTTTTAATCAGTATTATTTATTCATTTATTTTTTACATGCACAGCATACTTTAACTTTAGCAGTTGCGCCCCTTCCACTCTTTTTTTTTAGGCATTGAAACAACTTGCTCCTCATTTCCGTACCGCCCGAGTGTGCACTAACCTTTTAGCATTATAAACATGGGAGCCATGTGTAATATTTATGATTCAAAAAGGGGGGTGGTGATGGACAGAGTATCTGAATTAAGCAGAACACTCCTACCCAGTCAAAAGATCAGGGCTTGATCCATCACCGTTTTTTAGCTCACTGCACCATCCCAGTTCAGAACCTGGCTACATGCAAATTAGTCTGACCCTGGCCCAGTGCATCATGGGAACAGGGCAGACCAAACTACCAAGCCAATTCTTTACTGGAAAGGAAACAAGCTTCCGGGGACCAGTTTCTGGCATTACAGCCGTCTTCGGCCCGGCTTGCTTGAATCCTGATGGTGCAGTGAGCAAGGGACTCACATCTGAGCATACCCTTCCACACTTGTGTTGGCCAAAACGATTCTAAAAGGGGGGTGGTGATGGACAGAGTATCTGAATTAAGCAGAACACTCCTACCCAGTCAAAAGATCAAGGCTTGATGCATCACCGTTTTTTAGCTCACTGCACCATCCCAGTTCAGAACCTGGCTACATGCAAATTAGTCTGACCCTGGCCCAGTGCATCATGGGAACAGGGCAGACCAAACTACTAAGCCAATTCTTTACTGGAAAGGAAACAAGCTTCCGGGGACCGGTTTCTGGCATTACAGCCGTCTTCGGCCCGGCTTGCTTGAATCCTGATGGTGCAGTGAGCAAGGGACTCACATCTGAGCATACCCTTCCACACTTGTGGTGGCCAAAACGATTCAAAAAGGGGGGTGGTGATGGACGTCATTTTTAACTTTCTGCTATTGCTGCTATCCACAAGGACACCAACGCCACTCCTCGCGGTACCCGCTTCGCGGGTCCCGCTTCGCCCTGCTATTCTAACTGCTGTTTGGCTCCTGTGGCTCCCGTGGGGTGTGTGTTTGGCTGCAGGGCTGCGAGCGTTGGAACCGGGACTCGCTTTCCCAGGAGTCCCGGTTATCCAGAGGCCGAGTGACCGGGCCCGCTCTCCCTGAACGCCCCGCCCCACCTTCATCTTCCTTAAAGACCCTGGACGCTGCTGCTTCGTGGGACGTCATTTTTAACTTTCTGCTATTGCTGCTATCCACAAGGACACCAACGCCACTCCTCGCGGTACCCGCTTCGCGGGTCCCGCTTCGCCCTGCTATTCTAACTGCTGTTTGGCTCCTGTGGCTCCCGTGGGGTGTGTGTTTGGCTGCAGGGCTGCGAACGTTGGAACCGGGACTCGCTTTCCCAGGAGTCCCGGTTATCCAGAGGCCGAGTGACCGGGCCCGCTCTCCCTGACCGCCCCGCCCCACCCTCATTTTCTACGTACTCACGGCCTCACGCCTATAAGTTTCAGAGATTGACGCTGCGCGGGAGCGCGCGGGAGCGCCCGGGGCTAAGCCCGGGCAAAGGGCGGGCCCTCTGTGGCCCTCAGAGGCCTGAGGAGCCTGGCCTGGGCCATACACCCTGCTTGATGTACCTGAACCCATTGACTATTGGACTATTGGACACCTGAACTGTAAGCAGTTTGCCCCCATATACATTTATTCCATTTAATTGAGGTGTATTTTGATCTACCTGCTAAAGCTGTTCATCTTCATTTTCTACTGATTAAGGGCTGGTTATTATAACATAGTGTTGACTTACTTAACTGCCATACTAGTGTGAAGTAGTAAGGTTTGTCATGAATTGTCGAGAGACTAGAAGTATGGCCGCTGGGGGAGCAAAAAAGTTGACTGGCACCCTGGATGATTTTATTGTTCGTACTAATGCCCTAATTGATGAAGGTATTGTTTTAATGGACAGAAGGGTGTCCCAAGATTTAGCTAGGGCTAGGAGATCCTCTTTAGGTCTTATTGCCCAGGCGCGTACACCTAACCCCGTGACTCGCCCAAATACCCCTGTCAGAGCGGATAATGCTGGGGATCATAATGTCTCTAGCTCCCAACAGGGTCAACAGGGTCTGGAGGTCAACCCTAACCCCAATTTTTAATAGAGGGTAGTATAGTCAGTGATGCGATGGATAACCCACCTATGGCCACTGACATAAGTCAAAGAGGGTTGAAAGAGGGGGCCATTCCCAAACAAAAGACCAATAAACCGACTACCCATAAAGGCAGGAAAGTCAAAACCACTGTCAACCAGGATACAACCTTTTCAGACCCTGTGGTTGTGAGCAGGGACTTGGTCAAACGTGTCAATGACAAAGAGGGGGCATATCCGGTAAATGCTGGCTTACCATTAAACCTCCCGGAAGACACAATTGTAGATAGTAGTCTGGAGGAAATTTTGGAACTAAGTGGTGCAGAAACCAATTTGGCCAAAATTAACCAGAATGGTAGTGGGATAAGCTTGACGAACAATAACATTTTTGAAATGTTAAAGGTCCTCCTGGAACCTATAGAGGTTAGACTACGCTGTCTAGAAACAGTGTTGAAAAACATACACAAGGACATAAGTGCCCCTAGTTTCAGCCTGAATAACAATGTCTCCCAAGGGGCGACCACAGTAAATAAGCCATCTTCGGCTGATAAAAGTGTTGCCCCGGCCAAAAAGATCGTGCCAAAGAACCCTAGCAATATTTCAAACCCAGGAGGTGTAAAAGCCAAGACTCCTGATCCCAAACAAACACCGAATCCAGCTAAGCCTATGACAACCCCCCAAGTCAAATTTAAAGACCCTGTACCTTTGATTCCAAATTCGGATTCGGTTCCAAGAAATAAGGTAGAGGTTCAAAGAAATATCCATCTCCCTCCTGATGCCAGCCCCTACGTAGTGATTTTAACTGGGGTTACGGAAATTTCACCTACTGATGTAGAATCCTTCCAGACACTAAAGAACAAAGTGTGCCACTGGTTATCAAATAATCACCCTCTACCGCCAAATATCCCAAGTAACATCTTAATGGTGGAGAGAACCCCATGGGTGGGAGGAAATAGAAAAAATTTACAGGGTGACTGTATTGTGGTAACCTTCGAGAACCCACAGGTGGCAGAACATATCTGCAGAGGAACTCCTCGCTATCAAGCGAACACTGTCACCGCCAGGCCTCTCTCATATTTTTACCTACCTGTGAACCAAGTGGACAAAAGATGGAGTTGGTTAAGGGGCTCACATGAACAAAAATCTAGATGGAGGTTCAATCCCCCATGGGAGATACAATCTTATGGGTGGGATGAGGGTGGAGAGGATGGCTGGAACCTGGCGAAGAGCAGAAGAGGTAGACCCTTTCAAGGTGGGTTTGCCACAGGGTCACAAAATGGCCATCCACACTATTACCCCCAGACCGCGAATGGGTATGAAAACCACTTTAACATCCCAATGGTTAACCGATATGAGTGTTTGACAAACCTGGACTGGGTTGATTGACTCAAACAGGGCATACCGCCCAGTTTGGTGCGAAATATTTCCCCGGTCCCCTCACATAATGAAAACAGTATCCAGGGTGTGCAGGAGTTAAACCCTGTTCAAGTTCTACCTAAAGACCAGGGTGCTGGAGGAGGGGCCTCACAGCACGAAAAAATGGATAAAGCATTGGGAACGGGGGAGATAAGTGTGACAACATGGAACATCGCTGGTCTTAAGAGTAAAATGGATGACCCCTTCTGGAGGGATTTTATAGGCACTATGGATATAATATCCATACAGGAAACCTGGGATACACAAAACTTACTCACTGTTGATGGTTTTACTACTTTTTTTTTACCAGCTGTCAGCTCCATGCGGGGGCGAGCAAGAGGGGGCTTAGTCACCTTGATATCCGCAAAAATCCCGGGTACATACACGGAACTAGTTACTGACTGTCCCTATTGCCTCGCGGTTCAAATTACCCACAGGGGTTTCCATAATGTGTTGATAGTGAATTTTTACAATTCCTTTGATAGGGATCATTCAGTTAGCAACTTGATGATGCTAAATTCTTTTTTGCTTAATTTTAAAGAGTCATCAAAGTGTACCATCATATTAATGGGGGATTTCAACGTTCATGGCTGTCAGGACAAATGTCCCCCTAACGTTCTATTTGGTTTTCCGGATGAGGAAAATGCTAATTTTGAGCATTCAGACCAGGGTATTTTCTTGGAAACCATGTTGGCTGAATTTGGGCTGATACTACCCAATGGGTGCGATGAGGACATTCCCACATTTACAGGACATGGCAGCGGGTCTGTGATTGATTATATCTTTTTAAGCAGCAGTTGTGGAAGCCACATTAACAGTTATTCAGTTTTGCAGTCCCATTTTAGCGACCATAACCCAGTTGTATTAAGGGTCAAAAATGTAATTGTTGCCTTGGAAAGCAGATTAAATCTGGTGGACAAATATGACATGCGGCTGACCGACCAAGCACGTAGAATCAAGTGGTGTAAGATAATTACTGAGGAGTTTTTTTGTAATCTTTGTAATAGTAGCCAGGAGGAATTAAAGCTTTGTATGGATGACCAGGCGGGGGACAGCGAAGTAGTGGAGGCGTACAGAAAGGTTTGCCTCGACATAGTCTCCTACCTGACTCGTCAGGGTAAAAGCAAAGCACAAGGGAAGGAAGGCTGGTTTGATAAGAATTGTTCTGTGGCCAATTATAAACTTAAAGTGGCCCTTAAATCCAAACCAGTAGACAGATCGCTTGTGGCTACCCTCAGGAAAGAATATAAGATGGTCGTTGAAAGAAGGCGGCGTGAGATTAGAGAGGACGCCTGGGCTGAGTTGACATCAGTTGATGTGTTGAAGAGTAGTGCTAAGTTCTGGGCCGTGGTCAACCAACCCTACTTTGCTGACTCTAGCAATAATGAACTGGATTGCAGAATCCAAGAAGAGAAATGGCACCTGCACTTTAAGTCTGTCTATGAACAGGAGTTTTTGGGGGCTGAGGGCCTGACCACCTTTCCCAGACTGCCTTACATTTTAACTGTAGATGAGGGGGAAGTGGCAGCGGCCATTGGCAAAATGACTAGAAATAAGGCCCCTGGGCCAGATGGCGTTCCCTCTGATCTCTTTAGAGTTGATATTTCTTTTTGGTCCAAAGTTTTAGCAAATGTTTTTAATAGAATTTCAAAAACAGGAATCCCAGAGACTTGGTCTCAATCGGTGATCGTCCCCATCTATAAGAAAGGGGACAGGGGTGATCCTGGCAATTACCGCCCTATATCTCTCATCGATTCCGCAGTCAAGGTCCTTGGGAGAGTGGTCCTAAGCAAACTCACTGAATGGTTAGAGGAGACCAACACCCTTTCTCCCTTACAGTATGGTTTTAGAAAGGGGCGTAGTACCATTGACCAAAGTCTGAATTTACAATTGCTCATTGGGAAGTACACAATAGCGAAGCAAGGATCCCTGTACATCGCCTTCATGGATCTGTCCTCGGCATTTGATCGAGTAAACAGATCCAAGTTTTGGGGGCCAGCTTCTTAGCATTGGAATAGATTCTAACATTGTGTATTTTTTTAGCAGACCTCCATAGGGACCTTACAGCTACGGTACGATTTGACAGAAAAGGTAACAGCACTGGTAAAATTAGCATCACCAATGGTGTAAGGCAGGGATGCATTCTTGCTCCCCTGCTTTTTACACTATATATAAATGATTTGGGTGGAGTCTTGGGAGCAGCCTGCAAGGATATCCCGAGGGCTGGGAAGTACCTATTGCCCGCATTATTATATGCGGACAATGCTGCTCTCCTAGCCAGAACTGCAGTGGGTCTCCAAAGCCTGTTGAATTCTTTTTTTGATTTCATGACAAACCTCGACTTAAGTGTTAACTATGGTAAATCCCATGTCATGGTGGTGGCCCAGAAAGGGAAGGCCAAGAAAAATGTAATGACACTGCATTGTAATGGACACAAATTGACAAGAGTCTCCAGATTTCCTTATCTGGGGGTTGTTTTCGATGATTGCTCTACGTGGCGCCCCCAAATGCTGGAGAAAAAAAAGGCGCTTATGCGCTCTATTTCTGCGGTGATGGGCTTCTCACGTAAATTAGGGGTTAAACCTTTGGAGGCAGTTCTAAAGGTTTATCCGGCTAAATGTATAGCCATCGCTATGTATGGTGCAGATTTGTGGGGTATCAGGCCGGCTAAAATGCTTCAGGTAATAGAAGACAACTTCCTTAAAAAGATTCTTTCCCTGCCAAGATCCACGGCCAGCTTCATAGTCCATCAGGAATGCGGCGTGGATTATCTGGAGGATCGAATCGCCATGGCCCCCGTATTAAAATGGATATCAGTCTGGCTTAACTTGGAACTTGAAGTGAACCACGAAATCTTTAAAGATTGCCTATTGCTAGATCATTGGGACAAGATCCCCTGGCTAAAATACGTTCAACAAATGTGTGTTAAGTTGGGTCGGCCTGAATTGTTTAATAAACCATCTAACTTAGTGAAAGGAGATCTGAAGTGGGTCAAAAGCACTTTTTTGTTGAATCGAGGGATGGACAGAGAAGGCTTGGAGCTGTTAAAGCCGTCTGTTAGGACTCACCAACTGATTGTTTCCTCTGATCATGATCTGGAACTCTACCTAAAGGTTGTTAACAACGCAAACCACAGGTATCTTTTAACCAAGTTCCGATTGGATAAAATCCACCTGCTGATTTCAGGCCGCCCCTGCTGGACTAAACCACCTGATCTAGATCTGTGCAATGTGACGGTTGTTCAATTATGGATACTGCTCACTTTGAGTTTTTTTGTGATTATTTTAAAGATATTAGGAAAAAGTTTATCATACCCTTGCTAAAGGGGAAGGGGTTTAGGCAAGTCAAGCCAGCTTTATTGTACCTTAAACTATTAGCAGATATATGGGAAATTTACAATATAGCTAAATTTTTTACCATAGCGGTGAGGCTCAGTAAAAAGATTAACTGGTCCTAGATGATTTACTGTAAATATTGACCACTGTAACTGGAATCAAGTTTTAACTTAAACTTTCTTATGTTGTTTTCTTCAATTACAGAATGACGTATATATTGTTGTCATTTAAAAATTTTGGCACCATGCGCTGCATATTTTAATGGGTACTCCCTCCCTTTTTATATTGTATTTCTATGTTTTTATGTCGCCTGGCGACTCATGGACCGTTTTTGTGTGTTCTTGTACTTTTATGGTTTTGTAATTGAACCGAATAAAGTTTTCTTGAACTGAACTGAACTGACAGAGTATCTGAATTAAGCAGAACACTCCTACCCAGTCAAAAGATCAGAGCTTGATCCATCACAGTTTTTTAGCTCACTGCACCATCCCAGTTCAGAACCTGGCTACATGCAAATTAGTCTGACCCTGGCCCAGTGCATCATGGGAACAGGGCAGACCAAACTACCAAGCCAATTCTTTACTGGAAAGGAAACAAGCTTCCGGGGACCGGTTTCTGGCATTATAGCCGTCTTCGGCCGGGCTTGCTTGAATCCTGATGGTGCAGTGAGCAAGGGACTCACATCTGAGCATACCCTTCCACACTTGTGGTGGCCAAAACGATTCAAAAAGGGGGGTGGTGATGGACAGAGTATCTGAATTAAGCAGAACACTCCTACCCAGTCAAAAGATCAGGGCTTGATCCATCACCGTTTTTTTAGCTCACTGCACCATCCCAGTTCAGAACCTGGCTACATGCAAATTAGTCTGACTCTGGCCCAGTGCATCATGGGAACAGGGCAGACCAAACTACCAAGCCAATTCTTTACTGGAAAGGAAACAAGCTTCCGGGGACCGGTTTCTGGCATTACAGCCGTCTTCGGCCCGGCTTGCTTGAATCCTGATGGTGCAGTGAGCAAGGGACTCACATCTGAGCATACCCTTCCACACTTGTGGTGGCCAAAACGATTCAAAAAGGGGGGTGGTGATGGACAGAGTATCTGAATTAAGCAGCACACTCCTACCCAGTCAAAAGATCAGGGCTTGATCCATCACCGTTTTTTAGCTCACTGCACCATTCCAGTTCAGAATCTGGCTACATGCGAATTAGTCTGACCCTGGCCCAGTGCATCATGGGAACAGAGCAGACCAAACTACCAAGCCAATCCTTTACTGGAAAGGAAACAAGCTTCCGGGGACCGGTTTCTTGCATTACAGCCGTCTCCGGCCCGGCTTGCTTGAATCCTGATGGTGCAGTGAGCAAGGGACTCACATCTGAGCATACCCTTCCACACTTGTGGTGGCCAAAACGATTCAAAAAGGGGGGTGGTGATGGACAGAGTATCTGAATTAAGCAGAACACTCCTACCCAGTCAAAAGATCAGGGCTTGATCCATCACCGTTTTTTAGCTCACTGCACCATCCCAGTTCAGAACCTGGCTACATGCAAATTAGTCTGACCCTGGCCCAGTACATCATGGGAACAGGGCAGACCAAACTACCAAGCCAATTCTTTACTGGAAAGGAAACAAGCTTCCGGGGACCGGTTTCTGGCATTACAGCCGTCTTCGGCCCGGCTTGCTTGAATCCTGATGGTGCAGTGAGCAAGGGACTCACATCTGAGCATACCCTTCCACAGTTGTGGTGGCCAAAACAATTCAAAAAGGGGGGTGGTGATGGACAGAGTTTCTGAATTAAGCAGAACACTCCTACTCCTACCCCGGAAGCTTGTTTCCTTTCCAGTAAAGAATTGGCTTGGTAGTTTGGTCTGCCCTGTTCCCGTGATGCACTGGGCCAGGGACAGACTAATTTACATGTAGCCAGGTTCTGAACTGGGATGGTGCAGTGAGCTAAAAAACGGTGATGGATCAAGCCCTGATCTTTTGACTGGGTAGGAGTGTTCTGCTTAATTCAGATGCTCTGTCCATCACCACCCCCTTTTATGAATCGTTTTGGCCACCACAACTGTGGAAGGGTATGCTCAGATGTGAGTCACTTGCTCACTGCGCCATCAGGATTCAAGCAAGCAGGGCCGAAGACGGCTGCAATGCCAGAAACCGGTCCCCGGAAGCTTGTTTCCTTTCGAGTAAAGAATTGGCTTGGTAGTTTGGTCTGCCCTGTTCCCATGATGCACTGGGCCAGGGACAAACTAATTTGCATGTAGCCAGGTTCTGAACTGGGATGGTGCAGTGAGCTAAAAAACGGTGATGGATCAAGCCCTGATCTTTTGACTGGGTAGGAGTGTTCTGCTTAATTCAGATGCTCTGTCCATCACCACCCCCTTTTCTGAATCGTTTTGGCCACTATAGGAGTGGAAGGGTATGCTCAGACATGAGTCCCTTGCTCACTGCACCATCAGGATTCAAGCAAGCCGGGCCGAAGATGGCTGCAATGCCAGAAACCGGTCCCCGGAAGCTTGTTTCCTTTCCAGTAAAGAATTGGCTTGGTAGTTTGGTCTGCCCTGTTCCCATGATGCACTGGGCCAGGGACAGACTAATTTGCATGTAGCCAGGTTCTGAACTGGGATGGTGCAGTGAGCTAAAAAACAGTGATGGATCAAGCCCTGATCTTTTGACTGGGTAGGAGTGTTCTGCTTAATTCAGATGCTCTGTCCATCACCACCCCCTTTTATGAATCGTTTTGGCCACTATAGGAGTGGAAGGGTATGCTCAGACATGAGTCCCTTGCTCACTGCACCATCAGGATTCAAGCAAGCCGGGCCGAAGACGGCTGCAATGCCAGAAACCGGTCCCCGGAAGCTTGTTTCCTTTCCAGTAAAGAATTGGCTTGGTAGTTTGGTCTGCCCTGTTCCCATGATGCACTGGGCCAGGGACAGACTAATTTGCATGTAGCCAGGTTCTGAACTGGGATGGTGCAGTGAGCTAAAAAACGGCGATGGATCAAGCCCTGATCTTTTGACTGGGTAGGAGTGTTCTGCTTAATTCAGATGCTCTGTCCATCACCACCCCCTTTTATGAAATGTGTAATATTTAAGCAGGAACCCGCTTGACTTGCTGACTTTGCCAATGCTTGTGTTATTGTATTGCCGAGATGCACAAAGCCGCTTTACTGTGCAAATCAGATGCTTGCTGACTGGGCCGGATTTTATCTTGATGTTTTTTCTGCTCCTCATTAGGAATAACCTTTGACATCCAGAGTACTGGACAAATGGTAATGCCACTCCTTTTACATATGCTAGGGTACGGTGTCCAAGTCTGGACACCTTTCTTCAAAGCGACATTTCCGCGATAGGGGTCAGGAGGCGCTAGACTGCAGAGCACAGCAGCACAAGTTTTGCAACATGCCTCAGTGTGCATCCAGTCCTGGAGGTTGCTTTTCATGTGTTCTTTACCAGGATTCAGTGACAGAAACAGCAAACATTTGCAATGCAATAGGTCTCACATTAATTGGAGGCAGAGCTTTGCAAATGTAAAAGTAATATGGCAGACAAACAGCTTTTTTTCCCTATGTATTTACTTTTGTAACAATCGTGGCACGCTGCGACGCATGCCGCTCTTACTACAAAAGTCAATAAATAAAGTTAAAAAAAAGAAATTTGAACACCGTATTACTTTGCTATTTGCAAAGATAATAGATCTGCATTTAACTAATTCGAGCCCTATTGCATTGCAAATGCTTGTTTTATTTGCTTATGAAATACTTTATTTAAACAGTCAAGTCCATTGAAGTTCCAAGTACAAGAAAAAGAGAATTGTGCAAGCATAAATAGGTTAAAATAGAATTTAAGCAAATAAGCAGCATCTCATTGTGCATTACAGTCAATTCATATAGAGTGTAAAACAGGTAAATCACATAACATATATCATGTTTAAAATACGACAAACCAGTGCCATAGACATTTAACAGTGAGATTGTGTTGAGTGCTGAGAACAAGCTTGGGCCTTGCTGCGTTTGTACATACCAAAAGTTTTTAACTATCACCTAAGGTTTGTGTGTCTTAGCATAAGCTAATCTGTTAAAATGTTTAACTGTGCAACAGTTTGCGATTTAAAACTTCTGAGGTTAAAATTAATGGCATTTCATTACAATTGGTGCGTCTGTAAAATAAATCACGCCTAAACACGAGGGTTTTTACTAAAGTGCGGAGTACTAAAATGCCAAGCTCTAAGGGTATTAACATATTAGATATTCACTAAAGATACACTGAAGATTATATCACAAGCTGATTCTAAGCTATGAGTTCCTAAATCGGCAGGATAGCAAAGGTTTGTGAATGGACCTCAAACTCCAGTCATAAACAAAACAAAAAAACATATACAAGTGACAGCCTGCATCTAGCAGCCTGTCCTTTTGTTCCCACATTGGCTAGAATTTTGCAGGCAGTGACTATATAAGGACAGAAGGAGTCATCTAAACAGCTGATGTTATATAGCACTCATGAGACCTCAGGGCTCAATCACATTCTCTGCTGACCTACTCAGAGAACATAGGAATGAAAAACATGCAGTAAACAATCTTCAACAATGATGTCCTTTTATGCTGTCAAATAATTTATATTGGCACTTTAAATGTGGTAGCTGGTAATCTCCTGTTAGATGCAGATAGAGGCGGCAATTAGCTGCTAGCTGCATGGCCGCATTGTTCGTGTCTGCGCCTGAAGCTCTGAGGAGGTTAGGACTGTGGTTGAGTTCCTTTGAGTTTACCTTGACCTGGCATCTCTTTGGAGCTGAAGACTTTGCTTTCTTACTTTCAGCCTCTCTCGCTCAGAGCTGTTGTTTCTTCATATTTGCTCCCAAACTTCTGCCATAGAACTCATACATTGCTTTATGAGTTCTCCATTGAAAAAGATTAGGTCTGCTCTAGGGTGATGGAAAATGCTCTTGTTTTACTTCTAGAAAGCAAAAGACGCACAAATGATGGACGGAAGGCGGAACAAATCAAACATTCAACCCCTAGTAAAGAGATCTGGGTTAAATCCATCATTCTTTTGCTCTCTATGCCACCTCAGGTTAGACGCAGCCGTATGCAAATCAGTCTTGTCCCTGCATCTCATGGGAACAGTTGAGCCCGAACTGCCAAGCCAGGTCCTCCATGGACCAGAACCAAGCATCCTGGGACCGGTTTCGGGGTATCACCCCACATCAGCCAGGCTAGCTTGAATCCAGTGAGCCCAGCACGTACGTCTGGGCATACCCAGTGCACTTAGGGTGAGAAAGCAAAAGACACACAAATGATGGATGAAATGCGGAACAAATCAAACATTCACCCCAATTCAAGGGACCAGGGGTAAATCCATCAACCGTTTGCTCACCATGCCACCCCAGTCAGGACCCAGCAGTTCCTGGACCAGAAACAAGCATCCTGGGACCGGTTTCGGGGTATCACCCCCCCCCCCCATCAGTCAGGCTTGTTTGAATCCAGTGGCACAGTGCAGCCTGGATGCACATCTGGGCATACCCGGTGCACTTAGGGCGAGAAAGAAAACGAGTTACTTACCTGTAACTACGGTTATCCAGTATTGGTATCTTTCATAGATTCACATGCCTGAATCATTCCCCGTCGTCGAGGCGGGAGTCCCACCGTAAATTATATACAATAGCAGTGCCTAAAAATTTCTTGTAGTAGGCTGGAAAAGCCCAAAGGCCTAACTAGGCCTCAAAACTTAGCAGCCTATCTACATCATTATGTAAAAAGACCTGAAATAGTAGCCTTAGCCAATCAGCTGTCCTCACCCTCTAGAACCTTCCCAGCTCAGGCAGTTCTCCTCAGATTTTCCCAGCACAAGTGAGAATGAGTATCCATAGAAAGAACTGCCCTACCGGGGAGGAGGGTGGGTGCATGTGAATCTATGAAAGATACCAATACTGGATAACCGTAGTTACAGGTAAGTAACTCGTTTTCTTATCCAGTATTAGGGTATCTTTCATAGATTCACATGCCTGAATCAGAATAGCAAGCAGTAACATCATGTCTGTCGGTAGAGGAAGGTGGGAGACAAAGAAAAACATATATCTATCCCCACTCAACCAGGAAGGTAATAGAGTACAAACTTGTTAACACAACACATGCATCAAAACCTTCATAAAACATCACTGATAGGGCAGCATTATAAATACTTAAACTTTAAAAGAAGAATAAAAAAGACCATAAGCTATCCAACCTTAGTGAAGAAGATGCCGCAGCACCGCATCACCAACAGCTGTGTAATCATGAACCGCCGACTACAGACATTAATGTTCGGTAAAAGTGTGTACACTTTTCCAAGTAGCAGCTCGGCAAATGTTCTCCAGCGTCACTCCAGCGAAAAGGGCCGTAGACGCCGACATTGTTCTTGTGGAATGCGCTTTGACCTTCCTTGATAAAGGTCTGTTGGCCTTGTCATGACAGAAAGTAATTGTAGAAGACAACCACCTGGCAATAGTTGCTTTTGTGACAGCTTGACCCAAGGTGGCTTTGCCATAAGCAACAAAAAGTTGTTTAGATTTGCGGATGTCCTTTGTCTTCTGAAGATAAAACTTCAGACACCTTTTCACATCCAGAGAATGTAAGACCTTCTCCGCAGGAGTTTTCGGATCCGGGAAAAAGGTTCTGAGTTTGACCGGTTGATTAATGTGGAACTGAGTTGGTACTTTAGGAATGAATTTTGGATTGGTTCTAAGCGTAACAAAGTCTTTAGAGAATTGCAGAAAAGGGTGAGTAATAGTGAAGGCCTGTATTTCACTAACTCTGCGAGCGGAAGTAAGAGCCAACAAGATTGCCACTTTCCAAGTCAGAAACTTTAGTTCTGTTTTATTAATCGGTTCAAAAGGCCTTTTTAGAAGCTGAGAAAGAACAATATTAAGATCCCATTCAGGAGGAGGAGGGCGAACTGGCGGAAAAGCTCGGAATAGCCCCTTAAGGAATTGTTTGATCAAAGAGGATGAACATAAGGATGGTTTGTTGGAACTCTTCCTGAATCTGGATATTGCTGCCAGATGCACTTTAATAGAAGAAAAAGCTAGACCTGCCTTAGCCAACGACAGTAGGTATGGAAGAATGGCTTCAGGAGGAGCCTGAAGTGGATGAACCTCATTGTCTCCACACCATGAGCAGAATCTCTTCCACTTGAAATGATATGTTTTGATGGTACTCTGCGCACGTGCTTGCGACAATATCGCCCTGCAGTCCGAAGAGATGTTTAGGTCCTTGAACTCTAGGAAGTCAGGAGCCAAGCGTGCAAGTGCAGCGATTGAGGATCCGGGTGATGGATTTGACCTCCCTCCCTTGTCAACATCGACACTGTCGGTTTGAGACGAAACGGAGGTTGTTGAGAGAGCAGAAGGAGCTCCTGAAACCAAAATTGCCTTGGCCAACGTGGAGCAATGAGGATGAGAGTGCAGTGTTCTCTCTTCATCTTTTGCAGCACCTTCGGAATGAGCGGAATCGGAGGATAGGCGTACGCAAACATTCCGGTCCATCTCATCAGGAGGGCATTTCCTCTTGACCCCCGTTCTGGGAACCTGCTGGCATAAAACAGGCATTTGCTGTTTTGTTGCGTGGCAAACAAATCCAGCGTCGGCTTCCCCCAGAGCCGAAAGATCATCTCTACTTGATGTTGTTCGAGTTCCCATTCGTGACAGCCTGTGAACGTTCTGCTGAGACTGTCTGCTAGAGAGTTCCGAACTCCTTGTACATGCTCTGCTCTGAGGGATATGCCATGACGCAGGGCCCATTCCCACATCTCCTGAGCTTCCAGTGACAGGGTGAGAGATTTCGTTCCTCCCTGTTTGTTTATGTAGAACATGCTGGTGGTATTGTCCGTATGCACCAGCACGGACGAATTCACAACCCTTGGCAGGAAGGCTTGTAGGGAGAGAAAAATGGCCCTTAGTTCCAAGCTGTTGATGTGCTTCTGTTGGTACTGACGAGACCATCTTCCCTGGATCTGAAGGTCCTGAAGGTGACCTCCCCAACCTTCCATGGATGCGTCCGTAGTCAGGGTGAACTCCGGAATTTCTTGGAGAAAGGTGAGGCCCGGCGACAAGTTGTGTGCCTTTGACCACCAAAGAAGAGCGTGTTTCCTTTTGGCAGTGACTTTGATGCGGTCGTCGAATGATCCCTCAACTTGCTTCCACTGACGAAGTAACTCTTCTTGCAACGGTCTCATTCTGAGTCTCGCCATATGAATGAGGCTGATCGCAGATGAACACATCCCTAGTAGGGAAGCGTATATCCGAACTGAAAGTGACCTTCTTGCGAATATCTGTCTTGCTAGGTTTACGAGTTTGTTTTGTCGCTCTTGTGTCAGGTATGCTTTGCACTGGCATGTGTTCAAGATTGCACCCAGAAATGTCAATTGTTGACGAGGTTGGAGCTGAGACTTCCTCGAATTGAGGGTCAGTCCTAGATTCGAGAAGAGAGAAAGCGTACGTCTGACCGCTTCCATTGTTGAGTTTCTGGTTGGACCTTTTAACAGCCAGTCGTCGAGGTATGGGAAAACTTGCATTCCCTGGGACCTCAACATTGCTGCCACTGGAGCCAGGCATTTGGTAAAGATTCTGGGGGCTGATTTTAGGCCGAATGGAAGCACTTTGAACTGGAAATGGACGCCGGCCACTTGAAACCTTAGGAATTTGCGGTGGTTCGGGTGAATAGGGATGTGGAAGTAGGCGTCTTGAAGATCCAGAGAAGCCATAAAGTCCCCTTCGTTGAGACAATTCAGAATGTCCTTCAACGTTACCATGCGGAAACTCTGTTTCTTTAGATATTTGTTGAGTTTGCGCAAATCCAATATTGGACGCCACTCTTCCGAATTCTTCTCCACGAGGAAGAAGCGAGAATAAAACCCCCTCCCTTTTTGAGAAGGAGGGACTCGTTCTATCGCATTCTTGTGTTGCATCTTTAAGGCTTCTTTGAAGAGTAAGTGAAGACGAGGGGTAGGGGGACCCCTGGGCGGCGTTGTTGGAGGCTTCTGCAAAAACTCCAAAGTGTGTCCCTTGCTGACCAAATCCAGGACCCACTGATCTGAAGTTATCTTCCGCCATTGGTGGTAAAAGGCGGAGATTTTGGCGCCCACGGGAAGGGAAAGGTGAGTGGCTGACATCCGGCAAAGCTCATTGGCGCTTGTTGGAATCTCGCCCTTGATTGCCTGAGCGTCGTTTCCCTCCTTGCCGAGAGAAAGAACCAGAGGCAGACTGCCTGTAAGAAGATTGGTAGTAAGCCTTGTTGTAGGTAGATTGATACTGACGATTTTGTTGGTTGGAATAATTGCCTCTGGAGGAGTAACCACGGCCTCTTGCTCCCCTAAAGGATCCCCTCTTGTATTGCAGGGTACCAAGAGATTTAGCTGTATCAGTATCAGTTTTAATAGCCAGTAAAGCGTCATCAATGTGCTTCCCAAACAATGATTCGCCATCGAATGCCATGTCCAAGATTTTGGTTTGGACCTCAGGCCTGAAGGTGGTAGCCCTGAGCCAACCTTGACGCCGAAGCACAGCTGCTCCAGCCAATTGTCTAAAATTGGTGTTTGAAATGTCCAGGGCTCAATCAATAATTTCTGAGGCCGCCCTTTCACCCTCTTGTACAATTCTGCACACCTCCATCTGATGATCCTCAGGGATCAACTCAAGATATTCCGTGAGCTCGGACCACATTTGTCTATCATAACGAGCCAGGATAGCTAATGAATTAGCAGCTTTAATGGAGGCTGCTGCATTTGCTGAAAACTTCTTTCCAATTGCATCAAGCCTTCTGCCCTCCTTGTCAGGTGGCGTTGAAATGGGAGCAGAAGGATTTTTGGATTTTTGCTGCGCAGCCTGGGATATGACAGAATCGGGTCGAGGGTGACCTATTAAACAAGCTGGAGTATCAGATGGTGCTCGATACTTTTTCTCTATCCTTGGAAGGACTGCAGGAATGGAAGCGGGAGTTTTCATTATGTTGAGGCCTTCCTTCCATATATAATCAATAATAGGAATAGCTCTGATCACTCTGCGATATCCCTCTTTAAAGTCATGTAAAAAGCAGTCCGACTGCTCAACTGTGAAAGCCAACTCAAATCTATTAGCAGCTCTCTGCATAATATTGTGGAAACCGCCTATATCTTCAGGTGGAGAATTTGAAGGACGGGGTGCAGGTGGAGAAGGCATAGGAATGACATAATCCTCCCAAGGATCCACAGGTGTTTTATCCGGCAACTCTCCCTCTTCCCTGCTTTCTTCATCATCATTAGAAGAAGTGTCCGTATCATTTTGAGGAACTGGAGCAGTATTTTGCTGTGGCGACAATGAAGCCCTTGGTGACGGAGGTCTTGGCACGTCAACTGGAACAGGTGACCCAGCGGGTGCAACCTGATTTGATGGAAATCTCTGGCGATAATCCACCAACATAGCCTGCAAATCCTGTATTAAGGAAGTTGGTAAATGCGTAGTGTCCTCAGACCGAGAAGGTCTAGTATGAGGTGACTGATATGGCGTGGAATAAACGTCATGTGTATAATGATCATGGACTTCCTCCTCATCATCCTCCTGATATTTAATATTTAATTGAGAAGGGTGACGGGCAATCCCAAAAGGACCATCATCCTCTTCCCCTTCATCTGACTCCTCTTCCATGTATGTCTCCAAAATGTGCGATGGCAAGAGTGGAGAAATATGTGAATAATCCTGCCTTTGATACGTTTTCATCTGAAAACGAGTGTATTGTATCTTTGCTGGAGGTGAACCGTGCAACAGATGAGCAGATGTCAGTGCGGAAGCCACTGTTACCGGGATCTCCGTCGACGGTCCTGTCAATGAGAAAGATCTTGCCGTAGACGAGGTCGTCAATGGTATCTTCGTCGACGAACCTTTCGTCATCGGGACTGTCGATAGCATCTTCGTCGACGAGTCCCTCGTCGTCGGGACCGTCGATGGTGTCTTCGTCGACGAGTCCCTCGTCGTCGGGACCGTCGATGGTGTCTTCGTCGACGAGTCCCTCGTCGTCGGGACCGTCGATGCTGTCTTCGTCGACGAGCCCTTCGTCGACGGGTCCGTCGTTGGTGTCTTCGTCGACGAGTTCTTCGTCGACGAGACCGTCGATGATGTCTTCGTCGACGAGTCTTTAGTCGACGAGACCGTCAATGATGTCTTCGTCGACGATGAAGTCGGCTTCGTTGTCGTCGACGGAGCAGATGATTTAGTCGACGGAGCCGTCGTCGACAGAGACGTCGACGATGGCAACTTGGTTTTAGTCAGCAATGGTTTAACAGACATCAACGGTGAGGTAATAGCTGAAGTGGTAACCGTAGAAGTAGATGAGGAGGCAGAAGTCAAAGTAGTAGTAGGTACAGACACCAGAGAAACAGTCTTAGCCTGGGTTGTACTCACAGTTGAAGAAGCCGATGCACTCTTAGAGGGTTCTGAAGCTTTCTGAGAGGTTTTAAGTTTTTTCTTTCTCTCAGGAGAAGCACCTTCTTTGGATCTAGCTCTCTTGCTGGAGGTAGAGGCTTTGTCCTCATCATCAGTGGAAGAAGACTTCAACCACAAAAGAACCCTTGCCTCCCTATCCCTGATAGTTTTCTGAGGGAAGGTACGGCAAATTCTACAGTCCTTCACAATATGTGAAGGGTGCAGGCAATAAATACAGTCAGATTGCTGGTCATCCACATGGACTCTCTTCTTGTAGCAGGTCCCACAAGCTTTGAAAAGAGCCTTCTTTTCAGACATTTTAAGGAATAAAGATCAAAAAACTGAGTAGGCACTCAGGGAGACTCCCTTACACACGAAGTGCGGTGAAAATCTGAGGAGAACTGCCTGAGCTGGGAAGGTTCTAGAGGGTGAGGACAGCTGATTGGCTAAGGCTACTATTTCAGGTCTTTTTACATAATGATGTAGATAGGCTGCTAAGTTTTGAGGCCTAGTTAGGCCTTTGGGCTTTTCCAGCCTACTACAAGAAATTTTTAGGCACTGCTATTGTATAAAATTTACCGTGGGACTCCCGCCTCGACGACGGGGAATGATTCAGGCATGTGAATCTATGAAAGATACCCTAATACTGGATAAGCAAAAGATACACAAATGATGGACGGAAAGCGGAACAAATCAAACATTCACCCCAGTCAAGAGATCTGGGTTAAATCCATCATTCTTTTGCTCACCATGCCACCCCAGTTTAGACCCAGTCATATGCAAATAAGTCTTGACCCTACTTCACATGCCAGGATGCTTGTTTCCGGTCCAGGGAGGACCTGGCTTGGCAGTTCCCACGAGAAGAAGTGTCAAGACTAATTGGCATATGGCTGGGTCCAGACTGGGGTGGCGGGGTGAGCCAAAGAACAATGGATTAAACCCTGATCTTTGTGACTGTGTATGAATATTTACATTGTTCAATATTCTGTCCATCCATTGTTCTTTTTGCTTTTGTTGCCCTAAGTGGGAAGGGTATGCCCAGACGCTGGTCCCGTGCACACTTTGCCACTGAATTCAAGCTAGCCTGGCTGATGAGGGGCGATACCCTGAAACCAGCCCCAGGATACTTGTTACTGGTCCAGGTAGGACCTGGTTTGGCAGTCCGGGCTCGACATTTCACACAAGCAGCAGGGTCAAGACTGATTAGCACATGGCTGGGTCCAAACTGGGGTGGCGTGGTGAGCAAAAGAAGATGGATTAAACCCAGATCTTTGTGACTGGGGGTGAATGTTTGCATTGTTCAGCATTCCATCAATCAATTGTTCTTTTTGCTCTTGTTTTAACTCTGCCATAATCCGTGGGATAATGGCCTTTCTCATTCTCACAAATTCTTCTCCAATAAACATACCATTAAGCAGAAGGATTGGGAATGGGTGGGTTCCATTGGTGTCCTTTTAGGTCCCGTCATTTGAGTTCTGCTTGCTTTGCAGATAGCATTTTTGTGATTGTTGTGATTGGCTGCTGTGTCTGCGCATCTTCTACTGAGGAGCTTGCTTGAAAGGAATTCCAGGCATTATAAAGTTCTGTGCTTTCTGCCGAGCCTTTTTTTTTTGCTCACTCACAAGAGATTTTGAGACCTTTTATCTTGTGCCTAGGAGGCTTTGTGGAATGGAAGATGGTGATTAGAAGTTTGTTGGTGTTTGAGGAAGAAAGTGTAAAATAGAGGATGCAGGCTCCCGCCGGCCCTCACAGTGACAACACACCCCAAGAAACTGCCACTTGTAGAAGAAGGCTATTAGAGATGGTCGAGTTAACAAGTTAACATGAAGTGCGAAGCCGGAGCCAAGCCAAATGTCTGGCTTGGCTCTAAGAGCAAGTGCTCGAGCCGAGCCCTGGAAATGTTTGCCAAGTAAATCATGCAACAAGCATCATGTAGAAATATGATAAGGCCTCATCAAAATTCAAAGAAGTACTTGTATTTAATATGCAGAAGCTTTTCACCTTAGTAGATCAGATTACATCACTGCACTGAGAAAGGTTTATCAAATGCGACTTTTTAAACATGAACTTGGAGATGTTCTTGCCTATCCCTCCCCCGCCACAGCCAACAAAGGCATTAGTAAACGAAGAGTCAAGGCAGGTGACATGTATATCCTAAAAGGGTCCCAGATTCTTAGAATAAATGGATCAACACTGTACTCTATTAAATCAAACACTAAGTGTTTTTTTGGACAGTGTACATCCTGAACTTGCGTATCTGAAGGTGATCTCATGTGATGATAAAGAAAAAGGAGGCTCAGTTTAATAAAACATTTGCCTAGCCTCACCTGATTTGCAAGCATGGCAGCCAAGACTGATCCCTGGTTTTCCTGTTGCACATTGTGCAGTTCACCCCCTGAATAGGAAGCTTTTTCTGTCTCCTGTTTTATGTCACCAATTAACGCTTTGTCTTCAGTTTTCAGTCCATGTGTTTAGAGCTCGGTGGCAGACAGAAGCCACATGAATGCTCGCCTCGTGTTGGGCTCGAGGGTCCAAGAAAAACTCTAGCTAATCCAAAGTCAAGCATGATGCTCGATTCTGGCTGGAGCTTTTAGTGGCTCTCCCACCTCTAGTAGAGACTATAAAAAGACTGTAGAAATCGAGAAAACAGTTGTGTTGCCATTCAGGTGACCCGTCTGGTGACATCTGACAAGGAGAAAGGTGATGCAGGTGTTGGTATGCTTGTGTTGCTAAAGACAAATGGTTAGTGCACAACACAAAGTGCTAATCTATGAGCTGAAAAGCCCATCTTTAATTGCAGTCTTTCATTCCATATGATAGAATAGTGATTTTTTTACTTCAGAAACAGTTTCTCTGGAAGAGAATAGAATGCTCCAAATCCAGGCACACCCAAGGCCAGCATCAGGTGCTTTCTGTGTGGAGAAATATATGTATACACTACTTTACTGTACGCTATCCCACTGTATGCCATTCCACTCTACCCCACTCCACTCTATGCCACTCCACTCTACACCGCTTCACTCTATGCGATTCCAATGTATGCCACTCTAGTCAATGCCACTCGACTGTACACCACACCATTCTACTCTACTCCACTGTACGTAAATCCACTATACCCCACTTCACTTTACGCTATTTCACTCTATTCAACTCCACTCATTGCCACTCCACTGTACACCATTCCACTCTATTTGACTGCACAGCACAGCACATTACCCTACTCTATCGTACTGTACAATACTCCACCACTCCACGCTACCACACTATTTTTCACTCTATGCAACTCTACTGTAGAAGGCTCTACTACACTCATTGCCAATATACCACACTGTATTCCACTCTGTGGCCCTACACTACACTGTACAACCCTCTACTCCACTCTCTGTCGGGTCTGGTGGCTTAGTGGACTAATGCATCCTCTGCAGGGGCCTGTGTTTGACCTCATGGTCACAGGTTCAAATCCCAGTGGGTCCACTCAGCCTTTTATCCATCTGAGGTCGATAAAATGAGTACCATTGAGTGGGGTAACAATAAACATCTGTTATTCAGCTCCTTGAGACCCACTGGTGATAAGTGCGCTTTACAAATACACGTGTTATGTTATGCCCCTACACTACACTGTATAAAAGTCACTCTAACCTACAACACTTTCCAACACTCTACTCCACTCTACTGTACAAGAAACCACTCAAATGTATAACAGTTTACCCAACTTTACGCTATGCCTGTCCACTCTTGTGTACTCTACGCCTCTGTACTCTATGACATTTTAGTCCACTGTACTCTACTCCACTATTCTCTACTCCCCACTTTACTTCACTCTACAACATTACACTTTATGACACTACATTATACAACACTCCTCTCCACTATTTTGTACAACACAACACTTATTAACACTCCAGTCGATGATACAGGGCTCTACGATTTGAAAAACATTTTTGATTAAATAAATATTAAATTCTAAATAAAAAAACCAAAGGTTAAACCTTTATGATAGTTGGGAAAACGTTATTTATTCTTTCTATACAAACCAAACTTAAATAACACAAACATTAGAAATTCTAAAGTTATAGTTATCAAATTTATAAATGTATTATTTATGCACCACCTTTAAATTACTAGAACTTTATTTATTCTTCCTTAACAAACAAACTTAAAGTACGCAAAGATTACAAATTCTAAATTTATACCTTATATTCATAATTTACGTAATATCTTCAAATTACTAGAAGTCGCCACCTTTGTCCATAGTATGATGTGTGTGTGTATGTATATATAAATATATATATGTATCGCATTGTCACCACTCGTAGAATGCAATACGCTGGACGAAAGGACACAGACTTCAGTTATACTCAGTGCTACTTATTTTTTTCTTTATTTTCAACGGTCCACCATGACACGTTTTGGCTAAGACTGGCCTTGATCACATGGCGTCGCTGCGGTGGAGTACAAGCCTTTTAAAATGATAAGTGCATAGATTGTGCTATAAACAATGTGAACAGACTTCAACTCAAACGTGCCAGTTCAAATTTACAAGGGCAAGATTTTATAATTTGTAGTTAAATAGCAAATCGGATTTCAAAATTAACCTCATTAAAGGCATGACAAAAAATAATTGATATTTTATCATTTCAGTCAGTGCACTGTGGCCCCAGCAAGTAAATGCACATGTTTGTATAAATAGGTGCATATATATAAAAACAATGTTGAAATGTAGTATTAAAATACAATTGATTGTCCAATGACTGCATATTAAATCAAAACTGTACAGATATGCCAATATATCACACAATAGAGATAAGACATGCAAATCACATTGTTTCTACTATGCATACATTAATTGTTTCCTAGCAAGTTGTCTTTGTTTGTAAGGCATATAGCAGGTAGATGATATCAAGTCCTGCCACTATGTCTAACATTTTACGCATAAACTTGCTATAGCTCCACAAAAATGAGCTCTGATTAATTGCCACTTTTAAATGCTATCACCACAGAATTTTTTAAGTTGCCCAAAACAATAACATCTCTACAGCCCATGTGGGCCTTGTCATATAATATTGCCGCCTATACAGTCTCTTTAAAGTGCTGCATAAAGTGCTAAGCGCCCATATACCAGGAGCAAAAAAAAGCTAAAGACACTGAAAGTGTTTATGTGCAAAAGGTAGCAGCAGTCTAATAATTAAAGTGCTGGATTTTATTTCCCTATGTTCTCCCCATCATTTGCTCATAGTTGTATAAATAGAAATCTACATAATAACTGGAAACTTCCAAGTTGAGAGAAAGGAGAAGGGTAATGGTCATAAAAAGAATCTTAGTTTTTAGTTGGAACCAGAGAGCTAATTCAGAAAGCATTGGTAGACAACGGAAACTACTTAAGAGATGGAAGCGGCACCAGGACTGAAGACAGGTATGTAAATTCTCCCTCGAGTTCAGCCAATTGGGAGTCTTTGTATCAAGTTCGAGGGTATACCTTGTTTCTAACTTTCTTAGGGCAGCCTCACGATTGCCCCCTAGCCTTGAACTTGGTATTGTGTCAAGCACATAATATTTAAGATGACTTAAATTGTTGCCATGGGTTTCTTTGAAGTGGTGAGCCACTGGATATGACGGATCAGAGTTTGTGATTGTCCGTATGTTCATGAAGTATCCGCTTATGGGCTTGTAGCTTGTGTTACCTACATAACGCAGCCACAGGTACACTGCAACACATACAAAAACAACAGTTGATGGACAGAATGCAGAACAATGTCATACATTCACCCCAGTACAGAGATCTGGGACTAAATCCATCGTTCTTTTGCTCACCACACCACCCCAATTCAGACATGGCCATATGCAAATCAGCCTTGACCCTGTGCCTCATGGGAACAGTCCAGCCCGAACTGCCAAGCCATGTCTTCCTTGGACCGGAATCAAGCATCCTAGGACCGGTTTCTGGCTATCAGCCGTCTTCAGCCAGGATAGCTTCACTCCAGTGGTGTGGAGAGCACGGGACTCACGTCTGAGCATACCCATCCCACTCGGGGTGACAAATGCAAAAACAACAGTTGATGGACAGAATGCAGAACAATGTCATACATTCACCCCAGTACAGAGATCTGGGCCTAAATCCATCGTTTTTTTGCTCACCACACCACCCCAATTCAGACATGGCCATATGCACATCAGCCTTGACCCTGTGCCTCATGGGAACAGTCCAGCCCGAACTGCCAAGCCATGTCTTCCTTGGACCGGAATCAAGCATCCTAGGACCGGTTTCTGGCAATCAGCCGTCTTCAGCCAGGATAGCTTGACTCCAGTGGTGTGGAGAGCACGGGACTCACGTCTGAGCATACCCATCCCACTCGGGGTGACAAATGCAAAAACAACAGTTGATGGACAGAATGCAGAACAATGTCATACATTCACCCCAGTACAGAGATCTGGGCCTAAATCTGTCGTTTTTTTGCTCACCACACCACCCCAATTCATACATGGCCATATGCACATCAGCCTTGACCCTGTGCCTCATGGGAACAGTCCAGCCCGAACTGCCAAGCTATGTCTTCCTTGGACCGGAATCAAGCATCCTAGGACCGGTTTCTGGCTATCAGCCGTCTTCAGCCAGGATAGCTTGACTCCAGTGGTGTGGAGAGCACGGGACTCACGTCTGAGCATACCCGTCCCACTCGGGGTGACAAATGCAAAAACAATAGTTGATGGACAGAATGCAGAACAATGTCATACATTCACCCCAGTACAGAGATCTGGGCCTAAATCCATCGTTTTTTTGCTCACCACACCACCCCAATTTAGACATGGCCATATGCAAATCAGCCTTGACCCTGTGCCTCATGGGAACAGTCCAGCCCGAACTGCCAAGCCATGTCTTCCTTGGACCGGAATCGAGCATCCTAGGACCGGTTTCTGGCTATCAGCCGTCTTCAGCCAGGATAGCTTGACTCCAGTGGTGTGGAGAGCACGGGACTCACGTCTGAGCATACACGTCCCACTCGGGGTGACAAATGCAAAAACAACAGTTGATGGACAGAATGCAGAACAATGTCATACATTCACCCCAGTACAGAGATCTGGGCCTAAATCCGTCGTTTTTTTGCTCACCACACCACCCCAATTCAGACATGGCCATATGCAAATCAGCCTTGACCCTGTGCCTCATGGGAACAGTCCAGCCCGAACTGCCAAGCCATGTCTTCCTTGGACCGGAATCAAGCATCCTAAGACCGGTTTCTGGCTATCAGCCGTCTTCAGCCAGGATAGCTTGACTCCAGTGGTGTGGAGAGCACGGGACTCACGTCTGAGCATACCCGTCCCACTCGGGGTGACAAATGCAAAAACAACAGTTGATGGACAGAATGCAGAACATTGTCATATATTCACCACCCCAGTACAGAGATCTGGGCCTAAATCCATCGTTTTTTTGCGCACCACACCACCCCAATTCAGACATGGCCATATGCAAATCAGCCTTGACCCTGTGCCTCATGGGAACAGTCCAGCCCGAACTGCCAAGCCATGTCTTCCTTGGACCGGAATCAAGCATCCTAGGACCGGTTTCTGGCTATCAGCCGTCTTCAGCCAGGATAGCTTGACTCCAGTTGTGTGGAGAGCACGGGACTCACGTCTGAGCATACCCGTCCCACTCGGGGTGACAAATGCAAAAACAACAGTTGATGGACAGAATGCAGAACAATGTCATACATTCACCCCACTACAGAGATCTGCAACACATAGACTACAAATTCGGTTTTGCAAGTGAGGAATTTATTGAATTTTTTTGGTCTGTCCTGGAACGGGTTTCAAAACGATGATGTATTAACGCCAAATTGGTAGGCTCTGCAACCATTGCATTAAAAAAAAAACTTTCTAACTGTAAGCCAACTCCGCCCATCCAATATTTAAGGACTGCTTTTTACTAGAGCGTTGCTCATGGATGTTGCTCTCCTGATTATTATGCTGGGTGATCTTGGTAAAAGGGGACCAATAACAGGATCACTGAGTATAAGCGCCCAGTTCTTTTTGTTGATGCTTCCTAACTGGCACTCTTGTTTGCTACAGGTCAAAATTAACCTGGTCTCATATTCTCCTTCTTGTCTCTTCACCTTTTTTGTTGACCTAGTTGCTACTTTTGTCAAAGACAACGTTAGTTCTACTAGCATCCTGTGATTTGTTAATCGCTGAATCTATCACTTGCCCTGAATAACCCAGCACCAAAAACCTTGCTTTGCTCTCACTTTGTGCTAATTTAAGATCTGGAGTACAGCATCTCTTTTCTATGCAACTTGGTTTCGATCTTATTGTTGGCAACATAAACATGTAGATTCAAAAAGTTAACTGACTCAGAGCTAATCTTTGATGTAAAACTCAGATTAATATCATTGATATCAATTTCAGGGGCGGTGGGTGACATTTGAAAGTGGTGGGGCGCAAAGTGATTTGCATACAGCACCGTAGCGAGCGAGCGCAGCGAGCGAGCCCGAACCCCAAAAGGGGGGTTTGGGGGGATAACCCCCCCCCCCCCGAAAATTTTGAAAAAAAAGAAGAAAAATCGTGCATTTTCAAGCAAATTTGAGAAAGCAGGAAGGTTAATAAATCAATTGTGAAAGTGCAGTTATTATATTAATAGATGGCATAACATAGGTAGCTGCTTATTCAGTATAACCACAGAGCTTCATACATTCCGTCCTATTACGCTCAGGTGCTGAATTCAGACTGTAAGACTTTCATGAAAATCTCAGTTCTAAGAGTAGAAGAAGTTGCATCAGGTACATGTTTTTTGCAGCAGGCACATTAACCTTCTGTGCTGCCGCCTGCTGCTATTTCACTACTGGGACCACAAACATAGGCTAGCTCTGCCAGACTGCCAACGCACCTACATATATAGGCCAATAACTGATGTTTCTATTTTTTGTTTTATATAGCGAACTTGACCCGAGACATCGGGTATCGGAGCGCTTTACATGAGCACCAGTTTCGTTACATTACCATTAATGCCTAAATAAACCTTAGAATAAAGCTTAAAATCCATGCTGGGGTAATTTGCCCCAACATTGTCCGGAACGTGAAAACCACCATTTCCACAGACCGACCAGTGCAAAAACAACATTTCTGCCGGTTGGTCAATATTGATGCAACGTCAGAACAGGAAGGTATGAAAAATGCTGGCATGCATCTCTGGACTTATAACATAACCCCTGAAGGACCGGCTTTTTCAATGTTTTCCAAATTATAAGAAATAGCTGTGATTAAATTGTTCCACAAATTCTGCTGCATGCTGTATCCCCATTATTACCAGTCAATCATCTATAATGTTGTGTGACATATATTAAAGCAGATTGCTATTGCTGACCATAGAGGTTTTTGCTGATTCACAAAGTATCACCCCTGCAACGTTACTCTTAAGTTTGTGACATATTCCTGACTTTCTTGGAACTCACAAAGAATTCCAGGTGTAAGGCCCAGAAGCTGAGTACTCACATGCATAAATATTTACACATTCCGTAATATAACATGCATTTTTCTAAATGCTTACGATAAATTGCATCAATGTAATTGCTATTTTATTTTACATCTAGCCCACATGAAAACCATTTATTTAATACCACTTCTAGCAATTTCAACATGTTCCTCCCCTTTCTCACCCAGAAAACGTTTTTACTCCAATTTACTGCACTCCTTGACAGGAGTGAATCTGATTCTATTATTAAGGTGGGAAACTACCTGCAAATGGGTTATGAATGGCCGCAAACTTGTGTTTAGTAATTTACCTCATTTTGCAAGGACCTCCACCCCTTTAAAACCGTTCACTACTCAACCCTGTGAAGAAATTCACTTACATTGATAACATCATACTGATATTTACTGTGCACATGTGTGAAAACATTTACCAGTGCAAATGTGTGGTTTGTGATTCACAAATTCCCACTAGTAAAACATGTCATTTACGCACATCTGGTGTGCAAACAGCTCCGTGATCCTGGCTTCTGGGCGGTAGGTAAAGAGATCCTCATGATAACGATAATGTGCAGATAGTAAATTTTGTTAACTCGGCCACCAGTTTGAAGTCAGCGGTCTATACCAAAGTTCTCCAAAGTTGGCCCTTGAGGGCTGGATCCATGCCAGATTTGAAAGATAACTACATTTATCTAAATGGGGATATGCTACAAAATCTGGCATGGATCCGACCTCCCAGGACTGACTTTGGAGGATCCTGGTCTATATTACAAGCTCGGTCTTATGTCTGGCTGATGAACATAACGTTTGAAAGGGGTGAGGTTACTTCTCTGTGGTAACTATTCGCTGCTAAAATCCTCTGGGTTTCCCTGCACAGTAAACAAATGTGGTGTGGTTTGAGTGTACGTTTCTTCTTGTATCTTACCCGAGTAGGTACGGGTGGGGGTGGACTCACATTCCAGATTGTAACCTCCAAAGCCTTTGACCAAGTGAACACTAGCCACCTCGCATTCTGCTACTCTGATCGTGATTCAGAATGGCTTTACCATGGGCATAAAGTCACAAGTAACCATTCCGACATGGCAAACAAAGGGTATCTGTGAACAGATAGCTTCTTCTGGAACAAAAACTGAAAAGTGCTGGTAGTGCTAATGGAAAGTTCTATTTTCTACCACTGGTTGCTTAATAGTCATATAGTGTGCCCATAAATCAAAACAGTGTGTGGTGCTGATATACAGGACCAGAGGGGATTATGAGAGTCATCTGTAACCAGACAATTTTCACCTAATGCCAAGGATTGGTTACTAAGCACTTTGAAGATTGTCTTGCACACCCAGTCAGCTTGCCCTCATTACGCAGTCTCTCTCCCAGCATTATGGCTGTTCAATATAGACAGTGTGGGTATCTGAGGTAAGTGCCTCTACACTCTACCAATGGGCTCTGTCTCTACTATGCACCGTTTCTCACAACCATAAGAAAATTTCTAGTTCCAAGTCATTCTATTCTAGCCCTACATACATCTTGATTGACGAGAACTGGATAATTGCAGCCTCCCTGGTGACAAAGTGCAAAGAAAGTGTGGGACACCAGGACAAACCACATATCATAGAAACACACATAGACAAATCTGACTTATATCAGGTGGTGTGGCTTTCTGAGAGGCAAGGGATGCGATGAGTCTATGAGGGACAGTGTGTCCGCCTTAGAATAGGTTGTCGCTGTAGAATAATGAAAGCCCATCAGAGAGCAGAAGGTAGGGATGCAAGTATTGACACAGTCTCAGAGAGGGGTACTGCTACCACATTAATGTAAGACGTCACTTGCCAAAATGTCAGAGAGGGATCATAGAGAGATCTGGGCATAGAGGGACACTACTTTGGAACCACCTTCTCCGTTTATGTGGTCATTAGCACCTACTGGGGGTTATAGTACTGAGGTGGGTGTTAAATTGCTGTCGGTTTAGTGTGTGAAAATAGAATAATCATGGCATTTTGGGACACTGCACCACCTTAGGAAAAGTGGACACTGGAGTCTAGAAGCAGTAACTAATATTAACCACAGATCCAGAGTTGGTGACTTGGTGTGTGGGGGGGGGGCGGTAAGACGAGCAATGTCATGTGTTCATAGATTGAACTAGAGTGACTAGAACGGAGAAGTAGGCTGACCATCAAAGGAAACACTGGAAGACAACAAGACCATGGAGCCACCTTCTACTACAATGGAACCACATGATGGTCAGGAGCCCATCAGGTGCTGCTTTGGCCATGCCAGTACAGTCAAAGATAAATCCTTTAAGCCGAGGATCCCTATGTGTCCACTGTAAGCCATCATAGACAGAAGCACTGCACCCTTTCTTTGCCTCTTCGATGCCCCTTTGTCAAGAGTAAGGAGACTCCCTGATCAGTCTTCTCTATGAAAGATGCTAGATTCTTTGTAAATTAGCTTACCCTGGACTGCACTGGTACTAAAAACTGAGTGCCCGATTCGAAGAGCCTCCGCACTCTGGATGATGAAGACCCTGTAGTCGTGGTGGTGAGCCCGCACTCATGGAAGTGGCCCACAAGAGGTGGGTTGATCCTCTATGACCAACAAGTGTCATGGATCCTCAGTAGGTGTTTCACGTAGAAGGCTGAAACGTGTCAATCACCAGTGAAGTTAACAGACTCCCCAAATGTTTTAGTCCACCACCAGAACACCCCAATACATAATAACCAATCCTACCAAAATGTAATTTTAGCCCACTTCTGTGATTTCTTCACTTTATCTTTAATGTGAAAGTTAGGCGCAGTGTGTCCCAGGAATTTATGTCTCTTTGATAGTGTACCTCATTCTACATTCCATTAGTAGTAAAGTCACTTTATATTCCCACTAAAATAACTCCTGCATTATTAAGGTGAACCTACCATAGCATGTGACAGTACATGCGGGTGAGGTGGCAACATCCTCTCCTTACGGGAGGTGGGAATGGAGTTGTGCTTAATTGGTGAAACTTGTGGCAGAGAGGTACAAACTCACCAGTTTCCAAGTTTACTAAAATGAGATGCAAGTAGGTCCATGGAGAAAATGGCCATGACAGAAAGTTTAAAAACACACACACACACACACACACACACTTGAACATTTTAATAAACCCACACACCACACCCAACCAAACATTTAAAACGTGGAAATAAAAATGACTGACAAATTCATAGTTATTGTAGTAAGTCAGTGTTAAGAACGACACGGTAAGAACTGCTGAAGAGATATTGTGGAGACTTTTTATACATTTTGTGACTAACAAGCGCAAACCATTGTGCAGAACCTTCAGTTCTTCCAAAGCCCACGGGTTGTTAGTCATTCAAGAACAAGGAACCACCAGGACACGAAGGCCTAGATAAAAGGCCTGAGGCAGCAGTTCCTTCTACAGATTGCAATGAACACAACCATTGCCTTGTAATTGGAAGCCAGCCGCGTACTTTGGAAGCACAATGTGTGCCAGGCCCGATTAACACACTGAACACGAAGGATGAGTACATGTGCACAGGAGGGCAGGTCTGCTTTCACGTCTTTGTGTTCACGTCTAGCGGAAGGGACTGACCACATACAGACTCCCGACCAAACCAGATTCTTACAGAACTAGACACAGAAACCGCCTTGTTCTCCCTGGCCAGGCAATTTTAAGTAACATTAACTCATCCTGCCACTGTAGAGAGTTTCAAAATGAAACAAAGATAAAGCACAGGAAAAATATACCTTCAGTAACTATTACTTTTTTTTAATTTTATGGAAGAATTGGCTCTCGCTCTCATAAAAAAAAAATGCATAGTAACAAATGTGTTAAAGTTTATTCGTCATTAGCATACCGGAGGGACCAAACAAGCAGCGTTCCTTCATAATATTATTTAAGTCCAATGCACGCATGGTCAAACTTCATTTTGGACAAGCAGTTTAAAGTCATTGGACTCTTGTAGGAGATTGAGGGCTCTGCGTTTAATTTATGAGAAGTCGTTTTAGCCCTCATAAAAAAAATTAGAAAAAAGTATTAATCACCCTTTTCTGGCCCTGTGCACCATGTTAAAAACCATGGTATGTAATAGTAGGCCCGGGCCGCCGCCTACTAAGACTGATGCTGAGTTTTTAAATGCACTGATAGGAGTCAGAGCCACAGATATAACCGATTCAAAATCCTCCCACGCAGTTTTATACTTCAAAACCTGCCTCTGTGCTCAGCGTTGAACCATATGCATAATATCCAGCACTCAAATTACTTTCATGTTTCACTATACTAATTTACAACTAATCCTCTATGGGTCCCGGAGTAGCATGCTACTCGCCGAAAAAAGCGCTTTAACACCCCATCAGGGGTAACAAGCACTATATAAATGCAAACCTTTTTCCCTCTTTTATCTATCTCACCGCTATCCTTCTGAATCCAAATGACTGACTAACCTATCCACAACTCAAATTTCTTTCCTATTTCACTATACTAATTCAACACCAATCCTTTATGGGTTCCAGAGTAGCGTGCTACTTGCCAAAAAAGCGCTTTGACACCTCGTCAAGGGTAGTAAGCGCTATATAAATGCAATTACAATACAATATGCAAACTGCAGAGAGGTCCTACTAGCCTCTAGTACATGGCCTGTAATCAGGTTACCTGGCCAGTCTTTCATGAGGATGCTGCGCTCTAGTCGTTCTTGGTTTTTTATTTCACATCCCAGTGCATTCTGCTGGAGACGCAGTCCTGGTACCCTGCAGTTGATCCAATGGAACTCAAACCCTATCTTGGTGAGGAGATTTCGAACAGTATATCCTTAGCAGTGATATGATTATTGTGTATTGGTCTGTTGAACTTTATTAATTTGTTTAATCAAAACTTGGACACTTAAAAACTATGGTTTGTTACCAAAGCGCCGAGGAATGGAGCGTTGCACTCTTGAAACTTCAAGCTATATGGCAGCCTTGGCTATCAGCTGGTGGCAAATGACATTTTTATTTAAGATATTTGGCTGCAGCGTGAGAAAGTGCTGGAGGAAGTGGTGGGTCTGCATACAGACGGAGAGTGTAATATGCAACTGTACATATTTTGAATGTATTTTTAAAGTAGTTTTATGTAGCGTAAAAGAGGCCCCTGTGGGCATCAGAGCACTATAATATGAATGGGCAGACGCACAAGGTATGTGAACCTAAATAGAACAGGAAAAACAGTCTGCCCTTTCTAATATATCTCAAGGCTCAACGCGAGTCCTTTATTTAAATACGCAGTGTTGGGCTCACTGAGACAAAAAAGACATTAAGACATCAACTCATTGGTAGAAGCGATTTTCGTAATTTATTTCATTCCTTTTTATAGTTATACAAATACAGTCGCTATCAATACACATTATACAATAGCATTAACAAATCAGGAAGAATTGAAAATCTTAACAAAAAACGGTAAAAATTCAATGACTTATTCGTGATCTGTGCTGTGGCCTTACCTGGTAGTGTAGTAGTAGGCGCAGTCGACTCGCAGACAGAGCACGTGACGAGTCACGATAACAGCAGTGACAGGCAGAAGGCAGGCACACTCAGCAGCACAGAAACTTTCAGGAAGTCGGGCGCCTCAGGCAGCAGGAGTCACGATCTGCGCACGAGGCGAGTCACTACAGGCAGGCTACAGAGGAGAGTAGCAGGGACTGACATCACAGGCAGGCTCACAGCGCCATGGCCAATCACTGCATGGCTTCACATGAAGTCACACAGTGATTGGCCATTGCAGGGCGGCATCCAATAATGGATTGCCTGCCCTGCTGCGTGGGTGGACCAGCCAATCCTGATTGGCTGGGGGGGCCCATTGACTCCTCGCCCTGGCACCTTTCTAAACCACGGGGCCCGGCTACAGCAGCACCCCTCCCCAGCCCCTTCATTCCCTCTGAGCATTTACCCTGACGCTCATGCTCGGGCTAGGTGCAGCCCGAAATTCCTATGCGCACCTAGTCTTCCAGGCCTGCTGCTGTGCTGACGTCTGCAGAGTGCAGACTGTCACTCAGCAGACCAGCCAGCCAGCCAGCCCCACCCCCTGCGCACTCCCTAGTCAATCGGGTGCGTCCCGCAACCCGGATTGAAGGGCTGCAGCTGAACATTATATTAATTGCTGCTTCTCTCGTGACTTGCGAGGTGCGTCCAGGGGTTAGTGGGGCTACGCCCCCACGCCCCAATGGACGCACCGCTGCTGGTCAATTTTAGACACAAACGTAAGCACGCTTTCTCTGGAACCCCTCCATATAACAAATAAATTGTCAATATACCACAACCTGCACATTACGTGTTTATCCAAAATGTCATTATAGTTCGCTATGAGGACCTTTTCCTCCCACCAGCCCATGTGAAGACACGCGTAGCTGGGGGAGAAATTGGCCCCATGGCGAACCCACGAATCTGCTGGAAATATATAAGTATATCGAATTAGCTATCCTGGAAGAACAAACAATTCTTGATCGATATTTAATTCCATAGGGGCCTTATTGTTAAGTTCCAGAATAAATCTGGATGCCAACTGTCTAAGAGCACGTATTCTGTTGCCCCTCTCTTCATAAACGGGGCTCTGTCAATGGCATAAAACCTCAAAAGCGCAGTGTCCCCATTATGGTGATTGGAGAAATGTTGTGCTTCTGGGTATGATTTTTCAACATGTTTTATGGCCCTCTTGTGCTCTAACATACATTTCTTAATGGGGTGGGCAGTACTCCCCACATATCTGATCCCACAGGGGCAGGTTAACCCACAGGCACTAAAATCTGACCTACATAGTGAAGATCAGTAGTAACATGGCAGACAAGTGAGAAGTGGCAAAAGGACTGTGGCTTCTTGGCTAGTGTTGCAGTCACAAGACCTCGTGGTTAGGATGACCAGATTCTCAAAACAAAAAAACAGGACAGGTCATAGACATGGAAGTAGGAGTACCGTTTGCATTAACTGTCGACATAAAAGTAGGACTATTTGACAGCTGTCATGGACATAGAAAAAGGACTACAATGACAGCCGCCTCCACAGACACAGATGAAGAACTACAGATGACAAATCATATGTGTGACACAGACTGCAATAGTAAGTAAGTAATTTTATTGTTTAGTTAATTAAAACCAATAACAATTTTCCCATAAATCTAAGATACAATAAGAAAAAAGAAAAGTTTAAATCACAGAACAAATTGCCGTTACAAAATTCCAAAATATAGACGTAATTCAAGCAGTGCATGTTTGACTATATAGTCCAAAAAGTCATGTACATGAAAATGAGCTCGGGTTTGCAATATAAAATCCAAAGTTGTCAAATAGTACTCAGAATAGTTGCATTTCTAATCCAAAAATGATTTAACCAATTTAACTGGATTTTTGGTTCAAATGACCAAGGCATTTAGTCCATCAGTGTCCTAACAGTGTTTAACACGTTGTTACTTCCGTTAATTGACATATTTAATCAGTATACATAAAGTATGGTCTGTCCATTTTTTATTTAAAAAATTTAAAACATCAACCTGGGGTTGAAGTCGTCAGTCCCTAAAAGAGAGGGTGAAACCTTCTACTGCTGTGTTCTTTATCAAATTCCGATTCCTAACTGCAGTGCATGAACCCGTCTACTGGGCAGTGGTTTTTAAAGACTGTTCGTGAAGGTTAAGGAATTTTATTAGCTTACAATTCATCAATGGATTTTTAAGCTAACAGAATTGTACATTATAGGATGTGGGGTTTTTGCTTTAACAATGTCAAGAATGCCCCAAAACTACTAACTTGCAAAAATGGCTAAAAAGCTTGCCCCATATCAGAAGCAGAGAAGGGGAAGAGGAAGAAGGAAGAGAAAGGGAGACAAAAAGTACTTTGATGTGGGAAGGGCTGAGGTAGGCCTGTCTATGTCTCTGATTTGAGGGGAGGTAAGGGCTGAGAGAAGGCCTGTCTGTTCCTCAGAGATGAAGGGAGGGCTGAGAGAAGGTCTGTCTGTGCCTTTGAGGTGTGGGATGGGATGTGACTATAGGCCTGTATGTGCCTCTGAGATGAGGGGGGAACTGTGGCATTTCTCTGGTGCGAGGCTAGCTCTAAAATAGACGCAGTATGTTACTGGTGATGTCCGCTCTGTGCATGCTGCTGTCGTACATAAGGGTCTCCTGTTGAGCAGCTTTCAAAACACCTCTAAGCATGTGTATGCATCCATTCTTTGCTGTGATAAAACCCATGACATCATAGTGCTTAAAAACATTTTCCCAAGTGCATTTTGGGGAGTGCCTTTCTTCAGGGGGCAGTTACTGTCCAATTGCAAGCCAGCATTTCTGGTCATCTGGTAGAACTGTCAAGCGCCCACCTTCCTCCCAGCTAGGCGGTCTGAGTAGTGCGAAGAAGGGTACTACAGCACAGACGTGTTGTAGGTCACAGCAAGCAGAGCTTGCCTCTTACCCTGTGTATCTCACCCAACCACGTCCCATGAGACAACTGCACCAGCAGACGTCTCACCGCTTCTACATCACAGAGGGCCTTCAGCTGTAGTAGAAATACTACACGAGCAGACTTGGAGGCTGCAGTAACTTGCCCACAACACCACTCGCGCACGACACCCGACGCTTCCACCCACATTGCCTTCCACCACTCATGCACCCTGTGCCCTCCCAGTGCTCCCAAACTAGGCAGCACGCTGAAGTCCCATACAGCGCTCTACAAAGACCAGGTGACATGACAGAAGTACGCAAACAAATGATGGACGTAATGCTGAATAAATCATACATTCACCCCCAGTCAAGAGATCTGGGTTAAATCCATTGTTCTTTTGCTCACCATGCCACCCCAGTTTAGACCAAGCCATATGCTAATCAGTGTTGACCCTGTGCCTCATGGGAACAGTCAAGACCGAACTGCCAAACCAGGTCTTCCCTGGACCGGAAACAAGCATCCTGGAACCGGTTTCTGGGTATTATCCTTCATCAGCCAGGCTAGCTTGAATCCAGTGGAACAGTGAGCAAGGGACCCACGTCTGGGCATACCCATCCTACTTAGGGTGAAAAGAGCTACGCAAATAAATGATAGACAAAATGTTGATAAAATCATACATTCGCCGGACCAGCCTACCTGAACAGCAGACTCAGCTTCTACACCCCCACCCGCCAGCTCCGCTCCGCCAGCCTCGCACCCGCCGCTGTCCCTCGCATCCAACGAACGACCTCCGGCGGCAGATCCTTCTCCTACCTCGCCGCCAAGACCTGGAACACCCTCCCTACCCACATACGACAGACCCAAGACCTACTTGCCTTCTGAAGACTCCTCAAGACCTGGCTGTTCGAGCAGTAGCAGCACCCTCCCCTCAGCGCCTTGGGACCCTCACGGGTAAGTAGCGTGCTCTACAACTACTCTGATTGATTGATTGATTGACAGTCACCCCCAGTCAAGAGATCGGTGTTAAACAATAGATTTAGGTCCAGATCTCTGTACTAGGGTGAGTGTATGTCATTGTTCTGCATTCTGTCCATCAATTGTTTTTTCTCCATTTGTCACCCCTGTGATGTATTCCTATAGGTTCTGTATAGATCCCCCTATTCCTGACCCTATTCTGGTTAACAAATTAACTAGCAGCCATCCCATGATGCAGAAACCGTTATCTGATTAAGCCAGACCACGGCACAGGAGCGCGTTATCTGATTAGGTCATAACGCTTGCCATCTAATTAGGCAAGCAATATTCCTCCAGCCCCTGATAAGGCATACGGAGTTCTCAAAACAAATCAAACCTATGACAACCTGGGGAAATCCCTGCGGCCATTGTTTTGATTTCTCAAAGAACTTCAGTAACAGAATGTGCTAACGACCAGCTCGTATGACATCCTTATTGACGTATCTATGTCCATCCTTACGTCAATCTCGGCACCTTACAGGTATAAATATTACCGACATTGCCTTAAGCAAACACACGTGGTGGTGACGAGATCGGAGCAGCGAGACTTGCCGAAGCCCAGCAGAGAGCGAAGCCCACTGGCGCTGCCCCGCCTTCCTGACGCGCTGAGAACGAGACGCTGCCTTTCTCCTGCCGAGCAATCCAGCTCCGGCGCTTCCGAGCAGCCCTTGCAGGCAGCTTGGAATATCGAGACCACAGACGAGAGATACCATCCCTCAACCATCCTAGATCTCAGGTACAGAACTGAATAACCCCTTGCAGAGAATTCTTGAGTCAGTCACTTGGCAAAACAAACTTAACTCAAACTGCTACTTTCTACTCCAGCCAACGTATTAGGCTTAGGTCAGGTACACCGGGGTAGGCGTGGTTAGAAGCACCAGTTGAGTATGATTAGTCAAATGTATATGTGTATGTATATATTTTATCCATTTTAAATAGCATATGGCTTAGAAACCATATCAATGCTTTTACAGTATTATTTCATAATTCTGCTTTTATTGTATGCACTTTACTTAACCCTAAGTATTGCGATAATATCGATCCATTTCTCTTGTTCGGAAAAGAGACTGATCAATAAACAACATCTTTTATTGAACACGCCGTCTCTTCCTTTTCTCTACAAACTGGTGAAACTAAGAATGCACGTACTGACTGAGTAAAATAAGTTGTCTTTTGTTTTCACACGACTCTAGAGATACACTCTTGATTAGGGGAGAGCAAAGTTGTTATGTTCTATGGTTGTCAGAAACTAAATCCCTTCTTGTCTATCCAGGGAGGTTCAACTCCTCCTTGCCTATTCGAGAAAGTTTCTAGTGAACTCTGAGCTAGCTGGCAAACCGAAAACTTTAAGTCTAATATCGACAGTAGAAGACCTAGTTAACGTCTGGTCTAGGTCTATACTATTGGAGGTATTAGTCCAATGCGCAGAGCCTATTGGGATAATAGGAACTACACTACATGGCGCCCAACGTTTGGAAAGGCGATAAAACTAACGCAAGACTTTAGAGTAACTCAGCCGTGCTCTTTCACTCAGACCCTTTTTTCCCATAATACTCCAAAGACGTCTGGAGTGGGTGAGAGGTAAAATCCGCCAAACCTCGCAGGAGGGAACTCCTATGTATGGTTCTTGGTTCAATCAACGTTGAAGGATACACTGTTCCAAAATATTGTGCATCTAATCTTTGTTTCCATAAGGAACCTGATCTGCAAACAAACAGAATAACCTTCCTGACAGTAAAATGTCAGAAAGTGATGATGAAAGAGAGAGAGTTAGATTAGCAGCTGAACTAATAGAAGCTGATAATACTCTGCAGGAAAATGACCCGGATATAAAACTCATCCCGGTCAACATGAGAAGATCTATAACGTTAAAACTTATAGAAAATGGACTGACACCTAGAGGTGGTACAGTCATATTCGTAATTGAGGCACACGAATATCGGCAGACAGAGGTATTCTATTCATGGGTAAACTTTCCAGCAGCAAACGCTGTAACAAAGGACTTCCACTGTTACAAAACGGAGGAACCTCCTGATGAGTACACTCCTTTCGAGGAAGTGGAAGTACCACTCAAATTTCAAGAGCACCTGCTCTTGTTTGATGGCGCCCTAAAACATAACAAACACATCTCCAGGCTCGGTCCATTAGGTAGACCAGGAGCAACGTGGCCGGTCCTAGCCGGATACACACCACATCCAGACATCGAAAGAATGTCTGCAGCAGATCTTTTAGTACAACTAAAACAATTAATTAAAATATATAGACAATTAGTCCAATATGTAATGCGGACTTCAACTGTCCAACCAGTAATTAAAATTCCACAGCTGACCCCTCATCAGGGGAACACAAATAAAATTACACCACAGAACATACAGTCCTGCCTAGGTAAAGTACCAGCTAAACGGGAACAAATACCATTCTGGTTAGCACAAAAAATCACCCAAATAGAGGCGGTATTTCCAGATACCACCCCGGTAGAAAAACACAGGATTCTGACTATCTGTCTTCCAATGGGAATCGCACCACACGTGGAGGACTGTGACACTTGGGGTACAGTCTTTGCTTCCATTTACACAAAAACACATGGAGTTCCATCCATGTCAGTAATACCAGATGTGCTAAAACAAATTCAAGACGAATACGGTCCAGAACCCGCTTTAACTCTCGGTATGAAATTACTAAAAGACTTCAAGCAGGTCTCGGCAATATTACTAGCCAACATAAAAGGAGAAGCAGCGAATGTGGCGATCCGCCAGAGGTTAAAAGAGACAGATATAGCAGACCAACCAGCTGAAATTGCCAGAATTATAGAAAAATCCTATGAAGAACTAGGTAGAGATAGTTTGGGTGGAATACCAGTGAAGCCCCAACTAATTGAAAGTCCTGAAAAAGTATTTATTAAAAATAATCTAAACAGTCAAAAGAAGAACTGGGATGGAAACAAACAATCCAATCCAAAAGAAAAAAGATTCCAGTCCAGAGGAAGGTCTCCTCGGCGGAGAGAAAGATCTCCGGACCAAGGACCCAAGTCTCCCCAAAGGGAGCCCTCTGTGAAAAGATACAACCTTAGAAATAGGGATAACATAAAGAAACCTGATAGATATCAAGATTTTGATACACGTCCCTCTCAATCTTTTCAGACTTCCTCGCAGAAATCGGAAAGAAGAGGACGATCGGAACCCAGGGAAGGGCACGTCAAGTCCAAAGACAAGGAACCTGCTCATCCAAATAAAAAATTACAGTTTCCAAAGAAGAAGGTAGCCAGTATTAAAGTATTCAACAATGCCGAGAATACTGAGGACACAGCTGAAAAACGGAGAGTGGGCTCAGACAATGCTAGACAGCGCAGCAGAAGTGAGCATAGCACGCAAAGTCCTTATGAATCATCTGGAGACAGTAGACACGAATGAATACATTCAAGTGGAAACTGCAGACACCAGAGTTAGCAAACCTCACAAAATATATGAAATAACTTTACGTATAGAAGGGGATAAGACTAGAAAAATAAGGGGCCTTTTTTGGGATAATCTCTCCAAGGGCTATGACATCCTTCTAGCTGAAAAAGACTGGCCACCAGAGTTTGTCAGGGAGTGCCCACATGGCGAAGAAATAATTATGCCTGCCTTCTCAAATCATATTCCAATTCATAAAAAATATACACTTGCAAGAAAGTGGGCAGTAGCTCAAGCTCCTGCTTTATATAAAAATCATGTGGGGTGGGATGAGGAATCTCCTCCACACAAAATCCAGTTAAAATCACAACCTACTGCACAAAGGCAGTATCCAATCAAGCAAGAAGCTAAAAAACAGGTAAAAGAAATTCTAGATCAACTAGAATACCAGGGGGTGATTGAAACTTGCACCTCACAAATGAACAAACCTTTGTTTCCTGTCTCCAAACCAGACAATTCATATCGTCTAGTTTTGGATTACAGACACCTTAACTCATGTTGCAAAACTTTTGCAGTGCAAAACTCGCATAGTGCTGCACTAATGAATAACATAGTGCGCAAAAAATATAAAACAACATTAGACATCTCTAATGGATTCTTTTGTCAAAATATAGCACCAGAGAGCAGATACTTGTCAGCGTTCTCAATAAATGGCGCTCAAAAAAATTCTGTCGGTTACCCCAGGGGTACAAGAACAGCCCAGGATTATTCTCAGCGAGAGTAACAGAGTTACTACAAACATATGATGATGAAGCATTATCTTATGTCGATGACATATACCTAACAGATGATGACTTGGATACTCACTTGAAGAGAGTGAACACCATAATACTTGGGTTCGCAGCAGAGGGTTACAAATTTAACTTTAAAAAATCTAGAATTGCCCATCTAACAGTCCTGTTCTTAGGATATGAATTATCAAGTGAAGGCAAAAGCCTGGCTGACAATTTCCTAGAGAAATGTGCCGTACTCCAAGCACCTAGAACACTAAAAAACCTACAGTCAATTCTAGGCTTCCTAAATTTCGGAAGAACATACATTGCAAATTACGCAGAAAGGGTCAAACCCCTTTATGATCTAATAAAACCAGATTTTAAAAAAACCAATTGGACTCAAATACACACAGAAATTCTGAGATCCTTACAAACAGATATGTTAATTAAAACAAAATTAGAAGCACGTGATAACACACGCAACCTTGTGATTCGAGTCATCCCAGGAAGATGCGGATTCACATACCTGACCTCTAACGAGGGAGAAAAGGTACCAATTGCATTCAAATCACACTTGTACACTAAAGCTGAAATGAAATTTAGCCCAACGAAAAAAATTCTTACTGCAACACAGACAGCTATAGCAAAAGAACGAGCCCTGTCACAAGGTAAACGAATAATAATCGTTACACCGATACCAGCCCTAGAGGCTGTAACAAAAGCAAGCATACCGAATGCTAAAGCGCTCCATCCGAGATGGATACAATGGGCTAATTCTCTTGCTGCAACAGACGTGGCATACGAATTTGATCCTAACTTAAAAACACAAGAGTTTCTCCAATATGAATTCGAATGTCCGCCGCCGACCGAAATTCTGGCTCTAGAACATTACGGCTGTATAATATATACAGACGGATCAGCACAACCCGCAGTAGGGGTAAACAAGCTTACAGTGCTGCGTGTGCGATTGTAAAAGGTCGCTGGCACGATGGGAAATTCAAACCAGCGGTCACTAAAACACAATCTCTAGGAGATTGTACAGCTCAGCGAGCAGAACTACTGGCATTCAAGATGGCGCTTGAAAATACCGATCGGGAATTCCCACACTCATAGTGTGTGATTCGTATTATTGCGTTCAGTCTTACAATGAATACTTACAGATCTGGCTTCAGAATGGTTTTAAGGATGCAAAAGGAGGCACAATCAAGCATAAAATGCTTTGGGAACAGGTAGTTCTTTTACAAAAGGAACTACCAAGGACTCACGTGATACATACACTGAGTCATCAACGTGATGGCGTTCACGTTGCAGGGAATTCATTGGCTGATGAGGCCGCAAAGGCAGCTGTGCAAACGGCTTCCGTAGCTGCCATCACCCGGTCAAAAACAAAAATAGACAGCGATATATTACAAGCTGTCAGCGCTACAGTAAAAGATGCGATAGAAACACTCCCGAAAGGCTTTCCAGTAAAGTACTCATACATAACTGTTGCGAATAATGTTCCATTTGCTCGAATCCCTGGAGTGGGGGATAGAGTAATTCCAAACATGGAACATAGGTTAGGACTCATCATAGCGGCACACAAAGGACTTGCTTCTGTACATGCTGGCGTCTCAGCCACAGTATCGTTATTAAAACAGAGATACTGGTGGCCACAAATGAGAAGACAAACCAGGAAATATGTTCTAGAATGTGAAATATGTCAAAAAAGGAAAGTATCAACAGTGAGACGACCAGCACAGACGCCCCTTCTAATCTCGGATAAACTATTAGCCTGTGTTTACCTGGACCACTGTGGTCCCTTACAAAGGGATGGTAACTATAAATTTATCTTGGTTGCGGTGGATTCATGCACGAGATTCATATGGATGTGGCCCCAGCGATCGGCTGACGCCAGAACTGTTATAAAAGATTTGCGAGTCTTTATCGGCACATACGCAATTGGCATGCTGCATTCTGACCAGGGTCCTGCTTTTAGCTCTAGAGCTTATAAGGAGGCCATGACCAGCATGGGCATTGCATTGCGGTATTCTTGTCCATTTCATCCCGAGGGAAACGGAATTGTTGAAAGAAAAAACCGTGACATAAAGCAATCTATAACAGCAAAGGTATTAGGTTCGGGAGCTGGGTGGGTCAAACATCTAATAAGTGTCCAACGTAGTCTAAAAAACCTGCCAAGAAATTCTCTGAAGGGATTCAGTCCGTACGAATTATTGTTTGGGACTAGGATGTTAGTCTTAGATCTTGACAGTCAGACTTCAGTGGTGAAAGAAAAAAGCTTTGATATCAAAGATCGTTTGGCTATTTTGCAGGACTTAAACGAAACAAGAAAAGACCTGAGCAACATAAAGTTGAAACAACAGCCGACAACCACTGAAGAAACACCGCCTGTCCCAGCAAGACCTGTCTGGATTCCAAAAATCGGGGATCTAGTCAGAGAAAAGATCGCGGTAAAGAAGGAATTTGGGCCTTCTTACAGAAAAGCAGTTCCTGTCTTGTCCATCAACGGGACAAGATCCGTTGCACTACTGCCGCTTGCTGGTAAAAAGGAGAACCGAGTTGTATCCATCGACCTGGTAAAACCACAATCATGTGGCCGATAACAAACAGTAGGCCAAGTGGACTCCCGATAAGTAGTAGAACACCGAGGTTTGCTACAAGTACAGAGGTGCTAACTAAAAGGCTAATCACATTCGAAACGCCTACAGAACAACAACAAGGACTATGCAACAATGCAATGGAACTCACACCTCTGAAAACCCAAATAAAAACGTTTAGTAGAGACACACCAACCTACAATGAAGTAACAAATGAATATGCAAGAAACAGTAATCCTGAAGCAATTGGAACAATTGATAGAACAGCATCCGGCTACTTCATAAACTTCAATGATTCCTCTGAAGACCTCAGTGAATCAAAGACACAGCCATCAACAAAAACCCTTAAAGACAAAGCTAAGGAACTTTTGAAACAACTGAAAGAAACCTATCTGATTTCTCCATGGATTGAATTTTGGGTGTCCTTTGGTGTATTTATCCTCATACTTTGGCTCATCATGGTACTATGCTTGGGACGCTTCATTGAGGGAAAATATGCAAAAATGGACACAGCAAGCCAGAAAATCAACTTGATCCTCAAGCCACACACGTCTTCACACGTCGAGAAAAGAGAACTTTCTTCAGTCAACTTCACAGCCAATCCTATACCGGGTGGGGTAGCATGGGACAATACTGACTATGAAATTTATGGTCCGGTTGAAATCCTCAAATATCCACACCAAATCAAGATCTCGTTGAGTGACTTTGTAAAACCAAACTCATTTGCTGATGATTGGGACTTTGAAAGTATTAATGACATGATGTCTGACCTAGTGATGTCTGCTAAATTTACCAAACATGATTATTTGCAGGGTTCGTCTAATTATGATAGTATGTACTGCTACAACCACTATGGTAACCATTTTCTACATAAATCTGCACAACCTAGAAATGTTTTAAATTATAATCAATGGGAACATTGTGCAACCCCTCCAAAAGGAAGCTCAAGAACCGTTTATGACAAATATTCATATTTTTCAGGGTTCAATACAAGTAAAGCTGAAACATTTTATTTTAAATTGTCAAATAAGACAGGAACAAAAACCATGCTTACAAACACAAAATTGATATATTCGGACTCATTTTTTGAACAAATGAATACATTTGGTTTTGATTATTGGGACAAAAATGTGGAAGTAAAAAGTGTTTGGGGTACAAGAGAATGGCAAGTTCAGGGTATAGAAACATTGTTTAGAGCCTGCATGATCCCAGAACAAATTATATTCTTGAATGACACTATTCAACAAACTACCTGTCTTGGATTAGCCAAAATCAAAGACTTAAATAAACCGTCTATTCCAAAACCAACAATAAACAGCAATAGCTCTGCAGATGAAGAGATAGACGTAAACTATGTATTAAACCAAAACAGAACAAATCCAGATTGGAAACAATGGTTAATCTGGCCCACAGATACTAATAACTGTCAAGACAGATTCCTGAACAAAACACAGGGGTTCACATTGACCAGGCCAGACCCTAGATATTCCCAAAGACAACACCCAGGGATAATCACCACCTACAGTGTGGGCAAACTCTGCCTTCAATGGCTGCAATCTTCCACACTGACAGAAATTAAGCAACACCTAACTTTACTTACTGATGGTGCTGACTTGCGTGATTTCATTATGGGACCGCGCAAACAGCGTCAAAAACGCTTCATAGCAGCCTCTATATATGCAGCTTACAACGAGGCCTGGAAGATAACTCAAATTGAGACAGCAGAAAGTATACGGGAAATTGACCGTATTCATTTGGAAAAATCGCTTTCTGTAGTGGACAATGGGTTAATGACTCTGTCCTCCAGAATTTTTTCATTGGACAGCATTGTGTCTTCAGCAATCGACATAATATCGCAAGACTTACTGTTGTTACAACACGGTCAGTCGCAATTGCGTTCTATTATAGAGCTTGGATGGACGTTACAAAATCTGCGTTCAGGCTATGTGCCTTGGCGTTTAATCAACACAACGTCACTATTCAATATCTTTAACCTTACTGATAAACAAATCAGTATGGCACAAAAGGGTGCTGATTATACAATACTGAGCATTGAGAAACTCGAGAGATTACCATTGACAATGTCAGAACGACCTGTCATTGAATGGATAATACATGGGATAATTAATATTCCGATATCTACTTTCAGTTTTCAATACTGCCAAAAATATATACAGGCTGGCATGTACGAAAAATTGGGAAAAGGGTACATTAAGTCAACATGGAACTTGCCCTATTCACATGCATGTGTCAGTAATAAAGGACAGAAAGTGTTTCTTAGTGGCAATAATTGTGCAATGTCACTAAGCGGTACACTTCTGTGTAATGGAATTAGTTTGCATGGAGCCTGTGAAGGGAACTCAAATAACCTTTCATGTCACCAGCTAGGCACACCTGCAACACAGATAGAACCATTCTTTAAAAGACTCTATAACGGGAGTTACATCCTAATTGTGGATCGCAGATGTTGTAGTCTACTGCCCGGGGTTCCTTATCTCATAAGTACGACTGCGAAGGTCATGTGCTGTGGACGCTTATTGTTCCCCAGCTCCTTTCCAGACAGGGAGGCAAGGACATGGCCTAACTTGAAAATTACTTCTATTCGAATTGATACTTTAAGCAGAATGAAAACAGTGCTTCTTCAGACGCCGACCAGGCTCACGTCATCAAAAGAAACGTATGATCTCCTAGTCGCAAGGACGACTGCAGAGATTCACTCATTGTTATCAACTAATTCCCCCATACATTTCGCAGAAATCCTGAATGAAATCTTAAATATTTCTGATACCAGTGGAGTCTCAAATGTATTTAAGACATTGTTTTCAGGGGCATTAACACCATTCAAAGCCATACTGGGTATTTTTCCAGACCTCGTCCATTCGATTTTTGGAGGAGTTCCCCTCATTTTGGGACTAATTGCAGGAATCCTATTCTTGGTCCTTATATTTCGTTATGGCAAACCATGTCACAGACAAAACACCTGCGACAAGGGAAGAAACAATCCGAGCCATTGGATACCGGGACCGGATATCAAAAATCCTGGGACTAACCCGGCTTAGAGACCTGAACATGACTTGGTTTCTTTCATTTCGGCCGATATGGCAAAGATGTGTTTTACCTGTATTAAGGTGCATGCTGTGCGGAGAAGAATGCGTGTTGGACACCTGTCTGACGCTACAATCGGATGCGCCAATGGATGCAGAAACATTGTTGGGTCCGGTAACGGCTCATGCATTGTGCTGCCCTCAACGGCTGCCAATCCTGATGATGGCATTCGTGGAAACTTCACCACTACGATTGAGGGGTAGTGAAGTTCAAGATGAAAGCAGCATCGATCAGGTACGACCTTCTGTCAGCAATACTACTCAAAACGTCAATGGAGACAATCATGCACATGAATGCATGGTTACATCTTATTCCGAGTTAGTGGAACTCTCACAGGAAGCTGTTGACAGCTTTTTCGGCAGTCTCAATGATATGATGTTCTCACCAGAGCAGAAATAACGACTCTTGAGCAAGCTAGCACACGGCGTTCCCGACACCTTGAATTTGGCCTTCAACTTTAATAATAAAGTAGCAAGCACAATTTTTCCTCCAGTTCACGGACAGCAATTTTTTTAGCAGCCCCAAAATATTTTTATAATTTTTTCGGGACACTTATCTTCTGCTTAAAGTAAGAACTATTCTTAGAGAACTAATTTCTATTTTTAAAAACTTCATAGACATTAGCTGCCCGCTGGTATGTTCATAAATATTTTTGAACTGTGATGAAGTGGTCTCGAACTTTTCTTCTGTATTAAGAGCCATTTCATGTGTAATTCTCATATTAAATTACTAATAATGTATACATATGCGTGATTAATTTAGCATTATTCTACTGCTTGAGTGCATATAGTACATGTGACTATTTTTTTCCCGTATATTACATAATTTCAAAATGCATTATGTGTATTTTGGGGTGGTAAGGTATACACGATACTCTACAGTATGTTTTACTATGCCTAGATTCGTAAATATGGCCATAGTTAGCGTGGAGTGGGTGTGATGTATTCCTATAGGTTCTGTATAGATCCCCCTATTCCTGACCCTATTCTGGTTAACAAATTAACTAGCAGCCATCCCATGATGCAGAAACCGTTATCTGATTAAGCCAGACCACGGCACAGGAGCGCGTTATCTGATTAGGTCATAACGCTTGCCATCTAATTAGGCAAGCAATATTCCTCCAGCCCCTGATAAGGCATACGGAGTTCTCAAAACAAATCAAACCTATGACAACCTGGGAAAATCCCTGCGGCCATTGTTTTGATTTCTCAAAGAACTTCAGTAAAAGAATGTGCTAACGACCAGCTCGTATGACATCCTTATTGACGTATCTATGTCCATCCTTACGTCAATCTCGGCACCTTACAGGTATAAATATTACCGACATTGCCTTAAGCAAACACACGCGGTGGTGACGAGATCGGAGCAGCGAGACTTGCCGAAGCCCAGCAGAGAGCGAAGCCCACTGGCGCTGCCCCGCCTTCCTGACACGCTGAGAACGAGACGCTGCCTTTCTCCTGCCGAGAAATCCAGCTCCGGCGCTTCCGAGCAGCCCTTGCAGGCAGCTTGGAATATCAAGACCACAGACGAGAGATACCATCCCTCAACCATCCTAGATCTCAGGTACAGAACTGAATAACCCCTTGCAGAGAATTCTTGAGTCAGTCACTTGGCAAAACAAACTTAACTCAAACTGCTACTTTCTACTCCAGCCCACGTATTAGGCTTAGGTCAGGTACACCGGGGTAGGCGTGGTTAGAAGCACCAGTTGAGTACGATTAGTCAAATGTATATGTGTATGTATATATTTTATCCATTTTAAATAGCATATGGCTTAGAAACCATATCAATGCTTTTACAGTATTATTTCATAATTCTGCTTTTATTGTATGCACTTTACTTAACCATAAGTATTGCGATAATATCGATCCATTTCTCTTGTACGAGAAAAGAGACTGATCAATAAACAACATCTTTTATTGAACACGCCCGTCTCTTCCTTTTCTCTACAAACTGGTGAAACTAAGAATGCACGTACTGACTGAGTAAAATAAGTTGTCTTTTGTTTTCACACGACTCTAGAGATACACTCTTGATTAGGGGAGAGCAAAGTTGTCATGTTCTATGGTTGTCAGAAACTAAATCCCTTCTTGTCTATCCAGAGAGGTTCAACTCCTCCTTGCCTATTCAAGAAAGTTTCTAGTGAACTCTGAGCTAGCTGGCAAACCCAAAACTTTAAGTCTAATATCGACAGTAGAAGACCTAGTTAACGTCTGGTCTAGGTCTATACTATTGGAGGTATTATTCCAATGCGCAGAGCCTATTGGGATAATAGGAACTACACTACACCCCGAGTGGGATGGGTATGCCCAGACGTGGGTCCCGTGCTCTCCATGCCACTGGAGTCAAGCTATCCTGGCTGATGAAGGCTGAAAGCCTGAAACCTGTCCTAGGATGCTTGTTTCCAGGGAGGACCTGGCCTGGCAGTTCGGGCTGGACTGTTCCCATTGGGCACAGGGTCAAGACTGATTTGCATATGGCTAGGTCCAAACTGGAATGGCATGGTGAGCAAAAAAAAACAATGGATTTAGGCCCAGATCTATGTTCTGGGTGAATGTATGACATTGTTCTGCATTCTGTCCATCAATTGTTTTTTATTTTGCATTGGACATGACAGAAGTACCCAGGCTTTAAGTAAGAGGAAACACTCGGTGGGTCCCTCAAAGGGGCATGGCCGATGTAATTAAGGGCGTGGCTTAAAGCACACAGCTAAAAAAATCTGTGCTTAGCTTAGTATCCCGCTGATAAAATTTGCTGCTTCTGTCATTGTATCCAGATAAATAATACAACAATTAACATTACACCTACAACAAGTCAGTACTATTAGCTTTGTCAATTGTAGTTAGTTGTGTAAGATAAATAAGCCACAACTATGGCTTCGTTGTATAGAAGGTTGAAAATGCTTAAGTTCTGGAATGATGAGACTGTGAAACAACTATAACGGGTCTCTTTGAAGGCAGTGAAGGGTGGTATTGCTGCAGCTGTAAGATTCCCCCTTAGGGCAAAAATGTAGAGCCCAATAGAGACTCGTCTCGCACCTGTGCACGTAAGCATGTACCTGAGACACTATTTAAGAACCAGGACATTTCTCTGTTTAACCCGGGCACTGCATAAAAACCGGGACATTACTTTAATTTGGAGCAACGGGTCGGGACAGCGGGACACTGCTCCAAAAACCGGGACCGTACAGGGAAAACTGGGATGTCTGGTCACCCTACTCATGGTAGTCAGTTCAATGTTACTTTAGAAATACTTGACAAATGGTTAGCTTCCTGACTAGTGTAGATTAGTAGTAACATGGCAGACAAGTGAGAAGGGGCAAAAGGAGTGTAGCATCTTTATTAGAGTTGCAGTCACAAGGCCTCATAGTAGTCAGTTCAATGTCGCTTTACCAACACTTGACAAATGGTAAGCTGCCTCACTAGTGAAGATCAGTAGTAACACAGCAGGCTTGTGAGAAAGGGCAAAAGATGTGTTACAGACATTAATCGGTGTGATATTGTTGAGGAGGTGCTGTTGTGGAACACAAAATTATGCACACATCATTATCACTGCATAGAATTTGGAAACACACGTCCATTTGTGTACAGTGTACCTGTGCAATACCAATGTTCTGACCTAGGAAGGCTTCCTATAGAAGTATTTTTGATGATTAGTATGAAACAATCCCAGACAGGGTCCCTGTAAAACTGTTTTAATTAGGAATCCCAACTCCCTTGCCTGGTCCATGGAATGCATCGTTTTGCAGAGGAGTCTATGGCAACAGTTAGTTGTATGAATTACCGCCAATTTCGTTCATGACGGACTGGGTTTTGAACACGGTGGAGCAGGTAGAGCAGTGTTGGACGTGTCCGATGGGCTACATGACAGTAGAAGACGACTAGATGTAAATTTGGCCTTATATCCCTCCCTTTCTGCCTCACTCATAATTGGGCGGGCGGTTTCACTGGCAGTTTGAGCCTCCCACAACCTCATATGCCCGCTCCACAGCTCCCGCGGTCAGAGTTTGCTGGCAGTGCCAGCCATTCAGCAGTGATTTTCGGAAAGCCAATCCACCAAACTTGTAATTCAGAGGTGGGACTGCCTAGCTCACCACAGTCGACTGCCACCTCTGGTACGCTAGTCCATGGACCGCCAGACTCGTAAAAAGGCCCTCAGTCTCTTTCTTTGGTACAAAGCTCCACAAAGCGAGGCAAATCAGCGCATGCTATTTATTATAATGGTGTGCTTTTGTCAGCGCAAACTGCTTTGCACTCGTATGACTTTGCATCAAAAGGGCATTATTGGGGCAGATCAGTACAAACTCCCGTAAGTTTGACGTAAAGTTTGATCTTTAAAGGCAGCAAGACAAGGTTTACTGTAAAGGACTGCCACCTACTTGAAGCAGGTGCAAACAATGGGGAATGTGTTAATTTCTCTAAAAAACAAATCACTACATGTCTGCTTTAGTTCACAGCACATATCCAATGCTTGGGAAAATTCGAAGAGTGTATTGCATTGGAATCTGTACTGGAAGAGTATGCTTCCAGTACAAACCCTATGCTAGACAGTACACACTCACTTCTGCACCATGGTGCAAGGCTGTCTGTCACACAAGGCAGCCTGTTGGTGTGCAGGCACAGGAGGTGACACCAGCAATCTCAGTAGATATGGTCCTAATCTGAGTATTATCCCTTGCACAAAACAGCCCAGCAAATGCATGCGGTGCTTGGCTGCATGAAGAATCGGTAAATCTTGGTGTAAGTGTGCAATGCAGAAGGCTAGAGGTGGAGTTAAAACTCAAAGGGGCAGCATTTCATAGTGCTGTTTTACTTTCCAATTTGAGCAAGCTCCCAACCGCACAGAATTAAACTCTGACTTGTTCTCTAACACAGCTTTTGTGACTCTATCCAGTCCCCCAACTGCTTGAAATTGGCATGTGCAGAAGCAGACTTTTGTTCAACTTATAGCATATTTTGCAGCCAGATATTCCCGCTTTTCCTGCACTAACTGCATTGCAACCGAAATCATGTTCATTTTTAGCTTGAAGACCACACAGATGACCTTTATTGAACATGGTGGGGCCTGTTCTCATGTGGTAAACTCAGGAGGGTCTCCTCCTGTCCAACCGAATCTTATTTGATTGATTGCATGAGAAACAAAGTCATCATTCTTTCTTATGTCTGCCATTTTCTGTCTGTGCTGGCTGTACAAAATGCATCTGCTGCCTATTTCAGGGGTCAGGCACATCATGTAAATGTGGTAAATTGCACTGGTTCTTGTCCTCGGCATAGGCTTGATGTCGGTATACTCTAGGGTGCAGCACGAGAGGAGGTAACCCCAACAAAAGAGGGCATGAGTGAGTTCCCGATAACAAACGATGGACACCATGGGCCGTATTACATACGGTGTCCCAGGGGCGCAACAGGCAATTTCGCCCACTTTGAGCGCCCCTGGGGCACTTTGGTATTATAGAAGGGGGCGCAGATGCTTGTGCGTCCCCTTCTATGATACCAATAGTGCTGGCACACTTAAAGCGCAAGAGCACTTAAAGCGCCAGCGCTATCAACAGAGGATGTTCCCTCATTTGCATAGGGCCCGCCCTATGCAAATGAGGGAATTCCTTTGACTCTGTGCCTGAGCCATATATTACAGACGCAAGCACAGAATCAAAGAAGCCCTCAGAAAGCGCTCTGACAGTGCGCCATTTAAAAGGTGGCACACTGTCAGTGCGCCTCCTGACAGCAGCCCCCTGCAGGGTGTAAAGGGGGTCCCATGGACCCCCCAGACATCCCGGTGCAGGCGAGTACAGTCCCTGACTGCACCCACCTGAACGGGGATCTTGAAACCCCTTTGAAAGGTCAGGCGGGTGCTGCCTGCACTGTGAAAACACGAAGCGGCTGCTCCGTGTTTTCACATGAATGCACTGCTCTGGGGGGCAGCGCAAGTTTGTGGCTGACCTGGGGGCAGCGCATTCACCATAATGGGATGCATTGGCATTGTTTGTGTCTGGCGCACCTTTTCAAAGGTGCACCGGGCGCAAACAATGCCAATACGTATTACGGCCCCATCTGTGTTCTTGCAGCTACCAACCCTTTGAGCTACCTCCCTTGCCGGTTCTCCTTAAAATGGCATTGAGGGGTCCATTTGTGAGTCCAGTCCCTCAACGGGAACTGCCAATTGATTAGAGATCCTGCACTCTCCCTCCTCCCGCCAGTGGATTTGTGTACAGTGGAATGGCCAAGAGTGGAGTGCTGTAGACTGTAATAGAATACTGCGGAGTAGCGTAGCGTAGAGTAGTGTAGAGTGGAGGGGCATACAGTGGAGTAAGGTAGAGTGTAGTGGCATACAGTGGAATAGCGTAGAATGGAGTTGCATACAGTCTGGATTAGCATAGAGTGTAGTAGAGTAGAGTGGAGTGGCATAGACTGCAGTGGTGTAGAGTGGTGTGGTGTATAATGGACTAGTGTAGAGTGGAGTGGTGTATAGTGGAGTAATGTGGAATAGCGCATAGTTGAGTGGCATACAGTGGAGTGGCATACAGTGGAATACCGTTGAGTGGAGTAGCGTACAGTGGAGTTGCAGACAGTGGAATAGTGTAGAGTGGAGTGGAGTAGAATGTAGAGGCTTACAGTGGAGTGGAATAGATTGGAGATGTGTAAAGTGGAGTGCCGTACAGTGGAATTGCGTACAGTGGATTAGTGTAGAGTGCAGTGGCACAGTGTGAAGTCGAGTAGAGTGGAGTAGCGTACAGTGCAATAGTGTACAGTGGAGTGGCATAGAGTCGAGTGTTGTTGAGTGGAGAGGTGTTGAATGGAGTGCTGTTGAGTATAGTGGCATAGACTGGAGTGCCGTAAAGTGGAGTGCCATTGTCTGGTTTAGCATACATTGGAGTGGTGCAGAGGGAGATAACATTGAGTGTAGTGACGTAGAGTGGAGTGCTATATTGTGGAATAGCATAGAGTGAAATGGCATAGATTGGAGTGTTGTACAGTGGAATAGCGTAGAGTGGAGTCACGTAGAGTGGAGTGGCATCCATTGGAGTGGTGTAGAGTGGAATGGTGTACAGTGGAGTAGACTACAGTTGAGTGGCATACAGTAGATTGGTGTTGAGTGGTGTGGCCTACAGTGGAATAGCGTACAGTGTAGTGGTGTACACTGGAGTGGCATAGAGAGGAGTGGAATACAGTGGAATAGCGTATAGTGGGTGATGCACCGTTACATCGCAACTTTTACAACGGGAGTCTTTTACAACGGAACTTTTACAACGCAGGATCCATTACATCGGATGCCATTACAACGCATGGCATTACATAGCAGATGCTATTACAACGCATGACATTACATCGTAAGTATAGGTAAGTTTTTTTTTTTTTATTTTATTAATATTAATTATAATTAAATATATTTATTTATGTTTTTTAATATTATTAATTTATTATTTATTATATTAATAAAAGTAATTTTTAAAATAAGTACAGGTGTACAGGGGTGTTTTTAGGTTTCAGGGTAGGGTTTGGGTTTTGGGGTACAGGGGTGTTTTTAGGTTTCAGGGTAGGGTTTGGGTTTTGGGGTACAGGGGTGTTTTTAGGTTTCAGGGTAGGGTTTGGGTTTTGGGGTACAGGGGTGTTTTTAGGTTTCAGGGTAGGGTTTGGGTTTTGGGGTACAGGGGTGTTTTTAGGTTTCAGGGCAGGGTTTGGGTTTTGGGGTACAGGGGTGTTTTTAGGTTTCAGGGCAGGGTTTGGGTTTTGGGGTACAGGGGTGTTTTTAGGTTTCAGGGTAGGGTTTGGGTTTGGGGGTACAGGGGTGTTTTTAGGTTTCAGGGCAGGGTTTGGGTTTTGGGGTACAGGGGTGTTTTTAGGTTTCAGGGCAAGGTTTGGGTTTTGGGGTACAGGGGTGTTTTTAGGTTAAATTAAATTAATTATATTATATTAATTACATTTCTTAATTAAAATAATTAAATTAAATAAATTATTTTAATTAATTTAATTTAATTACAATTAAAAAAATATTTAAATTAAATTAATTTCATTATATTAATTAAATAAAATTAATTACAATTTTTATTAAAATTAATTTAAATACATAGATTTAAATGTATTAAATAAAATTAATTACTATTTTAAAATGTATTTTAATTCAATTAATTAAATTAAATTAATTAAATTAACTTAATTACATTTTTTTTAAAAAGGTATACTTACCTATACTTACGATGTAATGCCATGCGTTGTAATAGCATCTGCTATGTAATGCCGTGCGTTGTAATGGCATCCGATGTAATGGATCCTGCGTTGTAAAAATTCCGATGTAACGGAATGCGTTGTAAAAAACCGCGTTGTAGTGACACCAATCCGTATAGTGTAGTGTTGTAGGGTAGAGTTGCGTACAGTAGTCTGTTGTACACTGAAGTGTTGTAGAATAGGGTGGCATAGATAATAATAGCATAGGTTGGAGGAGCGTAGAGTGGAGTGGGGTAGAGTGTAGGGGCCTAGAGTGGATTAGTGTTGAGTGGAGTGGCATATAGTGAAGTGGCGTAGAGTGGACTGGTGAAATAGTATAGAGTGAAGTGGAGTAGAGTGGAGTGGCATAGAGTGGCGTGTCGAGAAGTGGAGTGTGGTCCTTGAAACAGACTTAGTGTGAAAGTGGGTGAACGGATTTAGTTGCAATGTGGTAGGAAGATAGATTATGAGGTGTAAATGGTTATTGTTGGTAGTAAAGGTAACTAATGTAAGTAGTGTTAAAGTTATAAGTGTAAAAATACTTAGGTATACATTGTGCCTCATCATAGGGCAGTAACTTCACGTTATACCTCGGTAAATGCCGATGAGAAGGCAGTATGTGACTGGCTAATGGCTGTCTTTACAAAATGTAAAATGCAGTCATGTCATTTTCAGCACAGTTTCGCTGCATTCTGGGTTAGGGCCTTAGATAGAGGTAGGTAGTAGATTTTATTATTGTTCCCAAGCTATTACCACTTTATTAAAGTGGTAATAGGTAGCAAAATGTATTTATATTTTCAAGATCCTGAGTGCCCTTTTGTCTCATGATTTTATGCTGGATGCAGGTGTTTCCTCCTCTTTGCCCATAATTCTCTTTGTGTGAACAGCAATGTACTTTTTCAGTTTTAATTTTCTTGCAAATTTATACGAGTCTATTCTGATATTAGCAACAGTGACAACTTTCAGAGGAAGTGCTACTGGGCGGTGGGGTGGGGCGGGGGTAGGGCAGGGTGGGGTAGAGGAGTCGGACATACAACAGCAAGGAGTAAAGTAAGTAAATAAATAATAAAACTATCTTGCGCTCGCTGCATCGCCAACTCTGTGATGCAGCGAGCGAAAGTTAAATAGTTGTATTTATTTATTTACTTACTTTACTCCTTGCCGTTGTATGTCTGACTCCACTACCTGCCCCCTCCCCGCAGCACTCGCTTTGCGAGCAGCCACTGATTAGCAAGATCAAAATTTGCCAATGGACAAAATGATAGGCCTTTGTTAAGTACCTTTTAGTTGTCTTCTATGAGGGTTTTAAAGGAAAGGTTAATAAATAGGTTCTCATTGTCTCTGATATTCATCAACTTTATTTTCTTTATCGTTTCCCTCTTCCTCCTCACTTTAACTTTCCGTTTTCCTTTATGTCTTTGAGTCTTGTTACCAACTCTTCTTCTTTTGGCCAGCCCTCCTCTTGCCCTCGTAGGAACACATTTGTATGAGTCGCATTTCACTGGAAAAATCCAAATTTGAAGAAGAGGGCACTCATCCACTTCTGAGCTATCCCCAGTTTCTGAAATTTCTTTGAACCCAAGAGACATATCCATAAATTCTCTAATCCTCATGGATTCAAATCTATAAATTCTCCCATTGGCATAGCCCAATCTATATCTGTATAATTTTGTTCTTGTTTGAACCTCAGCATCGTGTTTCTCAATTCTTTTCTTGAATGAGTTTTAGAGCATTTTTTAACTCTTCATTCATTTTATGTTTTTCCAATTTCTATACCGGCTCCTTTATTTTCCCTGCAGTTCTGTCCAATTTCCTTTCAGCTTGTTCATTTTGTGTTTGCATCAATATCATTTTGCCAGCTTTTTAATTTTAATAAATCAGCATCCAAATCACTTAATGTTGGCATTATTAAAATATGCAATCCTCTCTGTATTCTTTTGTGTTCAATGTATTTCTGTAAAGTTGTGATTTTCCACCGTTTATTTGCCTCCATTAAATGGGCATTCTCCAACCCTTTTAGAATTTTCAAAGGGGTTCTTTGTTATCCTCCATCAATGTATTTCCCTGCTCAGCAAACACCCCTTTATGATTGAAAATGTCACTGGTTCTTTGAACCCTTCTCAAGCTTCTGTCTGTCATAATGACAAGCTTCTGTTTTGCAGGAGCACAAAATTACGAAAAGTTTCAATGCTTAAATAGCAATTTATGTTCTAATTCTCTTGATAATGATGGAGCTTTATAAGTATTTATTATCCCTAATTGTTCCTTCTTGTTTAATGGGGCTCAACTTCCAGTCGCTTAAAGACTTCCACCCTTATTTCACTTTTCAGTGTTTAATTTTTCAATTGAGCGCAATAGCCAATAATCCGGATAAATGCCCCATGAATCCAATATCGACAAGACTTTAATTCTGCTTGTGACTGCTGGTAAAAGTAGAACAGTTGCATTCTCTAGAACCTCAGCCTGAGCTGTAACGCTCAACCAACCCACAAGCTTTAACCTCTTCGCTGCGTGGGTAATTCCCCTGCGGTGCGGGAGGGCGGGAGTGAGCACGGCGCCGCAATGCTCGTGACGAGCCCAGCTCGTCATGAGTCACAGTGGAGCTGTGCTCATGACGAGCTGGGCTCGTCACAACTCCACCCACTGATTAATTCTCCTGCACAGGCGGGGAATTAATCGCGCGTGGGCGGCGGGCAGCCGCTATGACGAGCCCAGCTCGTCATGAGCACAGCTCCACTGTGAGCGTCGAAGAGGTTAGTCTCGCACGCTGCTTGCCTTCGGCGACTGGTGTTCCAGGGCAAAAAAGGTGTTGTCCTGCCACCCTCGGAGAAGAGGCAAAAACAAGAAATATAAACATAGAACAGCTGAAAAGAAATTGCTGCTCTGAGTCTGTGTGCTGAGTCTCCTGGGTGAACTCTAGTGAGCTTTGCAGATGTCCTACTGCGCAAGTGCCAGCCAGGCGAGGTTTTCTTCGACCTGCAGGCCCAAGTGACAGCAGTGACATCACATGAGAGGGAGTGCTTATTTAGAAAGCCATGGATCTGGTTGCTTTTGGGGTGCATGAACAGTAGCCCTGGGAGGAGGTACAAAACTCCATGAGCTTGAATGGCTGGGGGTGGAGCAGGCCGATGAGGACAAGGAGGGAGTTGGTGGCAACAATTTGTTGATTATCACAGAGGGGCAGGCTGTAGGAGGGGTGCAGGGGCCTGTTCTCCTGGCAGCAACACGTCTTTAGTATTGCATTTAGTTTCACTTTGGAAAATTTTTATGGAGAGGAGCACCCACAGTGATCCTTATCTCGACCATAGAGGCCCAAGAGACGGAAGGAACCAGCTGCAAACAACAATTGCACTATTGGACTAAGAAGTAAGTGGGCAATTAAGCCTTGGTATCAGGAGCATCGTCATCCACCAACCCACTCCCTTCCTGCTTTAGCACCTAAAAAGGGATCGGGGTTCTTGATGGGCCTCTTCTGCATGCAGCTTGTCAGACAAAGGCTCATAATGAACTTGGGAGGGTGAGTGAGTGAAAGGAAGGATGGGTGGATAGATGCATTGATGAATGAGTGAAAGGATGGATGTAAGAATGGAAGAGTGAAAGGGAGAGAGGGCAGAGTAAAAGGGAGCTTGGATGAATGGATGGATGGATGGATGGATGGATGGATTGGAGAAACGTTGAATATATGAAGGAGTGAAAGGATGGATTGATGGATCATAAGAGAAAGTATGGGTGGATGGAAGAATGCGTTAAAGGATGGATGGGTGAGTGAGTGGAAGTATAAAAGGATGGATGAATGGATAGAGCGAAAATATGGATGGATGAGTGAAAGAATGGATGAATGAAAATATGTTTGTAAAGATGGATGAGTAAAACCATGGCTGGATGAGTGAAAGACAGAGTAGATGGGTGTCTAGATGAAAGGATGGATGGATGAGTGAAAGGGTAAATTGATGGATGGATGAATGAATAGATGGATTGATGCTTGAGTGAGTGAGTGGGTGAGTGAAAGGGTAAATGGATGAATGTATGAGTGGACGGGTGGATGGAGAGGACAAAGGGTGGATGGATGGGTGTAAGAATTGATGGCTGAGTGAAAGGGTGGATAGATACATGAGCCAAAGGGAGGATGATGGGTGAATGGAGTGAAAGGATGGATAGAAGGAGCGAAAGGGTGGATGGATAAGTGAAAGGATGGCTGGATGATTTAAAGGATGGATGATTGGATGGATAAAATGGGGTGGATAAGTGAAAGGATGGATGATTGAGTGGATGGATTGGTTTGATGGATATGTGTCCAGGCCCGGACTGGCTGCTGCGGGCACCGGGCAATACCCGGTGCGCCGCACGGGTAGGGGGCTGGTTTGGGGCCGCAGGGGGCCGTTATTTGTTTCTGCAAAAACAGCCCTATAACACAATCGCCATCAAACCGTCCCCGGCAAAGAGCTCGGCGGCACCTCCAACCGCCCAGAGTGGGGAGGGGGGGTGGCCGGCCGAGCACTTTGCCAGGGCCGGTTGTGGTTCCCAGTCCGGCCCTGTATGTGTCCCAGGACCAGTGGCGGCTCTCCTTTATTGGCTCAACAGCTACACTAGACCCTCTTTGTTTTGTGGTCCATTTTCATTGTATCAAGAGTGAATAATTATTCACTCTTGGTACAATAAAAATAAAATGCAGACCTGTTTTGAGTTCAGCAACAAACTGAGGCAGCTAGTGACATTGTTTGATTGCTGACACAGGTGCATGAAGGTGCCTGTGCCATTCCAGCACTGTGAGCATGTCTGTGTGACTATGTGTGTGAGTTAAAGTGAGAAAGAGTCCGTGAAGGAGTAAGTCAGAGTGAGTGAGAATGAGTGGCTCAATGGTTAGAGCGGCAGACCCTGATGCAGAGGTCTAGTCCGGGACCAGGGTTGAATTCCCCGCCTCGGCGGGTCTTGGGCTCAAAAATTCCACGGACCTGATAATTCTCGCCTCGGTGCCTATTCCAATCATGGAGTCCCACTCTGCAACTCTGGGCAATAGCTTGCTTAATCTCCACAACGGCCCCCACAACGCTAAGGATGCCTGGCCTCCACCTTGGGGGACACCTCACAGGGAAAGCCAGGATGGATTCCACAGCGGTATTCGTACAAGCGCCTTGAGACCCTTGCGGGTGAGTAGTGTGCTATACAAGTATCAATTTACATTTACATTACAGTGACAGTAAGGACGAGTGTGTGTAAGAATGAAAGTGAGTGAGGGAGGGCGAATAACAGTGAGTGTAACTGAATGTTACTGTGTGTGAGACACAGTAAGACTGAGTAATTCAGAATGAGTGACAGAGTGGGTGAGTGTAGAATGAGTGAGACTGCGTGAATTAGTGACACAGAATGAGACTTAGTCAAAGTGAGACAGTAAACTTAGGGGGTTATTTACAAGAGGCCTGCACCGCTGCAGCGTCAGTTTTGACGCTTCGGTAGCGCAGGACTCTCAATCATATCTATGAGGTGTCTCAAAGCTAACCTGCGACAAGGTTCAGTGGTGAGCGAGAGGGTGTGGTTGTCACACAACAAGCCCACAATGGCACACCTAACTCTGGCAGGTGTAGCACCAATAAAACCGAAGGTATTGCCGAATACTGAGCCGTAGAAAAAACACATAATTTCTGAGTCCCTTTATCAAGAGAATCTTTTTTTTAAAGAAGTAATAAAAAGCGTCTTCACTTTTATTTCCAAATCTTTTTATTGACAGTAACGTCTTTAATTAAATACTAGTGACCGATGTCAATCATACCTTACAAAATAGTTTAGATTTTCAACCTTTTATGCAGGGCCAACATTTTTGCTTGCCATCTCTCGAAAAATAACATAATAGCTAATATTTTCTCACAGTTCATAAATCGTACACTTTTGCAGTAGAGTTCGAAAGTTGACATTCCACGAAATGCAGCATAAAATCAAATAAGCAGCAGAGCTTTGTAATTTCTCAAAAATATATATGCAATGCAAGCCATTAGGAGGAAAGCAAACACATTTCAATACATTAGGTTCCATTCCGATTTCTCCTTCACAATCAATCGAGTACGTGAAATTGCAGACATTGCAAACCACCCAAAAAGCCTAAGGGGCTCTGAGATGAATGTTGATCAGCGGGAGGAGTACAGGGGGCTCGTTTGAGGCAGCTATACTCAAAGACAAAAATAATTGCTCATTAATACTGTTAGTTTTCTCCTAAATATTTAACATGTTAAATCATGCAATAATGACGAGTTCCCTTTTTATAGCAGATGTTTGCCAAATACATTAAGAAGATGATACTGGTTTCCAGATATGCTTGTGAATTAATTTACTTTAATTTATATCACCCCCACCCCCCAACATTCAGACATCCTTGGCTCTGCCCTAATTTTTGTAATTCCCTTCATGCTTAGTAATGTGCTTGTGGAAGTTGGTTCAATGTACTACAGATATTCCGCTTCTATAGGGCACTGCAAATATCTGGTGTTCACAACATAATCTATGGCGCCCGAACCTTAACACCATCTTTGGGACATGTTTAACAAATGCTACTTGGAAACAAGCAGAGAGTGTTAAATGGATACATCCCTGTTAGACAAGGTTACAAAATACTTTCATTATAGAGAGGACATTTGGTGCAGCATAAGTCTTAATTAGCATCATCACTAAAAATACCCGAGATGCTTGCCAATGAAGTTTGCTGAAGACAGAATTGTGTGAATCACACAGCAAGGTCGGAGTGGGTGTGTTGAGCTGGCACTGCAGGCAGAAATGTCTGTTATCAGAGAAATAACAGGGCTCATGCACCTATTTCCTGCATGAGTGACATCTGAGATTCACACCGGGATTCTTCTGTGATGAACAGGCAGACTTCAAAGCTGTTATCAACACGTTAACTTTTCAAATACAGGACACTTCCAGATGAGCATTGGCAACACCAACCCTAAGAATTCATTTTTGCAATCTTGCCACAGAAAGCTTCTGTTACAGACAGCTTTGGAACTAATACTTAAACATATACTTAGAGTGGATTTTGGGTCAGTTACTTCCTTTTGGCAGGATGGCTTCCTTGTTTATTTCAATTCCCTGCCAATAATAAGATAACTTTCCTACCTATTCTTCTGTGTATTGTGTCCATGAGCCATTTAGATTTCACCTTTCTTTTTTGAGTGGTCGTGAGTATCCTTCTACTGCTGTGTAAGAGACTATTTTCCATTTTGCATGTTTTGCTGGCACTCCAAAGATAAAATAATTGGTTTTGAAAATGCTTGTAATCGGTTATTATGCACGGAAGGGCAAAATAATGTAAATATATTACATTCTATGTTGTAAAATGTTCCGAGACTTTCATGTGTCAGGAGAGGAATTGAGTTTTTCAGATATTGTTCTATAAACGCCCACTCTTCCGTGGGTTATGTCAATCAAGGGTGATTACACATCCATCTTGTATCATTCAAATGATCACACACATTCAGCTGCACTGTAATTCAGATAGTGTAAAGGCATGCTCAAATGGCTCTATCACTATTTTAGGGATTCAAATGAAAAGTTGCCCAATTAATGAGATGCACAAAAGGCTATTCAGTGAAGCTTTCCCAAAGAGCTCATCAGTCCATTGAGTGTATAACTATAATGGAACTTGTATATCCTTTTAAATTATAAACCAGTACTAAAGCAGGCCCTTACCATAGATTGGGGTGAATTGCCATTTGCAACAGCATCCTAAATACTAATGCTGGGTTAACTCACAGAAACGTGGGAAAAACACCAGGGCCTTTTTTAAAGCCCACTTAAACCTTCTATGATATCAATATTAATCTCATAGTTCCATTGTACCCATATAGCCTGTCATTCCATGGACATCCCTGCATACGTTTACCAAACACTACTCCCTGGACAGTCAGGTCTGTCACGATGCTCACTTTGTCAGTTGGTCCTGCAGCACTTTTTGGTCTAAATCGGTTTTGCAGACCCACCTCTGGGTAGGCATAGCTTGGGTATTTATTTTATTTATTTATACAGTTTTGTATCTATTCTAAGGTAAAGAATCTGTGGCAGGAAGTCTCTATCAGATGAACAAGTTACTAACATTCGGTAACATCCTATCTGGTAGAGACTCTATCTAGCAGCTGATTCCATACCGACCCTCCCTTCCTCCATGCTTTGCGGACAGATTACACTTTGAGGATCACCCTTATAAGAGTGCTAAAAATTCAGACCAGTTGTCAATGTTCCTCGTGGCTCTGCACTCCTGGCATGGAAAGTTGCAAGAAGAAACTGATGTTTGCGCATTGGGGAGCGCCTATATCGGCACTGCGCATTTCACTTCCGACATGGATGACACTGATAATGCAGATGCAGAGCCGAACTATGCCACCTACTGCAGTAGCGGTTGGCATAGCTCGCGGGTGGGGGTGCGGGGGCTACTGGGTGGTGTGGGGGTTGCAGGCCATCACAATTGCGGAGGGAGTTTAATTAAAAACAAAAACGTACCTGCTGCCGGGTCTTGCCTCTCTGCTCCTGCTCTCTTGCCTCCAATTTCAGGAACAGGAAGCAGGTAGCCAGGCTCCCTCCCCTAAGCCAATCATAACACTGCAATGCAGCTTTGTGTTTGGTCTGAGCGCCGTGACACGGCACTCAGCCAGGGGCTGGAGGGGTGGGCATGTTCTCCATGCAGACTGTAATGCATCCTGCATGGAGAAGGGGGAAAGTGTGCATGACTGGTTTGGGCAGCTAAAGAGGGCCGACCAAACAGTCATTGCACACTTAGGAGTGGGAAAACCTCTCCACCCCTGCCCTGCTCCCAGAGCACAGCAGTCCCGCTCACCCGCCCACCCGCAAAGGAAACATAAAATGATAATAAATAAAAGTTATTATCATTTTATGTTTTTGCTTGTCGCACTGCTTGAAAGCAGTGGGGCGACGCTTCTCCGCCATAGCGGAGGAGCCGCCACAAACCTACCAGCGTGCAGAGGTACTGCGCGAACATTTCTGGATCCAGTCTGATGTGTGGGGAATATTCTATGGTAAGGAATCTGCGGCTAGATAGAGACTCTACCACATAAGGCATTACCAAATGTATGTAACTTGTTCATCATTTCACAAGTTACCTAGTTGTCATATTTGTTATTCAGCAATAGTATTTAAGTGGATTAAGTGTTTTTCTGATAACGTAATGTAAGTCCTGTAATACCTTCTGGGCTGCTATGTTAATAGCCACTCATTCCAGAAATACTTTAGCAGGACTAACAAGACAGACTGTTGTTATCAGGCCTTTACACCTTAGAGTCAGGTTTGGTAGACTGTTGTTGCAGGGAGATGATCGTGTGTAGAGTTTGGTTGTTGGGTTATGTTGACTTAACATTGTTTTTGCTCATGGATGTTATTTTGTTAGGTGAAAAGAACTCAAGAGTAAACTGAAAAAAGAGAAGGTCAGATGCGAGTATAATAGGGAGAGAAGACGTGAGGTAAAGTGACTGATTTGAGAAGCGAACTTGCATTGAAAGAAAAGAACGTTAGGTATGGAGCACTTTATATGTCTAAGGAGCAAGGAGATTAAACAGGAGATAGCTCAAAAGTTGAGACCTGGAGGTGAGTAATGGTGGAGGGAAATAACCAGGCTCTGACTGTTCCCCGAAGAAGGTTTCTGAATACAAGAAAATGATGCCATTTGGCGGGTCCGGGTCCTGTGGGTGGATTTCGGTGGGCGCCATTTTGGATTGGGTAAGTGGTGCTTTTCGCGGGCGCCATTTTGGAGCGTCCTGACGCTCGAGCTGCCCTTTGAGACGCCTATTTAAGGCGGACTTGGGTGCCTCATTCTTTGATCATCTGCTGCATTAGCGCAGGTCGTGCTGCCAGTGCGCTGCATTTTTAACCCGACCTTTATTGTATTTTGGTTGTTTTCTTTGAATTATCCCCCGGTTTTAACCTACCGTCTTGTGTGGGCTCCTGTCCCCTTACTGCACTTAATTGCTGGAACACTCACCGCCATTTGGCGGGTCCGGGTCCTGTGGGTGGATTTCGGTGGGCGCCATTTTGGATTGGGTAAGTGGTGCTTTTCGCGGGCGCCATTTTGGAGCGTCCTGACGCTCGAGCTGCCCTTTGAGACGCCTATTTAAAGTCGTCCTCTCCCGCGCAGCGGGAACGCGCAGAGGGACGCCGTCGCTTAGCCGGAGTCGTGCCAGAGTCCTGCCCGTCTGCGCTCGTCCGCGTCGAGGTAGCGGGTACGGGCTATGGACTCCGGCTATTTGCCATTATACCACCATGTGTAACACAGCGACGTTCAGGTACACTCGCGCCGACCTCTTTTCCATCAGAGACGGTATTTTGGCGTGTTGTCATGATCCGTTACCTCCTCTGTCGGGACCTTATGACTGTGTGTGTGGCAGTCTTTCCTTGCCCTCCCCTATTGGGGTGCGCTCTATTGAAATGACTGCCCAAAGTACACAGATGGACTGTACTGAGCATGTACTCAGTATATGGAGCTTGAATGTAAGATCTTTGGTCAAGCACCATCAGTCCTTCCGGGACATGATAGACAAGGACTCTCCTGACATCATTTTTCTCACCGAAACTTGGTTGCAGGACGCCGACACTGCCATAATAAATCTGGCGTTTCCCGCCACCTATACGGTGTTCACTTTGAACCGCACGTCTAGGGGAGGCGGCATAGCCATGGCAGCCAAATCCTGCTTTCCGGTGGATTGGAAAGCTTTAGATCTACCGATGTGCGAGAGCGCCTCTTTTAAGGTTACTGTCAGTCATCAATTCACTCTTAGTGGTCTGCTTATCTATCGCCCACCAGGGAATGACACTGCCTTCAAGGTCGCCCTTGCTGATGTGGTCAGCTTGCTTGCTCCTAGATGCGCTAATTTTAACATCGTAGGTGATCTCAATATACATCTTGATCAGACGTCATCTTTACCCATCAGCTCCTTTTTAGCGGACCTTGAAGCCATGCAATTGAACCAACTAGTTACCTCCCCCACCCACGTAGGTGGTCACATACTTGACCCCTTTTTTACCACCTTGGTTAGGGCTAGGACATCTGACCCGATGGTGGTTGGATGGACTGACCATCTGTTGGTTAAAGTGTCATGTCCCTTAGATGACCCACGATTTAAACCTGTGGATAGACTGCTCCTTAAAAGAAACTGGCGTAAACTCAAACTGGAGGAGTTTGTTAAGATACTGGAGGCACAGCCCTTGGGCACTCTGCCGAATGTGGGACAGGGATATGAGCAGTTTTGTCACTGGGTCCTTACTGCCCTCGATTCTCTTATACCGTTGCGCTGGTCGAAATGCCACGCCAAAACGCGCAGTCCTTGGTATAATGATGCCCTTGCCGAGCTTAAGAGAACATGCCGGCAAGCTGAGAGGGCATGGAGGAAATCCTTTGATCCCACGTTAAAATTGGTTTACTTTGCCCAGCTTAAAATCTATCACAGAGCTATTTGCCAAACCCGGGCCGCATATTACGCCTCTGAGTTTTCTAACAGCCCTAACCCATCTAAATTAATCTTTAAGGTGCTTAAAGATTTGATGGGGAAACGGGCAACCTCGCTGGAAATCTGCACGGACTCACACTGCGAAAGTTTGGCATCCTTTTTCGTGGAGAAGGTGCAGGCAATCTATCGAGGATTTATACCATCTGTACTCAGAGATGAGCCCAGTGATGTGAAGGTCTCAGTTTCCGAACCTCTATCCTTCTTGCCTGTCATGTCGGTCGAGGTTTTTGATACTCTGAGCCTCAAAATTAAATCTGGCTCTCCCCTAGATCCGCTGAAGCCGGAGCTTATTGCTCTTCTCCCGCCCCTCTGCCGCGAGCCCATATTGGACTTGATCAATCTTTCGCTTAGCGAGGTTGTGGTTCCTTCCCCCTGGAAGCAGGCAGTGGTCAGCCCCATCTTGAAGAAGCCCAATCTTGACCCCCTGCTTCCTGAGAATTATCGGCCCATCTCTCTCCTGCCCTGGACCGCCAAGGTTACTGAGGCACACGTGAACTCCATCCTGTCTGCCCATCTCTCTCGTAATAATATTCTGGACGAGAGTCAGAATGGTTTTCGCGCACAACACAGCACTGAAACTGCTCTGCTCTTTATGACCGAGCATTTGCGTTCAGTGCTGGATGCGGGGCAGACAGCGGCGCTCCTCTTGTTAGATCTGAGCGCCGCGTTCGACACGGTGTCTCATGACATTCTGTTGCGGCGCTTAGAGGAAGTGGGTATTGAGGGGAAGGCTCTCCAATGGTTCCGCTCTTTCCTCTCGGACCGGTTTTTCAAAGTGGCTATTCCACCTGGTCAGTCCTTTTTCCATCCTTTGGGACTGGGAGTCCCTCAGGGCTCTGCGTTGAGCCCCACTTTGTTCAACCTGTACGTGAAACCGCTGGCTGCTGTCGTCAGACAATATGGCTTAACCATGACATCGTATGCCGACGACACGCAGCTGGCGGTGACACTCAGTGGGGACCCTGAGGTGACGGCGCCCAGATTCCGTACAGGACTAATAGCTGTGGCAAACTGGATGCGCAGTAATTGCTTACAGCTAAATGCCAAGAAAACCGAGGTCCTGATCCTAGGGAAGCATGCGGAACTTTGGGGAGATCAGTGGTGGCCTCCAGAGCTGGGGGTATCCCCCGTTCCAGCGGCCGAAGTTAAGAACTTGGGGGTCTGGCTGGATTCTAACCTCTCTTTTACCAGCCATACTAAGAAGATCGCAGCCATCTGTTATGGTATTTTGCGAGGACTGCGTCCAGTCCTCAAATTCTTCGACCCTCCTACTCGGCAACTGGTGGTCCAGGCCTCCATCCTCTCTCGGCTGGACTACGGGAGTGCTCTGCTGCTTGGAGTAAATCAGGCTGAGGCTACTAGGCTACAGAGGGTGCAAAATGCCGCGGCGCGGGCCATTGTTGGTCTCCCGAGACGTTGTTCTGTCTCTGCAGTCTTGACATCCCTTCATTGGCTGCCAGTCAGACAGAGACTCAAATTTAAGGCTCTCTGTCTGACATTTAAGATTCTGAAACTCTGTTCACCTCCTGCCCTTATGGGGCTTGTTTCTGTCTATGTCCCCACGCGGTCTCTCAGGTCGGAATCTCTTTTTCTGGCAATCAAACCTAGGTTCAGACTGAGCAGGATGGGAGGTCGCTCCTTTTGTGTCTTGGCAGCTGGACTATGGAATTCCCTTCCTGTCCATATTCGTGCCCTAAATAGCCTGACTCTCTTTAGACGTGCTATAAAAACCCACCTGTTTGCCTCTGCTGACTGATTCTTCTTTTTTTCAGCATCGACCTGTTGTGTTGTGGTACTTGATCAGGCGCCAGGACGCCCCTTCGCTGGGGCAGCTGTGCGCCCAATAAAAGTTATTAACATAACATAACATAACATAACATGTAGAAACATAATTCTGACTATGTAAGTTATGGGTGGAAGAGAAAACATACAATTCATAAGTTAGCAAAGGTTGTCTTCAGAAAGTGACCTAGGAATGTAATCAGGATAATTAAAGTACAGTTAATATAGAGACAAAAAACACATTACATAATGTAGTTGATCTTATAATCACAGAATGTCGCTAGTAAAGAGTTAAGGAAAAAGAGTAAACACAGGTACATAAGACTGAGGAACCAGACTGTTTAAACTTTAAAAAATGTGAGCATGTGAACTCTGAACTGGCTCCCAGTTCAGCACAGGATCCACTTCAAGGTTCTATGTGCCACTCACAAGGTCTTCTCAAAACGTCTTCCCGGGTGAAGTATCACTTACTACTTACAAAACTTTACCTCTTGCTATCAAACCACTAAGAATTTAATGTCCAAGAATGCAGCTTGTCCCTGCCAAAGTAATCCTAGGTAACCAAAAGCATGGATGAAGAACATATAAAGTTCTAGGTCCACGCCATTGGAATGGGCTTGACCCAAACCTATGAAGCCAACCTAACTATATCAAATTCAAGAAAGACCAATAAATTACATTTTGAGAAAAACCTTAAATGGGACCCCCACCATCCTGTAACTGGGTCCCCTGAATCAACAGGATCTATCCAAGAGCTAACAACCCCCATACCTTGCTTGGAGGACAGTCTGGAACGATCTACCATTTCTCAGTTCTTGTACCAATGAGCCCTAGTGCCTGTTCGCCACAAAGAGCTCTGAAGTAACAAGAAAGTAACATTGCTAATGCTATCAAAAAAACTTGTAAATAAATACTTGCCAATGTAATATAAGGAACGATTTAGGCTTTGTACCAATGACCTACTATTGAAAAATATCCTCCACTTAATTTAACCCACCTACTATAGGTGCAGGGAGCAATAACACTCGCGCATATAGTTCTAGTACGTTGTGAGCAGTTATAAGAATATCTTCTGAAGTTACAAGAGTTTAGATTTCGCAACCATACTTGAAGATGTTATGGTGTTAGGGGCCATGCTTGCAGAAACAGGTTTGATGTAATATCTGACAGATGTCCAGGACAGGGACTCTGTGAATTAACACAGTGGTCGCAGCCTTGGCTCTGGGGGAATGAGCAATGAATCCCTCAGGGGGTAGCTTTTTGGCCAATGATTAGCAGATTCTAATGCAGAACACTGCCCATCATCAGTGGCGTAGGAAGGAGGGTGCGGTGGGTGTGGGCCGGGGCGTGGGTGTCATCACTGAGGGGGGGTGACAAAATGGCAAAAATATGTTTTATTTTTGCCATTTTGTCAAGTTGGGGGTGACAAGAAATTTTCTGCACCGGGTACCACCTGACCTTGCTACGCCCCTGCCCATCATAACATGGTCCGTTTCTGCACGGCTTCCTCTTCTTACCTCCAATATATTCTACAAAGAGTTGATCGTCCATATGGACCTCATTGATACAATCAAGTAGAACGACCATGCTTTCCTCTTCTTTAGAAGGGGGAGGCAAAGCAAAGAAGGTAAGCGAGGTGATATTTTGGCCTACATGAAAGGGTGTCACTACCTTCGGAAGGAAACAGGCATGTATTCGAAGGACAAGCTTGTCTGGGTAAAAGGTGATTTAAGGAGGGTGCACACACAGTGCCTGCAGTTCACTGACCCTCCTGGCCAAGGTTCTGGTAACTAGGAAAGCTGGGATTATGGTTAGCAACTGCAGTGGGCAGTTGTGCAGCAGTTCAAAATGAGTACCCCTCAGAAATGTCAGGACTAAATTTAAGTTGAACTGGGGCATGCTGAATGGCCTGGGAGAAAACATATGTTGGAGACCTTTAGGAACCCTTTCACAGCAGCTGACTTGGACAAAGAAGGTTGGTCCCCAAACTGCAAACATGCAGAAATTGCTGATAAATAGCCCTTACTGGTGCCCAGAGCAGAGCCATGCTGGGCTTAAGAGAGAACAAACTATAAAACCAGAGAAAGGGGTGCAGAGAGAGGGTTGATGTCCTTGGATGCACACCACGCCAAAAATTTGGCCCAGAAGCAGGTGTATACCATCTTGGTGAATGGACGCCTGGCTGCCAGAATAATATTACAAACTTTGGGCGGAGGGTCAAAAGCTGTCAACTGTTGCCACTCAATCTTCATGCATGAAGGCGGAGGTTGCACAGGTCAGGGTTCAGGGCACTCTCCAGTTGCTCTGACAAAAGATCTTCCCGAAGAGGCAGCCTGACCACAGGACCGATGGTCATGCGCAACAGCTCAGGATACCAGATTCTCTGTGCCAAATTCAGAACCACAAGAATGACTTGAGCCTGGTCACTCCTGATCTTCTTAGGAACTCTGGGCAGGAGTCATATCCACTCAAGATAAAAAGCATCTCTGGGCGAGAGCTGCCTTGGAAACTCCAACACGCAGAAGTGCTGACATTACACGTTCTCTGTAGTGGTGAACATATCTAACCAAGATTCTCCCCATTCTTGAAAGAGGCCTTGCACCACCTGAGGATGGAGATGCAATTTGTGATTCACTAGACATCGATGGCTGAGTTCATCTGCCCTGGTGTTCAGAGAGCCCTCCAGGTGCTAAACAACCAGGGAAATGTCCTGATGTTCCAGTCATGTCCAGAGATGCAAAGCCTCTTAACAAAAGGTTCGCTGCTGACCCAATCGTGGTTTGTCAGCATCACTGCTGGTGTTTTGCAGTTCCCTCTGAGATTTGGACCAAGCTGGAGAGATTTCCTTGATGCTGTGCCCACTAGGACTTTAGGTCCAACTGTACAGCCCACATCTGCCAGTGGGCATGTGTAACTAGAAGGTTGCAGGAGGCCATGAGGCCCAACATCCTCAGAGTCAGTCTCACTGAAATACAGGATGTGGGTTGAAACAACGGTATCATAGCCTGAAGAGCATGAGGAATAGGCTCGAAACTGTACTCTGTCCATAGCAGGTCCAAGTAAGGGGAGCATCTGAGTGCAAATCAGGGGTGATTTTGGCATGTTTATAATAAAAAACAGCAAATTCAGGAGGTCTGCCATAGTCTGGACATGGGAGACGACCGGCTGGAGGAGCTTGCCTTCAATAGCCAATTGTCGAGGTCGGGGAAGACTGGAACCTTAACCTCTGCAGATGTGTTGTAACCACTGCCAACACTTTCATGAACACCGTTGGCTGAAAGGGAACATGGCAAACTGAAAGTTCTTAGCCTACCGTGACCTGCAGGTAACGCCTGGGGGCAGGCAGGACAGAAATATCAAAGTATGCGTCCTGCAAGCCCAACTCCACCATCTGTTTTCAGGGTCCTAGGCAGACAGAACTTAAGATAATGTGAGCATTTTGAACTTCTCCTTTTTCAAGAAAAAGTTGAGATGGCATAGGTCTAGGATAAGAATAAGACTTCTGTCCTTCTTGGGCACCAGAAAGGAGTGGAAATAGCAACCACAAGCTACTTCTAATTCAGGCACCCTCTCAATGGCTCCTGACAGAGCAAGGAGAGCAGGTCCTCCATCAGTGGGTCATATGTGGGTGGCATGGGTGGGGAGTATCCAGAAAGGGGATGAAGAAGCCCCTTTGGGCTATATGTAAAACACATCTCTCTGAAGTTATCGACTGCCAGTGGTGCAGGTGATGGTGTATCCTGGCCCCCACTGGATGTCCATGTTGGTATAAGGGCATACTAAAGAGATTTGGAGGCTGCTGCTGCCGGGGTGGTGGTAGACTGGGTCAACCTCTGACTAGTGGCCCCACGTGGTCTGTGGGAACCGTGTTCTCAGCCACAAAAAGGCTGGTAAGACTTCTGGCCCCGGTGGCTAGGTAGGAATGAATGTGGCTATGAGCCCCTTCCGTAGCCATGAAAGAGGAGGAAGGCAGACGGGGTTTGTGAGGAGCAATGAATAAGCACAAGGACCTGGATGTTGCTCTTTTACGCTGAAAGCGATCCACAACTGAGCCTGCCTTCTCACCAAAACGTTTTTGTATAAACAACAGGAGTATAAACCCTTCAACCACGTTGGGACTGCGGTAGATAATAGCAAAACACATATAGTATCCCAACTGGTATAAGTATTAGAACAATTAGAGAGGATATGCAAAAAACATTATCAGCAAAGAAATAAGGAGACTCAATACATATGTCGATTGTGCCCGAGGCATCATGTTTATCTAGGAATAACAAGATAAATTACAGTAGTAGCAGCACTGTAGATAAACAAGTAATACAACCCCAATTGTACTTGGTGCGTGAAAGGTGCATATGGTGAGCAAGGTGGCGACGCAAGTGACAAAGTGATCAGCGTAAACGGCGCAATAGTGGTTAGTGTAGAATATATACAGTGATTTATACAAAACAATATGGCTACAGATGAATTCAAAAAGTTTGTTTAGGATGTAGCTAGGCTGTTGGTAACATGTGCCACATTGTGGGTAGCGCCTATTATTAGGCTCAATGGTCGACGGCGTTTCGATCCGCGTGATTTGGCATCATCATCAGGACTGGGTTGGAAGAAGGACAGTGCTGTACAAGGGGATAGAGAAAGGGGGTGGGGGTTAGGGCAAAAAAGCACGCGCAAAGCTGGAGGGGTGTTAAGGAAGCGCCTGGCGTGGGCGGTCAGGTGGGGTGGGAGGGATTGCGCAGAAGGAGAAAAGCGCTGGAGGGGTAGGGGCTAAAGGGAAGCAGGCAGGGACCGGAGTATAGATCAGACTGTGCATGGTAGTCACCTGGGGGAGCAGCAGTAGGTGAGGTCAACAGTGGGCGTGCGTGAAGCAATCCAGGTGGAGTGGCCAGTGATGGAGTGTGGGGAAACCAGGCACGGGCATGTGCGCAGGAAGAGAGTGCTGAATCAATCGAGTCACGCGTGTGATCTGCTGACAGTAACAGGGTATCAGTGGGAATAGTGATGCTGCGGGTAGGAGCAAGGGCGTAATTATAAATGTCCCCGTGTCCATGAGCGGGTGAGAACCGGTATGTCGGATGTCATGAGGCAAGTGGGATAGATATGGCCGATTGTGCGCAGTGTATGAGTAGGATGGCGGGGAGCACAAGCCGTGGAGGAGGCAGACCGGGGAGGCAGACTGGGCGATGAAGACTAATTACCTGTAGAAAGCTGGAAAGCGGTTCTGTGGGTGCCACACGGAGAACGATAAATCGGCAAGGCCTGCGTAGTAAGGAAAGGGATGGGGGTAAGTACGCTGGGTAAGAGCTAAGGTAAGCCCACTCGTGGGGTGGTGTGGTAAGAAACTAACCTGAGAGTCTGCTATATCAGGGATGGAATAGTGGACTTGTAGAAAGGACGTCTAGCGTTGATCAGGAAGACGGCGATTAGATCTGTGTCGAGATGAAGAACTGTTTTAATCGTATTCCGCGGAAGAATCTGAGTAGACTCGATTGTAGTTCCAAAAAGTTAGTTCTATCTGTGGATACAAAGCTGAGACCACGGGATAAGATCTTAGTTTCGTCTGGGGTAAGTTCTTGGTTTGAGAGGTTGAAGATAGGAATGGGCTTCGTTACATGTTCCTGATCTATCCCCACACACCACCCCTTGTCCCCTCCTCTCCTAGCTCCACATGTCACTTGACCACTCCCCCCCGCCTCCCGCTAGTAACTTCCGGAGTTCGTGGCGTCTGCTTTACTACGCCAGACTCGTTCGGATTAGGTCGTGCCGCTCCAGTCGTCTAGAGGTACGTGTAGTCCCGCCCTCCTTCCACCGCTCATTCCCAGCGGTCCGTGAACCACCCGATCCCCTGAGTCTAAGCGCCTTCTTTTCCCCTGATACAGATCCAGTCTCTATCCTCCTGATCACCGCAGGGATCAGATGTCTTTTCCATAAATCAACGCGCCCGTAATTTCTCGACTACAGGTCAGTTTCCCACTACTTTCCTCAACCAGTGCGTCCTCCATACGCGCTCCCGTTCTCTAAGCCCTCCCTTTTTTTCCCTCTCGACACAGATCTAATCGCCGTCTTCCTGATCAACGCTAGACGTCCTTTCTACAAGTCCACTATTCCATCCCTAATATAGCAGACTCTCGGGTTAGTTTCTTACCACACCACCCGACGAGTGGGCTTTCCTTAGCTCTTACCCAGTGTACTTACCCCCATCCCTTTCCTTACTACGCAGGCCTTGCTGATTTATCGTTCTCTGTGCGGCACCCACAGAACCGCTTTCCAGCTTTCTACAGGTAATTAGCCTTCATCGCCCAGCCTGCCTCCCCGCTCTGCCTCCTCCATGGCTTGTGCTCCCCGCCGTCCTACTCATACGCTGCGGGCAATCGGCCATACCTATCCCACTTGCCTCATGACATCCGACATACCAGTTTTCTCACCCGCTCGTGGTCACGGGGACATTTATAATTACGCCCTTGCTCCTACCCGCAGCATCACTATTCCCGCTGTGACCCTGTTACTGTCAGCAGATCACACGTGTGACTCGATTGATTCAGCACTCTCTTCCTGCGCACATGCCCGTGCCTGGTTGCCCCACACTCCATCACTGGCCACTCCACCTGGATTGCTTCGTGCACGCCCACTGTTGACCACACCTACTGCTGCTCCCCCAGGTGACTACCATGCACAGTCTGATCTATACTCCGGTCCCTGCCTGCTTCCCTTTAGCCCCTACCCCTCCAACGCTTTTCTCCTTCTGCCCAATCCCTCCCACCCCACCTGACCGCCCACGCCAGGCGCTTCCTTAACACCCCTCCAGATTTGCACGTGCTTTTTTGCCCTAACCCCCACCCCATTTCTCTATCCCCTTGTACAGCACTGTCCTTCTTCCAACCCAGTCCTGATGATGATCCCAAATCACGCGGATCGAAACGCCGTCGACCATTCATCCTAATAATAGGCGCTACCCACAATGTGGCACATGTTACCAACAGCCTAGCTACATCCTAACCAAACTTTTTGAATTCATCTGTAGCCATATTGCTTTGTATAAATCACTGTATATATTCTACACTAACCACTATTGCGCCGTTTACGCTGATCACTTTGTCACTTGCGTCACCACCTTGCTCACCGTATGCACCTTTCACGCACCAAGTACAATTGGGGTTGTATTACTTGTTTATCTACAGTGCTGCTACTACTGTAATTTCTCTTGTTATTCCTAGATAAACATGATGTCTCGGGCACATTCTACATAAGTATTGAGTCTCCTTATTTATTTGCTGATAAAGTTTTTTGCATATCCTCTCTAATTGTTCTAATATACTTATACCAGTTGGGATACTAAATGTGTTTTGTTCTCACCAAAAAGGTCAGAGCCATCAAAGGGCATGTCCATGTGTGAAGTGGAGGCTTGGCCAACCAAACTCTCTGGGGTGGGGTGCTGGGTGTAGAAACTGGGGTTCCCTTGAGCGGGGTGATGGTGGTGGGCAGTTGTCCTGTGCACAGAAGCCCCTGTGCAGGACTCAGGCCAGATCCTGAGTAGGACATCGATAAGGGCTTCATTAAATGAGAGTAAGGGTTTGGAGGGGGCAACTCCTGGCTGAAGCACCTCTGTCAAAACATTTGTCTTGACTGTCAGTAAGGGCAACTGAAGGACCTAGACCTCAGCCTTCTTGTGTGCCACCATAGCGAATGAGGCATCCTCCTCTCTAGCCATGTTAGGGGGAGAGAACAAGCCAGTGTCTGACCCACTGGCATCTGCCAGTTCCTCAAATCAGTTGTCCTCTGTGTCATCTAGGGGATGCTGGTTTCCATAAGGGTCCTCAGATCCCTCCCATTCATCTCCCTCTCTAGGCCTGTCGAATGAAAATGGCACTGGTCCACACTCGGAGGGCATGGTTCTGATTGGCACCAGAGCTGGTGTCAGACGACTTACATCCAGCTCCTTGTCAGAGTCTGTAATAAGGATGAGAATGGTGCTGCCGTGGGGCGTAGGTGATACCAGGGCCGTCAGTATTGGAGCAGGCACCAAGGAAGGTCACAGTCTCACAAGCGGTGCGACTCCTGGTCCAGCACTGGATCCAAAGAGCCTGACAGGTACTGAGGGTGAACTCACCAGTGGGAATCTAGTGGGGACCCTCCTGTTCCCATGGGTCCCAAAGGACCCCCAGAGGGGTCGGGCCACCAAAATATGAGATGCATTGTGTCATAGAACTCTTTTAGTTGAGTGGGGGTCACTCTGACTGCGGGAAAGTCAGGGAGGCGCAGAGCGGACCCTGATACAGGCTCTGCAAAGGAGCAAGGCCGGGAGTACCAATTCTCCCGCACCTCGTCCGAGGATTTGGATGTGTGTCGGGAAGTCAAACATCTCTTGGATATCTTTGACTTCTCTTTGCAGTGAGACTTATTCAACTACTTGGATAGAGACGACGACCGCCAGGTGTGGCTCTGCGAGCAGTCCTGGGACCTTCCAAGTGACCGGGATCATGAACCTCTCTGTGTCGTCCGACGTTGGGTGATGAGGACCTTTAGGGAGCGCTCTTTCATCACCTTCGGGTCCATGATGTGGCAGTCCTTGTAGGTCTAGGAGTCACGAGCCCTCTTCAAACACCACAAACAAACCAAGTGGCTTGAAACCCATAGGTTTATTAGGGGACGCCCTTGTAATGTAATGTAATCTAAGTTGAACTTATATAGCGCACTGTCAACCCAAGGGTGTCCTGGCGCTGAGATTACCGTACATTCCGCTGTGCACAAATACAACCTACCAGAAAGAAAGTAATCAAAGCTACAACTAGGCTTCACTATACCCTAGGGAAGAGCCATGTATTCAGCTTTTTTCTAAAGTGCAGCAAGTCCTCAGTTTGTCTAAGATCGATCAGGAGTTCATTCCACAACCGCACAGCTGCAGAACTGAATGCCCTGCCACTAGTCCTGGTTTTTCTGAACCTGGATGTGCTCACCAATTTTGCTGTTGATGAGTGGAGGGTTCTGGATGGAATATACCATGTCACATCAGGAAAATAAATTCTCAAAATAGTGTTGACAAAAAGTTGAGAAAAAGCAGTTAAAAAGTGACTAAGGAGTAGCTCTTCATGGTTCAGCACTAACTAGAGCGGTAAGAAAAAAACTGATGTCAGTGCTCTGGGGTGGAGCCTTTAACGCACCTCACACGTCACTTTAGGTGAGGATGCCGCTGATGACGTGACGTGGAGACGAGCGATGCCACGTACCGGCGCACAGGGGTACGTACTTTCCAAAAATTTCTGGATTCAGTCTGATGCCTGGGAAATATTCTAAGGTAAGTAATCCACGGCTAGAAGTCTCTATCAGATCTGTTATACACAGTGAGCATCCTGGATGACTCCAATGTAGCCCATCACAAACTAGATGCGGAGAGATCCTCTGCACATTGCTTGCATCAAGAGGACTCTAATATAGTCCTCCCCGCAGCACCCAACATCCACTACTATAAGTTTAAAACTGGTGACCCAACTGTAATATAATGGAGATGAGTCGCCATAAATGAAAAGACGATCAAAGTGAAATTGTCAGCCGAGCAAAGTTTTTACTTTTTTTTTTTTTTTGTATCTGTTCCCGTCTTTCCACCTGAATATTATACAGGCTTTATATATCCACGCTGTTTAGAGTTATGTCTTTGCCTTTCTACAGCTGGCTAATCTCTTCTATTATATTTCTTCTGTCTTCACAAGAGTTCACTTCATTTGTGCTTTTATTGTTTAGGACAAACTTGATCCCTTCCTAGGAAAATTTGAATATCTACATGGTCTTTCGACCTCTATAGTAATCTCCCTTTTCTTTCTTAGGTGATAACTTGGCCCTCACACTAAAAGGGTGCTAAAATCTTTTCGGCCCACATGCTGTTGAGTGTTAATAAACGTTAATGTTTTGTCCTGCCACTAACTGACCTCGCCAGTTGCTCCTGCCTAAAATTACAGAGTTGGCAATTAGCAGCAGTTAGGAACCTAAGCAGAGAACACAAATGCTTATGACTCAGCTATACCTGGGGAGTGCTCAGTAAATTTACTATTACAGCCAATGCTACAGACAAGTGACGTGATCAAAGAAATGTAAATGTGTAACATAGGGGTCATCCCTTCTGAGTACGGTTTCATATACCACTGTCTACTTCCGCATCCTGAAGAGGTAAGGTGTCATGCCAAAACGTATGTAGGACTTGAAGATGGGCCTTATTTATTGAAAGTTATACTCAATAAGCTAATAAATTGCTGTCAACACAGAAGAAACGTTAATGTTGCTGCCGCAAGGCAGGATGAATACATTTATTAGCGGATACATCATATTGTTAGTTTTCCTCCTAAGTGCCATGGAATGTAAATGAAGAGAGAGGCGCCTTTCTCCACACTGCTTTGTCAATTACTAGTAACAGGCCTGCACTTGACTCCTCAGGCACACCGTGCCTATCTATAATTGGTTAATCATGGAAGGCAGACAGTAATTATTGGCGGGGACGGCCTGGAGGTGTTAAACTTGGATTGAATAGCTCCTGCTTCGAGATCAAATTAAAAAGGCTCGACGGAGCCGCGAATTGCAAACAGCGCGGCTCTCATTTGGACACCTTATTGATGCCCGTTTTCTTTGTATGTGATACTTGTATCAGCAGAACCCCAAACTCTGGGCTTGGTGTTTGTACACTGCATGCCCCTATCCAGGAGATCACTGAACTTGTATTTCGTAAAAAGAACTTGATCGTCCCCTTGCTTGTTAGTCCAGTAAAAAAAAAGTGGTGGCTACTTACCTGCCCATAGGCAGAAAATGCATTTTTTTCAGATTTGTATCTGGTCACCGAATAAATAGTATTAAATACTTGGACCACAGCCTTGCAAGGAGTGAGGAAGCTTCGCTGTTTTCTCTGCTGCCGATTAAATGCCAAAGATTGCATACTTCTTCAAGGGGGCTTTGCAAACAGCAAAGACAATTCACTGTTTACCTGTCCCCTAGCTAAATAGCAGAGATGATGTACTATCTGGCTGTCAGCTAGATAAACAGTGACTTCCAAAAAGAAATCTGTAAGTCATAGTTAAGGATAATTTCAATTTGACAAAAAAAACATAAGTAGACAGATTGAACGGTTGTTGAAGTGTAGACTTTCACCACAGTCAGCTGTGAGCAGGGCACGGTGGGTAATGGAAGTAGCAAGAGACTCCCCAATAATTTAGAGGTGGAACTCTGCCCCTCTTAGCCCAAGGCCTAGCCTGAGGCCTCACTGTCCCCTTTATAGTGCTTTTGAAGACCTGTGGTGCCTCCTTGCTTTTGCACCACCACTACTTACGTTTCACTATGAAAACAATGTATACAATTTGGATACGTTTGCAGAGTGGCCTCACTTGGTGTTTTTAAACCCCCCAGGCAACGTTTATTTGTGGGTGTTGCCGAGGAGGGGGAAGTCTTTGCAGCTCTTAACAGAGGTGAGAACTAGCCAACTTTAACCATTTCATTCCTTAACAATATTAGAATGTGATCCTTTTTAGTGAGATACAGCTGCTGGGGTTTTTAAGAATTCTCAGAAAAGGAGGGCGCTCTACCTGGAGTGTACGTTGAGAGTGTCTCAATGGCTAGGTAAAAGTATGGTGCGTAAGAGCGAACGGAAAAGACCCCTTAACCGTTCAAAGGAAAATCTGCATAGACCTTCACAGCAAACAGAAACAGCGATGCTCTCCCACAGTGCGAGAGCATCGCTGTTTCTGTGATCCTTTATAGGTCTTGCCTGCAACAGCACATGAGCTCTTGCTTGCAAGAGGTATTGTTAGGGGCTTGGAGCCAGCCCATTGTTTACCATTCGTGGATATTGGCACTATCATTTGTTGCCTCCTAATTGGGAATCGTGTGCAGGCTTCACTTCCTCTTCTTTCATCTGAAGCATGGACCAAGTACTGATTGATTAATCTAGATTAAAGGCCTTCCGTTTCCGGTGATGATTTTTCTTTCTAGCTAGTGCAGTCACCATTGTTGCTTCTTGTCTGTGTTGCATCATTCCTCCCATGCCCACTTCCCGGTTCCCCGTGTTGCTTCTTCCCACCCACTTTCCAATCCTGTTGTTTGTGTTCCCTCTTTCTTCCCACCCCTCACCGTCCCGTTGTCTATGTTGCCTCATCCTTCGCACACCCCACCTTACTGTTGTCTGTTTTGCTCTCCCACCATAAGAATATAAAAGCGCTATGACGGAGCCGTGCTGCATATCAGCCACGTTGCTTTAAAACATGGCTAAAACACATTGGCAAAGTCAATAGCTTTCAGATACCGGAGACCTATTGCTTTGCCAACGCTTGCTTGATTTGGTTCTGGTTACAAAGGCCAACAAGAAACAAAAGCAGTAACAAGAAACACCTTTCATATATTCAGTGAAAACGTAATTTAAAAAGAAATATCACTATCAAGTCCCAGACTTTTGTTTACATTTTTTGTCAGGGAGTGAAATTGACAATATGTAATGTAATGGTAATGTTGGAATGTACTGACAAATTTATGGTGGTTAAGGTACTACTGCATGGTGTCACTTTATTATACTTTGTAATATGTTTGTTTTTCTTATTCAATAAAAAAAAATGTAAATGTTGTCAGTGAGGACCTGGCCTGGCAGTTCAGGCTGGACTGTTCCCATTGGGCGCAGGGTCAAGACTGATTTGCATATGGCTGGGTCCAAACTGGAATGGCATGGTGAGCAAAAAATGTATGGATTTAGGCCCAGATCTCTGTACTGGGGTGAAAGTATGACATTGTTCTGCTTTCTGTTCATCAATTGTTCTTTTTGCATTTGTCACCCCGAGAGGAACGGGTATGCCCAGACATGGGTCCCGTGCTCTCCATGCCACTGGAGTCAAGCTATCCTGGCTGATGAGGGCTGAAAGCCCGAAATCGGTCCTAGGATGCTTGTTTCCAGTCCAGCGAAGACGTGGCCTGGCAGTTCGGGCTAGACTGTTTCCATTGGGCGCAGGGTCAAGACTGATTCGCATATGGCTGGGTCCAAACTGGAATGGCATGGTGAGCAAAAGAACGACGGATTTAGGCCCAGATCTCTGTACTGGGGTGAATGTATGATATTGTTCTGCATTCTGTCCATCAATTGTTCTTTTTATTAAACTCAGTGGCACCTTTTATATGTTGAAAAAATGCAAGTGATTTTCAACAATTAAAAGTTTTTTTTATATTTATCTTATGGAGTAGGGAGGCCTCTTCGGTGACTGGTTAAACAGAACATGAAATACAAACCTTATTGCACAATGTCACAATTTGTTTTTAATGTAGCACCAATAAATACAAACTTGAAATGCTGGCTTTAAGAGTGCACTGTTTTTTAAGATATCTCTGCATTCATTCATTTATGATATTTATTTCATGGCAGGCATGTTCCTTTGTTCAGTGCCTCCTAATAAACAAATTATTGAATGTTGATAAATGCATGTATTATTTAAAACTTTGGGTTTATGTACTGGCACATACATTCGCTGCTTTATGTCCATAGACAGCAGGTAGATAATATGTGCATGTATGGTTTAGCTATGAGTGGATACATTGCATTCAAACATCTACATTCATATAGCAAATATATAAACCATTATATTTCAGCTTTGACTGCAAATTCGTACCTTTCCCTTTAAAATGAGGGGTTTGGCATGACTGTGATGTCACTACTTGTAACATCATTATATGTGATGACATTGAGCTTTAGCTATGCAAGTTATTCCCCGCTGTATTTTTTATTAGGCCTTCTGCCCTGGCTGTGAGGAACCCAAGATGCTGATAGGGCGTGACACGCATGCCAGATAAATGTTTCCCAGTCGCCACAGTCCTAAAATCATTACCTATTGTAGTCAACTTTGTTCTAAACTTTGCAATGCGATCGGACAGGTGTGAGTTCTGGGGACAAAGCCCGTGGCTGCTAGGAATGACCCCCTCTGCCCCCAAGCCTGAAAATTAAGGCCTAATGAGCAGCGTCCCTCCTAGGCCTCAGCGGGAAGCCTCAGTAACAAGATGGACGGCCATTATTAGACATGAAGCCAGCGGTACCCGACTGAAGGAACCCGGGGTCTGAAGGGCGGCAGGGCGCGAGAGAGGCATGTCAAGTTAGATATATGCCTACATAAACGGAGAGAGGTGGGAAAGAGAGGGAGCCGTGAGAGATAGGCAGAGAGAGAGAGAGAGAGAGAGAAAAAATAAGGAGAGAGAGGTGAGAAAAAGCGAGACAGCAACAGAGGAGGAGAGCGAGAAACAATGTGAAAGAGAGCGAAGAAGAAACAGAAAGATGCACTTGTGTGTAAATCTACCTCTGGTCTACAGTGAGGATTGTAAGGAAATAATGAGAGACAGAGAGAGGGGCAGCCACGTGGGGGTGGGGGGCGCGGGGTGGGTGGAGAGAGAGAGCGAGAGAAAGGGGGGGGCAATAATGGATAGAGTATGGGCCAGAGGGACGCCGGGCCCAGACAGAGAGAGAGAAGAAGCGCAAGTAACGGAAAGAATTAAAGCGACCAATACACAGGCTGCAGCCCAGGCGAATTTATATGTAAATACTCCGGGCTACATAAGTTCAGAAGGAGACGGACAGAGAGGAGCAGAGAAAGAGAGAACTGGACACGGAGGAGAGAGACGCATACCTGCCAACTCACACGGTGCCACCCTGGGACACACGATATCGGCTCCCATCACACGGTCTCCCGGTGAGGAGCCGATATGATATCACATGGATGGGAAAACGAGCTGGAAACCCGCTATTTACAGTGGTTTTCCAGCTCGTTTTCCGAGGCTCTGAACTGCCGACGCCCATTAAGGGCTGTGAAACACCCCAGTACATCGGCACCAGCCTCAGCATGGGTTTTTTTGGGAGGTGGAGGAGGTGGACTCTTGAGGGCGGAGTGGTATTCAAAAGTGCCTCCTAGCCTAGCTACTGCTCGGCACGAGGCCCCACTCCTTTCAAGGCCCCGCCCTTTCCTCACACAGGTGAGATTGTTCTTCAGGTTGGCAGGTATGGCGAGGACATGTCACATCATCGCATCCTGCCAAAACGAGGCATAATAACACTGATATAGAGAAGTGAGAGAGAAATAGGGCTAAACGTGGCAGAAAGAGCCAAAGGGGGGTGGCTGTGGGGAGTGAGAGAGAAAAGGAGAAAGAAAGAGAGAGCGAGTTTAATAGAACGAGAGAGAGAGTGAGGGACGGAGCGAGGCCTATTCGTGTGCCTCCTTCGCGGATTCTGACTAGATTAAGTCATACTTGGGAGCCGCCTATTTATACGTCAGCTATCTGAATCCCGCCATTCAGAAATGAAAAATGGAGGAAGGGCCGCTGCCTTTAATGAATAGCTGCAGAGCTCGAGGCGGTGGCCTCGCGCTTTCATAATTCCTCCCTCTTCCAATGCGAAGCAGCAAGGTAATGCATCACCCGGCCAGGCACACAGACACAGGCAGGCTAGGCTGTATGCATGAAAATCAAGTTGAATTCCCTTACCACCGAATATGGTGACACGAAAACAGTCTTGACAGCATATAACAGAGCCTCTCAGTGCAATTCTTTTCTTCAGATTTGTGTATATGAAGACGTGTCCTCGGTTTCACTGCAAATGTCATTTAAAGAAAATAGACTTGTCTCTGTTTAACCTGGTGCCTCATTTTTTTTGTGTACGGAGCACCACGCATACTTGCACTGCTGTAGTGTGACGAAATCCAGAGCTCGTGATAAGACCCCATCTAGGCACGCTGTGCCTAATATAGAGTCGGGCATGTGAGGGCCCGGAACACAACATTTTTGGGTACATTATTGATGCTTAAGACAGGCAAACATATATACCACTTACCTGTATCCTTGACAATGACAGCCAGTTTGGGCTGTTACCCTGTAATGGTAAAGCGATGATAACTGTATGTATACAATTTAATAAAATACTCTGAAATAAAACAAATTATAATAATATTAGTTGTGTAACTTTATGATAAAAAATTCAGCTCACAGGTCTCTACTACGACACCCCTCAACGGACACGGCTCCCCATACCTAACATGTTATGATATGTCTGAATTTGAAATTGCCAGACCCGAAAACACGAATGCGGTTTTACTGGGTGCGGCACTGCGCAGTGAAAATCTTAGAGGCTGGCGAGCCAACAAATAAACAGGGACAGCAGAGCCGAGCCGAGCCGAGCCAAGGGTCAAGCTTTGCTCTCATAACCCTTGCACGAGCCGAGCCCTGACAATGTTTCCTATGTCAATCATGCAACACACATCTCGTAAAATACGATGATGGCTCTTCGAAATAAAAAATAAAAATATATTTCTTTAACATATGGAAGCTTTGACATTAGTATATTACATTATAGCAGTGCCCTGCGAAGTATTTATTAAAAGTGATAGTTTTTAAACATAAACTTAGAATAGTTTCAGTCCCCGTCCCACTCTGGAGACAGTGCCATTTGGGAACTAAGAGGCATGACAGTTGTTATCATGAGATTGTTCCTCAAGTCATGAAGATCACAAAGCAGGACACACTCAACAAGGCTTACAATACTCAGGCCAGCTCATCGGTGATGGCTCCAGTGCCTCATTCGAACACACAGGGGAATTTCCAAGAACAAATGAATATCGAAAAGTATGAAATAAGAAAGAAGGAGGGCCAGAACCCTCATGGAATACGGGATGCAGTTAGAGCGTAAGTAGGAACTCTACGGCAGGTGAAAAACAATCACGCTCAGGCCGCAAATTTGGAAATATTGGTCAGTAAGGGTGAGGAAAAACAAAAGTTCAATGTAGAGAGGATATAAAAATCAGCAATAACTCTGCTTTAAACAAACTCCTATGGTGTCAAGAATACCAATCAAGGGGAACGTAAGACGTGCTAAACCGTGCAATAATCTCAGAGTTACTGCAGAATTGCCCACCTTGAGCTGGATTAAGTTGGAAGATATAGTATCCATCAAGTTCATACCAAAGCGCGTCTCAAACTAACTGACCCTACACTGGTAACCTTTGCCTGACAAGAAAATGCGGACCTGGTCAAAGAAAACAAATCCATGATAAGGTACTGGGAAAAAAAAATCACACGCTATATTGCAAATGCTTATTCACAGCCACTCATCCATCAGCATAGGGGATCCATACCAACTTCCTTATTAAAGGGTGCAGCAGGCCCACAAACAACAACTCAATGCCGAAGAAGAATAAGCACAAGGTTGTGTGCTACAATCAAAGGGCAATTCATCGCTGGCCTACGCAATGTCACCAGTTCCCAGTGGACTGGGGTTGGCTACCAGTTGCTGTCTCCAACATGAACACTACCGATTGATACAAGGAGAACATAGGGTACAATGTAAACCAGGTCCTGTATTGAAAAGTTATTTATGCAACCTGGGTGGCCTGACACAGAGGATCAATGACCTTGACCTGATCCACTACCTACAATCATTTCAAGTTCTTATGCTGCAGGAGACCTGGGCTTTGAACTCAGTCCCCTTAATTGGCTGCGTAGAATATGTGGAGGATAAAAAGGATAGAAAGATTGAGCGTCCAAAAGGCGTGCTTGTAATTTATATAAGCAGCAGGCCACAACTACATGCTTCTCCGCCGCAAATTGTAAAAACAGAGCCAGAGATTCTAGCAGTTAGCATCAAAAAATGGATTACAGACCCTGAGTCTCAATTGTTTTTCATCAATGTATATATCAACTCTAAAAAAAGGAGCAAAACAACGGCACTGGAAAGGCTAGGGGAAGCAAACATGGAGATTACATTGGAGCACACAACCTCAAATCTATTGGTGGCAGGAGATTTCATTGCTAATCTGTTTGGCAACCCAGACGATGAACATACCCAACCTGAGGCAGAGTACTATGGGCAAGTATCCATGCAGGTCCACCCGGATAAGCCAGATTAGGCAGAAAGGAGTTTTCTCACATTCTGTGCAATAGCAGGATTGAGAGTGCTAAATGGCAGGCTTACAGACGACAACCCTCCCTTTTGGACACAAGTGTCTGAGAATTGTGTTTCATACTTGGATTACACAATAGCTTCTATTTCCCTATTTATCCATATATTACAATATAAAATAGAACATCGACTTGAAAGTGACCATCTTTCGCAGGCTGTAACCTTATCCACCACAATATCCGAACTTCATATTTCCAAATTCTGCTGGAAGAAGCCCACACAACACACTGAAAAAGGCTTCAGTGGAATGAAGCAAGTATACCTGCCATCCAAGAACAAAGCATATCGTTCTATGCCTTGAATGTAAAAAACGAGGACGACTTTGGCAACAGGGAAAAGTTTACTGATTATAGAACTTACAAATTTCCACGGAAGGGCAGAGCTGTCGGTTGTACCCAGGACAGATATCACCAGAAGATAGTTCCACCGGTAATCGTGCATACTAAATGTCAGATAAACAGGCTCCTTTACTCTTTGCAAGTAAACCCCTGCAACGATGAGCTAATAGCTGCTGTGAAGATAGGCAGAAAAAAGATTAGGAAAGAGATGTGGTTACCCTCGTGGGCCAATGCTGACAATTACTTGGCCAAACTAGAGCACCCCAGCAAGTCAAATAACTCTGCAATACTCTGGCAGATGGTGAACCAGAAAGAACGAGGACTACACACGGACAATAATGCGAATATCACTGAGCAAGACTGGGTAAGGCACCTAACCTCTCATCTGGAAACCGAGGAGTATGCCTCTCGGATATGCAGCATGCAAAAGGAGATTAAGGAGGAGGAATTGAACCCGACTGAGCTAGAAGTCTTCCCTCATGGAACATCGGAAGCAACTAGCAGACAACTGCAGAAACTCATTGAGGACTCATGAGCAGACTGTACTCCAGGCCCAAACAGGATTCCACAAGCAGTCTTTAAAAAACTCTCCCAAGTTCTGGGCAGAACAATTAGCTCGGGTCTACATCAAATTGCTCCAGAAGGAAGAAGTTCCTGATTCTTGAAGGGGTTCAATTATACACCCCCTCTTTGAGGGAGTGAAGAGTAATTCTCCATCTAATTGCTGTATGATCTCTCATTTATATGTGGAAGCAAAGTACTTTGCGGGCCTGCTGTTGCAAGATCGGAAATCCTGGTCAAAAGACAAGGAGCTAATCCCCCTGAACGAGACTGGCTTTCAACAAAAACAAGGCTGCATTTCTAATCTGCTGGCTCTTTCTATGCTTCTGGCTCAAGCAGGCCATGCGCAGACACTACTTAACATCTGTTTCATTGATTTCAAGGCTCTCCAGAGGTCATTTATGGAAAAAACAGCAATCATGGTCCATCCCAGTGATTTTTTTGAGTGCAATAGAACTCCCTTACTACAATACCTGGACAAGGATACAATTGAGTGAGAGTTACTATGTATCCAGAAAGATCCTTACAACAGAGGGGCTCAAATAAGTATGTGTCTTGGCCCCCTTGTTATTCAATCTTTAAATGTCAGATCTCACATTGACGCTGGATCTTGTTAATTCCCACCCGCCAAAATTCGGAAGAAAACCGCTAACTAACCTCTTTGACGCAGATGACCTGGCCATGTTAAGGAAAACATGTTAAGGAAAACAATAGTGAGCCTCCAGCAACTAATAGATAAGTTAGTGGAATACACTAAGACAAATGGTGTGTAAGGGAACTTGACAAATACCAAAGTAGTTTTCTACGGCAAGAGGATAAATCAAAAGGGGGCCTGGCATAGAAGAAATGAGAGACTTGAAAGAGTATCAGAGTATAAATATTTAGGAGTCGCAATTGACTGAAGATGAAATCTGATACGGCAAAAAGTGTCAAACAGAAAGAAAGTACATGCCCTACAATGTGCTTTTACAACTTCTAAACATATATGGTGCTCCAGCTTAGACTCGATCCTTCAGGTTAAAAGGGCGAAGCTACTTCCCACTATAACATATGGGAGCGAAATCCTTATGTCGAAGGATGCTGGTCTCTTGAACGGGTTGGTGGTCAAAACATAAATCTGTTGTTCGCCTTCCTAGGACAGCCTCCCAGCACAAATGCACACAGAGTTTGGCCTGCTAAACCAAGTGACAGCCAGACAACAATCATTTCTCACTCTATGTCACAAACTGAGAGCCTCCAGGTTAGAATCCCTGGACAGCCTCAACTGGCAAGAAATTGGCTCCAGCTCGAGTAGGTCACTGCACCATCGGTTACTGGAAACATCTTTAGGCACCTTCCAGGCAAGGGATTTATGGAATCAGCAGGTGTCGCAGGCAGTGTTTAAAAAATGTATCTCCATTGGCGCTCACAAGGTTAGCAAATTAGAGGATAAGATCTGGCTAGCACCGCAAAAGCACGCCTGGATGGTGTTAAACGCATACAATGCGAAAGACCACCAGACGTTTTTAAGCACATCCTACTCGAAGTTCATCAAACTGAAGTTCATGCACTGCCGATTCAGGGCTTTTCCACCATTGGACTTTCTACCTAAGAGGCTCACTCAGCCTACAGTCTACTGGCTCTGCACGTTTGGAAAAGGAACTCTCATACATGTAGTTTGTTTGTACCCAGCACTTTATCGAGAGCGCCGGGATATCTTGCGTAGAGCATTCAATTCTCTTAATGTGCAGACCAGCAGACAGGCTCCTACGGCGGCTCTGAACCCGGTTAACACCCAATTGAACATCAGGCTGGTAAAGTTCTTATCTAATTTTAGTGAAATGCTCACACAAAAAACTGACAGTCTTTAACCACTGTGTTGGGTATGTACATAGGTTTCAGTGAGTTGTCACGAGCGCTATGTTGTTTATAGCTCGTGACAAGCTTGTGTTCTAGGGGTTGCTATGTTGTGATTTAAAGTGCTGGAATGTGGGGAGTTGGGGAAGTGAGAACTGTTGGGCATTACTAGCTTGTACTTTTAGACGAGAGGATGTCAATAAAACTCGTCCACCTTTAACCCATCTTTTGAGCATTATTTCCGGTTCTTGACGCTTCCTACACTGGCGACGGGCGGGATTCGTGACCTGCGATTGAAGAATAAGGAATTTCTTCAAATTTTGATCCTGCTGCAAAGTTCGTTGGGCTTAAAAAGGATTACCCAGGAGCTGTTTTAACTTTAATGGGAAGCTGAAAGTGAATTTTACCATAACGCTGGAATTTAAAACGGAACCGGCACCTTAAATCAAAGGATTGGAAGTATATTTTACCATAACGCTGGAATTTAAAACAGAACCGGCACTTTAAATCAAAGGATTGGAAGTACTCTTTACTTACTTCAAGTGGCATTTTTCGAAATTTGTTTGTCGACTCGTGAACATTCCGTGTTGCGTTGGAGCCGACGCCTGAAAGCTCGCGTCGGAGTGTGAAGGGGTTTGAACAAACGTTCCTTCTCTCGTGTCATCACGCGCTGGGGCATTAGAAGTACTGTGTCTCGCGTCATTACGTTTCCATCACGTAAGAGCATTAGAGATTTGAGAGGCCAGTTTCGGAGCTTCAGTATTACTTTCTCTGCGCAACATGAAGGCTGCCACGCGACCTAAACTTTCAGTATATTTACAACGCGAGTAAGGATTATCATACTGCTTGGAAAGGTTTTCAGTGACACGCACACTGCGTGTTCTGACATTTTGACATTCTGACATTATTTTTTTTTTGCTTCCACTATATATATTTTTTTCTTTTCTCTTATTTTATTTCCTTGCAGTTACTGTACAGTACAAGTTTAAACCTTATTAATCATTATGGCTGGCATTGTTCCTCCCCCATCATTTCTGTCATCTCCTGGTGAACCACCCTTGGCTTGGGAGATTTGGGAACCTGTATTTCTAGCATATGTAGATGTGTTGGAGGAGGGTGAGTGTGAGCCAGAGAGGAAACTGTCTCTTTTAAAACATTGTTTGGGGGGCATAGCCTTAAAAGAATTTAAAACATTACCAGTTTTAGTAAATCCAGGGAACATAAATGTGTATGAGTACGCTTCGTTACAGCTAAGTTTAAGATATGGTAAAAAAAAGAATATTGTCATGGAGAGGTTTATCTTTTATTCACGTAAACAACGTACAGATGAACCTGTAGAAGATTTTGTTTCTGCTTTAAGATCTTTAGCTGTTACGTGCGACTTTGAACATATATCCTATGAACAAGTTTTGAGAGATCAGATTCTGATGAGGACTAATAACAAGAAGGTGCAAGAACGACTTTGGACAACATCTGATATGTCCCTTAACAATGCTATAGATATTGCAAAGTCGATAGAACACTCAGAGAAGTTTGTCAAGGAGATTAGAAGAAACGACAAAAGTGATGTTTTTAGCATATCTAAAGATCATGATAAGTCAAAGAGAAGTTTCTCACCCAGGAGTGAAAATTCACCCAGGAGTGAATTTTCATATAGAAATGAAAATAAGTTCAGGAATCAAAAACCTGAAAGAAGGGATTCCAAATTACTATGTTTTAGGTGTGGAAGCGATGGACACTTAGCTAATAGTAAAAATTGTCCAGTTTTAGGGAAAACATGTGCAAAATGCAACAAGAAAGGTCATTTCACAAGATACTGTAGGTCATTACCTGGGAAGATGAATTGTATACATGAATGTTGTGGAAATTATCTTTCGGATGATGAAGGAACATTTCAAGTAAACACTGTTATCAATGTGTGTGAGGATGGGGAGTGTACAAAATTTCCATCTTGCGTAATTACTATTGATGGCATCGAGTTGGAAATTTTTGTGGACTCTTGTGCATGGTATACCATTATTTCTTTGAATGTTTTTAGGGAGAAATTCCACAATAGGAAGTTGGTTGTATCAGATGTATCTCCTGGTGGTTACACAGGACATAAGATTGATTTAGTAGGATATTTTATTGCGAACATACAATTTGCTGACCGACATACATCTGGGAAAATTTATGTGTCTAGATCTGGATTATCACTTTTAAGTTGGCCACACCAACACCAATTGGGGATGAAAATTGATCCTAGAGCTGATCCTCCTGTTTATGTTGTGCAACCATTGGCTGAGTCAAGTACCCCTGATAGTAATCTCTTACTAGTAGAGAATTTACGTAAATCTTATCCTAATGTTTTTAGTGACACGTTAGGTCGTTATAAAGGTTTTGAACATGTCATCAAATTAAACGAGAATGCTACACCTGTGAGACGTAGAGTAAGAAATGTTCCCCTGTCTTATAGGATCAAACTTAAAGAAATGTTGAAAGACCTATGTGAGAAAAATATCATTGAACCAATAGAATCTTCACCCTGGGTTTCACCTATTGTAATTTCGGTTAAGTCTTCTGGTGAACTTAGGTTATGCATTGACCTCCGCAGTGTTAATGGTGCCATCTGGGTGGATTCGCATCCTTTACCAAATCTTCATGAGATGGTTTCAACATTGGCTGGTGCACAAGTTTTTTCATGTATTGATCTAGCCAGTGCTTACCATCAGGTTGTACTTGCTGATGAATCTAAAAACATCAATGCATTTATTACACCAGACGGTTTATTTAGATTTTGTCGTATGCCTTTTGGGTTGGCGAGCGCTGCCTCAGTGTTCCAGAGACTTATGAGAGATACTTTGGAGGGGTTGAATGGTGCTATAGCGTTTCAAGACGACATTTTAGTGTATGGAAAGGATGACATAGAACATGACAATAATTTGGAGTGTGTGATTGCTGCATTATCGGAAAAAGGGCTTACTCTTCGTCTTGACAAATGCAAATTTAGGCGAAAAGAGGTGGAGTACCTAGGTCACACTATTAGTGGGATGGGAATCAAACCGAAGAAAAATCATGTTGAAAGTATTATAAATGCTCCTGTACCTACATCAAAGGAACAACTAGTGGCTTTTTTAGGCCTTATCGAGTTCTATGCTAAGTTTATCCCAAATTTTTCAGTAAAGGTTGATCCTTTTAGATGCTTATTGAAGAGAAATGCGAAGTTTCTTTGGACCGAGGTAATGACAGAAGCTTTTAAGTCATTGAAATCGTTTGTGGTGAATGCTCCGTGTCTCAAAACTTTTGTTGTGGGTGTGCGATGTATTGTTATGGTAGACGCAAGTTCTTCCGGTTTGGGTGGAGTACTTTTGCAGAAGGATAATGGAAAAGAGTGGGTTGTTGCTTATGCATCAAGAGCTTTGAGAGACGCTGAAAAGAATTATTCTGTCATAGAAAGGGAGTTGTTGGCTTGTGTTTGGGGAGCTGAGCATTTTAGACCTTTCCTATGGGGTACTAAATTTTTAATAAAAACTGACCATAAGCCTTTAGTGTATCTCATGGCTCCGGGTGGAGGCAGAACTATGTTGGAGCGTCTTGCAAGGTTAGCCTCAAGATTGCAATCTTTTCAATGCAAAATTGAGTATGTTCAGGGTAAGGCGAATGTACATGCTGATTGCATGTCGAGATTGATTTCTGACATGAGTTGTCCTGAAGTAGTTATTGAGGATGAGTGTGAGGTTGCTTTTACCTTCCATGATGTCAATTTAGTCTGCGGTGAACGATTTTCTTTGCAGGAAGATGTTTGGTTGGAAGCAGTGAGTAATGACTTGGAATTGTCCAATGTCAAGAAGTTTCTTGTACATGGTTGGCCGGAACAGAGGAAGTTATCTGGAGATATGATGGGATTTTTTAAGGTTCAAGAGGAACTTGCTGTGGAGGGTGACTTACTTCTTCGTGGAGACAAGATTGTCCCGCCTTTTTCTATTAGGAATATACTTCTTGAAATTGCTCATGAAGGACATTTAGGGATATCCTTCACCAGAAGATGTTTAAAGGAGTCTTTTTGGTGGCCAGGGATTGATGCTTGTGTGGATCATTTTGTACGTGCGTGTTCTTATTGTTCTAACAGTGATAAAACAGCTGTTGCATTGCGTCCAGAACCTTGTCCGGTTGTTTTGCCTTCTGGTCCCTGGCGGAAATTAGGGTTGGACATCATTGGTCCGTTTAGTTGTTTACCTAAACAGGAAGCTTTTGGTATAGTTCTTATCGATTATTATTCCAAATGGCCAGAGGTCAAAATGGTTAAAGAAGTTACTTCTCATCAGGTAATAGAGTTTTTGGATGAGATTTTTTGTAGAGAGGGAATTCCTCAGGAAGTCGTGACTGACAATGGCCCACAGTTTGTGAGCAAGGAAATGGAACTGTTCTTAGCTAAATGTGGCATTGTTCATAGGAGAATTGCTGTTTTCCATCCTGAGGCGAATGGCCAGGTTGAACGCTTCAACCGTGTGATCAAAGAAGCCATTCAACTTTCTATCAAAGGTAATTTGAATTGGAGGGTTGCGTTACAATCTATGCTGTTGGCGCACAGGACATCACCTAATTCAGTAACATTGGTCACTCCTTTTGAACTCTTAAGAGGTCGGAAGCCTAGTACAAAGTTAGTACCCTGGTGGTTAAAAAAGAACTTGGCTGGTTTTGAGAATTGTTTGAAAGTAGATTTTGAAGCTGTTCAACATAGGGTTCAGTCATACAAAGATAAGATGAAGCATGATTTGGTAAGGAGATTGGGCTCTGTGTCCGGTCGTTCTGTTAATGTGGGTGATTTTGTTCGCATCAAGAAGAAAGAGGGTGTGAATAAAGGTTTTCCTGTGTGGTCAGCTCCTAGGAAAGTGATTGAGGTTTTTAGAAATGCTGTGGGGGTTGATGGTGGTTCTGTGTGGAATTTGAGCAGAATTTCTGTGTTTAATGGTTTTTGCCAGTCGGAGGAAGACTATGATAGCAATGTTTTTTTGGATGTTGAGGGACAAAGTGATAAAAGAAACTGTGCACATGTTGAACACAATTCAAGCAACACTAGAGCTGCACGTTCTCACCGTATGCCTGTTAGATATAATGACTTTGTGATGAATTAATACTTTGTTTTTTTTGTTGTTTTGTTTTTGTTTTCAATTCAAGGGGGGAAGGTGTGTTGGGTATGTACATAGGTTTCAGTGAGTTGTCACGAGCGCTATGTTGTTTATAGCTCGTGACAAGTTCGTGTTCTAGGGGTTGCTATGTTGTGATTTAAAGTGCTGGAATGTGGGGAGTTGGAGAAGTGAGAACTGTTGGGCATTACTAGCTTGTACTTTTAGACGAGAGGATGTCAATAAAACCCGTCCACCTTTAACCCATCTTTTGAGCATTATTTCCGGTTCTTGACGCTTCCTACACACTGTATGGTAAAAAATGTATACATACGTTCGTGTTAATGGTACCCAGTTATATAGTACTTTATAATTAAGGCTCCCGGTTTTATGGAATTTTTTTTTTACATTTCCATCTGTATTTATCCATATTTATTTGTTGTCAACTTTATCTGTATTTATCTATATTTATTGTGGGTTTTGTGAGAAAAATAAAGCTGAGACTGGTATATTTCCACATTTATTTAACCAATAAATATGCAGTCATGCTTGAATGCCTGATATATTTCAGTGATATGAACACCAGCAGAAGATAAATCAAAGTACTTATATGAAAATATGCACATTTCATTAGCAGCTTTGTGCATATCTACTGCTGTGTAAGTCTTCTTTACTAAAAGTCCTTCCTTTTTCAACCCCCTTACTTAACAATCCACACAGTTTTTGGCCTGGCAGTCATGGCAAAGTGTATTTAGAATCACTCAAAAAGCACCCAATATCTGTTTTTATCCACATTTAAAAATAAATACAGTCAAGAAAATAAATGGTTTTCTGGCTGTATTTAACAGGGAACCTTATTTATAACATAGACTTTATAGCGAACTGTGACTTTATATATTTTTTTAAAAGTCTTAGAGAATTTTTATGTAATGTGTGATAATCCAGGGGCTGCTCCTCTGCAATGGTGGAGGAGCGTTGCCCCACTGGCTCTGATCCAGAAGGTGAAAAATAAAATGATTACCTAAATTATTTAATTTTTTTATTTGCCGGCTCTGAGCCAGTGCCTTCTGGGAGGGGCATGCCGAGTCATGGGAGCGGAGTGGTATGTGCACTCTCTAAGTGCCCATATGTGTTTTGACAGCTGTCTCAGGCCGGCCAAACACACATGCACACTTAGGTTTCTCTGGATCAGCTGCATTGCACAGCTGGGCTGCAGAAACCCGTCAGTCTCCCTGGTCTGAGCAGAGCGTCTTTTCTGCCTGCTCAGACCAATCCCTGCGCTGCTTTCATGGCATAAGAGCAGCATGGGGATTGTAAAGGTAGTCTGTCCCAGTGTATGCTGGGAGCCTGGGACCAGGAAGAGGACACGGAGGCGTGGCGCGACGTGACACAGGAGGCAGCCGCAGCTCCAGGTAAGCGTTTAAACTTTTTTAATTAACCTCCCACGTGCTCCCCTTCCCGCGCTCCCCTGCGCCCCCTCCCTCCGCACCACCTCTTCATTGTAACAGCTGCCGCTGTGATAATCATGTTTTGCAAGGACCTTGCACTCCATAATTTTATTGATATCCTTTCATACTCTGTCTGCAGCATACATTGAACAAGGAATATGCCTCTCAGGATTCTTTTTGTGCCGAAAGGTGACCCTTCTGCACAAAACAATCCTGTATGCAACACAGGCTATGCTATGGTGCTAGGCAGCCAAAACGGTGTCAGCGCAGGGAGAAAGGTAGGAATGCCCCATATTCTTTTAAATATGGTTTATTCCTGCCCTTTTCCTGTCACGCGGCACATCAAGGCATTTATGATTGGCTCCTGAGGCAAAATAGCCGGGAGCAGGGACGAAGAATTTTAAAAGCATTCTGTGATTTATACTGTGTTTTTAACTGTTATCCCTACTTACCTGCACCTCTGGCTTCCTACAAACAGCGCTACTCGCTGTAACGACTCCCTTCCTTCAGTCGCCATTCCCGAGGGCGAGGCGAGACACGCCCCCTCGGCTGGCCACGCCCCCCGCCAAACCTACAAATAGAGCGCGCCGGCTTTGGGCGCTGCATTTATGATTGGCTCCTGAGGCAAAATAGCCGGGAGCAGGGACGAAGAATTTTAAAAGCATTCTGTGATTTATACTGTGTTTTTAACTGTTATCCCTACTTACCTGCACCTCTGGCTTCCTACAAACAGCGCTACTCGATGTAACGACTCCCTTCCTTCAGTCGCCATTCCCGAGGGCGAGGCGAGACACGCCCCCTCGGCTGGCCACCCCCCCCCCGCCAAACCTACAAATAGAGCGCGCCGGCTTTGGGCGCTGCATTTATGATTGGCTCCTGAGGCAAAATAGCCGGGAGCAGGGACAAAGAATTTTAAAAGCATTCTGTGATTTATACTGTGTTTTTAACTGTTATCCCTACTTACCTGCACCTCTGGCTTCCTACAAACAGCGCTACTCGCTGTAACGACTCCCTTCCTTCAGTCGCCATTCCCGAGGGCGAGGCGAGACACGCCCCCTCGGCTGGCCACGCCCCCCCAACCTTCCCACCTATTGGCATAAAGTATGTGTCTTGGCAGGAAGCGCAGCGGACGAGCGCAGCGGGCGCGACTTTTGCGCGCCTAAGGCGCGCCTAAGGCAAGCCCGTCTGCGCCCGTCCGTGCTCGGACGGGGCCAGGGGCACGACACCATGCCAAAATAATGTCTTATTCCTCAAAGGAACTTATCGCCCTCCAAGGCCACTGGCCACTTCCCCCTCCTATCCACAGGCTCGTCTCTTCATTAGGCCTCGCTTCTTCTTCTTCCCCTTCCATGACGCCACATCCTCCGTTGTATATACCCCCGCCACCCTGTCCCACCCTACTCGATCCTCAGCCCATCATTTCGCCTTTGTCTGTATTCCTACTCAACACCAGGTCAGCGGTCAAGCACCATCACGAGCTGTTCATCCTACTCGATTCAGAGAAACCTGACCTACTGCTCCTGACCGAAACCTGGTATTGTGATTCCTCCCTCCCTCTTCTCCTGGCTACCCTACCCCCCTCCTATGTGGCCCTACGGGCTGACCGTCCAGCAGGCAGGGTTGGTGGTGGGGTCGCCTTAATCGCTCGGTCGGAATTGAATTTTCAATCACTTCCCTTTCCCTCTATTCCCCCTGCTGACTTTCTGGTAGTCCGTTCTCTTTTATCTTCCCCGCCCATTACCTGTCTCCTAATGTACCGCCCCCCTCAGTCTTCGCCTTCGTTCCTGCCGGCATTTCAAGACCTGTTGGCCAATTTGGTGATCAACTACGCCTCGGTCTTGGTGCTGGGCGATTTTAATTACTGGCCCTCGGACCCACACGAGTGTATGGCCTCAAAAGACTTCACAGAATCTCTCCTGTCCCTCAACTTTGCACCGCATATAACTGTCCCCACTCACTCCCATGGTCACATACTCGACCAGGTCTGGTCCCTAAATCTCCCAGTGGCTTCGGTGGCAGTTTCTCCCTGCCCCTGGTCCGACCATGCCCTCATTTCCTTCTCCATTTCCCGTAATCCGGTATTAAAAACTCTGCATGCCAAAAACACCTGGGCGCGGAATTGGAACAGACTGGATCTTCCCTCCCTGACCTCTCTGCTTCAAAACTCCACTCCCACCCTATCTGGTTTATCATCTACCTCTCAAGCCAAGGCCATAAACACCTGGCTGGCTGGTGGCTGTGACTCAATGGCACCCCTACGTCGTATATCCATCTGTCGATCTAAAGATTCCAACAGATGGTTTGACGACCACCTGAAAGAGCTTAAACTGAGCACCCGACGGGCGGAGAGGCAATGGAGGAAAAATTACTCTCCTTTATCTAAAACTTACTTCCTCACATCACTGGCTAAATATAAAATAGCAATCCTCGCCGCAAAGACTACCTACTTCTCTGCTAAAATAGCGTCTGCTGAAAACGAACCTCATCCCAGATCCCTCCCTCCCAGCTTCTTTGTGATCAACTTAACGCCTATTTTCTGGACAAAATCGTCACCATTAAGGCCAACATCCCACCACCCTCACTTGCATTTATCGATCCTTCCTCCCCTCCTGTTCAATGCCCCCTCACCTCTAATCCCTCCCTTACTCAGGAATCTTTTCTGGCGATCCTCCCCAAAGTGAAGTCGGGGTCTCCGGCGGATGTCTGTCCGGCACGTATCCTGCAGCAAATTTACTCCTGCTGCCCTGAACCCCCCATTGCCTTTCTCAACAGCTCCCTAGCACAGGGAGTAGTTACCCCTGCGCTAAAGGCAGCCGCTATAGTACCCATCTTGAAAAAACCTGGCGCGGATCCTTCCATCTTGGCCAACTACCGCCCCATCTCCTTGCTGCCCTTTTTGGGCAAGGTGATGGAGCGCCACGCCACTGCGGTACTCAGCGCCCATATTGAGACAAATGGGGGGCTGGCATCTTGCCAGGCCGGTTTCCGTCCCAGGCACTCAACCGAATCGGTTGTGGTCTCAGTCCTAGACAACCTCAGAAAGGGTATGGATGATAACAAATACCAGGCACTGGTCCTCCTTGATCTATCCGCCGCCTTTGACACGGTGGACCACACCATCTTACTGTCCCGTGTCAGGGCGGCCGGAATCGGGGGATCAGCCCTGGTTTGGCTCTCCTCCTTTCTGAGGGACCGCACCCAGGCAGTGCGACTAGGCAATTTCTCTACCACCCCCCTCCCAGTCACTTGTGGTGTTCCCCAGGGTTCCTCTCTCTCCCCCTTACTTTTCAATCTCTACATCTCTCCTCTTATTTTCGCGCTCCAGCAGCTGGAGGTCACCGTGTACAACTACGCGGATGATCTCCAGCTCATCTTCGATCTGTCCTCCTCTCCCCTTTCGGTCTCTAATTTTCAGTCCACTATGACATTCATCAGGGACTGGATGAACCACAACCACCTTAAGCTGAACCCGGACAAAACCGAACTGGTCCTCACTGGTGGTTCATCCAGCCCCTGGAACTCTCTCTTTTGGCCCCCCTCCATTCACAAATTAGCTCCGTGGTCTCCTCCTGTTTTCTCACTCTCCGCACCATCCGCTCTGTTTCCCGCTTCTTTTCCACTCAGGCACTCAAGATTATCATGGCCGCCCTGGTGATGTCTAGGCTGGACTATGCCAATGCTCTCTATCATGGCATCCCAGCATACAGCCTGTGAAGACTCCAGTCGATCCAGAACCAGGCGGCCCGGTTGGTGTATGGCCTCCCACGCTATCACCATTCTACCCCCCTTCTCAGGGAGCTTCACTGGCTTCCCGTAAAAGAACGTTCCCTTTTTAAGACGGGCTGCATGGTCTTCCAGGCCCGTCAGGGCACTGCCCCCGCTTTTATTTCTTCTTTAATAAAACCCTATGTTCCCACAAGAGAGCTCCGGTCCTCCTCTAAATCTCTTCTTCAGATCCCCCGCTTCAAACGTAAAAAGTGGGGTGGGGCCAACTTCTCCACCTTGGCCCCAACATTCTGGAACTCCCTCCCTGACCATCTCCGCTCTGCTACCCAGTATCTCTCCTTTCGGAAAGATTTAAAAACCTTCCTCTTCAATCAGGCTTTCCCCGCTTAGTTTTTCATTCCTACCACTCCTGTCTTGTCCCTCAGTTGCCAATCCTATTTACTAGCGCCAAGAAACCGCAAGGTGTACGCTGCGCTTTAGAAATGTTTTAAATGAGAAATTAGAATTCTTGCGCTGTGTGACCTTTTTGTAATTGTGCCTCCCGGTGCCTACGAAGAAGGTGGCTCCCATAAGGACAGTTAAAGACCTCTACATATGATCCAATGTGGAGCTTTCATTTGTTCATCTTCACTCAAAAAAATACATTTTCATCCCCTGCAGCTGAGAAGGATCCTGCTGCTATGGCAGCTTCTTCACCACATTGGGTTGACAGGTGATCAGGTGAGGTTGCAAGTCCAGCTTTACTCCTGTTATGCGCCTTCTCTTACATATGTGGTACCTGCCAACACAGGAGATTCTATTTTCTTTTATGTGATTAAATGGCACTCTTTGGCCTCCTCTGGTAGCTTGTACCATGTACTGTAACAAAAAATACGTCAAACCTAGCCTTGGTTTTAAGATGTTCTCCTTGGAAGGGAGTTCTTGAGTGTGTCATGTAGACAGATTCAGACTTTAAACTCTATAAGACCCCACTCATTTCTGATCACTCTGGAGTTTATGTAGCATGTTTACCACAGTGATGTCCTCACAACAAAGCTATACAGAATAGGAAACATAAAAATATAACAAAAGTATTCAGTTCCAAAATTAAACCATTCCTTTCTCTTCAACCAGCCCATGTATTATCAGAAGAGTTATGTTATGTTATGTTATGTTAAAATTATTTATACCGCGCTCGGTCATCAAACGGTTTCATGGCGCTCATATCACTAAGATATGTAAACTAAATATACCTTGTCAAGTTACCGGCAGAGTGGTTCTATGGCCCAGGTAGGTACTTAGATAGAGAAGGGGTCAGTGCTATATTAGAATGATAAATAGCTCGCGTTTAGAACGTTCAGATTTTTAAGACTTGGCCATTTTAGAATCATCACTGAAATGTTACTACATATGTGTGTTCAATGCAGAAACACAGTGGGGGAGTAAGCAGATTGTTTACCACCTCACAGGAGGAGCTCTACTCACATGGCCTAATATTTAAACGTTAATGTATTCATATACCGTTCAGGGTCATCGGTCTGGGTTGGAAGAATACACAAAAAATGTTATGTCCTCTCACTGTTAACAATTACATTTTGATAAGTCAAGCTGGAAGACTTGAAAACATCTTTTAGGCATCCTTTTAGGTCTGGCTAAAGGCAACTTTAGCTTCCCGTGAAACTAATACAATCTATACATTCGCCTCTATCTTTGGTTTTCGTAAATGTAATCTATATATTTCATGACGCATCAACCTTTGCCATTGCACTGGAAACCAATCATTTCATTGGTGCAGCAGTTAGATGAGTTATGCTATTTTAGGTCTGTTGTACATGTATAATATACTCACTTATAGCCAGCCCTCTTCATTCATAGGTCTGCTGGTGTGTCAATCACATATGTGTTCCTTCCACTGCAGCATACAGCATAGGACAACGGGTCAAACCACTTTAGCCATCTGCTTTGTGAGTGACGCCATTCTGCTCTTTCAGAAGGAGAACACTCACACCCAAATTACTTCCCTTCAGTGCCAGGATTACTATAGCAGTGTGTGATTTTTGGCACTACAAAAATATGTTTGCTTTTAGGCAATTTTGTTTAATATTGGCGAGGGCCAAGCAGCTACCCCAACAATATTTTTTTTGCAAAAAAACATGACCACACAAAACAGCCATTGCAAAGAAAAAAGGCTGCTAGCTGACACAGGCCTATTGCCTTTGTCAATGTTGATATTCCCTTGGCTAGGCCTTTATAGCTCTTGCAGTTGGAAAAGGCCGGTGTCTGATGATGAGGAAGGAGTGGGGACATTTACCACACACAGCCCTGCTGCAGTGTTTGATCCTCGGCGCAGACACAGAGCAGGGGTCAGAGACCACATCTCAGCTTTTACTGAACCTGCATTAGTAACACGCCAGGTTAGAGGTCACCCTCACTATTGTTGCTTGTACACAAAACCTGCTTTATTTTTGTGTTCAACCTTTGAGTCTTGCTGTGAGCACCAAGGAGCAATACTATTGATTTGTTTTATTCGTAAGGGCCTGGACAGTGGGTTTGGTCACAGTGGGTTTGGTCGTGCTCCGAGAATGTAGCATTTTATGGGAGGGATGACAACATCTCATAGCCTTCCATTAAGTTTTATGGGATAGCCGTACAACACATAAAAAGGCACAAATCATGTGACAGGGAGCAATAAAACTCATGGCGCAATCTCAAAACAGTCGTTTCTTATTCGTCCCATGATCAGGAAAAATTGTGACCTGATTTCCAAAGCATGAAACCGTGGTGCCTTGTTATTCATCCATAATGTAAGACATTTTAAGTACATCTTTCATCCTTCAGTGGAGTTTGTGCAGTTAGGGCAAAGTCAGCACTTCGAGACACGCAAGATTGAAATATTTATATTGACTGAGTCATAATGTACTGGTTGAAACTGCAGTAGGAAGGACTCAAGGATAAGCATGGTGGGAAAAAGGAACGTCTGTGTGGTATTTACATAAGAACTGATGCTTCTCATGATTTCTTTTTGGACAGAACAATACGTCATGGCGCAGTGACTGGGCTGCTGCTGTGCTATATGTTGTCTAGGGTTGCTCCAAGACTTCTATACCCTAGGACAGAAGGAGCCTGATCTACAGAAGACTTTGTGAAAACTTTGTGAACAATTTTCAATGTACAAAAGTGCATTACGATCCGATATGATCATTACAAATACAATGCAAGCGTTACAATTCCATCTCAATGGAAGACGGGTACCCATGTGGTGTTCCACCCCCATAAGGATTCACAACAGATTGTACGAAGGCTCTGCAACCGTATTCTGCAGCTACAAAGAACCCCGTAGACATTGGAGGAGCAGGCAGTGGTTCCACTGACCCATGTGCCTCTACATGCGCTCCCCAATGTTTCATTTCCGATCATCCATTGACTTTTTGCGGTATTGTGGCACCTGCCCCTTTAAGAGACAAGGGTTGCAGTGCAGGCATATTGTGACTGTGATTGCTGGATGCAGGTCTGCTGCCTTATGGAGGTATTGGCCCCAGCGTTTCCTAATTTTCGTAAGGAGTGACCTATTCCTACAACATTAATATTCATAAATCGATCAGTCCTGCATAGGTTGCAGGTAGTCCAGAACGCTGCCGCCCGTCTGGTCCTAAACTGGCCGAGGAGGTCATCTACCTCGGCTGCGCTCAGGGCCCTGCATGCTGGTGATCACCTTCAGAGCATACCACCAGCAAGGACCCAAATATTTCCTCCCCTGGTTTAAACGTTATGTACCAACACGCACCCTCAGATCGGCCAACATGAATCTGTTGCTGACCCCCAAATTCAGGCTGTCCACAAAGGGAGGAAAATCCCTAGCAACACTGGGCGCTAAAGCCTGGAACAAACTTCCACCCAACCTGCGACTTATTTCCGCTGAGAACAATTTCCGAAAGGCTCTGAAAACTTGGATCTTCAACCTTTCAGACACAGTATGTATGACTCTGGTCTAGATATAGGGAGATTAGTGTTGATGAGACTGATGTGTGAGTTGATTTTTCCGGCCACTCCATCTAGGCTACGGGCTACAGCGCCAAGATGCTCCCTGGAGTGATAGATGCGCTCTACAAATACATATTTACATTACATAAGGCAGGCGGTTTAGAACTTTCTAAGAAAAGACCCTTTGCTTTGAACATTCCTTTCTTTCCCCAAAAAGAGCGGTTGGTCAAGCACAACGCGAAATTTGCTCTTCACCTGGCTACTTTTGTGCATCATTCCCTAGATGAGCTACAGATGGTGAACATAGCAATCCACAGCATCATTTATCTGAATCCATGCCAATAGTCTGTATGTGGTAATAGGAAACAGCAAGTATGTGCTGTCTTAACTAAGTTTGGCAGTTGGACTGCCAAAGGACCGCTGCAACCGCCTGGGATATTGAGGCTGCAATATGCTGGCAGTGCCGCCATGGCATCACCAAGCATATTGTGAGTTTCCTCACTGCAACCTATTTCTTGGTGGTGATCCAGCCATGAAAAGTATGGAGCTGAGGGCCCCCTGTTGCCTCTGAGGGTACATGCAGGCAGGGCCGGACTGGGAACCAAAACCGGCCCTGGCAAAGTGCTCGGCCGGCCCCCCCGCCCCCCGGGCGGGAGGGGGGGGCGAGCGCTTTGCCAGGGCCGCTTTTCAGCCGATTTTGTGCTGCAAAACCGGCTCTGCAACAAAAACGGCCCCCAGTGCCCAAAACCGGCCCCCACCCTTGCGGCCGACCGGGGGATTGCCCGGTGCCCACAACGGCCAGTCCGGGCCTGCATGCAGGGGGGCACATGGTGTGCCCCCCTGCACCACCCACCACACCACGAATAAACTAGTAGTAAGGTGGGCATTGTGCAGACCAGTTTGGCGGTCTTCAGGCGGGGCACTGGCATGGTGGCCTGCTTCAAAACCGCCAAACTCATAATTAGGCCCTTAGCCTTGTGCACACGTAATCGGGAAATGGCGTTGATCCTCATTACAAGTGACCCAGTTTAAGGTGCAATATTTATCGTGCTATATCAAAACCAAAACTGAGGTGTAAAGTAATTTATTGTGGGTGAAAATGATCGCCTAATACAGGTTTTCTTGCCAAAATAAGGCATACTTGTAGATTTTGGTGCTTACTGCACCAGAATCTGCATGCCCCTATATTCATCACACATTTTCCTCCAATAAATATCTCACCCCATATGTACCATGTGCGATAAACATGCATATTTCATAGAATAGCTTGATGCCATGTTCATCAGCTTGACCAGAGCCACTCAATTCAATGGCAAGCAGCGTGCTGTTCCTGCTTCACAGGGGAGGAAGCAAACTGTACTGGATGGGAAGGACGAACGTTTACCATTGTGTCTAAAAGAACCTGAATACAAATCAAGGCGCACCATAATGGTTTTATTTAGAGCCAGGAATACGCAAATGCATGCCATTCGGGTCCAAAGGCCCTGGAGAAACCCAGCCCACTTAAAGCACCCTTTGGCAAAGGGTGCTTTAAGTGGGCTGGGTTTTTCTAGGACCCTAGCCGTAGTAATGTTATCTGTTCCCCACCATCTACTGCTTATTATTTTAAAGAATTATTTCTTGAATGAAATTCTAACAATTTGCGTCCTTTTTGTACATATCAATCAGTTGACCACTATATAACTCTTTTAAACCGACGTTTTATTGTTTGTTGGTTGTTTATGACTTTTTGCAATAATTTTAATTAAACGTGCAATTAACTTTTACTTAGTTAAAGTCTAGCTAGTGATGCTTTGGGTAAGTTTGTGCTGGTCCTGAGCACGCCTCACTTCGGGAGATCAACTTTCTCAGTAACATCTTTGAAGGCGAAAACGTGTTTCCAAATCTTTATGTATCAGTATGTCTTCTGTGCTGCAGCTCCTGCCTCCCAGTCACCTTGTAAAGCAACGGTGGCCTCCCAGGCTCCTCTGCGCGGCTGATATTGCAAGTGTGCAAGGCTGCTAGAGGGCCATTGAGCCTCCCATTCTAACCCTGCTTGGAGGTCGTATCTGACTCATTTATGTTAGTCAGGAAGGTGTGTGAGGCAGGAGTGCGAGGGGAAGAGAGGAGGATGAAGTGCCAAAGTGGACCATCCGAATCACGAGTCAGAGAATCCGGAGGTGAAAAAGGCAAGTCAGTAGAAGAGGGGGTCTCAAGAACCAGTTGAAGTGTACCAGGTGGAGCAGGAGGAGGGCCAGGAAGACCAGGATCAGGAGGACCACTATGAAGAGGATCAACTCCCCTGAGGGACAAGGACTAAAACGAGAACCAGGACCAAGATGAGAAGACAGAGGGCCAGAAGGAAGAGGACCACTCTCAGAAAGAAGAGGGGAAACAGGAGGAAGCTCAAAAAGTGGAGTCAGAGGAGGATCAGAGGAATGGAAACAAGGATTAGGTACACCAGGCCAAGCACCACCAGAGCAATCATGGCCAGGAAGGCCAGGAGGACGAAGGAGCGGATAGGAGAAGGAGGAAGAAGACCATGAAGAAGAGGAGGACAAAGCATAGTAAAAGGACCAGGATAACATAGAACACAAGAACCACCAGAAGGACCAGGTTTACAGGACCGAAACCACCCAGAACACCAGGACTGGGAGAACCAAGACCATGTGGAAGAGGAGAAAGAGAGACCAGGATTGGGATCACGAGGAGCAGAACCACGGAGACAAGGAGGGCCAGGACAACCAGAGACACTATGAAGATTAGGACCAGAACAAGGAAAACCAGGAGGAGGAATAGGAGCATGAGGATGCGGTCAAGGAGCTGGTGAAGGGCTAGGATGAAGAAGACCACCAGGTGAACCAGATCCTGGAGGAGCCAAACTAAGCAGAAAAGCAGCATGTGGGAGAAGAGGCTGAGGACAAGGAAGGTGAAGAAGAGGGTCAGAAGGAGCACCCGAAGAATTGGTGGAGGAGAAGCAGGAGGACTCGGATCACCAAGAACACAAAACTAGAACCAAGACTGCTATAAGTACACCGAAGGATAATAATCTGTTCCTCTTCAGTTGTCTTTAGGCAACAGTCCGCTTGTGGGGCATAATATATTTGGAGGAGGAGGTCTCGCCCAAGTAATGTGGCATGCTTAATCATTGGTCACCTCATCCTACCTTTGTCAGATAGTACTACCAGTCTGGGTAGCATTCCACGCTTTGGGCAGCGGTCCTCACAATTGCAGGTTCCAGGTTGTTTGTGCTGGTTAGGGAGGTTCTTACATTCCAAACTTTCTACATCCTTCTGTTTTCCAGTATGCAGAGATGCAGGTTTTCTTTGCTATCTTATGGGTCTGGTTCCAATTTGTTGGTCGAAACAAACAGCCAACATTTATGTGTATGGTGCAATCTGTCACTGGCTGGGGTGTAGAGATTCCGAAGGAATTCACATTGAATGCGCTTTCCTAGCTCACAAAGTCAGCTAATGTACTTAGATCGGAATATTGTGGGGACACAACCTGCCGCTCAGAGTTGGTGCAACACTTGATTGTTTGTTGGATTTGTCAGGTTCAAGTGCATCTTGCTTAAACTTCAATCTGGTCTTCTGGAAACAAACATCTTGTCTGGTCAGAATCTCTGCAATCATTTCCCCTAATAGCCCCTACAGTTACAGAAGCCCCAGTAACCACCAATCATTGAGCCATCCAACGTCATGGTTTCACGTCTGGCCAACTAATTGTGCTACCTCCCTGAAACTATTGCCCTTCAAGGATGAGTAAAAAGCCAAAGTGAGTCACGTGAGAAAGGGATACCAAGAAATCTTTTCCAAACAAATCCCTGCTCAGGAGCCCATTCTATCTAATATCAGCAAAGCAGGTGACCGTTTACAGCCACATATTGCGAATGTTAAACTCCCATCTTGGTGTTCTGTAGTAGGGGATCTCTGTGTATAGTCATAATCTAGTGAATAGTCCCGCCCATGTGCGTGGACCCCGGAGCAATCAAAAATAATCTCTTACAGTGTCAAAAAATGCAGAAATGCATAGACACTTAAGAGAGATTTTAAAGACAGATAATGCAGCCTAAACAGGCTACACTGTCCAGTACTTCAACTAGAAATTCCACCATAAAATCCACAAAACAGCAAAGCCTGTACAGATTTCCCTTGCTTTACCAGCAAAATCCCTCAGGAATGATAGAGAGAAGAACCTGGACAGACAAGCCCCATAGGCTGCCATTATGTGGCTCAGAACAGGATACTGTGCCTTTAAGAAAACCTTCCAGAACTTCACAGTATTCCAGAATGCCCTGCAGGTCCCAGTTACTTTCAGTTCTTTTTTCCGGCTCCTGCAAGCAGGACCCTGGAGCATTGAGCTCTCCCTTTTCAAGGGTTTTGTTGGTGTTTTTTCACTAAATTAGACTCTGTGTACTTTTAAAGAACTTTGGTAACTTTCTTCTTGGTTTTTGCACCCTTTTGTTGTCCATAATGCCTGCATTATTTGACAAATGCCCGGAGTGCTCCAGGAAGAAGGCCAAGTCAGATCCCCATGAGGTGTGTATCCTCTGCCTTCCCTCTTCCCACATCCCAGAGGAGTGTGAGATCTGTCAAGGCTTCTCTGGCAGGACCCTGAAGGACAGAATGAAGATCAGGCTTCAGGGCCTCGAAGAAAGGAGACTGAAGGCGCAAGGTGGGTCTGGAGGGGCTTCTTCTGCCCATGCTGAGGCCTCTGGGGGGCTCCCCAGGGGCAGGAAGTCCAGCAAACGTCCCCATTCTCCGTCTGGGTCGGTGGCACCCACTACGACGTTGAGAGGAAGGTCCAAGGGCGGCTCCCCGTCTCCCCAGGGCTCTGGGTCGAGAAAACGTCGCCCGTCGACGTCGAGGGAATTGCATAGGCCGCCGTCAAACCCCGTGACGGTTTCTTCGTCGTTGTCTTCGACGTCGAGTGATCGGTGTTGACGGGTCCGGCATCGGCGCTCGCCTTCGAGGCGACACCGTCGATCGCCGTCGAGGGACAGGACATCATCGTCGTCGAGGGGATCCTCGTCGTCGAGACCGTCGTCGAAGCGAAAGAGGTCGCCGGCGAGACGGAAGCGTTCGGCGTCGAGGCGTAAGAGGTCGCCGTCGCGGCGGAAGAGGTCGCCGTCGGGGCGGTCGAGGTCGACGTCGAGGCATACGAAGTCGACGTCGAGACATTCGAAGGCGACGTCGAGGCGGTCGCGGTCGCCGTCGAGGCGCAAGAGCTCTCCGTCGAGACACAGAGGATCGTCGTCGAGATGGTCCGGGTCGACGTCGAGACATGGCAGGCGTTCGACGCCGAAACCGAGGAGACGGCCGACGCCGAAGGGGCGATCGCCGTCGAGGGACCTACGTTCGATGTCTGGTCACCGTTCGTCGGCGTCGAGGGATCGTGCTGCGCGGCCTGGGACTGTGGGGGGCTCCCCTCAGTCCGGGAAGGATGGTGGCTCACCGGGATCGGTGTACTCGGAGGTGTATACTCCAAAGAAGTCTGTTACACCTCCTCCTCCGTTACCAAGAGGTCCGCATCCGAGGGCTCCAACCCCTCCTCCGTTGCCTCCGCTGCCTGCGCTTCCGACGGGACCACGGACCCCTGTGCCTGAGAAGCCTCCCCCGGTCCCACCGAGGTCGGTCTCTTTACCCAGACTACCGACCCCTCCCAAGAAGACTCCTAAGTCTAAGGAACCGCCCAAGCCCAGGACGGCCATCCCGGGGAAACCGGATGAGCGTCCGAGGCCCAGGAGATCTAGATCGCACTCCAGACGGAGAGAAAGTTCGAGGAGCAGACACAGGTCCTCCACCCGTTCTAGACGTCGCCATAGGAGGCATAGATCCAGGTCCCGTACGACCTCGAAGACCCGCTCCTATTCACCTACTTTGTCCGATTCCCCGGAGACTAGGGTGTCTCCGATCGACGACATCGGTACATACCAGGAGGTTCTCCTGAGGGGGGCTGCGAAGTTGGGTATCACGGTGACGGCTCCTACACCTACGACGTCCGTGATATTCGAGACTTTGCACAAGAAGCACCTGTCTCGCCCTCTGTTGCCTTTGGTGCCAGGACTGGTTGAACCTGCACAAGAGCTGTTTCCTACGCCTGCGGTGGTGAAGGCTGCCTCGTCCAGACTTCTGAAGAAATACAGGGCGCCTGACTCGGACCCTGCCTTCTTGAGAGTGGACCCAGTGCCCGACTCAGTGATAGTGATGGCGGCCAGGAAACAACATTCTACCTCCCCGTCCTCCACCGTGCCTCCGGATAAGGAGAGCTGCTGGATTGATTCGGCAGGAAGGAAGGCGTGTGGGACTTCTTCCACCACGATGAAGGCGTCCAGCGACTCGGCATTACTGGGACGGTATGACCGTGCGCTGTGGGATTCCATGGAACAGTTCGCGGACCTTGTGCCGCATGACAGGAAGGAGGACTTCATGGAAATCGTCAAGGAGGGGATGCTGGTCTCGAACCAGGCCATAAGCGCCGCGGCGGACATCTCCTTGTTGGCTGCACATGGCTACTGCCACGGTATCAACCAACGACGCCATGCGTGGCTCAGGCTTACGTCTCTCAAGCCTGAAGCGCAACAACGAGTGGCCAATCTGCCGTTTTCCGGGGACACGCTCTTCGGGAAACACGCAGATGACGAAATGGCCCGGATGAAGGCCGAGGCAGAAACCCTGACGGCTGTGGGCTTGGAGAAGCCCAAAGACAAGAAACCCTACCGCCAGTTCCAACGGCGGTTCGGCTCGCAGGGGAAAGGCAGAGGACAGTCTTCGGGACAACAGCAGCAGCAACAACAGCAGCAGTTCCGAAGACCCTTCCAGAAACGCCAGAGGGGTAGAGGTGGACAGCAATCCTCTACCGCGAACAAGGGCCCGGCCGGGTCTCGACCCTGAGCGGTTACTTCCCCTTCGTCCGTTACCCGCTCCGGTGGGGGGAAGCGTTCAATTTTATCTGGAAGAGTGGAGAAAAATTACTCAGGACAAGTGGGTGCTGAATATTGTTTGCAATGGATACAGTCTTCGGTTCATCAGCCCTCCTCCATCGATTCCTCCGGTCAGCTCGCAGTATCAGCTGCGCGAGCTCCAGGCGGAGGCCGATATCCTGTTAGGGAAAAGAGCGATAGAGGACGTACCTCTGTCTCAAAGAGGAAGAGGTCTGTACTCCCGGTTCTTTCTGGTCTGCGAGAAGGACAAGAACGAGTTCAGGCCCATTCTGGACTTGCGACAGACAAACAATTGGATTCGCAGAGAAAAGTTTTGCATGCTGTCGTTGCATCAGATCTACCCTGAGTTGCAACGGGGGGATTGGATGTGTGCCATAGACCTACAGGATGCATACTTCCATGTACCCATTGCATGCAAACACAGGAAGTTTCTGCGATTTCAAGTCGGCACCAATCACTATCAGTACACGGTACTGCCATTCGGGCTGAAGTCTGCGCCCAGGACATTCTCGAAGTGCATGGCAGTGGTTGCGGCACACCTGAGGAAGAACAAGGTGTTTGTCTACCCGTACTTGGACGATTGGTTGATCAAGGCCTCCTCCTTCTTGGAAGCTCAAGCACACTTCCAGAAGACGTGCGTTCTGTTGAACAAGTGGGGTTGCACATCAACATGTCCAAGTCTGTCCCGACTCCGGTCCAGTGCATCCAGTACTTGGGAGCCTCCATCGATACGCTGTCAGCAAGCGTGTCTCCTTCGGAGGAGAGACGTTTATCACTCCTTCGGAAGGCTCAGGCTCTTATGGCCGCTCCATCTACAACAGTGAGGACGGTGTTGTCTCTACTGGGATCGATGGCCTCTTGTATCTTCCTGACGCCACATGCACGGCTGCACATGAGACCGCTGCAAGAGTGCTTAGAGGATCAATGGGACCAGAGGAGAGGATCTTGGGACGACAAGATACGACTGTCTCTACATGCTCTTCAATCTCTGAAGTGGTGGTGTTCAGCGGAGAATCTCCTCAGAGGGGTTCCCTTCCACAAGGACATTCCCACTCAGACTATCGTGACGGATGCTTCTCTCCAGGGCTGGGGAGCGCACTCCGGAGACCTACAGATTCAAGGGACGTGGTCCCCGACGGAGTCCACGTACCACATCAATTTCCTGGAACTCAGAGCTGTTCACTTGGCACTGAAGGCCTTTCATCCGTCCTTTCAGACCAACTCTCTGCTTGTTCAGACGGACAACACGACAACGATGTATTACCTCAACAAGCAGGGGGGCTCGAGATCACGCACTCTGTCACAGGAGGCGCAGGCGATCTGGCACTGGCTTCTGGCTCGAGGACTGTCGATAACGGCCACGCATCTGCCAGGTGTACAGAATGTCCAGGCAGACGAACTGAGCAGAGTGATTCAGGAAAACCACGAATGGGTCATAAACGACTAGGTACTAGGAGAAGTCTTCGCAAGGTGGGGAACGCCAGACGTAGATCTGTTCGCCACCGCCGAAAACAGCAAATGCCGAGACTTCGCCTCCAGGTACTACCAGCCAGGGACGCTGGGGAACACGTTATGGATCAACTGGTCGAACAGCTTTCTGTACGCTTTTCCGCCCATTCCCCTGATTCCGACGGTTCTCATCAAGTTGTCCCAGTCCAGGGCGCGAATGATACTGATTGCCCCGGAATGGCCCAGACAGTGGTGGTTCACGGACCTGCTTCACCGGTCTCTCCTTCCTCACATGAAGCCGCCGTGCAGGCCGGACCTTCTCACGAAGTTCGGGGCGGATGGTGCACCCCAACCTCTCGTCTTTGAGTTTGGCGGCATGGCTCCTGAAATAGTGCAATATGGCCATCTGAATCTCCCTGAGGATTGTATGGACATACTGAAGGAGGCTAAGCGACCTTCCACTAGGACTTCTTATGCTTACAAGTGGAAGAGGTTTTGCATCTGCTGCAAGTCTAGGAACTATGACCCGACTACGTGCAAGGAGGATGTCATCCTTCCATATCTGCTACATCTGGCGCAGTCTGGCCTTAATTTCCATTCCATTAAGGTTCATCTGGCTGCTTTGACTGCCTACAGGAAATGCCCTTCACACACTTCCTTTTTCCAGATCCCTGTGATCAAAGATTTTTTGGAAGGCTTGAAGAAAGTGTTCCCTCCTGTCAGACTCCCTTCGCCTTCGTGGGACTTGAATGTGGTGCTGTCCAGATTGATGAAGGAGCCTTTTGAACCTATTCATAAGGCTTTGTTGCAGCACCTGTCCTGGAAGGCGGCGTTCCTCGTGGCCATTACATCGGCCCGCAGGGTGAGTGAAATTCAGGCGTTGTGTTGCCAAGAACCTTATACTGTTTTTCATGCTGCTAAGGTTGTTATGCGCACTCACCCTAAGTTTCTTCCCAAGGTTGTTTCTGATTTTCATATCAACCAGACTATAACTTTACCTACGTTCTTTCAGAATCCTTCATCTCCAGCAGAAAGGTCTTTGCATTCCCTGGATGTTAGGAGGGTGCTGAAATTTTATCTGGACAAAACCAAAGATATTCGTAGGTCAGACCAATTGTTCATCAATTATGGATCGGTCAGGACAGGTCTTGCTACCTCTAAACAGTCCATCTCTAGGTGGATTGTGTCCTGCATACAATTGTGTTACTACAAAGCTAATAAGACCTTAGGGGGCAAACCTAAGGCTCATTCCACCAGGGGCAAGGCTGCCACGACAGATCTGCAAGGCGGCCACTTGGAAGTCGGTCCATACCTTTGCTAAGCATTACTGCCTGGACTCTGATGCCAGGGCAGACGCTCAGGTTGGGCAGGCTTCGCTGCGGAATCTGTTCGCACAATAGTGGTATGATTTTTTATTCTCCACCGCCGCTTGGTGTGGGGATGGGTTTGCCATTCTGTTCACTAGATTATGACTATACACAGAGATCCCCTACTACAGAAGGAGTAGTTTCTGTCCTGTAACTCCAGTTCTGTAGTAGGGGTACCTCTGTTATAGTCATAAGCGCCCGCCCTCCTCCCCGGTGGAGAGAGATATTCATGTAAGGAATGCTACAGGTCTGGCGTGTTACGCCTTCAAAACGAACTGAAAGTAACTGGGACCTGCAGGGCATTCTGGGATACTGTGAAGTTCTGGAAGGTTCTCTTAAAGGCACAGTATCCTGTTCTGAGCCACATAATGGCAGCCTACGGGGCTTGTCTGTCCAGGTTCTTCGCTCTATCATTCCTGAGGGATTTTGCTGGTATAGCAAGGGAAATCTGTACAGGCTTTGCTGTTTTGTGGATTTTATGGTGGAATTTCTAGTTGAAGTACTGGACAGTGTAGCCTGTTTAGGCTGCATTATCTGTCTTTAAATTCTCTCTTAAGTGTCTATGCATTTCTTCATTTTTTGACACTGTAAGAGATTATTTTTGATCGCTCCGGGGTCCACGCACATGGGCGGGACTATTCACTAGATTATGACTATAACAGAGATACCCCTACTACAGAACTGGAGTTACAGGACAGAAACTACTCCTTCCCTATCATAACTAATCACAATGCATACAAATTAAATCTCCACAAGTCATGTTCCTTGAACTACAACTGGCAAAATACCATTGCTTCAAGCATACGTGGATGGCCCGAAACGTGTCTTCTTCATCCATTTTGCATTATGCAAAATAAACATATTGCAACAATCGCTTATCAAGAAAATGTAGACCGCCACTGGGTAGGTATAATTAGGTCAGCGTTTCCATTGGAAATGCCTTTTATGTTTTGCTAACAACTTTGGCGCCATTGATAAATCTCCATGACACTTTCCACAAAGGTTCTCTTTTTGCCCAGTTTCTGCATGGAAAAAGAAGTGTCCCAAAACACAAAATTCCCATGCATTTTCCAGAGATGTTTTTAATAAGTACTACCCCAAAAACTGGCGAACAAAATTGCACCAAATTTGGCCAGGAAGCTAGATCTTGGTCCGTGAAGCATGTTTTTATTTTTATTTTGTGTAAATCAGTTCAGTAGTTTTGGAGATGTTAAGCTCTAAAAATATTTGTAAATCAGGACTGTTGGGTTCGAGGGACTCTTGCCCGAGTCCCTTATTCCTAATTCTAGGCATTCTGATTGGCCCAGGGAGTTTTTTTTCCTTTGGGCCGTTTTGCTCCCGCAGGATTGTGCACTCTGATTGGCTGCCAACAACATGAGAAAAATGTTGTTGGCAGCCAATACAGGACTCGGGAACTTAGTCCCCTGTCCTGATATTATTTAAAAAATAAAAAATAAGGGTCCATGGTAGAACACTGATGTCATATGTGAGGTCATAAGCAGTGCATGGCGGGGGTGCAAGTTATAGTTGCTGCTGCTAACTATAATAGGTGAATTTCTGCGTTTTTTTTAGTTCAAAACGTTAAGGTCATAAATGACATATTCACCTAACTATAACTTTACTTTAACCTTTGTTTTTTTCAGTGAATTTCTATGGTTTAGCAAAAAAGCACATCTTTTTATCTCACCTACCTATAATGTTACTTTAACCTTTGGTTTTTCAGTGAATTTCTAGTTTTTTTTAACGCGAAGTAAAACTTAATTACCATATGTAAATGCAAGAGTGCATAGTAGGATGTTTTTCGAGTGACTGGCCTCACCTTTGAGACCTCTCACTCACATGACAGGTGTGCATAGTAGGGTGAGTTGATGAACTCGCCTCTCCTTTGAGGCCTCTCTTTCAGATGAGGAGTGTGCGTAGTAGGGTGTGTGGATGGGCTGGCCTCTCATTCGAGACCTCTCTCTCAGATGACGAGCGTGCATAGTAAGGTGTATGTGGAGTGAGGCCTCCGTATGTAGCCCACTGGAGCAGAATTGGACTATGAATGACAATTGAAATGAGTGAAAATGCCCACTTGGGCTGAACTCTCTGAACTTTGTTTTCATCTATTGTGTGAGTAATATAGATGCTTACAAGTTGTGACATAAATAACTGCAGTATGAATTTAAAATTGGAGGTTACTAATGTAGAAATTAAGTTCTGATCATATAGGCTCCCATGCTAAAAGATGGCCGCCAAAGTTGTGTAAAATACTTTGCCCTGTATAGTCGTACCTCTATAGTGTTGGTAGATCACATGTACTTATGTTTGCCGTTGGTGATTGTAAACTGACCCGTGCTTCAAAACGCATCAGTAGATTTTCTTTTTGCCTTAAATTAAAAGTGTCATGCTTTATGGAATTTGTTCCCTGGCTGTCTTTGTCAAGTGATGAGGATAAAGACTGGTGCGGTATGTCTGTATATATATATATATATATATATATATATATATATATATATATATATATATATATATATATATATATATATATATATATATATATATATATATATATATATGTATATATATATATATATATATATATATATATATTTCAGAGTGTCAGTAGCCTCTTTGTAGTTATAGTTAGGGTTAACAGAGATAGGAATTCCTCAGATTTTTTACCATTAAAAACGTTGTGCCCATTTCATGAATCTCTACAAAAGTTTGCAGACCTATTCTTCCTTCTACATTGGCATATGATGCTATGTTCTGCAGTGATTGGTCACAGGGATACAAAGATAAAAGGTGAGTGCCAAAATACATTTTTCCACCAATGTATTTTCCATTGACTTGTGTACTGGTAGTAGCATGAAAATTGCCGTACGAATTTACATGAAATTTGACAGAATTGGACATTATGGTGTGCAGATGATCCTTTTAGGTACCACAGATAAGTATTTTTTAAGTTGGGGGCTTGGCTTGGGAAGATGGCTGCCAGGATGTAGCTTTCACAGCTTCCGTCCTGGCCCCTGAATATCCTCGCTAATCCTGCTTTGTCACTGCATGGACAATATCCATGCAATTTTCTCATGCTACAGGGGCCCTGGAGAATCTCTTCATGAGTTTGCTGCCACACCGAGACCTCCATGTGACCTGGGAGGATTGCTGACTTTGTGGGGCATATACGCAGCTTTATACTTGGAGGCTTGATGGCGCAGAGTGGATGTTGTCTCGGGTGTTGAAAGGTAGGCCGTGGTGTACTGGGCACTGCTGCGCGGCGGCCATGGGCTGAGACACTGAGAGGAGTGCCCCCCAGAAGGCTACAACGGACTCGTGCCGGGACTGAGGTGGATCCTTGTGGGCGGAGGCTGTGAGGAGGGTGTCGGAGCAGTGAGGCGACTCACTGGGCACGTGAGAGTGGTGAAACTGCGGGTACTGCTCCCATTCACAGATGGGGACCAGTGGCGCTTTTATGGATGCCCCCAACATGGCTGTGCAGCAGAGTGCAGTTCCACATCTCTCGAGCTACTGTTCTTCCTGTGGTGGTTGTTGCGAAGTAATTGCTGGAGGCTGGGATGATGAGGCTGTGGTGCTCTGTGAAGCTGCAGTAGGGTCGATGAGGGTGTGGTGCTCCATGGAGCTGCAGTAGTTGCTACTAGAGTGAATCTCTGCATAAGGGGGCTGTATGCCTGGCCTCGGGTGGAGTGGAGTGATTCGAGGTCTCTGCACAGCGACGTGAAGACGGGGAGAGCGCTTCTCTTATCGGCCAAGTGACTGGCAACTTGGTGCCACCCCACATATATGCTCACAAAGATTCTAAAGTACAGAGAGGACATCCTCCATGCGGTCCAGCAGGCTGGAGGCCCTACATTTGAGAATCATGTGATCTGCATTTTCCCGGATTATACAAGGCATGTGCAACAGCTGTAACTAACTTTTGGGGGGATTGAAACAAAAGCAGAAGGCAATGGGACTGCGTTACATGCTCCTTTATCTGGTGAAGATGAAAGTGATCCACAATGAACGCTCAAACTTCACCATACCCGAGGTGGTGTGGGACTGGCTGGAGATTCAAGGTGATGGTTGGATTCTGTAGACGAGGTGCTTGAGCCACTCATGACCGTCAGGGAGACGTAGACGATGGGGTGGTGGGACCTCCCATTCCTCTTCCCGAGTGGTGGTTCATCAGGTTTGCACGTTGGATTTGGAGCAGCAGTGATCTCAGAGAGAGGCGGAGAGGGCACAGGTGTAGGCGGTGATGGCCTCCAACCCTGATGAGAGTACTGTGGATGTGGTGGAGGAGACTCGACCTGAGATTAAGGTGGCCACACTGACATTGATTGACTGACCACTACACAAGGAGAGAAGAGAATTGGCTCCGCCGGTGAATGGGGAATGTTGTTTTTCCAGATTGCTGCATGATGACAGTATGGTATGAGGTATGAATGGGATGTCAGATGAGAGTGTGAAGTAGGAGGGAAAATAGGGTCGGTTGCCGGTTTTTTAAATAAATGTGTTTTATTGGCAATAATGTCTCTGATCAAGGGTTCAAGTGCCAGTAGGAACAGCACTGGGGATAGCGGGCATCCTTGTCTTGTCCCCCGCCGAAGATTGAATTGGTCATCAACGAGACCACAGCCAAACTTGCAGCCTATGCGGATGACATTCTCATAATCACGGAGAATCCGAAAAGCTCTATCGCGGCCCTTATGAACATCATAGGTAAATACTCTGCCCATTCCGGCTACAAACTAAACAGAGATAAATTTGAATGCATGCCACTTAACGTCCATACAACCAGAGAAGTAATAGACAACTCGGGACTAGTCTGGCAAACCGGGTTCATCAAATACCTAGGGATCCAATTCGGAAAAAACCTCAAGACCACACTGGACCAAAATGAGAAACTAACACTAGGGAAGATAAAAGGGCTACTGGAATCCTGGTCGCCCAAATTCATCACATGGTGGGGAAGGATAGACACAATAAAGATGATGATCACACCAGTGGTCAACTACCTGGCTGGTATGCTCCCCCTCACACTCACAGACGAATTCCTCCTCAAAACAGATCAAATGATAAACAAGTTCCTATGGCAAGACAAAAAACCAAGAATAAGCCTAAAAATACTAAAACTAGTGAAGAAGTTAGGTGGGCTAAACCTGGCAGATTTCAGGACATTCCAAACGGCATTCATAGCAAGACAGGGAATGTATTGGATCCTGCCCAACCAGAAATATACGCCGACCTGGCTCAACATTGAGAAAGCCATACTGAACAATGTCGACCCAGTAACACTTCTCACCGCGAACAAACACACGCAAAAAAAAAACCATACTTAAAAACACTAGACATGCACTGCTTAAGGTAGACCAAAAACTGGAACACAGCATTAAAAACTCTAACTGGGAATCTTTGTTGGCAAACTCCAAGATAAAATATAGAGGGAAACCCCTGGACATAGACTCCTGGAAAAGACTAGGGTTCTCATATCCAGCCCAGATGGATGAAGGGGGAAACCCCTACTCCTTCAGCATGCTACAACATCAAATAACTTCCCAGACATAGAACTTTACAACCTCCTCAAAATCAAAACTGCCCTAACTAAATCAAAAATAACAGGACACAAACCCTAAATTATTCAGTATATGGAGAATTTGAACAAAGTGGGTCACCAGGTGTCCCACATATACAAACTACTCCGCCCCAGCTCCTCTACACTCCACAAAAAAGCAACCAGTTACTGGGAATCACAATAGGCGCCATACTTAGCGAGCAGGAGAGAGACACCCTATGGTCGCCCCCTTTGACAAACATGATCTCCCCGGTGCTAGCTCAGACGAAATTCTGGGTTCTGCACAAAACATACTGAACCCCAGCGCGGTTAGCAACCCTAGGACTGAGGGAAAACGACCGATGCTGGAACTGTGACAGAGAGCAGGGTGAACTGGCGCACCTCATATTCCACTGTATAAAGGTAAAAAAAATCTGGAAAAATGTATTTGCCTTTATAAATAAAGCCTTAGGCTGCACACTAAAAGAAGAATATGCCTCACTCACCACCGCATTCATAACGGCGGACATTGACACGCAACACGAAAGAAACCTCCTAGATTACCTCCAAACGGCAGCAGTCAAGATAATTCTCACCAAGTGGAAAGACACCTCCAAAGCCACCTTCAAGGGATGGACCAACTGGGTGACATACCTGAGGGGAGCTGACATCACGGCCCTACGAAACACACCATGGAGAAATGCCAACAGGGGGATGTGGGCAACCTTGGAAAATTCCTAGTACCCTACGAGCCCCCATGAAAAGCGCTAGCCAGAGACAACCAGGGGCCTACTGTAGGAACCTCGTGAGCAGGACTTTCACCCCCACCTCTTAAATCATTACTCTCCCCCCCTCTTTCTTCCCAAGTCAGAGTAGACAACTAGACAAGGGGACTGATCAGGCACGTGACCCGAATAACCCCGACTAGGCTGAGGGTTACCCCTAACACAAACGCCAATGAGTATATGTTCTATGTTATATGTTGCACGGCAGAGAGGCAGGGACGCTCAGGCGTATATGTTCCATGGGATAGCTATACTGCCAACAACCAAACCATGGACGCTGGGACACCTGTATGAACGAAAGTGTTGAGCAATTCATGTTATTCTTCATATGTTGTAAATGTGAAATATTCCAATCAAAATATTTTAAAAAAAAAAGAAAAAAGAAATAAATGTTTTTAAAACTAGGAAAATTAATGTATGTAGCTTAATAACAGATGAAAATGTATGCTATATGATATATGATAAAATGCAAATAAACGTATGTTAGCATTGTAATAAGAGGCTGGTAATAAACTGTTGAAAGGAATATAAAAAATAAAAAATAAGAAACGTTATAAAAAATATATAGAGTGTCGGCTGGATCTGTTTTAGTGGGATTAATGAAAATACATTTTGGCATGTAGGACCTCTTTGTATATTGTTCACGCTGACATTGATACCCTTTTGTCTTGATTCGTTATTGTGTCATTGTTCCTGAGCAGTTGGGGTCAGAGATTGGGCCCGAAGCAGAGCTGGGGGGCCCTTGGAGTTCCTTCTGCAGTAAACTGGTGGACTGGCCGGCAGGTTTAATGATTAGCATATCATTATGTGTGGGTGGGTGGCATGTGCTGAGTAACATACGTTGGACCCCTAATTCCCCCCGTAATAAGTTGTTTGGCTTTTAGTTTTTCAGGTTTGTTTTTGATTCTTTATTCTTTAGACCATAGGAGAGTGGAGTTGTGGTGTGGTGTTTCAAAGGGCTGGACGTTGTATGTGTTGACAGAGTGGGAGTGTGTTTGGTGTGTTGGGGGTGTGAGTGGGGCTATGCTGTGCTCGTGGGCGGCAACTGTGGTTGTAGTCACTTGGTGAAGCTTTCCTCCCCAGATTCTATTGAGCTTGAGGATTGTTTGTAGATTCCGAGGGAGTTTTTTTTAGGTTGGCTGTTTGGGTGTTTTGCCGAGTAGGTGGGGTAGGATTGTGATGATTGGGAAGGCACGTGTTGTTCCTTTGTGTTTACCCAGTGGGTGGGATGGGGTCTTCTGTTTATGTTACGATTTATATGCAGCTGCGGCGGCGTGGTGATTGAGGATGGAGTGGGGCTGTTGGGTGGGGTAGGAGTGGGTAGGGAGGTGGATGATACGTACATTTATGACTCCCCAATTTAAACTAGTGACTTGGAATGTTCGTCAGCTCAAATCATATGTTAAGCGATACAGGGTACAGACATACCTCTGGCAGCAGGGGGTACACATTGCTCTATTACAGAAACACATCTGATGGAGAGTGAGGCCAATAGTTACAAAAGAAATGGAGAGGGCAATTACATTCTGCTACATATTCCACTAATGCTAGCTGGGTCTTGATATGGGTCACCCCTCAGGTCCATTTCCAGGTTCGGAGATCTAAGGTTCATATTAAGGGGAGATACCTTTTGCTGTATGGCCTGTTAGATGGGAGGGAGGTATGCCTGTTGAACGTATATGTACCCAATATGGATGATGGAGCAGTCTACCTTGATGTGGAGCGTGAGTTGCTGCGATATGTTGGGACTCCATTTGTGTGGGCTGGAGACTTCAATTGTGTGCTTGATGGCATATAGGACCGGCACACCCTAGAGATCGCACAAAACCCAATATGGGGACTACGTTGCATGGAGGGACAGGGCAAATGCATTGTTTGAATGTGTGACGTACAACTCAGCCAGAGGCCAGAGAATTTACATGCTTTGCCCCAGCCCATGAAACCTATAATCACCTTGATAAGTTTGTGGTGGTGAAAGATCTCACCACTGAGATATTCGATGTTCAGATGCTGGGCAGATTCTTCTCTGACCGTGTGCCGCTGCTCTTGAAAAGGGGTGTGGGCAGAGTTAGACCCAGAGTATCCCTGTGGCGTCTGTGCCCTTAGGCACTTGGTGACTCCCAGTTCCATGAGGAGCTTAGGACAGTGACTGTTGGCTAATTTGAAACAAACTGGTTGAGGGTGGCGAGTAGAAGGGTGTTGTGGGAAGCCCTGAAGGCGGTGACGCGTGGGGAATCCTGTCCTGTAGTGGTGGCAGTAGGTGCCACCTGGAGGCACAATTGACTGAGGAGAAGTGGGAGCTGGTAGGCCTCCAGCGGGATGCTCACATTGTGGGGAAGAGGCGAGAGGCGTCATTGACAGCTCAGCGGACATTGGGGGAGACTTGGGATAGACTAGACCAACTGGTGCGGAACAACTATCCATAGGGACAGTGATAAATCGGGGTGCCTCCTGGCATGGTTACTTATGAGGGAAGCCCCCATGATTCTCTTGCTGAGGCACCAAGATGGCTCAAATGCTGGGACACAGTCAAGTATCGATCTCCTCCTGTGGGATCACCTGGCCACGGTGTACAGGGAGGTGGAGAGGGACCAATGGGCAGACATCTGCCATTTTCTGAATGAAATGGTGCTTGCTTGACTTACGAAGGAGCAGATGAGGGGACTGGATGGGGAGCTCCGAGTGGAGAAACTATGGGAAATGGTTCAGGAGATGGCATGATGTAATGAGCTGGGTCCCAATGGTCTACCGGTGGAATACTATCAAATGCTTTCTAAGCTGCTGGTCCCCTGCTTGCTGGAGACTTTTCGTGAGGCGGGGATGTGCGGGATGTTGCGGCGATCCATGCAAGAGGCCCAGATTGTTATGCTACCAAAGCCAGGTAGGGACCCTGCAGACCCCTGGACCCTACAGGCCCTTGTCTATGCTTGGGGTGGACACTAAAATACTCGCAAAAGCTCTTGCAAACAGTCTGGGTGGCATGGTAACCCACTTGGTGCACAGTGATCAATGCGGCCTCATGCCAGCTAGAGGGACCCAGGTGAATCTGTGGTGGCTGTCACATGTGCTGCATTCCGTAGCTGATGAAGACCTGGAGGCTGCATTGTTAGCTTTAGATACTGAGAAAGGGTTTGACACTCTCAACTGGGAATACCTCTTGGCGGTATTGCAGGGGATAGGTCTGGGACCAATTTTTCTGTCTTGGTTACAACTACTATATGCCATCCGTGTGGCGCAGGTTCGCACCGGTCATGTGGTGTCGGACTGCATTCATATTGAACGGGGCACAAGACTGGGTTTCCCCTTGTCACCGCTCCTCTTCTCACCCACAATAGGCAAGGGAGCCTTGGACAATCCGCCGAAACATGACTGAGTGGGGCATTGAGGTGGGAGGAAACATTCATGTTGTATCGCTTTATGTGGATTATGGGCTCATTTCTGTTACCAGTCGGGAAAGGACAATCGGTGTGTCTCTGCTGATCATGCAGGACTTCGGTGCTGTGTCGGGCCTGCGGGTCAACAAGCAGAAAACAGTGCTATTCCCCCTAGCTGTGCTGGTGCGTGCAGATCAACCTATTCTCCCCATGACTGAGCTTTGAAGGGAAGGAGATGCATTCTTCAGAGGCTCACTACTGTCTTAATATAGGTAGGGTTATTGAGGGCCTAGAAGCATGAATTCACTTTTGGGTATATTTGCCTTTGTCAGTGATGGGGAGAGAGGCCCTTTGTAGAATGGTGTTGCTGCCCCACTGCCTGTATGCCCTTCAGAATGCCATGTATAATATCCCAACATCCACGTTTTGCCTAATTAAACAGGCTTCTTGTATCTCTTGTGTGGGCTGACAAGAGGGGCAGGGTAAAATTGGACATTCTGAAATTGGACGCAGAGTTAGGAGACATAGGGCTGCCGGACCTTCAGCTATATTAAGTCTCTTGCAATACGCAATACAGTGGTGTGCGGATGGGCTGAATGTGGAAAAGACCCTTTTGGCGGAATGGGGTGCCGGTGAGGTTCTTCCATTCTATCTCATGCAGGGCTGGTATCCCAAGAGAATGCCACTTTTTCATCTGACAAGTGAGAGTCGCATGAGAGTAGACAGTTGTACGGATGTTATGTATGGCGTCATATGCTAGGTTACAGGTCCTCTGATGGCTATCACCCTTCAGGTCTATACAATCAGTGATGGATCTGTCACTGTGGTTCAAGGGGGGGCTGCACCATGGCCGATGACTTGTATCTTAATAATTCTTTCCTTGCAATGGAGGAGGCACAAGACCTGTTACCGCTGCAGCAGAGACTGGTTTTGCAATACACAAAGATATCTCGAACGGTCTGTGAGATATGGACGAGCTTTCCTGCTGAACCTGTAGAGCCCAGACACTGCGCCTTCTGTTGGACCCCGGCTCTAGTCGGGGTCTAGTATCCCGTATTTACAAAGCTCTTAAGGGAGATTGTCAGATCAATATAACAGAGGTCCAGGCTAGATGGGCTGATGATCTGCCCGAGCCCCTCTTCGAGAGTGACTGGAGGAGAACCGTTGCCCAAGTCAAATAGGTGGCCTGTAACGCATGATTCAAGCTCACCCAGTTTTATTATCTGCACCGCACCTATCTAACTCTGCAACGATTACATCAGATTAACCGGTCCCAGTCTGCAGCTTGCCCCCAGTGCAGGTCGACTCTGGCGTCCTCCTCCTTATGAAATGGGAATGCAGTAAATTACAGGATAATGGGGAGGTGTCTTGCACGTCCCACATGAGATAACAGGTGTACAGTTAGATGCTTCCATCGAACACTGCCTCCTCAGGGTCCTCCTGACTCCCAAGCAAGGGGGAAAAATTAAACATAGGTTTGCCCTCTTGGATCTGGTGCTAGCTAAATGTTTGTGGCTATCCATTGGATGCAACCAAGGTCACGGGCTGCTCAGAAATGGATGGCAGACATGCACAAATGGGGGTTGGGGGAGGAGAGAGAATTGTGTGCGTTGTGTACTGCTGAAAATGCTGAACAGGATTTAGAGATGTGAGGAATCAATCATGTGAGACAGTTTAGCTGAGGTGGAGCTGCCAGTGGATGGTGCCTCTATTGTATTGCAGGATCCGGAGCCAGGAACATCTGTGTTGGGGTGTAGGTGAATGGATCCCTTACTGAGTTAGGAAAAGTGCATGTTTATTTGCGGGCATCTAGATTGTGCTTCCTGATTGCTGAGGGATGTGGCAATTGCTCCTTCCCCCCTTGTTTTCCCTCAAATTCAGTGCTCTCTCTGCTGCCTTCCCCTTTTTTTCTGCAGCCTCCTCCAGGGTGGGGGCTCTATTGAAGAAGATCTCTTGGTATGGATGACCGCTGTCACTACTCAGTTTCTTGCATAGATTGTGTTTTCCAACGTTTTCACAACTTTTATAATGCATGTTTCGCATGATGATGGGCAATTTTCACTGAATTATTGAACTGCTTTTTTAGTGGAAATGGATACTGTTTTCTGGACTTGTGACCATAGTGAGAAGGAGATACAAATTACAATCAACAATATTGGGAGTGGGTCTATTGACTATTATGAGTTTCTCTACCATGAACAAATGTAATGACTTCTTATATACTGAATTGTACTATCTTCAATCAAAAACATGTTTAAAAGAATGTATTTTTTAAGTTATAAGGCATTTCAATTTAGTGATATTTGTTGTCGCTGTATTTTTTGCGAAATATTGCAGTATTTCTCAGAAGTATAACTGAACATAACAATGGCAAGTCATTATGTGATTAGCTAATGACTGCGTTTACAAAAGTGAAAGGCAGCCATGTTGGTCTTAGGGAGACTTTGCCTGTGTTCTACGTTTCGCCCTTAGATGTAGGTAAGTATTAGGTTTGATACTTTTCTCCTATCTATTACCACTTAATTAAAGTGGTAATAAGCAGGAAAACATCTTTATACATTTCATATATATTTTAAAAGACATGCACAGAGTACCGCAGTACTGCCTCGGGAGTACCACAGTACCAAAAATAGATAAAAAACAAAATATTAAAAATACACCGTAGTATGCTATATTTTAGAACTATAGGGGGATATTCTCAAGAACCTGCTGGCGAAGACATAGAAACGGCGGTCTCGAACCTTAATCAGCGCATCACGGAAGCGCTTGATCAGACAGCTCCACTCTGCCGCACCTACGCATGTGCCCGGAAAGAACGCTCAGCCCCATGGTTTAGTGGCGAGCTAAGGAAAACAAAGGCGGAATGTAGGCGAGCTGAAAAAGCCTGGAGGGTGTCTTATGACAATCAGGCTAGGGAATTGTTCTTGGGAAAAAGGCGCCTTCATCACCGGCTGATTAAAAAGTCTAAGGCAGCCTACTACGCAGGACAAATCTCGGGGGCGGAAAATTCGGCCAAAGAACTCTTCGGCATCTACAAGTTACTAACTACTGTAAATTCATCTACTGATCCGGAGAGCTGCTCTACGGAGTCGTGTGACCGCATTGCCGAATATTTCTCTACTAAAGTCGAGAAGATCTACTCGACTTTCCCGAATCCGCCGACAGGGGTTGACTCTGAGGTAGCATGGGTGGACACAGAGATGGCAGGGCACCTTACGAACTTTCGCACCCCGTCTTCTGAGGAACTAGTAGGGGTGTGTCGCTCTGTTAAATCAGGGTCCCCGTGGGACCCGGTGTCACCCAAACGTTTGGCGGACAGCCTGGAATTACTGGAGCCTTATATAAGGCATGTCCTGGACACCTCTTTTGGATCGGGAAAGTTGCCTGAGGGGTGGAAACAGGCGGTGGTGCTCATGCTCCGGAAGAAACCCCACATAGGTTTCGAGGTATTAGAAAATCTGAGGCCCATCTCCCTCCTGCCTTTTCTGTCCAAAGTGGCGGAAAAGGTGGTTAATACCCAAATTATGAAGCATGTGGAAGAGACGGGTTTGCTCCACGCGACGCAGTTTGGCTTCAGGCCACGCCACTCCACCGAGTCCGCCCTCCTTATGGCTACGGAACATCTGAGAGAGGGTGTGGATGCAGGCAAAACTATGGCCCTGATCCTGCTGGACCTCAGCGCGGCGTTCGACACTGTAGCACATAACATCTTGCTACAGTGTCTGAACAGAGGCGGCATTTCGGGCACCGCGCTGAGATGGATCCGGGACTTCCTCAAGGGGAGAAGTTTCCGAGTAAGGCAAGGAGACTGCTATTCTAAGGGGGTTCCTTTGGGCCAAGGCGTGCCTCAGGGCTCGTCATTGAGCCCGACCCTCTTTAATATGTATTTCGCGCCTGTTGCTTCGATTGTGGAGAGCCATGGTCTTCAGTTGGTTTCGTACGCCGACGATACGCAGCTGGTGATCTCCCTATCGCACGCGCCCTGTCTTGCTGCCGATGGCTTCCGGTCGTGCATGAAAGAGCTTGCCGATTGGATGGCTATCAACTGCTTGAAGCTTAATGGCGGCGAGACAGAGGTGCTGGTGGTGGGGAGAGCCCAGTCTGCGTGGTCGTCGGCGTGGTGGCCACCCTGTCTAGGACCAACTCCAACCCCTTGCCTTGAAGCACGCAATCTGGGGGTATGGTTTGACGCGGGCCTTACGTTTGGCCCACAGATCAACCGGGTGGTGGGAGTTTGTTTCGGGATTTTGAAGAAACTCAGAAAGGTCTTGGACCTACTCCCGATCGGTGCCCGTCAAACCCTGGTTCATGCTCTGGTGACAGCTAGGTCAGACTATGGAAACCTGCTGTACATAGGGGCTCCAGAAAAAAGCATGGCTCGCCTGCAAGTGCTGCAGAATGCAGCAGCACGTTTGATTCTTAGGCTGCCCAGAAGGGCGCCTTCGAAGGCGGCCCTCCAGAAGTTACACTGGCTCCCTGTGAGGAGAAGAGTGGAATACAAAGCCCTCTGCACCTGTCACCGAATTCTGAATGGTAGGGCACCCGACCCGCTGAACAAACTTATTGAAGTGTACCAACCTGCACGTGCACTCAGATCTGCAGGGGGTGGTTTTTTGAGGATCCCCAGAGTTAAGAGAGCCCGCATGGGAGGTAGGTCCTTTAGATGCCTAGCGGCAAATAATTGGAACAAACTACCAGCGGACCTGCGCCTGGAACCGGAGGAAACGAGGTTCCGAGCGAAATTAAAAACATTTCTGTATACCATATAACTGTCTGCCCAGTCTTTTGTGCTCCTTGCACGCTGCCTCTCTCACTGTTTTTAGCGCGTGGACACGCCGGTGTGCGTAACGCAGCGCTTTACAAATGTCCCTAATAATAATAATAATAATAACAGAGGTTTCCTCTATACAGGTGGATTCACAGATTGACACAACAGCAGAGAAACCTCCTATTCTTGTGCCCGTCACTCGGGCGGTCAGCACTTGTAGAAAAGTCCAGTCAAATCGTGGAGGGTCACGACCCGGGAGAAAAAGGGCTACATCACCAGTAAAAACAAGGGGAAAAAATAGGGGGTATGAGGAAGATGGCGGAAAACAAAATATGGACGAAGAGCTATTTAACAGGATAGCGGACATGATTGATTGTAAGTTCAAGGCCATCATTAAACCATTGGTGGCTAAACTAGATAAACTTACCGCCGAAGTGAAGAAATTGGGTGGGACACAGAATAAGATAGCGGACGAGGTGGCAAACACAATAAACATGGTGACTAATTTAGCCAATATAAACAAAGAGCTCAATCTGAATAGGGCAGAGGGAGGTGAAAACGAGGCACTGAATATCCCCCTGAACAGATACCAACAATAGAACATAGTCAGCTAGAGACAAGAAATGACCCTACACAAAGACCACCCCAAGCGACCATACTATGTGTAGAAAAAGAACCATTGCAATTTATAGAGGAAGCTTCCCCCCTAGTGCTGGTATTAGCAAATGTACCCCCTCTGACTTCTGGTCAAACAGAATCCCCAACATCTTTGACAAGTAAGGCCCTGCATTGGCTGTCTGGTAATATGCAGATGGCTCCCTGGGGGAAACAACAATTAGCAGGAGAGGTCAAGTCGGCTAGAAGGGTACTATGGATAGGGCACAACCCAAAAAAGTTTAAAGGAGACTGTATAGTTTTAAACTTTTCTAACTCAGCTGTACTTCCCAACGTCCTGTCAAATATACTACCCCCCCCCAACGAAGGAGTGGTACTATTGTTCCACTCACCTTAGAATTCTTTAATGGAAAACATCAAAGTATGTCATATCCCAAATCATTCCCTAATCATATAAGACCAGAGTGTAATGAAATGACAAATGGATGGGGTATGGGTGCTCATGTAAACGATTGGGGGAGTAGACTAGAGAGGCAAATAGGACCAAATCACTTGTACCAACACAAGCATCAGTATCCAATCCATTTTAACAACCAGTACAGTGTTCTAATTTCAAATAGGTTTGATGCCCTTTACGGTCAGGGAGGATTGGAAGGGGTAGAATGACTACCTAGAACAATATCCCAGCTTGATCATACGGATCACATAGACTTAGGAGTTGAGGAAAATATAAATGTGTTACATGGATTGACCTTGGCTGAAAATTCTGAATTAAACATCTTTACAGCTGAGGTAACAGGATTTTTAACTGTGGTAGAGGTAACATCAGCCCAGACAAACGAACCCACTAACCTAATAAATGCATATAGTCCTGTTCCAATACAAGTTGATCAAATATATAATACTATAGAAGAGCAGACCTCTAGATGCATTGAGTTATCGCACGCTACCCCACTTGAAAAGGTTAATATAGACACAGACAGTAAGAATCCATGCTCACAAACTCCTTGTAGCGCAAGCCTAGTATCTTGGAACACCGCAGGGCTGGTTGATAAAGCCTGTGACATCACTTGGCTGTCCTTTGTCAAACAGTACGCAGTGATATGCCTTCAAGAAACCTGGATGGTTGAAACAAATGTTTATATTGAGGGGTACCAAAGCTTTTTTATTCCAGCTGAACCATCGAATAGTGGAAGAGCAAAGCGGGGCCTGGCAATTTATGTTAATTTGGCTTTTATATGTCATAAAGTTACGCGCGATTCTGGAAATAGAAACATTCAGGTTTTAGAGCTAAAGAGGGGAAAAACTACTCTTGCCCTGATTAATTTTTACAATGCAGTGAAGCAGAATGGCGATTGTAATATATTATCTCTGGGTGATTTTTTGAGAGATAACGCGAGGAGCTTGCAGCGAAAAATGTTGATTGTAGGTGATTTTAATACTCGTCCATGTGGAAACCCAGGAGAGACTGTTATTGATCAATTGGGATGCAACAGCTTGAAAGGCTTCCACTTTGATCACTCATGGCGTGGAACACAATTAAACGCGCTAGTGAATGAAAACAACCTAATTACAGCTATGACCATGGTGGCGGGCCATACTCTTTTCTCCGCTCCCACGTATAAGGGTCATACGAATGGATCGTACATAGATCACATATTATTGTCAGCAGACCTTGCTAACACAGTCCTGGACTTTTCCATACAAACGAGCATATATAGCGATCATAACCCTATTTGTATTAAAATGGGTGGGGGAATCTTCGAACAGCGAAAACCACGTGTAGATCGTGGATCCATAAAATGCATAAACGGAAAGCGTCGCTTAAAATGGACAATGGTGAATAGTGAAGACTTGTATACTTCTATTAATAAACAGTGTAGCTCTGAACTCTCTTTATGCATGTCATCAGTTTCAACATCACAACAAATCTTGACAGCTTTTGAGGGTGTTGTATCAACAGTAGGAGCATTGCTAATGGTGCCAGCTAAAGGGAATACCAGTAATAATCCAAAATGGTTTGATAACTCGTGCTCCAAGGCTAGCCGAGATCTTAAGTTGGCATTGATAACCAAACCCAGAGATCTGAATCTCATTAAGGCCATGCGTGGCAGGTACAAAAAGTCTCTTGCTACACGAAAGAAAGAGGTAAAGAAAAGTATATGGGAGACTCTCTTAGATCCTAAAACTTTGAGTAATAGTGCTAAGTTTTGGGAAATTATAAATAAACCCTTATTTGATCTCCCAAACAACTCCACCATTGGTACAAATATCCCAGAGGAAGAGTGGGTTAATCACTTTGGCTCAATTTTTAAATGTTACGAGTCCCAAGCAGAATACTGTCCGGTTATATCTAGGGAAAACCCTTTGCTCTTCTCAGTAAGTGAGGTTGAAAAAGGAATTGAAGGGCTAACAAGTAATAAGGCCCCAGGCCCGGATGGTATCCCACCGGATCTTTTTAAATCTTGCATATCGCTATGGGCGCCTGTCCTCACAGCTGTACTTAATGCGGCTGTGGCTTCTGGCTGCACAAAGTCGTGGGGGGAGTCTACCATCGTACCCGTCTTTAAGAAGGGTGAACGTAATAGCCCCCTCTGCTACAGACCAATATCTTTAATTAACTCGGTGGCCAAAGTAGTGGGGGGAGTAATTTTAAATAGGCTAGTAGAATGGGCAGACGAAAATAAAGTAATATCCCCAATTCAATACGGCTTTAGGCCCGGTCACTCAACGATCACCCAGTGCTTGAATTTGTACATGATTATAGGGAAATATACCATGGCCCGACAAGGTACAATTCACATGGCGTTCATGGACCTATCGTCGGCTTTCGATTGTGTAAGCCGAGGAAGGCTCTGGGGCGCCATGGCGAAAATGGGTGTAGAGCAGAATTTAATCAATTTATTAGCAGATATGCACTCTGACACGAGAGCAAACGTCCGGTACACACAAGACTTAAAAGTGACAAGAGATTGTGGTGTGCAGCGGGGTGTCAGACAAGGCTGTATTTTAGCCCCGTTCCTCTTCAACCTATATATAAATGATTTGGAAGAGCATCTTTTAAGTACAGGTGCAGATTATCCTTATGTTGGGCGGAAGGGACTGCCGGTTCTGCTTTATGCGGATGACGCAGTCCTTTTATCCAGGACTGCAATTGGTCTTCAAACACTGGTAAACTCCTTCTTTGCTTTTATGAAATCTCGAGACTTGAGTATAAATAACTCCAAATCTTTTGTAATGAAGGTAGGCCAAGGTAATAAAAAGCCAAACCATCTAAATGTTAATGGGGAAACAATCCCAATAACAAAAACATTCTCTTACCTCGGAGCCCTGTTCGACCACCAACTGAACTGGGGCCCCGCGGTACAGAAGAAAAAGGGAGATGTAATTCGGACAAATGCAGCAATACTTGATTTTGCAAGAAAAATGGGTAATAGTCCAGTGGCTGCATTGCTCCAACTTTACCAGGCCAAGAGTGTTGCCATCGCATGTTATGGCAGCGAGTTATGGGGTTATGCCTCAATAGATGCCCTGGAGGTGGTAGAAAACAACTTCTTAAAACAGATATTGAGGGTACCTAGGGGAACAGCCAACTTCTCTGTACACGAAGAGCTGGGTATGTCATATTTAAGCGATACGATAACAGTAAATCCCTTACTGTGTTGGCTAAACTGCTGGTTAAACAGTGATGTACCCCTTACTCAGCTCATATTGAGGGAAGCGCTAACGTGGGAAAACAGGCTAAAAGTACGATGGATAAAGTACCTAAGCACTTCCTTCAACGAATTAGGGCGCCCGAACTCTTTTTAACTCCTGAATCCATTACGAAACTGGATGTTATCACAGTAAAGAAGGTTTTTATTTCCTCTAGGTATTCAGCCAGGGAGGATAGTGAATTAATGAAAGGAAGTGTACGGAAACATGTGCTATTAAAAACATCTATGCTCATGGAACCGTACCTGTCATGGCCTATGTCAAGCTACGATCGTTTCCTGTTGACAAGGTTCCGTATGGATTTATTTCACTTACTACTGGCTGTGCCTAGGGGGATTTACCGCAGTCAAGTGTTGCCGGCTTGCGGCTGCGACGAAAAGTCTCCGCAAGACCTGGCACACTTTCTTTTTATCTGCCCCTTTTATATTATACCACGGAGGCAATTTTTAAAACCTTGCCTCAAAAAACTGAACTTCACGCAAATTAGACCAGCACTTTACTACCTCCAGTTATTAAGTTGCGACTGCACTTTATTTGTATGTAGCTTCTTAAAATTAGCTCTCAAGTTCAGGAAAAGTATGGAGGGGTAATAGTGCTACTGATAGTCAGATATATTTTTAGCCAACAACAAAAACTTTTTTCATATTTTTTAAAAAAACTGCTTAATATTCCGAGAATGTGTTCTGCTTCTAACTTTTTTGATTGATGTTGTCTTTAAAAAAATGTTTTCCTGCAAATATGAATTGGTATACGTGTAACAATTCTGCTTCATGTTGTTTTTAATCAATTTTTCTGTAAATAAGAGTCAATGTATGTCTAATGTAATATGCTTTTATAGTTGTTATTTTTAATAACCGAATAAAGTTATTTGACCTTGACCTTGACCTACTGGATCCCCTTCCATTACAACAGGCTGCTTTCTGTTGCCAGGGTAGAGGCAGTAAAACAATAAAGCAAGGACTACGTGTTTGGGCAGGTGTAGGGCCACAGCCCCATTGCCTATCCTTTTGGTCGTCAGATGGTATGGCATGCCCATTCTTCCTATGGAGTAAAGATGGTTCAGTACCCATTGTTGGTGGTATAAGTAACCCTCTATATTACATGGAAAAGTTTTGCCAATCTGCCTGAAAGTTTTTCTTTTGACCTTTCCTATGTTTTGCCTACAAGGACTCAACACTCACATAACTGGCAATGATTGCAACAAGCACTGGTGGCCAAAATAGCAGGAGGAGTAGACAGATTTTGCTTACTTCCCTTTGCCTGGCCTACCTTGGTGAATTCCTATCTCAAGATCAATTCATCAGCCTGACTCTGTGGCTTATGGGAGAAGTCAAAGATTGGGAAGTGCGGCTGCCACTGCAGAATTTCTGGAGAGACAGTTGGAAACCATAGGAAATTAGAGCCCCTCTTCCACGAGACGTGCCTCAAAAATGGCAGGAGCGTCATAAGCGGTGCAGCACAGATTAGTCCTGAGCCCTGCGCTGGGGCTTTGCACATAACAAAAGGGTGTACGAGAAGGCAGTGGAGCAGTCTAGCACCCTGAAAACTCACCACAGGCGAAAGCACAGTGGATGCCAAAGTAATCGCCTAGAGTTCCTAGATGAGCTCCAGAAGCCTGGCGTGCGAGGCATTGGTGGTGGGGAGGCAGCTGAGAGTTGACTGGAAGAGCGCAGGCTGAAAGGGAGAAGTGTCTGACTGTCCTCAGGGGTGAGGCGATGGGAAGGCGCTGCTCGCTAGGGACAGTATACCTAGAGCAGCCTAATGACCATTTGAGACCTTTCAAAAAGGGACCGTAGTGCCAAGGTATTTATCAGCGGGAGTCAGGGGAGTCTCTGGACAGTACTCACTGAGTGGTAGTGAACTGAACTGACTCACCCAGCCAGCAGAAGTGGTTTTGGGAGCGAAGCATTTTAGACAAGAGACCCTTAGGAACACTGTGGCAATGGATTCCAGAAATTAGGAAACTACCAGCATTTCTTGACTAAAGCATGACACCCACAAATGTTTATTCTGTGCTTATGATCATAGTATCGCTTCATTTTGAGTGTTTTTCTTCAATTCTTTTCCTCACCTAAGCTGAAAATTTCACACAGTAACTTGAACCTGGCAACTTCTTCAACCACACAGGAAAAAGTGTAATTTTACATTCTCTCCCTCTAAATAATTCTAAAGGTGTTTCACCAGTTGTATTGTGTGGTGAACTATGACACTGCCACAATTTCCCCTTTATCATCAATTCCACATTTCTAGCAGACGCAATAGCCAATGAGTGCTCTTGCTCTCCTTAATAATGCTGCTATTGTGCGCCACCAAACCTTTGGATTGTGGACTGAATAAAGCTACAGTGTAAAGCTTCACATTGTTTGTCTTAATGTACTATCTACAATAAGAAACAAACTGAACTCTGTTGTCTGATATTGTAGTGTAGTTCCTATTTTCCCACTAGGCTCTGCGCATTGGAATAATATCTTCAATAGTATAGACGTAGGACTGTGGTTAACTAGGTCTTCTACTGACGATATTAGACTTAAAGTTTATGTGTGCCAGCTAGCTCAGAGTTCACTAGAAACTTTCTCGAATAGGCAAGGAGGAGTTTAACCTCCCTGGATAGACAAGAAGGGATTTAGTTTCTGACAACCATAGAACATGACAACTTTGCTCTCCCCTAATCAAGAGTATATCTCTAGAGTTGTGTGAAAACAAAAGCAACTTATTTTACTCAGTCAGTACGTGCATTCTTAGTTTCACCAGATTGTAGAGAAAAGGAAGAGACGGGCGTGTTCAATAAAAAGGTGTTATTTATTGATCAGTCTCTTTTCTCATACAAGAGAAATGAATCGCTATTATTGCAATACTTATAGTTAAGTACAGTGCATACAGTAAAAGCAGAATTAAAAAATAATACTGTAAAAGCATTGATATGGTTTCTTAGCCATATGATACTTTAAAATGGATAAAATAGATACATACATATATACATTGACTAATCGTACTCAACTGGTGCTTCTAACTACGCCTACCCCGGTGTACCTGACCTAAGCCTAATACGTGGGCGGGAGTAGATAAGTAGCAGTTTAAGTTAAGTTTGCTTTGCCAAGGGTCTGACTCAAGAATTCTCTGTAAGGGGTTATTCAGTTCAGTACCTGGGATTTAGAAGGCTGGAGGGCTGGTATCTCTATCTCAGGACTTGATATCCCAGCTGCCTGCGAGGGCGGCTGGAAACGCCGGAGCTGGATTTCGCGGCAAGAGAAAAGGCAGCGTCTCTCTCTCAGCGCGTCAAAAGGGAGGGGCAGCGTCCGTGGGCTTTCTGCATCAGCTGGGCTCCTCGGCAAGTCGCGCTGCTCCAATCTCGTCACCACCACCGTGTGTTGCTTAGGGCAATGTCGGTAATATTTATACCTGAAAGGTGCCGAGATTGACGTAAGGATGGATATAAATACGTCAATAAGGATGTCATAAGAACTGGTCGTTCCTACATTCTTTACTGGAGTTCTTGGCTAAATCAAAACAATAGCTGCGGGGGATTTCCCAGGTTGCTGGAGGTTTGATTTGTTTTGAGAACTCGGTATGCTTTCTATGGGGGCTGGAGGAATAGTGCTTGCCTAATGTGATAGCATGCGCTATGACCTAATCAGAAAACGGGTTTCTGAGCCGTTGTATGGCCACTATTGATTTATTAACCGGACAAGGGTAAGAAACAGGAATATTGATACAGTTCCCATAGGAAATACATCACACCCACTCCACGGAAACTATGTCCATATTTACTAACCTAAGCATAGTAAACATAACTAATAATGTATGTGTATTTAAACCGCCCCAAAATACATTAATTTGCATTAATTGGATTAGCGTAACATATGAAAAATATGAATATAGTTACTGTATGCATTCAAGCAGTGTAATCATTCAAAGAGGATGCACTTTTTATATCAGCACGAATGATTTGCGAAAATAACACATGAAATGGCTCTTAATACAGAAGAAAAAGTGCGAGACCATTTCATCACATAGAAATACAATCGTATGTGTAAATAACCTTTAGGTCGAGGTAATGTCTTCTAGAGGTACATAAAAATAGAAGTTTCTGCTCTCTAAGAATAGTTTTACTTTAAGCAGAAGATAAGTGCCTGAAAGGTAAATATTTTGGAAGTTGGAGAAAAAGTTCCCGTTTGCAGGAGCAGACTCGAAAAAATTCTCAGTGGCGTTGTTTTTAAAATTGAAGGCCAAATTCAGAGTTCAGGGAACGCTGTGTGCACGTTTGCTCAAAGTCATTCTTTCTGTTCTGGTGAAAACATCATATCATTAAGATGTTCGAAAAAACAGTCAACAGCTTCTGGTGAGAGTTCGACTAGGTTGGAAAATGACGCTACCATGCAGTCACAAGCATGATCGCTTTCAGTGATGGTCTGATCAGCATTGCTGACAGATGGTCGTACCTGATCGATGCTGCTTTCATCTTGTACTTCACTACCCTTCAATCGCAGTGGTGAAGTCTCCACGAATGCCGTCATCAGGATTGGTAGCCGCTGGGGACAGCACAATGCATGAGCCTTAACTGGACTCAACAAAGTCTCTGCATCCAATGGCACTTCTGATTGTAGTGTGAGACAGGTGTCCAACACGCATTCCTCGCCGCATAGCATGCACCTTAATACAGGCATAACACAAGACTGCCACAAGGGTCTGAATGAAAGAAACCAGGTCATATTTAAATCTCGTAGCCGTGCTAATCCAAGGACTTTAGTTATGCGGTCCCGGTAGCGGATAGCTAGGATCGTTTCTTCCATTGTTGCTGGAGTCATGTCTGTGACATGGTTTGCCATAGCGAAGCAAAAGTAGCAAAAATAGGACGCCTGCTATTAGTCCCAACAGGAGAGGAAGTCCGCCAAAGATGGAATGGACGAAGTTAGGAAAAATACCAAGGATGGCTTTGAATGGGGTCAAAGCTCCTGAAAAAACTGTCTTAAATACACTAGCGATACCAGTTGTATCAGAAATATTTAAGATTTCGTTTAGTATTTCTGCGAAGTGTAGGGGGCTATTTGTTGATAACAGTGAATGAATCTCTGCCGTTGTCCTTGCAACTTGGAGATCATACGTTTCTTTTGATGACGTCAACTGGGTTGGCGTTTGTAGGAGCACAGTCTTCATTCTGCTTAAAGTATCAATTCGAATAGAAGAGAAATTAAAACTGGGCCATAACCTTGCCTCCCTGTCTGGTGTATCGTTCGGGAACAATACTCTTTCACAGCACATGACCCTGGTAGTCACGCTTACGAGATAAGGTTTTCCGGGCAGCAGGCTGCAACATCTGCGATCTACAATTAGAATATAACTCCCGTTTGAGAGCCTCCTAAAGAATGGTTCTATTTGTGTTGCAGGTGTGCCTAACTGGTGACATGAAAGGTTATCTGAAGTCCCTTCACAGGCCCCATGCAAATTTATACCCTGACACAGAAGTATACCGCTTAGTGATCTTGCACAATTATTGCCACTAAGAAATACACTCTGTCCTTTATTACTGACATATGTGTGTGTATAGGGCAAGTCGCATGTTGACTTAATGTATCCTTTACCCAACCTTTCATACCGGCCTGCCTGTATATATTTTTGGCAGTATTGAAACTGGAAAGTTGTTATCGGAATATTTATTATCCCCTGTATTATCCATTCAATGACAGGTCGTTCTGACATTGTCAATGGTAATCTCTCAAGTTTTTCAATGCTCAGAATTGTATAGTCAGCACCCTTCTGTGCCAAACTGATTTGTTTATCAGTAAGGTTAAAGATATTAAATAGTGGGGGGCGGAGCTAGCCCGCGTCAATGGTGGACGCGTAAGAGCGAAGCTCCGAGCCAGCGCTACCAACTATCCGCCAAAGATCCTGTAAAAGCGGTGGTAACACAGCAGAAGCGGCAAAAATCGTCGCCTCGGCCCCAAACGTACCTCCGGTCGAAGTTTGCCGGAAAATCGGGCTTGGGAACCCGCATTTTTCTCCGACCACGTTGTAGACGCCGGACCAGGCCCAGATCCCCGGTCTTTCCTAGACCCCGAGGCCGCGATACGTCACCCGACGTGCGGCCGCGCTGAGCTGACGACTTGGGGTTCGCCGGGACCCGGCAGGGGCGGACCTCCCGCCTACCCCACACAACTGGACAGCGCGCCGGAGGTGCACTACGAGTCACGAGGGCCGACAGCACCAGCGAGGGAGACGCCGGTCCAGCTACGAGGCTGGTGGTGGACCACGTGGCCAACTGGGAGCCCCCGGAAGGAACGAGTGCCCCGGGACCCGTGCACACAGCCTTTCCCGTGGCACGGGGGAGCTGCACTACTACTGGGTAGGAAGACTCTCTCTGATAGCCGAGGGCCCCCCCTCCACGAGAACTGAGCTCCAGTACTGTCCAGTACCACACAGGGGGATCCGGAGGGGGGTATTACGGGCTGCTGCAACCGAGGCCTGCGACCACTCGTGACACTAACGGGCCCCGGCGGGAGGCCCGCCCTACGTACCCTGACACCGCTAGCACTCGGCGAGGGGGCACGCACGGCGCATTGGTGTGCAGGTGGTACCTCATCCAAGTGGGCCCCGGCCTTATCGGTTAACATAACGATGGGCAAGGGAGACAGGACCCAGACGAAACTGTCGTTTGACCAACGGCGACAGAAGGAACCAGAACAACCCATTGCCCAGTCCCCGGGTGCCACGGGCGACCCGAGTACCTCGCTGTGTGCGGAAATAAAAGGAATGCTTACTACAATGGAGAAGGGCCTGCAGGAAGGCATGTCGGCCATCGGCAACAAGATTGACGCGTTGGCGTATCGGATGGACCGCATGACCGAAAGGGTGGACAAGCAAGCGGAGAGGCTGGACATGGCGGAGCGCAGATTGACAGAGGCAGAGGAGGCGCAAACAGAATGGGATGCCGATCGTAAACAATTTGGAAGACTCCTACAGGTAATACAGGACAAGTCGGAGGACTTGGAAGCACGCTCGAGACGCTCCAACATCCGCGTAACGGGCGTGGCTGAGTCGACCCAAACGGGCAAAATGGAACTGTTTATCGAGAAACTCCTGAAGACACTGCTGGGGGATGACACCTTTTCCCATATGTTTATAGTGGAGCGCGCCCATCGCACTCTCGGTCCGAGGCCCCCCCCAGGTGCCAACCCTAGACCGATCATAGCGAAACTGCTAAATTACAGAGACAGGGACGCAGCCCTTCGAGTTGCCCGCGAGAAGGGGAAGCTACAGTACGAGGGAATGGACATATCGCTATACCCCGATTTCACCACGAAAGTACAGGAGGAGAGGCGTAGATTCGTCCCGTACAAGCAGCAACTTAGAGACCTCGGATTGGACTATGCCATGTTGTACCCAGCGAGGCTGCGCATCAACAGACAGGGGCATTCGCATTTCTTCACCGATCCCAAGGAACTCCAAAAATCCCTGAAGGTGTGGATGAAAGAGAACCGGGGGAGTCCGGAGACACGTACGGCGGAGCAATCCTGTGATGGCGCTCTCGAGGAACAGGACTGATGAGAAGGGGGGTGCGGATGGCAACCCAAGGGAAACTGACTGCGTGCACGCCCCCGACCCCCTCCGCGGATGCCTTGATGAGACCCTCACGAACTGATATGCTGCAGGCGCCGGACTTCTGTGTGCTGTACTGTGGGTGAGATCTACGCACTTTCAGTTGGGATCGATATGGGGTTGCGCTTAAACTAAGGTACGCGCTCTAAGCAGGGCCTGGTCCCTACACACATGATACAAGGGAGATCAGAGTTGCTGGGGGTCGGAGGGGAGGGGTGGCGAGGATTAAAACCGGTTGGTAGAACACTGTGTGTACCACTCGCTGCTTATCTATATCGCTTTGGCGCTGGCGAAGGGGCAGTCTATAGACACTGTGCGGGAGTCCCGGAAGACGGTGGACGACGAAAGGACTGCTTAGACTACCTCTGCCCCAGCGCTTTCAGCAGTGACGGCTCGCGTTGAGCCTGTTTGGGGGATTTGTTGTATGGGTTTGCAAGAGGGCGGGGGGGAGGGGAGATGGGGTATCGGTCATGCCAGGTTGGGGATGGTTGACTGTGGGAGGCGGGGGGACGGGGATGTTCGGGGTCTGGGGTTGTTCGGGGGGGGGGTTTTCTTGTGCTCCGCAGTGTTTCTTCACATGGCGATGTTTGGCAGTTGTTTCGTATGACGAATTACAGTACCTATACTTGCATTGCATATGATGTTTAGCTACATTATACATGGCTGACGCACCACACGAAGGGTCAATGAATGCTACTGAGACAATTAAGGCATTGACATGGAATGTAAGGGGACTGAACGACTATCGTAAGCTCCGCAGGGTGCTACACTACCTCCAAAAACACCACATAGACCTAGCCCTACTGCAAGAAACACACCTACCAAACTCCAGTAAGATGCTTACGCATAGGGGCCTCCAGGGTGTCTCTACTTATGCAGGCTTCACCACACATGCTAGGGGTGTCCTCACTTGGGTCAATCCAAAATCCAAACTATCCCTCACACTGCTGAGCGCAGACCCGGAAGGAAGATTTGTGCTAAGCAAGTGTTCAGGCAAGGGGCAAAGTCTACTGGTCATGAATGTATATGGACCGAATTACGACTCCCCGGACTTCTATGCAGCGATGGCAGAACACTGTACTGAGTGGCCCTCAGATAGAATGCTGTGGGGGGGAGACTTCAACTTAATTTTTAGCCCGGAGCTGGATAGGTCGGCGGGTCCACCCCGACGCCCGGCAGCTGCCGCACTGCAAATGCAAGCTGAAATGGTGAGACTAGGACTGGTAGATGTCTGGCGTGAAAGACACAGAGATAGAGGGGGATACACACACTACTCAGCGTACCACAATATACACACTAGAATAGACTACTGGCTGTCCACACTCCCGTTACTGGCTGCTGTGAGGGACTGCAGGGTGCTTCCCCGAACGCTATCTGACCATTCCCCTATACTGTTGGTATTTGACACACCCAGGCAGAGGATACCCCCATTCACGTGGCGCTTCCCACCATATTCACTATTGGACGAGACGTTCAGAGCCGAACTAGGGGAAGAAATAGATGTATTTTTCGACACCAACAGAGGCACGGTGGACACCTTCGGGACGATATGGGAGACTTTTAAGGTCTTCGTCAGAGGGGTGGTCATGGCAAAACATCCCAGTGTCCTGAGAGCCATCAGACACAGGCTGGCATACCTAGAGGGCCGCATAGCAGAGTGTGAAAGATCTCAGTTGGCGGGCCGGACCCCCACAGGAGACGGGACTCTGCAGGAGCTCCTGAAAGAGTTCCACGAGGAGGCAGACAGGGAAGTGCGGCACCTAGGAAAGTACGCGACGGCTCGCTCTTATGGAGAGGGAGACCGGCCAGGCTCACTGCTAGCCAGGATAATGAAGGGTGCCAGGCGACGGCAGGTAATCACAGAAATGCAATCGGCGGGGGGAACGGTGTTAACGGCGGAGGAGGATATTCTCTCGGAATTTAAGGGGTTTTACGAGGAGCTATACACAAACAAGATCTCAGGTGTAGAAGAACAGATTGACAACTACTTAAGTTATATCAAAATGCCGTTCCTCGAGAACTGGCAGAGGGAATTCCTAATGTCCCCCATTCTCCGGGAGGAGATATCAGATGCGCTGGATGGTATGAGGTCTGAGAGTGCCCCAGGGACTGACGGATTAACTGTGACCTTCTACAAGGCGTACAAAGACAAGCTTTTGCCCTACCTTTCCGCGCTCTTTGATGAAATCTGTGAGGAAGGCGCCATGCCGCCCTCAATGAGAGAGGCTCTCATTGTAACAATATTGAAACCCGGAAAACCGCATGACCATCCAGGTTCATACCGCCCCTTGTCACTTATCAATGTTGATGCCAAGCTTTATGCTAAGGTGTTGGCTACCAGATTGGCGCTGGTGGCCCCAGAATTGGTGGCCCCGGAGCAAGCGGGTTTTATCCCGGCTCGGAATCTCACTTACAACATCCGCACGGTGATGGGAACCATGCAGCATACTAAGCAAGACACTAAGGCCATCGCAGTCTTCCTCGATATGGAGAAAGCGTTTGATTCCGTAGAATGGGTATTCATGCGCAAAGTTCTGAAGAAGTTGGGACTAGGAGACCTTTTCCTACATCTCCTGGGCGCGCTATACCACAAACCCACTGCGCGTGTTAGACTAGGCGATGTAGTCTCGGCGCCGTTTGCCATCAGCAGAGGCACAAGACAAGGATGCCCCCTCTCGCCTCTACTTTACGCACTGGTGGCGGAGCCTCTGGCCTGTGCGATTCGGGAGTACCACTCATATGAAGCCATCAACTACCCCACCTACAAAATTGGTATATCAACGTACGCGGACGACACGCTGCTATATGTACGTGATCCGGTGAACAATCTCTCTTCGGTACTGAGGGAGGTTGTACGTTTTGGAGCGCTCTCGGGCTGAAGGTCAACTGGTCCAAATCAGTGGCGTTCCCCCTGACTCCTGTCACTGAACCCTTTGAGATGGAGTACCCGCTCCAATGGTCCACAGACCCGATAAGGTATCTGGGCATAATGCTACACACGGATCCCGAAATCATGGTGAGGGAAAATTACGGAGTAGCCTTTAGCAAACTCACAGACGACGTTGAGCTCTGGATAAGGCTTCCGCTGTCGTTAATGGGACGAATCGCATTGATGAAAATGGTGGTCCTGCCACGATTCCTGTTCCTCTTTAACAATATCCCGATTGTGCTCTCTAGAGCCTTCTTCAAAACCTTAGACAAACTTCTAGTGCGACTGGCCTGGGCAGGAAAGCAGCCCAGAGTGCAATGGAAGGTCCTCAAGCTGCCTTACGAGCAAGGGGGGCTGGCCGCGCCAGATATGGAGCGCTATTATAGAATTGCGCAGGCTTCGCACCTTCACACTTGGATCCATGGTAACCAGGACATTCCGCACGTGATACTGGAGCGGCTATTCGCACACCCAACCCCGCTCCCAGCAACTATCTGCGGCCCCAGAGACCGCAGAGTGGGAACACTGGACTCCCTTTTGTCTACTAACCATGCTTGGCACTCCATACTACAACGGCAAGACAAAGTACTGATGTATGCTCCCAATATGCCGACGTGTTGGGCGCTATGGCTCCCCACCCTGGCGGAACCGGCAGTACATAGAACCCTCAGTGCACTAGGCGCTAACACTATGGGAGACCTCTTCGAGAATGGAAAGGTGAAGACATGGGACCAACTGGTACGGGGGACGGATCGCCCCTCGTTACTCCAGCGCTTTCAGTATCATAGAGTCAGAAGTGCCCTTCTAGACCTGTTGGGCCCAGACATGGAGGAACCCCCTGAAATACCGGAGCTGGTTTATGTCATAGCTGCCATAGCGCCCCAGAAGCTGATCTCTAAACTATACAAAATAGGGCACGAGCATACGGCCCTACAGTACACGAGAGCTCGCTTGGCCTGGCAAACCGACCTGGACACCCAATTGGACGACACCATGTGGGCGTACTGTTGTGCGGCCACAAGGCGGATTTCGCTGAACGGGCGACACCGTCTGATCCACTTTAAATTTTTACAGCGGGTTTATCATACGCCGGAAAGGCTGCACAGGTTTGGTCTTCGGGACACCCCAAGCTGCGAGAGGTGCCACGCTCCGGTTGCGGACTTCCTGCATTTGGCATGGTCGTGTCCGGGGGTACAGAGGTTCTGGAGCAAGATATTCGCTGAAATGAGCGTTATTGTGTAAGTAGAATTAGACAGGGACCCGGCGCTCGCACTGCTAGGCTATGCTAAGAATGTTCCCGCACCGGTGAGGAAAATAGTGAGTATGGGTATGCTCCTCGCTAAACGAGTAGTTGCCTTACACTGGATGAGGGGCCCACTCCCGACGCTGAAACGTTGGTCAAACGACATGACGTACTGCAATACTCAAGCGGAGCTTTACAGTGAGTTGCTCCCACCACGGAGCCGGCCCAAGAACTTCTGGGGGTTATACCAGACCTACTTATCTTCCAGGGTAGAGGAAGAGGACCTGATGGCGGGGGAGGAGGAGGAGTGCAGCTAGTGTGGTCCCTTACAAGGCAGCGTGATTTGCCCCGGCGGGAGTTACGATTTCCCCGATAGGGTGTAGACTGAGGGGAAGTCCCCTGGAATCACGGAATGCAGCATGCAACGCAAGCCACAACACGTCATTATCATGTACACTGTCACACCTGAGGAGCACTGCTTTGGGAATAGTTGGGGGGTAGCGAGGTTCTGGGGATGGGGGGTAAGTTGGGAGAAAAAGTGAAAAATATATAGATTTGTCCATACACACACAATGCACATCACACTACCCGTAGTTTTAGAATGCCGGAGAGGTCCAGACTCTGGCTGGCCAATTGCTTAACATGATGTTTGATACTCTTCCATGTACTATGTCTAGGAGTCACAGAGAAGATGACTTGAACTGCTGCCGGCCCGAGAAGGGATGTAGGCGAATGGCTGACTGCGTTATTGTACTGTGCTGTTTTGTGATAAATAAATAAAAAAATAAAAATAAAAAAGATATTAAATAGTGACGTTGTGTTGATTAAACACCAAGGCACATAGCCTGAATGCAGATTTTGTAACGTCCAGCCAAGCTGTACAATAGAACGTAATTGAGACTGACCGTGTTGTAACATTAGTACGTCTTGCTCTATTATATCGATTGCTGAAGACACAATACTGTCCAGTGAATATATTCTAGAAGACAGAGTCATTAACCCATTGTCCACAACAGAAAGTGATTTTTCCAAATTAATACGGCCAATTTCCCGTATTTTTTCTGCTGTCTCAATTTGAGTTTCTTTCCAAGCTTCGTTATAAGCTGCATATATAGAGGCCGCTATGAAACGTTTTTGACGCTGTTTGCGTGGTGCCACAATGAAATCACGCAAGTCAGCACCTTCTTTAAGTAAAGTTAGGTGTTGCTTAATTTCTGCCAGTGTGGATGTATGTAGCCATTGAAGGCAGAGTTTTCCCACACTGTAGGTAGTTACAATCCCTGGATGTTGTCTCTGGGAGTATCTAGGGTCTGGCCTGGTCAATGTGAACCCCTGTATTTTGTTCAGGAATCTGTCTTGACAGTTATTCGTGTCTGTGGGCCAGATCAACCATTGTTTCCAATCAGGATGTGTTCTGTTTTGGTTTAAAATATGGTTTACGTCTATCTCAACATCCGTAGTGCTATTACTGTCCGTTGTTGGCTTCGGAATAGACGGTTTGTTTAAGTCTTTGATTTTGGCTAGGCCAAGACAGGTAGTCTGTTGAATCGTGTCATTCAAAAATATAATTTGTTCTGGGATCATGCAGGCTCTAAATAATGACTCTATACCTTGCACTTGCCAATCTTTTGTCCCCCAGATCGTTTTCGTATCAATGTTATTGTTCCAGAAATCAAAACCAAATGTATTCATTTTTTCAAAAAATGAGTCAGAATATATCAATTTTGTGTTTGTAAGCATGGTTTTCACTCCTGTCTTATTTAACAATTTGAAATAGAATGTTTCTGCATTACTTGTGTTAAACCCTGAAAAGTATGAATATTTATCATAAAATGTTTTTGAACTGCCTTTTGGTGGAGTTGCACAATGTTCCCATTGGTTATAATTTAAAACATTTCTAGGTTGAGAAGATTTATGCATATAATGGTTACCATAGTGGTTGTAGCAAAACATCTCATCATAATTAGATGAACCTTGCAAATAATCATGTTCTGTAAATTTAGCTGACATCACTAGATCAGACATCATACCATTAATACTTTCAAAATCCCAATCATCAGCAAATGTGCTTGGTTTTACAAAGTCACTCAACGTAATCTTCAATTGGTGTGGATACTTCAGGATCTCAACCGGGCCATATATTTCATATTCAGTATTGTACCATGCTACCCCGCCGGGTATAGGATTGGCTGTGAAGTTGACTGAAGAAAGTTCTCTTTTCTCGACATGTGAAGATGTGTGTGGTTTAAGGATCAAGTTGATTTTCTGGCTTGCTGTGTCCATTTTAGCATATTTTCCTTCAATGAAATGTCCCAAGCATAGTACCATGATGAGCCAAAGTATGAGGACAAATGCACCTAGTGCCACCCAAATTTCAATCCATGGAGAAATAAGATAGGTTTCTTTGAGTTGATGAAAAAGTTCCTTTGCTTTGTCTTTAAAAGTTTTTGTTGTCGGTTGTATTTCTGGTTCACTTGGATCTTCAGAAAAATCATCGAAGTTGATGAAGTAGCCTGATGCCGTTCTGTCAATTGTTCTAATTGCTTCTGGATTACTTTTTGCTTTTGGAATTTGTTTTGTTTCATCAGCATAGTCATTTGTTACTTCATTGTAGGTTGGTGTTTCTTGATGAGAAGTTTTGATTTGGGTTTTAAGAGGTTCAAGTTCTATTGCTTTGTTGCATAGTCCTTGTTGATTCACTGTAGATTTTTCAAATGAGATTAGTCTTTCAGTTTGAACCTCTGTGGATGTAGCAAACTTTGGTATTCTGCTACTTCTTGGGAGTCCACTTAGCCTACTACTTGTTATCGGCCACATGATTGTGGTTTAACCAGGTCGATGGATACAACTCGGTTCTCCTTTTTACCAGCAAGGGGCGGTAGTACTACTAATCTTGTCCCGTTGACAGACAAGACAGGAACTGCTTTTCTGTAAGAAGGACCAAATTCCTTCTTTACCGCGATCTTCTCTCTGACCAGATCCCCGATCTTTGGAATCCAGACAGGCCTTGCTGGGACAGGTGGTTTCTCTTCTGTGGTTGTTGGCTGTTGTTTCAACTTTATGTTGCTCAGGTCCTTTCTTGTTTCATTTAAGTCCTGTAAAATAGCCAAGCGATCTTTGATATCAAAGCATTTTTATTTAACCACTGAAGTCTGACTATCTAAGTCCTGGACTAACATTCTAGTCCCAAACAATAGTTCGTACGGACTGAGACCTCTCAGAGAATTTCTTGGCAGATTATTAAGACTACGTTGGACACTTATTAGATGTTTGACCCACCCAGCTCCCGAACCTAATACCTTTGCTGTTATAGATTGCTTTATGCCTTGTTTTTTTCTTTACACCATCCCGTTTCCCTCAGGAAGGAAGTGAGAAGAGTCCCGCAATGCAATGCTCATTCTGGCCAGGCACCCCCATAAGCTCGAGAGCTAAAGGAAAGATATTGGTCAGGACGTAGTATGCTTCTAGCGTGTATGCCATTATAGACTCGCAAATCTTTGTATAACAGTTCAGACGTCAGCCGAGAGCTGTGGTCTACATTATAAGTGAAAATAGTCTTTACATGTTAATTTGACGCATTATTCATACGGGGTTTTTTATTTTGTATTGTTGATCCAATCTGGAGCGAAACGCCATGGTAATACACCGTCTCGGTCGCCACTGCGATCTCTGTTGCAGTCTGGGCAGTTTTTTACAAAGGTGTGATGATGCAGGCTCATGCCTGGCCACCAGTACACTGATTGTAATTCTTCCAGAGAATCTTTAAGCTTAAGGTGTCTAAGACCCTCACCCATATGTGCGTCTGCTATTAACAAGCCTCTCTTGTTCATGTTTGGAATTACTCTATCCCCCACTCCAGGGATTTGAGCAAAAGGAACGGAGTTTGCATCGATTATGTATGTATAATTGAGTGGATAGTTGATCGGTAGCGCTGAGCAGTCGCCTTTTGATGACGTTTTCACCGCCAGCACAGTTTCACCGTCAATGTAGTTTACTGCATGCTTTTTTGTAGCTACGGAAGCCGATTTAGTTGCTACCGCTGTGGCTGTCTCAGCCAATGAATTCCCTGCAACGTGAACGCCATCACGCTGATGACTCAGTGAATGTATCACGTGAGTTTTTGGTAGTTCTTTCTGTAAAAGAACTACTTGTTCCCAAAGCGCTTTCTGCTTTATTGTGGCACCTGTGTCATCTTTGTAACCATTTTGAATCCATTTCTGTAAATCGTTATTGTATGATTTGACGCAGTAATACGAATCGCACACTATAAGTGTCGGGAATTCGCGATCGGCATTATCTAGCGCCATTTTTAACGCTATTATTTCAGTTTGTTGTTCTGAATTATTTTCCACTGAGTGTGTTTTCGTAAATAGAGGTCTCAGTTTACCTCCGCGCCACACGTCTTTTACAATTTCGCATGTGGCGTTGTATGCTTGCTCTCCCCAAACTGAGGGTTGAGCATGTCCGTCTGTATAGATTACACAGGCGTATTGTTGTAAGGGCAGAATGTCGATTGGCAGAGGATATTCTCTTTCATATTCTAGATATTTTAATTTTTTCATTTCTGGATCAAAATAGTATTTCACTTTGTCTGTAGCAATAGAATTTACACATTGTATCCATTCTGGATTCCGTGCCGTAGTCGGTAAATTACATGGGGTAGTTAATGCCTCAAAAGCTGATTCTGCTGTTCTGACTGTAATCCGTCTACCGTCAGCTTGGTATTTTTCTCTTGCTATAGCCGTTTGAACCGCATGAACAATGTTTTCCTTAATGCTGAACGTTTTTTCAGCTTCTGTGTACAAGTGTGATTTGTATGCAATTGGTACCGTTTCTCCCTCATTAGAGGTCAGGTATGTGAATCCGCATCTTCCTGGGATGACTCGAATCACAAGGTTGCGTGTGTTGTCGCGTGTTTGTAGTTTTGTTTTAACTAACATGTCTGTTTGTAAAGATCTCAAAATTTCTGCGTGTTTTTGAGTCCAGTTGATTCTTTTAAAATCTGGTTTTATTAGATCATAGAGGGGTTTGACCCTCTCTGCATAATTTATAATGTAAGTTCTTCCAAAATTTAGGAAACCTAGAATTGATTGTAAGTTTTTTAGTGTTATGCGTGCTTGGATTACAGCACATTTCTCTAGGAAATTGTCAGCCAGGCTTTTGCCTTCACTTGATAGTTCATATCCTAAAAACAGGACAGTTAGATGGGCAATTCTTGACTTTTTAAAGTTGAATTTGTAACCCTCTGCTGTGAACCCAAGTATTATGGTGTTCAAGTGAGTATCCAAGTCATCATCTGTTAGATAGATGTCATCGACATAAGATAATGCCTCATCATCATATATTTGTAGTAACTCTGTTACTCTCGCTGAGAATAATCCTGGGCTGTTCTTGAACCCCTGTGGTAAACGACAGAATTTTTTTTGCGAGCCGTTTATTGAGAACGCGGTCAAATATCTGCTTTCTGGTGCTATATTTTGACAAAAGAATCCATTAGAGATGTCTAATGTTGTTTTGTACTTTTTGCGCACTATGTTATTCATTAGTGCTGCACTGTGTGAGTTTTGCACTGCAAAAGTTTTGCAACATGAGTTCAAGTGTCTGTAGTCCAAAATAAGACGATATGAATCATCTGGTTTGGAGACAGGAAACAAAGGATTGTTCATTTGTGAGGTGCATGTTTCAATCACCCCCTGGTATTCAAGTTGATCTAGGATCTCTTTTACCTGTTTTTTTAGCTTCTTGCTTAATTGGGTACTGCCTCTGTGCAGTAGGTTGTGATTTTAACTGGATTTTGTGAGGAGGAGAGTCCTCATCCCATCCCACATGGTTTGTATATAATGCAGGAGCTTGGGCTACTGCCCACTTTCTTGCAAGTGTATATTTTTTATGTATTGGAATATGATTTGAGAAGGCAGGCATAATTATTTCTTCGCCATGAGGGCACTCCCTGACAAACTCGGGTGGCCAGTCTTTTTCAGCTAGAAGGATGTCATAGCCCTTGGAGAGATTATCCCAAAATAGACCCCTTATTTTCCTAGTCTTATCCCCCTCTATACGCAATGTTATTTCATATATTTTATGAGGTTTGCTAACTCTGGTATCTGCAGTTTCCACCTGAATGTATTCATTCGTGTCCACTGTCTCCAGATGATTCATCAGGATCTTGCGAGCTATGCTCACTTCTGCTGCGCTGTCTAGCATTGTCTGAGCCCACTCTCCGTTTTTCAGCTGTGTCCTCAGTATCCTCGGCATGTTTGATTACTTTAATACTGGCTACCTTCTTCTTTGGAAATTGTAATTTTTTATTTTGATGAGCAGGTTCCTTGTCTTTGGACTTGACGTGCTCTTCCCTGTGTTCTGATCGTCCTCTTCTTTCCGATTTCTGCGAGGAAGTCTGAAAAGATTGAGAGGGACGTGTATCAATATCTTGATATCTATCAGGTTTTTTTTATATTATCCCTATTTCTAAGGTTGTATTTTTTCACAGAGGGCTCCCTTTGGGGACACTTGTGTCCTTGGTCCGGAGATCTTTCTATCCGCCGAGGAGACCTTCCTCTGGTTTGGAATCTTTTTTCCTTTGGAGTGGATTGTTTATTTCCATCCCAGCTCTTTTTTTGAGTGTTTAGATTATTTTTAATAAATACCTTTTCAGGATTTTCAATTAGTTGGGGTTTCACTGGTTTCCCACCCAAACTATCTCTTCCTAGTTCTTCATAGGATTTTTCTATGATTCTGGCAATTTCAAATGGTTGGTCTGCTATATTTGTCTCTTTCAACCTCTGGCGGATCGCCACATTTGCTGCTTCTCCCTTTATATTGGCTAGTAATATTGCCGAGACCTGTTTGAAGTCTTTTAGTAATTTCATACCAAGAGTTAAAGCAGGTTCTGGACCGTATTCATCTTGAATTTGTTTTAGCACATCTGGTATTACTGACATGGATGGAACGCCATGTGTTTTTGTGTAAATGGAAGCAAAGACTGTACCCCAAGTGTCACAGTCCTCCACATGTGGTGCGATTCCCATTGGAAGACAGATAGTCAGAATCCTGTGTTTCTCAACAGGGGTGGTATCCGGAAATACCGCCTCTATTTGAGTGATTTTTTGTGCTAACCAGAATGGAATTTGTTCCCGTTTTGCGGGTACTTTTCCTAGACAGGACTGTATGTTCTGTGGTGTAATTTTATTTGTGTTCCCCTGAGTAGGGGTCAGCTGTGGAATTTTAATAGCTGGTTGGACTGTTGAAGTCCGCATTACATATTGGACTAATTGTCTATGTATTTTAATTAGTTGTTTTAGCTGTGCTAAAAGATCTGGTGCAGGCATTTCTTCAATGCCTGGATGTGGTGTGTATCCGGCTAGGACCGGCCAAGTTGCTCCTGGTCTACCTAGTGGACCGAGCCTGGTGATGTGATTATTATGTTTTAGGGCGCCATTAAACAAGAGCAAGTGCTCTTGATATTTGAGTGGTATTTCCACCTCCTCGAAAGGAGTATACTAATTCGGAGGTTCCTCTATTTTGTAATAGTGGAAGTCCTTTGTTACAGCGTTTGCTGCTGGAAAGTTTATCCATGAGTAGATTACCTCTGTCTGCCGATATTCGTGTGCCTCAATTACGAATATTACTGTACCACCTCTCGGTGTCAGCCCATTTTCTATAAGTTTTAAAGTTATAGTTTTTCTTATGTTGACCGGGATTAGTATTGCCCCCGGTTTTTGCTGTAGGAGACTATTGTCATCTGCTAGGAGTTGAGCTGCTACTCTAGCTGTCTCCCTTTCTACTTCACTGTCTGACATTTTACTGACAGGAAGGTTATTTTGTTTATTTGCAGGTCAGGTTTCTACGGAAACAAAGATTAGATGCACAATCTTTTGGAACAGTGTATCCTTCAACGTTGAATAAACCAAGAACCATACATAGGAGTCTCCTCCTACTAAGTTTGGCGGATTTAACCTTTCACCCACTCCAGACGTCTTTGGAGTATTATGGGAAAAAAGGGTCTGTGTGAAAAAGCACGACTGAGTTACTCTAATGTCTTACGTTAGATTTATCGCCTATCCAAACAGTTGGGCGCCATGTAGTGTAGTTCCTATTTTCCCAATAGGCTCTGCGCATTGGAATAATATCTTCAATAGTATAGACGTAGGACTGTGGTTAACTAGGTCTTCTACTGACGATATTAGACTTAAAGTTTATGTGTGCCAGCTAGCTCAGAGTTCACTAGAAACTTTCTCGAATAGGCAAGGAGGAGTTTAACCTCCCTGGATAGACAAGAAGGGATTTAGTTTCTGACAGCCATAGAACATGACAACTTTGCTCTCCCCTAATCAAGAGTATATCTCTAGAGTCGTGTGAAAACAAAAGACAACTTATTTTACTCAGTCAGTACGTGCATTCTTAGTTTCACCAGATTGTAGAGAAAAGGAAGAGACGGGCGTGTTCAATAAAAAGGTGTTATTTATTGATCAGTCTCTTTTCTCATACAAGAGAAATGAATCGCTATTATTGCAATACTTATAGTTAAGTACAGTGCATTCAGTAAAAGCAGAATTATAAAATAATACTGTAAAAGCATTGATATGGTTTCTTAGCCATATGATACTTTAAAATGGATAAAATAGATACATACATATATACATTGACTAATCGTACTCAACTGGTGCTTCTAACTACGCCTACCCTGGTGTACCTGACCTAAGCCTAATACGTGGGCGGGAGTAGATAAGTAGCAGTTTAAGTTAAGTTTGCTTTGCCAAGGGTCTGACTCAAGAATTCTCTGTAAGGGGTTATTCAGTTCAGTACCTGGGATTTAGAAGGCTGGAGGGCTGGTATCTCTATCTCAGGACTTGATATCCCAGCTGCCTGCGAGGGCGGCTGGAAACGCCGGAGCTGGATTTCTCGGCAAGAGAAAAGGCAGCGTCTCTCTCTCAGCGCGTCAAAAGGGAGGGGCAGCGTCCGTGGGCTTTCTGCATCAGCTGGGCTCCTCGGCAAGTCGCGCTGCTCCAATCTCGTCACCACCACCGTGTGTTGCTTAGGGCAATGTCGGTAATATTTATACCTGAAAGGTGCCGAGATTGACGTAAGGATGGACATAAATACGTCAATAAGGATGTCATAAGAACTGGTCGTTCCTACATTCTTTACTGGAGTTCTTGGCTAAATCAAAACAATAGCTGCGGGGGATTTCCCAGGTTGCTGGAGGTTTGATTTGTTTTGAGAACTCGGTATGCTTTCTATGGGGGCTGGAGGAATAGTGCTTGCCTAATGTGATAGCATGCGCTATGACCTAATCAGAAAACGGGTTTCTGAGCCGTTGTATGGCCACTATTGATTTATTAACCGGACAAGGGTCAGAAACAGGAATATTGATACAGTTCCCATAGGAAATACATCACAATATCAACTCTCTAGGAGGACCATCAATGTTAAATAGTTGTTCCAAAAATGACAGTGCTGCATTTACATTAATGCTACACACATTCATGATAAATTAATTTCGAATAATAAATGAGTGCAATAAAATATCGTTTACCAAGAGGTAAAGCATTAATTGGTCCTGCAAAATCTATAGAATCTTTATCCTAGGATACACTAGGAACAGGAGCAGTATTGTAAGTGTTTTTCTAGCAGGTCACCGTTTGTTAGATTTAAAACCCTACCTGTACATAATTACATGTCCATTTATCTTACCATCCATTCCAGGCCACCACAATATTTTCCTCATTTTGTTTCTTATTACTAGTGCACCCCGAATGAACAACATGAGCTAGAGAAATACATTTTGCATGCAAAACACTGAGTGGTAAAAATATATCACCTCCAAGTAAAACGATGGAAACTAAACAACTCAGCAGATATTTGTGTAAAACATTGTAACTCACTTTTTACATTCTTTATCTTGGGCCATCCATTACACACATGTTCATAAACCTTCTTCAAGATGACATCACACTCCATATTCGTCTTCCCTTTGTCTGACACAGTTCTTGGACATTACTGGACATAACTGTAAAACATCAACAGTAGTAACATGACCCCCAATATTGAACGATTACTAATGGTTTCAATGGACAACCTGGATAGACAATCCTCCCTTAAGTTTGAGTTACCTGAAATACGCTGTACATCAAGGTTTGTACTCTTGGAATCTGCAACTTAAACCCACTAAACGTGCAGACACCCAACCTGATCCATGCTCACACATCATATAGTATAAATTACTATAAACTAAAGAATCGCCACTGCTGCCTATCTCGATTTGCTGTCACTTTCTCATCTCACCTTTGAATCATACCGTGATTTGCAGTTAGTGAAGGTTTCATGTTTCTCCATTCACAGCGTGTGGTCCTGATGAGAACTCCGCAATAAGAAGAGTTCGAAACGCGTAGACCTTGTGTTTTCTAAGCCATAAGAAATCAACTAAAAAGCAGAATTCTATGGATTATTGATTTGTGTTTACATTATAATCTATGGCTATGTAAAAAATTGTTTTCTGAGAAATTTGATCATTGTTTGTAAATAAGAATGGTATGATTGTAAGTATGTTTGAGAATGTTTGACAGTGATTTGATATGATATTGAGTGTGAATGATATGAGGGTTATGGTTTGTGGTTTATTGTACAGAACGTTTTGTATATAATGTGTGTTATAAGTTCTTTTGAAATGTAAAAAACTTTTGACAAAATAAGAATAAATATTTCTAATGAAGTGAATTAAAACAAATCAAAAAGATTGATTCAAGAAACTAAGATCTCCTCACTTTATGTTTGATTCAAAGGTGAGATGAAAAAGTGACAGCAAATCGAGATAGGCAGCTTTGTCGATTCTTTAGTTTATAGTACATAAGGCTGTGGCTTGACCTTGCTGCTTGGGAGCCCATACCCAGTGGTGTTTAATAGTACACACATCATATAGATCAAGGGTGTGTGATTCGTTCATCACTGAAAATGTTGTACCCATAGATAGAATTTCTTGACTTCCTAACAACATGCTACTTCTTCTCTTTCATTATACTGCATTTTAATCAGAGTCAGTTAATGCTGTAGAGGAAAATGCAATAGTATGTTCCTCACCTTTCCCCCATTTAATTAACACCATTCCCAACATTAAATCCAGAGCATCATAAGTGACTATACACTCATACCCTTGAAGAAAAGGTTTAAGAACAAGAGCTTGCACAAGTTTCTCTTTAGCGAGGTTGAATACCCTCTCACTCTCCGAACCTCAAATAAAATGTTCATCCTTTAAAAAAAAATGTTTTAAAGGTTCCATTTTTGTAGCATAGTATTTGATAAACCTATAACAGTAGACAGAAGGGACCCACTGGGAGAGTCCATACAGGAGCTGGGGTTGTTACCTGGCCAGTATTAAATTCAGTGAAAAATAAATTCAGAATACATAAGCAAATGGACAGTATTTGTCTTTGAGACAGGTGGCAACACTAGCAACAGCTAAAGTTGACAGATGCTGAGTTACTTATTTGAGTGCAGCTTATGAGGACACATTCTCTGGTGACCCGGAAGTGTAGGCATGAATGTTTCCTCTCTAAGCCCCGCCTTCTGCTGCTCCCCAGCAGCCACTGTACTTTCTCTAACTGCTTTAGCACTAACTAGTCTCTGATGATGTGTGACGCTTGTGTTTTCTTGAATTCAGGTGTACGAAGTCTTGTTCCTGACATATAGGCTAAATGCAAATCTCAATACCATCTTAGAGTTATTTACTTTATTTACGTGAGGAGAATCATTTGATGCTCTGTATATCCAGTTTATTATATCCCCGAAAGACAATAAATGCTGAAGCGCAGTATCCAATACATTTATATATAATAATATGTTAGAAATATTAATTATTTGAAAATCTGATCAGCTGGGTGCTATCATCTGGAAAAACTGGATGTTAGTTTGACATTAGCTCGTTTATGTTTAACTACCCAGTGTCCTCTGTCTAATATTTTGCTTAGCAACATAGCTAGTCAAATAAATTTGCTTCTGATAAACTACAGTGCACGCAGTCCCTGTGCAATCTCACTGGCCCTTTTAGTTATCCATTTGTGTAGCCTGGAATGAAACAACCGCCAAGACATTTTGGCACCTCGAAATGGCTGTTCAGCTTCAGCAGGGCATACTGTGTACGAACTCAGCAATCCATCACCCCTGCGACGTGCTGTGGAGCATTCCCTTGAGATGGCAGACATTGCTGCGTCAGCTCCTGCATCAGGATCGACCTATCACCACAGAAACCACACAAATGAAATCACAGTTGCCTCTTTGAAGAAAGAACACCCTTGAGGAGGTGTGTGATCACTTTACACCCTGGAAAATGTACGAGAGTATTCAGGAGTTCATATAAACATGTCAGAGATGTTCGCTTAAAAAATATCCACACCTCGCCCAGGGCGGGACATTGCCAGAGCCATCTTCAAATGAGATCAGTGCAGACTCCTTGACACAAATGCAGACACAGTGATTTCTGTCTTTCTTAAAGAACCCCTTTCCACAACATCCCATCCCTTCATGACAAAGTGTTCTTCCACTTGGTTCATCATCATCATTTTTTTATTGTTTGATTAGTAAAAATCTTTGCAATATTCGAATAGGATAAAAACAAAAGAAGAAAACAGAAAAGAAGGAAAAAGTAAAATAACCTGTTTTCAGGACTAAAAAAGAGTCTAAAAGTTCTGTCCCAGGAAAGGACCTCTCTGTACACGTTTCATTCATTAAAACACAATGTGCGTGACCGTGAAGGAGTTTTCACAGCATGACCGATCTGCCACCGCGTTCTTCCTTCCCTTAAGAACTGTGTATGCTAAGTGGTGGGTGTCTGTTCAGTTTCTTATATCAGTTTTATTACCTCGGCCATGAATTTAACTCCCAGGCTTGACAGAATGGGTGAGGCACCTCCTAGCCAGCTTATCACTACTTGCCTGCATGTGCGAATCTTTAATGTGATAAAAATTGCCCGTAGATACCTTCTTCTTAAAGCCAGTAGTGCCGGACATGCACATAACAAGTGGATCAGTGTTTCCTTTTGATATCCGCATAGTCTACAGTTGGCACTTTCGAGTTGCGATTTCCACGAGGGCCGTAGATCTTTTGAGTGGTGCATCCCCATTCGGTACGCTATGAAAGCTTTTTTTAGGTGTTGGCTATAATGCGAAGCTAAGTATCCTTGTGGTTTGTGGTTGATGTATGAGTTAATTACTGTCCAAGCGTGTCGCCTTTTGGTTAAGATTGTTTTGTCTTTTAGCAAAGAAATCCTTTTTGAAAGTCCGTTTGCAACTTTACAGAATTGCGCATGGTCGATGTTTTTTTTCCATACTACATGTAGGGCCAGTGTAGTCAGACTTTCGCTAAGATATTTTCCCCATTGAGTGGTATTGGGCTGGACTTCCTGGTAGTTTATTTCCTTCCAGCAGATGTTGTCCATTGACTCGCTTTGGGCAGAGCGGAACTTATGACACAGTTTTGCAAACGTGGACATAGACTGGATTTCTTGGTTCTGCAAACCAAATTCTAAACGACAAAGTGTTCTTCCACTTGGTTGTCCTTCTTCTATGTTCAGAATAATGAAGTGTTACCTTGTTTTACCAATAAAGTTCAGGGTTCGAATGCTACCACCTGCAGAATAAAAAAATTCTGTTTTCTGTTGAAACATATCCACATTGTATTATAAACCAGGATCTAGCATCAACAGATTGTCTGTACTACTACAATAGGCAAGCATGTCAGGCAATCCAAAAAGTATATAAAAACTCTGAGTTCAACATAACTCCTTTGCACATTTTTACCACGCAAACTTCTTTTTCAGAATAAACCTCTAAGTACTCAAAATCAGGTGGTGTATGGCTCTGAACATTAGTGATTACAGATATATATATATATATATATATATATATATATATATATATATATATATATATATATATATATATATATATCTATATATCTATATATATATATATATATAGTATTATCACATTTAGAAGGGGTGCTACACAACAAAATCCCAGATTGGAATTGTCTTAATGCAATGCAAACCAGCATTCAATTTGAGCCGGCGGTTACCGTTGGGGGCCACTGGCACTCTTGTTTTGGGGACTGGCAATTATTCTGGGTTTTTTTTCTACGTGACCCCGAATTACGTGCAGGGCATCACAAGACAAACAAATCACATCTTGAACCCAAGGCAAATCCAGTAAATTGAAATATATGGATAAGGGGCATTAAAGAATGATTTGTGGGTTCCAGTCATCAATACTGTAAGTGGGAGAGGAACTTCATATTGCCACAATCGGGGCTATTTCATAAAGATCAATTCAATGAAATATGTAAATAAACGTACAAATATATTTTAAAATTCAAAATTTTGGAGCTCGTGTCACATATGCTTAAAAGAACTCGATATTATAGTGCCCTAATTAGAGTCTCTGCGGGCTTTACATGTAAGTGTGGCCTTATAGGCATCCTTCTTTTGAAGAGGAATTTATTCGTAAAGTGATAATCGTTTGATAACATATTGGTTGTCCTGAAGAAGGTAATGAAAAACGAATTTTTCCCTGAAATGCCCCGTCAACAGTTTTGAATAAAGTTCTAAATTTTTAAATTTTGATTTTTTTTACACAGATTGTGCCAATTAAATTCAATTGCCAAGGTTGTTTTTTAATGAATAGGGATAAGACGAGTATGCATATCTTATAATTCATTTATGTAAATGATTTTAATATTTTATAATGTATTTTCCTGAGCTGTGAAATTGTGAACACAAGAATTGACATAGAGTGACTGTAATAAATATCTTTTTTACTGATAAAAAAATAAAACATATGCCTATATGCTTATATATTTCTTCTCATGCTTAAAAGCTTTTTACTACTATGATCTAAATTGCTGCATGTTTATGTTCACTTATTTTCTAATCAACAACAGGAATGGTTATTACTTATTCCGTATTTTTTCTGCCTTTTTCAGCATAATTTTCCATATATATTATATATTTTTGGGAGTGAAAAGGGAATTTGTGTTGTGTTAGACTTGGTACTACCCTGTCCCTTTTCTCCTAACAAGGGTGTCTCTCTTGTGTTTTTGAGTCTTTGGTCTGGAAGGGACATATTCCAGTACAAAACCTATGTCTGTTAACACATACACACACCTATGCACGATGGTACAAAGTTGTGTCCATTGGCACATGGGTACCAAAAATGCGCCAGAGCATGGCGAGAGAAGCAATGCACCATATCTTAATAGATATGGAACATGTTTTTCTCTCTCCCTTTGACATAAGGCAATGCAGCAACTTTGGTGCAGAGTTGCCTTGCGCCAAAGTATAGTAAATCTGGGCCTCGATTTCACACACTCTCACTTCACTACCTGTCACTGACAGACTCATTTTCACTCAGACACACACATTCTTACACATACAGACGTACTAACTCACACATGCTCTCTGCTCTCACTTAAACATACTCTCACTCGCAAGCATCCATATAAAACCATTTTTACTCATCACAGATTCCACCAAAGGTCCTAAGTGTACTCCAGTTTTTATTACACCAATAGTTAATAATCTTGGGGTCAGATGTACGACCATTTGCTTTTGCGACTCGCAAATTGCGAAAAATTGTGAGTCGCAATTTGTGAGTCACAAAAGCAAATGTACAACAGTGTCAGAGACACTGTTAGCGATTCCCAATGGGATTGCAAAATAAATGTGAGGCTGATGAATAATAATGAGCCACCCTCAATTTGCGACCCCATTGGGAATGCCTGGCCCTCCCAGGTATGGTGGCCTGTTGGGCTCAGTCGACCTCCATGTCTGGGATTGCTTTTCAATAAAGCAGGTATTTTTTTTAATGCAGCCCGTTTTCCTTAAAGGAAAACGGGATGCATTAAAAAAAATAATTAAATGTTTTCGTTTAATTTTTCAAGGACAGGTAGGGGTCCCTGGGACAGCTGCCTGCCCTTAAAACATATTTTTGGAGCCAGTCACAAAGAGGAAGGGGTCCCCTTGGGACCCATTCCCATTTGCGACTCCATTACCACGCTCTTGAAGAGAGCGGTAAGTTGCGAGTGTTTTGCGCTCGCAAAATATTCTTACATAGAGTAGAGACTCGCTATTAGGAAGGGATGCCCTTGGCATGCCCCTTCCTAATAGCGACTCGCAATTCCTAATAAGCGAGTCGCAAATAAATGGCGACTCGCTATCAGGAATTGTCCATGGCCATGTAGCATTTTGCCTGCGCAAATGGGTCGCAAACCTGTTTGCGCATGCAATTTAGGGTCTTACATCTGGCCCTATGTCTTAAAAGCCAAATACCTGAAATCACAGAAAATTCTGTTGCACACGGACTGGCCTTGTAGGTTTGGATATTGCATTTTAAGTTCAATCACAGAGTACATCAAACCCCTTTGAGCATGTTTCAGTGTGGATTCAGAGAGAGCTCTGTATGCAGTAAGTTCAATGCCCCGAATACTGGAGTCTTACACTTGGCCTGGATATGTCCACCCATCTATACATTGTGGAAAGGGATGTTTGAGAACCTAGCCAAGATGATTGACCTCAGCATCGAGCTGGAGCCTGTGGCAAACCTATTGGGCGTGGTGACACACCATCTCACAAGAGCGGTCTGAAGGATCTAATGTTTTGTAACAAGCAACTCAAAACATATACTGAAACACTCCACCATGCTACCAGGTCAAGTGGTATCAGGGGCCCCTTACATGCCTATCTACTTGATTCTGGCTCCACCCTCTTAATTAAACACCTGCGAATAGTCTGGGTTAAATGAATTATTGATAGCATTAGTATATTGCTACATGTATAATGTTTTTGGCCAAATGTTGTTCATATCCAATGCCGTAGTTGTTGATTGTATGTAACATCTCTCAAAACGCAGACTGTCTTGCACCTTGCTTACTCCTTTTCATCGAATTATGTTATATGCACATTCTACACCTACTATACTACTATTCCATGTATGCAAGTGTGGTGTTTAATGGGCTACGTTAAAATTCAATAAAGGCAATAATAAAAAAAGATGGCTTCCTCTGTTTATATTTATAGCTTTAGAAACATGAAAGATGTGCTTCTGTTGACCTCTTTTCCTCCCCTCACTGGGTTTCCATTCCTAGGTGTGTGGAACGCTGAACAGTAGACTGAGTAATTCCAGCACAGATCCATTTGTCTGTATGCTGCTCTGCCCCCTCTCTGAGGTTATTTATTAGTCCGTCTGACATTATTACCCCTCAGAGGCTAATATCTCTGCAGTCCCTGTGACATTTATTGACATCCCCTGCTCTGGATGACACCACACATCTATTTCCAGTTGGCACTGTTGATTAAGTCACATTTTCATATTCCTTTCTTGGCAGTCTGTAATTCCACTGAGTCAGATGCTGTCGCTTCCCATAGTTGTAATGTGCATCCAAAATCAGACAAAGATTGTATGGATTCCCTTAGCCTTAAAAATAAGATGTTGTCTTACTTCGATAGACGGGTTAAGCAAAACAAGAGCTCTGAGTTTACACATGCATTGTTTTTATTAGATTTACTATAACGTGCATTCTACATGTATAGAACTATTCGTCATCATCAAGTTAGCTTTATTCAGTTAAAAGGCAAGCCATAAAAGCAAGCCTTCATATAAACATTAATTTAAAAGAGAGTAAACCCCAGCAACAAACTGTGCGAACAAGCAAAACGATACAATTTCATGTCATAACCGATACAAAGTTTCGAAGTGTGGTCATTAATTAATTCATAGAAACAAACCACTCCCTAAAATCAGCTTCTTAGCCACATAGCAAGTAGGCATTGACCTTGAAATGCAGGGAAAGTTACAAATTATTTTTTCATTTAAATAGCTAAATTAATATAACCATTTAACACCCCCTCAATACAATTACATACAATTAATCAATCTTGCTAACAAGAAGAAAAGGCCATACTTTGCAGAAAGCTCATTTGCCCACCTTCTTCCTACGCTTTAACCACAGCAGCACTATATCTGTACATTGTGAAACACTCTTGGTCAGTTTGTAGCAATTCGAGATACATCAAAGCTGCTTAACACTGCCTGATATTAAGATAGGAATTAAAGTCCGAATTCTCTGCTCTCAGTACAGTCTACAAAAAAGAGCTATTCACAAAACGACTGTCATATCCCTTATAGTGTGGTCGAAAAGTCGACCTCCAATAAAATACATCCACTATACTGACTACCACTATATTGTCAAGGTAAGTATATGTGTATTGAAGAACAGTACATCTAGGATTAGCTTGACGATACAGTGGTAGTCAATATTGTGGATGCACCATTTTTGTAGCGTACTAGTTCTACCATGATAATGTGGCATACAACCGAAAAGTGACACTTTTCGGAGTAATAGCCAAAAAGACAATTATTGATAAGAAGTGCATGTATTGAGTGTGTAGCAGGTCCCTTGGAATCAACCACCTGAAAGGGCCTTTGACATTTTTGGTCCTCTGCATTGCTGTAAATAAGTCTGTATCTTGCAGATCTATTTTACACTAGACAGTAGCGGCTGTATGTAAGTATATGACTGAAATGAGTATGATTCTTGGCACACAGTTGTGTGGCAAAAATGTAAGTCACCTACCATTACATAAGTAATAATTCTGAACACCCACATGCAGTTCTTATCCTGGTGCACTGCTACTCAACAGATATACGCACTGTTCTATCACCGTATGTACACCACGATGAACTGCAGGTGCATAACATGGCTGCAACACACCACAAAAAACACACCCTTACTATCAAAATTGTGGTGGAATACTTTAGATCTGTGTTCCGGTCAGTGATAAAAGCCCAAAGCTGTGTTCCATATGAGCATTGATGCTAAGACCCTCTTTACACGTTGGGGTATGTCACCCTGAGCGATAATTCAAGGGGAAATACCCCTAGTTGCAGTTATGAGTCTGGGCCTGGAATTATTGGGTCAGAAAATCCCCCAGTATCGCCACATCAATAGGCCATTGAGGGACTATGTATCATATACTGGTGCTGTTTCAGAATCCTCTAAAGAGTTTTGTACTAAACAATATATTATTGAATCTTTGGGAAGGTCTTCTATTGCTCACTTATTGTTAACTTCCCAATAGACAAAGTCCTAAATTTACTAGCTTTCATGACGCACACCACTGTGTGAAAATCAGCATTGTTCTATTGTATGAATGATAAAAGATTGCCCAGACGTAAATTTAACAAGATTTGCACGCTTATGATCTCATACTCGCGCTACAAAAGTAGTATTAGAATGACTGTAGCCCATAGGTGTACTTCACAAAGACAAGCCAGCAGTATCTTATGTCAGATATGTACCTCAGCTAAACCCTGGACTACAAGTCTGAACGCAAAGATAAGCACCGAAGTTCATGCAACGTAAGGAGAGTAATTTTGCTGCAGTTACACATCTTGTATCTCATGCATAAACATATGGGTAATATTGAGCTTGCCCATTATTTGCCCTCGCCTTCCTTTGGGGTTTTCATGCAAATACAAGATTCTTTTTTGCTGTTGATTTGGTATTGCATGAAACCCTTAGGGTATGTGCACTGTTTCTGCCCCATTAGACCCCATTTGCATAACCTACTGGGATGCTGGAACTTCGCTGTGCATTGGGATTTGGCACAATGGTTAAGTCAACTTTTAGTATGGGGGGAAAAAGTGACCCACTGGCGTTGCAAGGGGCTTGTAAATAAGCCCCTTTGTGTGCAGAAAAATTGATCGATGCTGCCATTTTCACCTTGTGCTGGCACAAACAAACAGAACATCTTGTCCAAACTCTTCTCTTTCAACACTGGTTCTCATCATTGGATACTTCTAGGGATCCAAAAAGGCTTTGAGATGGGCACAAATTTGGGAGCCAGGAGGCAAAATTACATAGATACTATGTGGCATTTTTATGAAACCCCACATGCTGATGTGCTGCCTTTCTAAGGAACAACCTTGTCGCAATGATTCCTGAGAATGTTTTTCATCCTAGGCCGACTAAAACACACAAAGGCAGGATGGCATTTTTTTGGGGTCTGCTGACATCCTTAATTTGTGCCCTTTCCACAAGGGAGAAAGCAGGAGGGTGAGCTTTGTAAATGGCATAAGATACATCAAATAGCTTCATCAGGAAGTTGTTCTGGGCATAGTACCTACCTTGCTTACAGTATATCAGTAATTTGTGTTCTTTGCATTACCAAGACAACTTCGGCACTAGCTGGTCAGGCTTCGGTATAGAGTCTCAGAAAAGGACCAAAACCTTTTTTATTATACATATTGTGTTATATTGAGAGTTACTATTGTATTTCTACAGGCAGGCGGTCTCTTATAAACATTTGAAATCATCAACAAAAAAACATTTAAATGAAAAACTCTAAATATTGTGGCCAAAAAAGAACCTAATAAACACTTGAAGTACATGAACTGGGAATGGACTTAAAGACCCCATACGATGAAAAGAGACACACCTTACTGTAATACTGCCCTTTTAAATTAGTAATTGAAAGAGTTAATTTTTATCAAGAAAGTATGATACATATTAGACTTTCTATTTCAAACAGTGCAAAAAGGTAGGGTTTTCTTTTAATTTCCGACTGACATGTCTCCAAATAATACAATTTCTTCTGATTCAGTATCTCAGAAAATATTATTGAGTCCTCAAGGCTTTAACCCCTTCTACGCTCATGACGAGCTCAGCTCGTCATGAGCGTAACCTGCGTTACACTGATGACGAGCTGAGCTCGTCATGTAACGCGGGTTTTTCAAAATCGCAGCGCACAGCGGGAAAACCGCTAGCGCGCATGCGGTTAAACATTAGTACAGATGTGCACCATAGGGTTAAGTCCTTACATTCTACTAATGTTGATGTTAAAATCCCTAAGGAGTAGTTCCTGTAGTTTATGCCATGTCTTCAATGTATGTAATATATGAGACATTTGTGCTTCTCAGAACTTTTAACCAGCTAACGCTGACTGCTTCCAGGCTCAAACAGATCTGTAGGGATTAGTGAGTAATCACTAAAGCATCTTTCTTCCTGAATAGGGCACGTTACAATGCAAACTTTTACAACGCATGCCTTTACTACGCATTTTTTTGCATCGCAGCATCTATTGCAACACATGATTTTACAACGCATGCCATCACAACGCATTTTTAGAAACTACACTTACAACGCATTCCCCTACAAAGCATACCATTGCAACACAGAATACGTTTAGGGCAACAGTAGTGTAACTGTTGGATAGTGTAGGGGTAAAAATTACTATCCCCACTCCAGTGAGTGCAATAGTAGGGTAAGTGTTGGCTAATGTTGGGGTAAAAATTACTATTCCCACTATAGTGAGTGCAACAGTAGGGTAAGTGTTGGATAGTGCAGGGATAAAAATTACTATTTCCCATTACTTACCTTATAATGCGTTGTAGTGGCATGCGTTGTAATGGCATGTGTTGTAGTGACATGAATTGTAATGGCATGCGATGTAAAGGATGTTGCATTGTAATGACTGCATTGTAAAGGTAGTGCATTGTAATGACTGCATTGTAATGGTTGCTTCCCATATATATATAGTAGTCCTGCGCCACACTCGGGACTGCCACAGGTGCGAGGACTTCACCAGAAGGGCGGAGCTAGCTTGCACCAGCAAGAACATCAATGAGGGACTCACAGGCAGCGTGATACTCAACCCACGGGACGCTTTGAGCGCTGAGGAAGGCAGTTGTGCTGCCGAAATGCATTCGCCAAGTTGCCAATAAAGAAGCGTTTCCTACCTGTTCCTCCTGGGATTCTGCCCCTCTTTTTCTTGGAGAAGGAGTTTTGTGTGCATCATTATCGCGCCACCCAGGGGCGCTTTTGCAGAGACCCCCATCGCGCTTTGGGAGTACCAGCCTCACTGGGAAAACTTTGGACTCTTGCAGTCCATGTACTTTACCAGCGTTAGTTGGAAAGGCTGGGAGCCCGCCATTGAAACTAAGGAGGAAGGCTGGCAGTTTTGGGATATTCCATCCCATGCTGGGTAGGACTCATTGTAGCCCATCCCCTGCTTTTTGGACTCCAAGGTCGACGTGGCTGCGATGGTATTGGGGGACCGGAGGAGGCGCTTTCCAGTTGGCACATCAAAGCGGGACTGACACCGCAGTCTCCCACCGGGCCCACGCTGTTCCCCGACCAGCCCGCAATGACTTTGTTCCACTCCAGTCGCTCCCCTGCACCTTGGTCCCAATCACCTATTAAGTTGCATTCTGGGGCCTGTAGTCCTGCGCCACACTCGGGACTGCCACAGGTGCGAGGACTTCACCAGAAGGGCGGAGCTAGCTTGCACCAGCAAGAACATCAATGAGGGACTCACAGGCAGCGTGATACTCAACCCACGGGACGCTTTGAGCGCTGGGGAAGGCAGTTGTGCTGCCGAAATGCATTCGCCAAGTTGCCAATAAAGAAGCTTTTCCTACCTGTTCCTCCTGGGATTCTGCCCCTCTTTTTCTTGGAGAAGGAGTTTTGTGTGCATCATTATCGCGCCACCCAGGGGCGCTTTTGCAGAGACCCCCATCGCGCTTTGGGAGTACCAGCCTCACTGGGAAAACTTTGGACTCTTGCAGTCCATGTACTTTACCAGCGTTAGTTGGAAAGGCTGGGAGCCCGCCATTGAAACTAAGGAGGAAGGCTGGCAGTTTTGGGATATTCCATCCCATGCTGGGTAGGACTCATTGTAGCCCATCCCCTGCTTTTTGGACTCCAAGGTCGACGTGGCTGCAATGGTATTGGGGGACCGGAGGAGGCGCTTTCCAGTTGGCACATCAAAGCGGGACTGACACCGCAGTCTCCCACCGGGCCCACGCTGTTCCCCGACCAGCCCGCAATGACTTTGTTCCACTCCAGTCGCTCCCCTGCACCTTGGTCCCAATCACCTATTAAGTTGCATTCTGGGGCCTGTAGTCCTGCGCCACACTCGGGACTGCCACAGGTGCGAGGACTTCACCAGAAGGGCGGAGCTAGCTTGCACCAGCAAGAACATCAATGAGGGACTCACAGGCAGCGTGATACTAAACCCACGGGACGCTTTGAGCGCTGAGGAAGGCAGTTGTGCTGCCGAAATGCATTCGCCAAGTTGCCAATAAAGAAGCGTTTCCTACCTGTTCCTCCTGGGATTCTGCCCCTCTTTTTCTTGGAGAAGGAGTTTTGTGTGCATCATTATCGCGCCACCCAGGGGCGCTTTTGCAGAGACCCCCATCGCGCTTTGGGAGTACCAGCCTCACTGGGAAAACTTTGGACTCTTGCAGTCCATGTACTTTACCAGCGTTAGTTGGAAAGGCTGGGAGCCCGCCATTGAAACTAAGGAGGAAGGCTGGCAGTTTTGGGATATTCCATCCCATGCTGGGTAGGACTCATTGTAGCCCATCCCCTGCTTTTTGGACTCCAAGGTCGACGTGGCTGCGATGGTATTGGGGGACCGGAGGAGGCGCTTTCCAGTTGGCACATCAAAGCGGGACTGACACCGCAGTCTCCCACCGGGCCCACGCTGTTCCCCGACCAGCCCGCAATTACTTTGTTCCACTCCAGTCGCTCCCCTGCACCTTGGTCCCAATCACCTATTAAGTTGCATTCTGGGGCCTGTAGTCCTGCGCCACACTCGGGACTGCCACAGGTGCGAGGACTTCACCAGAAGGGCGGAGCTAGCTTGCACCAGCAAGAACATCAATGAGGGACTCACAGGCAGCGTGATACTCAACCCACGGGACGCTTTGAGCGCTGAGGAAGGCAGTTGTGCTGCCGAAATGCATTCGCCAAGTTGCCAATAAAGAAGCGTTTCCTACCTGTTCCTCCTGGGATTCTGCCCCTCTTTTTCTTGGAGAAGGAGTTTTGTGTGCATCATTATCGCGCCACCCAGGGGCGCTTTTGCAGAGACCCCCATCGCGCTTTGGGAGTACCAGCCTCACTGTGAAAACTTTGGACTCTTGCAGTCCATGTACTTTACCAGCGTTAGTTGGAAAGGCTGGGAGCCCGCCATTGAAACTAAGGAGGAAGGCTGGCAGTTTTGGGATATTCCATCCCATGCTGGGTAGGACTCATTGTAGCCCATCCCCTGCTTTTTGGACTCCAAGGTCGACGTGGCTGCGATGGTATTGGGGGACCGGAGGAGGCGCTTTCCAGTTGGCACATCAAAGCGGGACTGACACCGCAGTCTCCCACCGGGCCCACGCTGTTCCCCGACCAGCCCGCAATGACTTTGTTCCACTCCAGTCGCTCCCCTGCACCTTGGTCCCAATCACCTATTAAGTTGCATTCTGGGGCCTGTAGTCCTGCGCCACACTCGGGACTGCCACAGGTGCGAGGACTTCACCAGAAGGGCGGAGCTAGCTTGCACCAGCAAGAACATCAATGAGGGACTCACAGGCAGCGTGATACTCAACCCACGGGACGCTTTGAGCGCTGAGGAAGGCAGTTGTGCTGCCGAAATGCATTCACCAAGTTGCCAATAAAGAAGCGTTTCCTACCTGTTCCTCCTGGGATTCTGCCCCTCTTTTTCTTGGAGAAGGAGTTTTGTGTGCATCATTATCGCGCCACCCAGGGGCGCTTTTGCAGAGACCCCCATCGCGCTTTGGGAGTACCAGCCTCACTGGGAAAACTTTGGACTCTTGCAGTCCATGTACTTTACCAGCGTTAGTTGGAAAGGCTGGGAGCCCGCCATTGAAACTAAGGAGGAAGGCTGGCAGTTTTGGGATATTCCATCCCATGCTGGGTAGGACTCATTGTAGCCCATCCCCTGCTTTTTGGACTCCAAGGTCGACGTGGCTGCGATGGTATTGGGGGACCGGAGGAGGCGCTTTCCAGTTGGCACATCAAAGCGGGACTGACACCGCAGTCTCCCACCGGGCCCACGCTGTTCCCCGACCAGCCCGCAATGACTTTGTTCCACTCCAGTCGCTCCCCTGCACCTTGGTCCCAATCACCTATTAAGTTGCATTCCGGGGCCTGTAGTCCTGCGCCACACTCGGGACTGCCACAGGTGCGAGGACTTCACCAGAAGGGAGGAGCTAGCTTGCACCAGCAAGAACATCAATGAGGGACTCACAGGCAGCGTGATACTCAACCCACGGGACGCTTTGAGCGCTGGGGAAGGCAGTTGTGCTGCCGAAATGCATTCGCCAAGTTGCCAATAAAGAAGCGTTTCCTACCTGTTCCTCCTGGGATTCTGCCCCTCTTTTTCTTGGAGAAGGAGTTTTGTGTGCATCATTATCGCGCCACCCAGGGGCGCTTTTGCAGAGACCCCCATCGCGCTTTGGGAGTACCAGCCTCACTGGGAAAACTTTGGACTCTTGCAGTCCATGTACTTTACCAGCGTTAGTTGGAAAGGCTGGGAGCCCGCCATTGAAACTAAGGAGGAAGGCTGGCAGTTTTGGGATATTCCATCCCATGCTGGGTAGGACTCATTGTAGCCCATCCCCTGCTTTTTGGACTCCAAGGTCGACGTGGCTGCAATGGTATTGGGGGACCGGAGGAGGCGCTTTCCAGTTGGCACATCAAAGCGGGACTGACACCGCAGTCTCCCACCGGGCCCACGCTGTTCCCCGACCAGCCCGCAATGACTTTGTTCCACTCCAGTCGCTCCCCTGCACCTTGGTCCCAATCACCTATTAAGTTGCATTCTGGGGCCTGTAGTCCTGCGCCACACTCGGGACTGCCACAGGTGCGAGGACTTCACCAGAAGGGCGGAGCTAGCTTGCACCAGCAAGAACATCAATGAGGGACTCACAGGCAGCGTGATACTCAACCCACGGGACGCTTTGAGCGCTGAGGAAGGCAGTTGTGCTGCCGAAATGCATTCGCCAAGTTGCCAATAAAGAAGCGTTTCCTACCTGTTCCTCCTGGGATTCTGCCCCTCTTTTTCTTGGAGAAGGAGTTTTGTGTGCATCATTATCGCGCCACCCAGGGGCGCTTTTGCAGAGACCCCCATCGTGCTTTGGGAGTACCAGCCTCACTGGGAAAACTTTGGACTCTTGCAGTCCATGTACTTTACCAGCGTTAGTTGGAAAGGCTGGGAGCCCGCCATTGAAACTAAGGAGGAAGGCTGGCAGTTTTGGGATATTCCATCCCATGCTGGGTAGGACTCATTGTAGCCCATCCCCTGCTTTTTGGACTCCAAGGTCGACGTGGCTGCGATGGTATTGGGGGACCGGAGGAGGCGCTTTCCAGTTGGCACATCAAAGCGGGACTGACACCGCAGTCTCCCACCGGGCCCACGCTGTTCCCCGACCAGCCCGCAATGACTTTGTTCCACTCCAGTCGCTCCCCTGCACCTTGGTCCCAATCACCTATTAAGTTGCATTCTGGGGCCTGTAGTCCTGCGCCACACTCGGGACTGCCACAGGTGCGAGGACTTCACCAGAAGGGCGGAGCTAGCTTGCACCAGCAAGAACATCAATGAGGGACTCACAGGCAGCGTGATACTCAACCCACGGGACGCTTTGAGCGCTGAGGAAGGTAGTTGTGCTGCCGAAATGCATTCGCCAAGTTGCCAATAAAGAAGCGTTTCCTACCTGTTCCTCCTGGGATTCTGCCCCTCTTTTTCTTGGAGAAGGAGTTTTGTGTGCATATATATATATATATTCACTGAAAAAACCATAGGTTTCAGAGATGTTATAGTTAGAAATTAGCATTTAAAAATCCTTTGAAATGCACTGAAAAAACCATAGGTTTCAGGCACGTTATAGTTAGAAATTAGCATTTAAAAAAACATAGAAATTCACTGAAAAAACCATAGGTTTCATGGGCATTATAGTTAGTTGGACATTTCACTCGTACAAAACCATAGAAATTCCCCTGTTATAGTTAGTTGAGCTAACTTAGCTTGCGCGCCCGCAATGCACTGCTGGTGATGTCACATATTACATCACTCCTCATGACATGGTCAGGGACATCACTGATGACATCACTGATGACATCAATGATGACATCTTCCAGTGAATATGTGTTTCTGTAAAGTTTAAATATTTTTCACATATATCTATGCAAAGGTGTATTGAAGAATGAGTGGATTTACAAGTGTCTGAAGGGATTATTTAGTAGGGGTGTGACTGACTGTATAAGTGAGTGATTGAAAGTGTCTTCTTACTGAATGCATGGGTTAGTGACTAAACCATGTGAAAGTCTGTATTAGTCTCTCAGTTGGTGAGTAAGCGGCTGCATGGGTTTGTGAGTAGCTACATGAGTGTCTACATGGGTTATTGATTTGTTGTCTGAGTATCTGTATGGGTGCCTGAGTGTCTGTGTGGGTGGGTGGGGGTGTGTGTGACTTTGTGTATAGATGTCTGAGTGGGTGATTCACTGGTTGTATGGATTCAAAAGTGCATCTGGGAAGGGCTGTATGGGTAAGTTAGTGTGTGTATGGGTGTGTTGGTGAGTAAATGAATGTCTCAGTGGTATATGTGTGAGTAACTACATATGTTTTAAGGCAGTATATGTGAGTGTTGGATTGTATAAATGACTATACGTGAAAGTAAGTTATTTGAAGAGAGGGTGTATAAATGAGTGTCTGCTTGTATCAGGGATTGTATAAGGCAGTAAGTATGTGTTTTAGTATCTGCATAAATAAGTGATGTGTTGTGTGTATAAATAACTGAGATGGCGTGTATAATTGTATACATGAGTAAATGGGTATGTGATTTATTCTTTGCAAGACTGACTAGGTATGTGAGTAACTCTATGGATGAGTGGCTGAGTGTGACTATGTATAGGTGTATGAGTGCATATTATAGTTCTGTATTGATGAGTAACTGCATGTATAAGTGACTGGATGTGTTTGTGCCCTAGGAAATAGTGGGTGGTATGTAGTATCTGGCATTGTTGTGTGTATGGTTTCAAAAATAGTAGGCTGTATTTTATAGTGAGTGTATCAAAGTTTATAATAGGACATCAGTATGTGCATCCGATTATCACATGGATTATGTCATCAGTGATGTCATCAGTGAAGTCATTTGAGATGTCATCAGTGATGTCATCAGTGTTGTCACTGACCATGTCATGAATGATGTAATATGTGACGTCATCAGCAGTGCATTGCGGGCGCGCGAGTTATAGTTAGCTCAACTAACTATAACAGGGGAATTTCTATGATTTTGTACAAGTGGAATGTACAACTAACTATAACGCCCCTGAAACCTATGTTTTTTTCAGTGAATTTTTCAGTTTTTTTAAATGCTAATTTCTAACTATAATGTGCCTGAAACCTATGTTTTTTTTCAGTGAATTTCAAAGGTTTTTAAATGCTAATTTCTAACTATAACGTCTCTGAAACCTATGGTTTTTTCAGTGATTTTCAAAGGTTTTTTAAATGCTAGTTTCTAACGATGCATACAGAGGTAGGACATGTGAAGAAAGCCGAAAAACGCAGAGAAAGAAGCAAAAGAAATGCAGAAAGAAGCAACAGAAGCCCTCAAAGACAAAGAAAAGTGCAGGAAGAAGCAAGACGTGCAGAAAGAACAAACAGAGGAGCAGAAAGAGGCCTTGTTGCAAAATCATCCTGTGCCCTCAACTTTTTCAGATCCGTACTGGTGGTAAGTGACTCGGACTAACCAGGCCTAGAGCCAGTGGTATGCTAAAAGACCCTTAGAATAAAAACACATACATACACTAGGGAACACTATGCGTTGGGGTACCACTGTGATTAGCATGACCTCCTCTGTAAGGCCCTAGTACATAATAGGGCAGGGGGATTTAAACTATCTCTAAGTCAGAGGTGCAGAAAGGCCCCGCCCCCTCCCTTTGCCACTGTGCAAACGCACCCAGTGGCGTGTTTTAAGTTGGGGGATTAAGTCCCCTTGAATCCTGAGGGTCCCTGGGGTCCAACTAGCTCACCAGGTACCTCCAGAAAGCAGCAGAGAGCTGCGTTGCAGAGAGGTGTAAAAACTGGCAGTTACTAGAGGTACCTGGTGGGCTAGTTGGCCCCCAGGGTCCCTCAGGATTGAAGGGGAATTAAATCCCCAACTGAAAATGCGCCACAGGGTGTGTTTGAACACATGTCACCTCAGGCCCCACCCCCTCCCTTCACCACTCTACAAACGCGCCCCATGGCGCGTTTTAAGTTGGGGGATTAGGTCCCCTTGAATCCTGAGGGTCCCTGGGAACCCCACATTTAAATATTAGTGCCCCAGGTAGGCGGCGGTCCCCGGGGCATGTGGGGGTGGTGTGAGCCCCCCACACAGGTATTTCTATTTTAAAAATAAAGCCCCAGGGTTGGCGGTCCCTGGGGCAGCAGGGGCTGGGTGGCCCCTGGTAATTATTAAATAAAAGCCACAGGGGGGTGGTGGTCCCCGGGGCTTGGAGGGGCCTCCAAGGCCCCCCACACATTTAGAAAAAAAAAAACAGGGGTGGCGTTCCCTGGGTCTGCGGGGGGCTGTATGCCCCCTGCAAATATTGTTGCAAAGCCCCGGGTGGTGGCGGTTCCCGGGGCAGTGTGGGGGGGTTGGGGCCCCCACACATTTTTTTTACTGCCCCCGGGACCTGGCCCACCCGGGGGCTTCAATGAAACGAATCGCGAGAGTCTGCGCTTTGTTTTTAAAAATGTTCGCTGCCAGTTCAGCGCATCCAGCACGCATCTCACAATTAAAAAAATTAAAAATGCTTTTTTTGGCCCTGGGGGTCCTTGTGGGTGTTTCTACCCTGCCCCCTTTTCTTGTTTTGCGCCTTAGTTTTTGTGTTCTCTTGTGCCTCTGCTCTACCGAGGCACAAGATGGCTGCCAACACTTCCTGGTATGGAGTGTTGACAGCCAATTAGCATGAAGCTCGTGATCGGGAGGGTGCGCGGATCCACCGCGCCTCTATATAGCAATATTTTTGGGGGGGTTTTCTAAGCAACTACTGAATAGATTTAAACCATTTAAGAAAAAAAGTTCTTTCTCAGGCAAGGGCCAAATTTGGTGTAATTCTGTTCAGCAGTTCAAGCTGGAGCCGTGTCTAAAGTTTGCTATGGGAAATGCATGTTTTTGACCTCCTTTTTTTTTATTTCTCAGAAACTACTGAAAGGATTTACACCATTTAACAAAAAGAGTTCTTTCTGAACCAAGGGCTACCTTTTTGCCAAATTTCGTGTCATTCCGTTAAGCAGTTAGGACTGTAGCTGTGTCTAAAGTTTCCTATGGGAAATAACATGGAGCCCCCACTTGCTGAATCACCCCGAAACTTTCAAGATAGGAGTTGACCGGAGCGCCCCATTAGTTTTGAAAATTTTACGAAGATTTGTCAACTGACGCCAAAGTTATTGGGAAAAGAATGTTACGAATTTCCTATGGATAATAGGTCCTACCAATAACTACCTACTGGGCACAGCCAGTAGGTTATATATATATATATATATATATATATATATATATATATATATATATATATATATATATATATATATATATATATATATATATATATATATATATATATATATATATATATATATATATATATATATATATATATATATATATAAAGTTTGTTTCCATTGAAGAGAGCATTATGGTGATTGGTGGCTCCCATGTAAAAACGTACATTACAAGATGTCCGCCGCCATACCCTAGCTTATACACGTGCACTAATAATATTGAGGGTGTAGGGTTTTAAAAATGGCCGCACACACTGTACGATGAGCGTGACCAAGCCGTCATGGCAAAACGCGTCGTGGAGATTCTTTCACCTGCTGAATAAATTCTTCAACTTGAGCTTATGGGTATCCTGTTTTCTTCAGCAAATTGAAGTTGTCGTGGAGTGAATATATATATATAAATATTTATATATATATATATATATATATATATATATATATATGTATATATATATATATATATATATATATATATATATATATATATATATATTGACACTTACCTTGCATATACTTACTATTTGGTTGTAAAGGCATGTGTGATAAAGTTATATGCTTGGTAAAGACATGTGTAGTAAAGGCAGTGCATGGTAAAGGCATTGCATGGTAATGGATGCGTGGTAAAGGGATTGCTTGGTAAATACCGAGTTGTAAAGGTTATTTCCCCCAGCGAAGCATATTTGGCCCACATTGATGATAGAGAATATCAGCTTACAAACCATTAAATGTATTAGCAGATTAGCAAAGATAAAATCTCAAATCATTTACATTTATGGTCAGTATAAAACTGTATCTATTAATATAATTAAATTCAATCAAAATAGCAATTACATAGACATAAAGGGGCCCATTAGGATGACGGGCGGACTTTGTCCGACCGCTATCCTATGGTAGAAAGGGATGCCCGCCATAAGGGCGGGGGTCCCGTGGGGGAAATTAGGATGCGCCCACTACAGTGGCGGGCGCATCCAGTATTTTTTACATTGTGGCGGGCGGTGATGAAAGCACCGTCCGCCGCAATAGTAAAAATACATGTTGTGCATTTCAAAGCACAACGTGACAGGCACCGCACGGTCCCTGTCACATTGTTCTTTGAAATGCTGGGGGGTACCATAGGTACCCCCCATGTGCACCCCCCACCCCTCTGGAGTCCCTGGGGGCCCGCAACGGGACCCCAAAGCAGACTCAGCATGCCGCCACGGAAAGGCATTGGAAAAAGCCCATACCAATATGGCTGGCGGTGTCTGATAGACACTGCCACCATAAGGAACCCTTTTCCGCCCAGTCGCAAGCCGACGGGTGCAGAAACACGGTGGAAGGCCTTTCCATCCGCCGCGGACCCCCCAGCCATAATAATATGGCAGGGGGTCATTCTGACACGGATGGCAGGCAAATCGCCCCCGCCAGGCCGGCGGGGGCTACCGCCGGCCTGGTGCCGGCGATCCGCCCGCCATCCTGATGGGGCCCCAAGTTTCAAGTTGCCATTAAATAAATTGAGCAGATTTGATTGTCTATAAAGGGAAAATTCCCTAATACACTAAACTAAGGAGACAGGTAGATCGGGAAGGATCAAGCAGAAGGAATCAGCAAGCAAAGCCTCTTAAAGGCGGACCAAATGAGGTTTGAATCAGGTAAGAAAGAATACAGTTGCTCAGGAGTGTAACACTTTGTATAAAAGCAAAAAGTAGAGAGACTGGTCTCAAGAAATTGGAAAGGGTCATCTTAATATATCTTAATATATCTAGCTCAGCAAGGCACAATTAATTCACAATTTCCAACAGTGGTAACACTCGCTATGATTTCCATGTAGAAAAGGGCTAATCAGGATCACATTTTGTACTGTATGGGGTTAGGTCCACTTCCCAGCCAGCACAAAATATATGTTTTCAGCTGCACGACCTTCAAGAGATATCTTGTGGCAGGTTGATACATCACGGTAAGTCAGACCCACTCACTAGTGTTAGGATTTATTAATAAGCTCTCCATGAGCACATTCAGATAAAAATTCCCATAGAAACCTATACATTTTGCAACATTCTAATTAACTACTGCAGCAGAAGAGAAAAATGCACAGGAAACACAGAACATTTCCTTTAACATGAGTTACTTAAACTGAGGCCTTCATTAATCTTGGCTACCTTAATGTAAACATATATTAACTATGGGCTACTTTAATGCAAAAATCACACAATGAGAATATGTATATAAAATGCAGATTAGTACATAATTTATGCAAAACAAAAAACAGTGACAGAAAAGTCACCAGTTCCAATCACTTTATCCAACTTTATTTAATGTCTTTGCGATACTTTATTAACACAAATTATGCAAGCGATATTCAAACCACAATATTACTACCAAGAAATAACCAAATCAATGTTATACATCCAACAATAGGAATTTTCAAAACAATTTGAATCTTCATATCTTTAGTCACCAAGCACACAAATGGAGGTCATTATCTGGGTTTTGCTATATATATATGCATTATAAGGATCTAGAAAATCTAGAAAATCTATCATAAAAAGTCAACTGATGAGGTGGAATGACAGAAAGAGATTGTAAGATGACTTGATCCGGTTTACATTTGATATGATTGTGTATCACTGTATTGGAGTCACCGTTCATAATTCATAATTCAGAGGTATGCGAAGTTTTGGACTCACATTGTGGAAAAGGCAAAAGTAGTAGTCTTGGGACAGTTGAATTATTGCCTCACCTAGTGGCTCAAAGCAAGGTCAACTGTACTGAAAATTTCATTTCAGCACACATGTTCAACAAGAGCCTTGAGTTTCTTGAACGTCTTATATTTTAAAAAAAATATTATAACTTCTCCTCAAATGAGGACATTAATTGAACAAAACGAGATATGGTATGTCTTCTACTAAATATGTTATGATTTAATTCTAGAATCTAGGACCTTTTCGTTTTAAGAAAGATAACATAATTAGGAACTGAAAAGGGATTGTCTTATGTCCATGGACATATTGCCATTATGTAACTCATCTTAGCAGCCATCAAGAAATTCTCTAGGAAAATATTAGATTTTTGCTAATTAAATGAGCTCACTAAGAATTTTAAAGCAAGTTCTCCATGTGTTCCCCAATTTGTCAAGAATCTGTCTTGGTCAATTGTAGAGTGTAAGACTAACTGTTTCCTAATTTAACACTGCAATTTGACAAACTTAAGAGATTGCTGGAAGACACCCTTCTTCGGGTTGTATGGAATTCTATTCACTACAATAATATTAAATACCAAAATATAGTTTCCTAAATGTAGTCTACATAAGTATTGACTTCACAGGCATCCTATATAAAACACAATAATCCCGCTTCACCTTTTTGATAGCTTCGCTCACCTCTATCTCCGAGATTGGTCTGTCAAGCCGGTCACTTTGTTCTGGGGTGAGAGTGGGGAGAATTATCTTCTCTAACCATCTGAGCCTAGTCACCGGGTCGTCCGAGATCTCCTCCTTATATATTTGTTGAAAAAAGTCAAGAAAAGCTTCCCCGATGTCTATGGTGGAAGTTCTTTCATTAGTCTCCCCCTCTACACTAATAAGTTTGATGTGTTTTTTGGCCTGGTCAGATTTGATTTTCCAGGCTAGGACTTTGCCCGAGGATTCTCCGTATTCAAAATTTGAAAGTTTGCTTGCTGCCCATCTCTTTGCGACCCTCTCTTGGAGGATATTTTCTAGCTTCCCCTTTAATTCCTTCCATTGTTTCTTCTCTTCATTAGTACCAGTTCCGGAACCGATACGTTGGTCAAAGAGAGCAATTTCCTGTTCTATGTTGGTGATCTTTGCCCTGTACACTTTCCCTCGATGAGAGGCCCTGTTGGTGATATGACCTCGTAAATTTGCTTTATAAGCCTCCCACACAATATCCAACTGAGCTGAGTTTATGTTAATGTCCATAAAAAACTTAGTTTCTTGAATAAGGAGGTCAGTTTCCTCTTCCTCTAAAAGAATAGTACGGTCAAATGACCAAGACGTGTGTGGGATTAGCTGACCTGATTTTAAAGAAAAAAAGATGGCCGAATGAGCTGATAGATGCTAGGGCAAGTAAACTAGTTCCTCCAGGGGATCTCTTAATGAATAGCTGAATAGGGCATAATCGATTCTAGACTTATGGTTATATTTGAAGTTATGATAAGATGTACCAAGTGCGTTACCCGCTCTCTCCCTCCACGGGTCTGCTAATCCAAGCGTTGACATGATCACCCTAAGCATTTGCCTGGATTTCTCATAAGTTAATGCCCTAGAGTTGGGGGATTTGTCCAATTTGGGATTTAGTACTAAATTAAAATCTCCCATCCAAATTATTGGATCATGGGTTATTAATAGGTGGCTCTGGATTTTATGCAGGTATGAGGGGTCGGCCTGAATAGGGGCATAATAACCCACCAAGTTGTACGGTCTGCCCTCTAAACTTACTTTAGCATATAGCCACCTACCGCTGAGATCTTCTTCATGATCTATAATCTGCGCTCTGACTTGCCTTTTAAAAATGATAAGGATGCCCCGAATATTAGCATTGTGGTTAGTACATATAAAACTATCAACCCATCTAATATTCCTCAACATATCTTTCACTTCTTGCTGAAGAAGATGTGTTTTCTGGATGACAATGACCTGCGCTGGGGAGTCCCTCAAATACTGTAATATTCTATGCCTCCTCCCCCTTACACGCAGGCCATTGACATTCCAGGACAATAATTTTATCCCCAGCATCTAATGTCGTTCCCCCTCAACCAACTCATCAGATCGATAAAGAGTACACTACTCCCAAGGCAGATTAAATGAGACTGAATTGCGTTTAGTGAGGATTGTAAATTTAGAACGATGTCTGACACATGAAGAATTTTTGCGATTTTACCCTCCCCCCCCCTCCCTGGAAAACCCTCCCTTACTTGACCTGTCCGGTGATGCCAGATTTGTCTCTCTGAGGAGCCCTCCCCGCCCGGCCCTGTTACGTGTTGTTGATATGAAAGGTGTAATCCGACAGAGCCAAGGTTAATATTTTTGGAGGAGTCTCAGAGGAAAAATATCCTGTACGAAGAAGTGCAAAAAGTGGTAAAAGTAGAAGTAAATAGACCTCGGAGAATTCTTCCCATTCTTAAAGCTTCACCTATGAGTCCCACCCCCCCCTATTCCCGACCCGTATCATTGCTTTTTTTTATTTTTTTATTTATTTTTTAACTTTATTTCGTTTTTTTTTTTTAAACACCCACCCGTAATTTTTTTTTTTTAATGTTACTTTTTAAAACTTTTTTTGGGGTTATGCTCCTACTATACAAGCTGTCAAATGGAGTTATCAAATGGAGTTGTCAAGATTGAGTTCACTAATCTAAAACGATGATACTGTCGTCGACACGAACAAGCAGCAACTATAAGGTACTATAAAGTACTAAGGGGAAGGATGTTATAGGGAGCTTAATCTCATGATCTCTTAATCTCTTAGGGCCAGATGTAGGTAATTCTATTTTACCGTCTCATAAATACCGAATTTTACCGATTCGGTATTTATGAATCGGTAAAATAGAAGTTCCGAGATTTAGGTAAATCCAGATGTTGATTTACCGAATCGGTAAAAGTCGGTATTTACCGATTCGGTAAATACCGACCGGTAATGCCCATTCATTCCTATGGGCTTTGAAGCCCATAGGAATGAATGGGCATTACCGATTCGGTATTTACCGAATCGGTAAAAACCGATTTTCACAAGTGTGCAGGGGGTGTCACTTTGACACCCTCTAGCACCCCCAAAACAGGTTCGGGTGCCATGTGGCAGGCATACTTGCCCTAAGGGCAGGTCTGCCTGTCATATGGCACAGGTGTGCATGCACACATGTGCATGCACACCGGAATCAGTATTTTACCATCAAATAGAATTTGATGGTAAAATACCGATTTTGTCATGCTTGTGGGACTCAGAAGAGTCCCACCTACATATCAATTTTACCGAATCGGTAAAAATACCGATTCGGTATTTTACAGAATCGGTAAATTTACCGATCGATAAATTTACCGATTCTGTAAAATACAGGGCCCTACATCTCAAATTGCATTTACCGGTCGGTAACGGCCGAATTCGGCCGTTACCGACCGGTAAATGCCTACCTACATCTGGCCCTAAGTTTCTTAGTCACTATCGGGCTCCCTGCTCATGATCTCTAATAGAGGCTAGGAGTTCATCTGCCTCCAGAGGGGAACGGATGTTATGCATTTTATTATTATACATGACCCTCAGGAAGGCAGGAAACCTCATCTGAACAGTGGCCCCCAGACCCCTGAATTTCTCCATTCTCTGGCCTAGCTCCCACTGTCTGTCAAGGGTTGTTTTAGACAGATCGGACCTAACAACAAATGAGAAATCTGGGGCTTTTAAAGATGTAGCTTTAAGCGCCAAGTTTAATATTTTCTCCTTGGTGGAGTAGGTTAGAAAGTTCACTAGAATCTTTCTGGGTTTTGATCTCCCCGAGTTTAGGCGAAATGGGTCTCTGTGGGCTCGCTGAATATCCCTCTCCAACTCTTCAACAGATTCCTCCAAATTCAGGGTCTCTTTGAGCAAAGAGGCAATGAATTTTTCAAAAGCTATCAAAAAGGTGAAGCGGGGTAAGGCGGCTGGCCCCGACGGTCTCCCCGGTGAGTTACTTCGGGTTTTGGCACCCGAAATTGTTTCAGTACTTACTAGACTATTTAATGATATCTTAGTAAAGGGAGCCACCCCACCTAAATCATGGGGGGAGGCAACAATCGTCTTGATTCCAAAACCCGGGAAAGATCCGGCCAAATGTGGCTCTTATAGGCCAATTTCACTTTTGAATAGCGATTATAAGCTCTTTGCGGTGGTGTTGGCGACTCGGCTGGGACGCAAAGTTAGCTCAATTATCCACACTGACCAGAAGGGCTTCATTCGAGGTAGACAGCTCTCAGACCTCACTTATGATTTAATCGGGGCAGTGGACATCGCCTCTACTTTCTCCCTTCCCTTGGCCATTATGACCCTCGACGCAACAAAAGCGTTCGATAGAGTAAACTGGTCATATTTAGCTGAAGTCATGAGGAAATTCGCAATTGGGCCTAATTTCTGTAGGGCTATAGGTCTTTTGTATGCTAATCCCAGTGCGAGTATTTTGGTGAACGGTACATGTACTCAGCCCTTTCAGATTAGTAGGGGAACGAGACAGGGTTGCCCCCTATCCCCCCTACTTTTTAATATCTATATTGAACCACTTGCACAATCTCTTAGGGATGATCCAAGAATCTCCTCATTTGAATATGGAGGTTGGGAAAAAAGGGTTGGGCTCTACGCCGACGACATAGTAATTTACACTAGCGACCCAGCGACTGCCTTTCCCATAGTGGTCGAAATGGCCAAAGAATTTGGTCATATATCGGGTTATGATATTAACGCTGAGAAGACTGAGCTCATGACGTGGAACATTATTAATCCAAGCGTTGTGGTGACACCCTCAATTCGTTACCTCGGAGTTAAAATCACGCAAGATACAGACACCTTGGCTAAGGCTAACCTAGATCTGGTCTTCAAGAATGTAGGGCCCTATTGAAATCCTGGGCGGGTCTTCGACTGTCAATTTTTGGGAAAGTTAATATAGTGAAAATGTCTATCCTCCGGAAACTGACTTTTATTTTTAATTCCATCCCTCTGGCTTTTGATTCTAAGCAACTTCATAAGTGTCAGCAGGAAATTAATTCCTTCAATTGGGGCAATAAGGCTACAAGGTTGGCCTGGAAAAAATTAAGGAGGAGGAGGGAAAAAGGAGGGCTTGCTCTGCCAGACTTACAGTACTATGCGTGGGCATTCCAGCTTTCCCACACAAGAATGCTCTTGAAGTCACCAGATAATTCTTCAAATGGGAGATTGTTTAAGGCAATGCTGGTGGGGGCAAACCTTACGTTAGACGGGTTTCTATTTAAGTTCGGGGACCGAAAGTTTTTTAAAAAGGTGAGGCTTAAGACTCTTTTAACAATATTGAAGTCCTGGGTGCAAATTAAACTTAGAGTGGGGCTGGCATATTTCTCCAACTATGCTCAGATATGGGACTCTCCTGGGCTCCCACTGTGTTTGCAAGACTGCCTGGCAGCCCCCCTAATTGAAGCTGGGCTCTCAAGATGGGGTGAACTGGTATTTGAAGGCCTCTTGATAGAGTGGGAGGAGCTTAAGGAGAAAGTAGGGCCAACCTTGTCAAGATTTAAGTACACCCAAATCAGCACTAACTAGGAAAAATTCTAATATCGGGAGACCCAGCCCCCTAGAACAGCACTTAGTCGAAAAACAGACAGGAGGTAAGGAGGTTGCTTTTTGGTATTGGTCCATCTTGGAGGAGATAGATGGAGACTTCGACCTCCCAACGGAGCTATGGGGAAGTGAAATCGTGTTATTGGACGAGGATTTGTGGATAAAATCCTTTTCTCTTTTGTATAGACTTGTCAAACCCGCCTGGCTGAGACGAAACCACCTGTTCACTTTACACCGGGCATACCTCTCCCCTTTACGTCTATCTAAATATCAGGAAGGGAAATGCTGTAACAAATGTCAACTTCCAGCAGCCTCAGATATCCACATGTTTTGGGCATGCCCCCACATAATCGCTTATTGGAAAGAGGTTAAAGTCACCCTGGATTAAATTCTCAAGACCAACATTCCTCTTACGCTATCATTAGTCATATTTGGCTTTGATCAGAACATCATCGGGGTTGCGCGGTCTTTCTTATTCTATGCTATCCTTCTGGCAAGATGGCTGATATGTATACACTGGGTAGATACCATCCCTCCCGCACACTCCGCCTGGCTAATGTCTCTCTATGAAACATCCAAGATAGATTCGGCTAGATCCTGCAGTACCCAGTGCCTCACCTTTTGGAAACTCTTGATAGACTGGAAGTGAACCTTTTTTTCGGCTTGTTGGGGTTTTTTTTTTTTTCCCCCTCAAAGGTCCGATGATTATGCCCATCTACTCCATGGCTCAGTCTAGTGGTTTGCCCCGACTCCGATATCTATTTACTGGCCTAACAGGCATGAAGTTGCCTAGAGGAGTATCAACAAGTTCAACATATCTCCCGCCAATCCGTAATAAGTTCTGCCCAGTTTGCGAAGCGGCTCAATTATCAGGGCCTTGCTCCCGAAGGCAGTGAGGTGGTTGGTGTGTTTTTTTTTTCTTTGCATCTATGGAACGAGTGTCGGGCAGATGAGGATTTAAAAAAAAAATAAACACAATAATATCAACAACAATTTTATTGATAAAATAATTGTGTTGTCAAAACAAAAATTTGGACAACAACAATACAGAATGCAAAACTATTGCTGATGACAACAAATAAGATAAACTAACTAAATAGCAACAGCAAAAATCTTGTCAACAAAATATTCTTACAACCAAAGTTAAAAATAATATATTCAGATTTAAAATATAGCTAGTACGTTTAATAACACTTAACGAAAATAGCATAACTATAAACACTTTTATGAAATTATGTAAAATACATATTCTAAGAAGCAAATATTACATTGCACACAAGTGGGAAGCCTATTTAAAAGAGTGTATCATCATCAAAACACAGCCTGCTGCAGAAAAATGCATTATCTTAATTTGAAGGTCAGTCTGTTGCAGACAGGAAAATCATCAAGCCACCTGGGAGGGAGTAGGAGGTTTTTTAGAAAGTGTTAGACTTGTCATCCTCTGGGTGGTCTTTCCCCAAACATTTCTGCCTGCTTACCTCCTCTTTTTGGTTTTTGTTGGCTATAGGATTCTGAGCACATTATCACTGCTGACTAGTGCTAAATTGCATGTGCTTCTCCCCTTAACGTGGTGATATTGGTGTATACCCAATTGGCATATTTAGTTTACGTATACCCTATACCCAGGGCTTGTAATCTAAATGCTACTAGTGGGTCTTGAGCACTGGTTCTGCCACCCACACGAGTAGTCTTCAAACCTGTCTCAGGCCTGCCATTGCAATGCCTGTGTGGGCAGTTAATGCTACTTCGACTTGGCATTTAAAACCACTTGCCAAGCCTGAAACTCCCATTTTATTGCACATAAGTCCTCTATAAGGTAGGCCGTCGGTAGCCCTAAGTGCAGGGTGCTGTGTAAATAAAAGGTAGGACATGTACTTTTGTTTTTCACTACTGTGAAGACTACTCCTCTCGTAGGATTCAATAGGTATTCTTGATTAAAAAGGAGTAGGTGCATCATGTTTCATATCTTTGGAATGGTAATGTTAAATCCTCTTTAATGGTAAAGTTGGATTTAGCATTACTATTTTAGAAATGCCACTTTTAGAAAGTAGGCATTTCTCTGCTCCTATTGCTCAGCGTGCCTTGCAGCATCCAATACACGTCTGGGGTGGGTGACAGCTACACTTTGTGCATTCCCTCAAGACAACCACAAACACAGGAAGGGTGGGTGTGACAGAGAACTCATCTGCATTCTGATAGCTCTTCCTGGGCAGGCAGAGAGAGGGGGAGCTGACACTTACACCTGAAGAGGCAGTGTCCTGTTTCCCACACAAAGGAGGGCTGATTACCCCCACTGACAGTCTGAGTTCAGGGCTGGGATGAAAGGGGGACCTGTGAACTTCAAAGGCCTGCTTTGAAGGCATTCCCACTACGAAGGCACAACTAGGTATAAGTATTGGGGAGTTGACCCTGCCACGACAGTACACTACCGGACCTGTGAAGAACTCATGAGCTAAGACCGCTGTCGTACAAGGATTGCCACTCTGCTTGACTGCCGAACTGGAAGACCTGCTTTTTAGGTCGAGCCTGTCCCATTCCGCAGGAATGGATAGGATCGAATTCATGTCGGCAAAATCCTCGTGAAACTAAGGGCTTTCAGCTGGCGTTTTGTTTACGTTCACGTGAACCACGTGACAGCAAGCTCCTTCGTGCACGAGCTTGCCTGAGCCTTCCGCCTATCAGCCTGCCAGTTCTCCTCCCCTAATTATGCACTTCACTCCCACATCAAAGCCTCAGCCTCCCTCCCATGCCATTTGCTTCCTAACCAGCCTGCCTCGCATAATTGCATCAGACACTTCAAAGGAATGCGCCCTCCGAGACGTGCATTTCTCCCCCCCCCCGTATTTTCTTTGGAAACAACAGACAACGTGTACACTATTTCAGCACATTCCAAGTCTGCAGTTTTAACTACCTGTCACCACGTCAGATTTTACTTTGTTGTTTTTTGCAGATTTATATAGGCGAACTCGACCCGAAGGTGCAGGAGCGCTTTTCATGAGCACTAGTTACGTTTGTTGTTTAAACAGTCGAAAGGTGGATTTACACAAGCAGAACTGTGCGTGCACTTCACTAAATCCTCGAATACCCCTGCGTGGTGACTGTGCCATTTGAACACGTTGTTAGATTCAGAGTGCAGAGTGCAGATTCAGAGTGCAGAGTGCAGATTCAGAGTGCATATTCAGAGTGCAGATTCAGAGTGCAGAGTGCAGATTCAGAGTGCAGATTCAGAGTGCAGAGTGCAGATTCAGAGTGCAGATTCAGAGTGCAGATTCAGAGTGCAGAGTGCAGATTCAGAGTGCAGATTCAGAGTGCAGAGTGCAGATTCAAAGTGCAGATTCAGAGTGCAGATTCAGAGTGCAGATTCAGAGTGCAGAGTGCAGATTCAAAGTGCAGATTCAGAGTGCAGATTCAGAGTGCAGATTCAGAGTGCAGAGTGCAGATTCAGAGTGCAGAGTGCAGATTCAGAGTGCAGAGTGCAGATTCAGAGTGCAGATTCAGAGTGCAGATTCAGAGTGCAGATTCAGAGTGCAGAGTGCAGATTCAGAGTGCAGAGTGCAGATTCAGAGTGCAGATTCAGAGTGCAGATTCAGAGTGCAGAGTGCAGATTCAGAGTGCAGAGTGCAGATTCAGAGTGCAGAGTGCAGATTCAGAGTGCAGATTCAGAGTGCAGAGTGCAGATTCAGAGTGCAGAGTGCAGATTCAGAGTGCAGATTCAGAGTGCAGATTCAGAGTGCAGAGTGCAGATTCAGAGTGCAGAGTGCAGATTCAGAGTGCAGATTCAGAGTGCAGAGTGCAGATTCAGAGTGCAGAGTGCAGATTCAGAGTGCAGAGTGCAGATTCAGAGTGCAGATTCAGAGCGCAGAGTGCAGATTCAGAGTACAGAGTGCAGATTCAGAGTGCAGAGTGCAGATTCAGAGTGCAGAGTGCAGATTCAGAGTGCAGATTCAGAGTGCAGATTCAGAGTGCAGAGTGCAGATTCAGAGTGCAGAGTGCAGATTCAGAGTGCAGATTCAGAGTGTAGAGTGCAGATTCAGAGTGCAGAGTGCAGATTCAGAGTGCAGAGTGCAGATTCAGAGTGCAGATTCAGAGTGCAGATTCAGAGTGCAGGGTGCAGATTCAGAGTGCAGAGTGTAGATTCAGAGTGCAGGTTCAGAGTGCAGAGTGCAGATTCAGAGTGCAGAGTGCAGATTCAGAGTGCAGAGTGCAGATTCAGAGTGCAGAGTGCAGATTCAGAGTGCAGAGTGCAGATTCAGAGTGCAGATTCAGAGTGCAGAGTGCAGATTCAGAGTGCAGAGTGCAGATTCAGAGTGCAGATTCAGAGTGCAGAGTGCAGATTCAGAGTGCAGATTCAGAGTGCAGAGTGCAGATTCAGAGTGCAGATTCAGAGTGCAGATTCAGAGTGCAGAGTGCAGATTCAGAGTGCAGAGTGCAGATTCAGAGCAGTGCAGAGTGCAGATTCAGAGTGCAGAGTGCAGATTCAGAGTGCAGATTCAGAGTGCAGATTCAGAGTGCAGAGTGCAGATTCAGAGTGCAGATTCAGAGTGCAGAGTGCAGATTCAGAGTGCAGATTCAGAGTGCAGAGTGCAGATTCAGAGTGCAGATTCAGAGTGCAGAGTGCAGATTCAGAGTGCAGATTCAGAGTGCAGAGTGCAGTTCAGAGTGCAGAGTGCAGATTGAGAGTGCAGAGTGCAGATTCAGAGTGCAGATTCAGAGTGCAGAGTGCAGATTCAGAGTGCAGATTCAGAGTGCAGATTCAGAGTGCAGAGTGCAGATTCAGAGTGCAGAGTGCAGATTCAGAGTGCAGATTCAGAGTGCAGATTCAGAGTGCAGATTCAGAGTGCAGAGTGCAGATTGAGAGTGCAGAGTGCAGATTCAGAGTGCAGATTCAGAGTGCAGAGTGCAGATTCAGAGTGCAGATTCAGAGTGCAGAGTGCAGATTCAGAGTGCAGAGTGCAGATTCAGAGTGCAGAGTGCAGATTCAGAGTGCAGATTCAGAGTGCAGATTCAGAGTGCAGATTCAGAGTGCAGAGTGCAGATTCAGAGTGCAGATTCAGAGTGCAGATTCAGAGTGCAGAGTGCAGATTCAGAGTGCAGATTCAGATTGCAGAGTGCAGATTCAGAGTGCAGATTCAGAGTGCAGATTCAGAGTGCAGAGTGCAGATTCAGAGTGCAGATTCAGAGTGCAGAGTGCAGATTCAGAGTGCAGATTCAGAGTGCAGAGTGCAGATTCAGAGTGCAGAGTGCAGATTCAGAGTGCAGATTCAGAGTGCAGAGTGCAGATTCAGAGTGCAGATTCAGAGTGCAGATTCAGAGTGCAGATTCAGAGTGCAGAGTGCAGATTCAGAGTGCAGATTCAGAGTGCAGATTCAGAGTGCAGATTCAGAGTGCAGAGTGCAGATTCAGAGTGCAGAGTGCAGAGTGCAGATTCAGAGTGCAGAGTGCAGAGTGCAGATTCAGAGTGCAGAGTGCAGATTCAGAGTGCAGAGTGCAGAGTGCAGATTCAGAGTGCAGAGTGCAGAGTGCAGATTCAGAGTGCAGAGTGCAGAGTGCAGAGTGCAGAGTGCAGATTCAGAGTGCAGAGTGCAGATTCAGAGTGCAGATTCAGAGTGCAGATTCAGAGTGCAGATTCAGAGTGCAGAGTGCAGATTCAGAGTGCAGAGTGCAGATTCAGAGTGCAGATTCAGAGTTCAGAGTGCAGATTCAGAGTGCAGATTCAGTGTGCAGAGTGCAGATTCAGGGTGCAGATTCAGAGTTCAGAGTGCAGATTCAGAGTTCAGATTCAGAGTGCAGATTCAGAGTGCAGATTCAGAGTGCAGATTCAGAGTGCAGAGTGCAGATTCAGAGTGCAGAGTGCAGATTCAGAGTGCAGAGTGCAGATTCAGAGTGCAGATTCAGAGTGCAGATTCAGAGTGCAGAGTGCAGAGTGCAGATTCAGAGTGCAGAGTGCAGATTCAGAGTTCAGAGTGCAGATTCAGAGTGCAGATTCAGAGTGCAGATTCAGAGTGCAGAGTGCAGAGTCAGAGTGCAGATTCAGAGTGCAGATTCAGAGTTCAGAGTGCAGATTCAGAGTGCAGATTCAGAGTGCAGATTCAGAGTTCAGAGTGCAGATTCAGAGTGCAGAGTGCAGATTCAGAGTGCAGATTCAGAGTGCAGAGTGCAGATTCAGAGTGCAGATTCAGAGTGCAGATTCAGAGTGCAGAGTGCAGATTCAGAGTTCAGAGTGCAGAGTGCAGAGTGCAGATTCAGAGTGCAGAGTGCAGATTCAGAGTGCAGATTCAGAGTGCAGATTCAGAGTTCAGAGTGCAGATTCAGAGTGCAGATTCAGAGTGCAGATTCAGAGTGCAGATTCAGAGTGCAGAGTGCAGATTCAGAGTGCAGAGTGCAGAGTGCAGATTCAGAGTGCAGAGTGCAGATTCAGAGTGCAGATTCAGAGTGCAGAGTGCAGATTCAGAGTGCAGAGTGCAGATTCAGAGTGCAGAGTGCAGAGTGCAGATTCAGAGTGCAGAGTGCAGATTCAGAGTGCAGATTCAGAGTGCAGATTCAGAGTGCAGATTCAGAGTGCAGAGTGCAGATTCAGAGTGCAGAGTGCAGATTCAGAGTGCAGAGTGTAGATTCAGAGTGCAGAGTGCAGAGTGCAGATTCAGAGTGCAGAGTGCAGATTCAGAGTGCAGAGTGCAGAGTGCAGATTCAGAGTGCAGATTCAGAGTGCAGAGTGCAGATTCAGAGTGCAGATTCAGAGTGCAGAGTGCAGAGTGCAGAGTGCAGATTCAGAGTGCAGATTCAGAGTGCAGATTCAGAGTGCAGAGTGCAGATTCAGAGTGCAGAGTGCAGATTCAGAGTGCATATTCAGAGTGCAGATTCAGAGTGCAGAGTGCAGAGTGCAGAGTGCAGCTTCAGAGTGCAGATTCAGAGTGCAGATTCAGAGTGCAGAGTGCAGAGTGCAGATTCAGAGTGCAGAGTGCAGATTCAGAGTGCAGACTGCAGATTCAGAGTGCAGAGTGCAGATTCAGAGTGCAGAGTGCAGATTCAGAGTGCAGAGTGCAGAGTGCAGATTCAGAGTGCAGAGTGCAGAGTGCAGATTCAGAGTGCAGATTCAGAGTGCAGATTCAGAGTGCAGAGTGCAGATTCAGAGTGCAGAGTGCAGATTCAGAGTGCAGAGTGCAGATTCAGAGTGCAGAGTGCAGATTCAGAGTGCAGAGTGCAGAGTGCAGATTCAGAGTGCAGAGTGCAGATTCAGAGTGCAGAGTGCAGATTCAGAGTGCAGAGTGCAGATTCAGAGTGCAGAGTGCAGATTCAGAGTGCAGAGTGTAGATTCAGAGTGCAGAGTGCAGAGTGCAGATTCAGAGTGCAGAGTGCAGATTCAGAGTGCAGAGTGCAGATTCAGAGTGCAGAGTGCAGATTCAGAGTGCAGAGTGCAGATTCAGAGTGCAGAGTGCAGAGTGCAGATTCAGAGTGCAGAGTGCAGATTCAGAGTGCAGAGTGCAGATTCAGAGTGCAGATGCAGAGTGCAGATTCAGAGTGCAGATTCAGAGTCACCAGGCAGGCTTTGACAACAAGGTAGACCAGAGCGCGGGGGAGCTTAGCCTGTAAGGGTATGAACGCCATGTTCCCTGTAATTAAGAAGCAGCCTATTCAACACTTAAGACAGTAATGTCATCCCATCTGCCAAGGCCTGCGCTGGCTGGCAGCGCGCCCCTGCCTGCTGCTGCTTCTGTTACCCACCTGATCCTCGGAGACCCGCTTTGATGGAGCGTTTGCAAACACAAGTTTCTTCGCCGGGCTGGCGGCGCGCGCAGGAGATAACAAGCATTGGCATTGCCAATAGGTCTCGCTTGTGGGACCTTATAAGTATTTAGTTTTGCAGCACAATATCCTTGTTGCATAATCGGATATTGTGCTGCAAAACTAAATACTTATAAGGTCCCCAAGCGAGACCTATTGGCAAACCCAATGCTTGTTTGCTTTGCTCGCTGCCCCGCTGCCTGCTTATTTTTGCCCTGCTGAGGGCAAGGATTGGACCTATCTCACTTGAACCCAGAGTGACTCAAAGGGCTTGCTCACTTGCCCCCTATTTGAAAATCTCAGGGCCATCAAAGACTTTCTTCACCCCTGCAACAGCATCTGGAATCTGCCATCTGTGAGTCCTGCCATGCCAAGTGGTGGCAATCCAGTCATAGGCCCTTGAACGTGAGCTTTTGCTATGCAGAACCATCAAAATCGTCATAGTGATGCCTTTGCGCCGATCAGAACCAACACATTGCCCTTCGACGCAGGAGCTTATTCATGACGGACTGTGTGGCTAAATGGCGATGGACAGCGGAGCTCAATGATGACACAGTGCCTACATCGTAAAGGGGTTCGTCGACATGATGCATCGAGTATTCAACATCAACACTTGTTCCATCCAAGGTACTTTTTCAGCATGACATGCATGAGTTCTGTAGCTGGGTAGCCCTCCATCACGGTTGGCCTGAACTTTGGATTTGCCACTGTCCAGCACAACCTCAAGTAACCCCTAAGTGCTATTTTCTTCTAAGCACTACTTTTTGATTTATTCTTTAAAAATGTATAACCCTGGTTCTACTTATTGGAGTTTTGTCATTTCTGTCTTGATTTACTCATACAATTATTATCTATTTTCCTAACCATGTGTGGAGTATTTTTTGTGGTGTTGTCATTGTTTTACTGTGTGCATGTGTTGCACAAATATTTTACACATTGCCTCTTTAGATAAGCCTGACTGCTCTGTGCCCAGCTTCCAGAGGGTGAGAACTGGTTATTTTTTAGTGTGTATCTAGATTACCCTGACTAGAGTGGTGGTTCCTGCTTGGACAAGGTGAATATCTCTGCCAACCAGCAACCCCAGTTCTAACATAGAGTAAACAACATAGAAGGCAAAAGATACCCTTTTCCTAAAGAGAAAGAAAACTTGCAAAGTGGGCTGTCACGGAGGCTGGGTCTGTCTCATAATATTAGGAGTGGGGCGAGGAGCACGAATGAGAGGGTAATGCTGATAAAAAACTGTACAGTACTGGTAATACCGTTTATAAAGTGGAAGTCTCTAAACCTCAGTCTCTTAGCATAGTCATCAAACAGATTCTTCCACTGGTCGTGTGGACCTTTGATAGCCGACTTGAAGTGTTGGGGGAGAGTTAGAGTTCAGAAGACACATGAATTTCAATAAATCAGTACAATTCTATAATAATGACAAAGGATAGTATGCAACCATAAATATTTATTTTCAGATTATCAGTTTATTACAGTCATCAAACTTTTCAAGGTTCAATCCAAGGTATCCTTACAGGCAAGATGGTAGTGTGCTCATGCACTATTAATCGTGATATCATGATATACAGAATGCAAATAATCAGTATGTAAAGATTGCAAATTATCCAGATTAAGTGTTCCATAAAGAAACTAAAATTAGCTAAATCAAGAAATGAAAATGCAAACGGAAATGAGGAAGGTGTCAGCATCATGTGAACCTCAGTAGAAGTTCAGAAAATGAACAGTGTGTTTAGTATGAAGTCTTACACTTGGAGGAAATCAAGGAAAGGTAGAGAGATCTGCTCTCTATGAAGTCAGGAAAGGTGTAGAGACAAAATATCGAGTTTTTTTATCGACTAGACATAATATAGAGTCAAAAATATAGAATAGACATAATATCGACTAGACATAATATAGACTACCAAAATATCGACTAGAAAATGTTAATATCGAATAGAATGGACATAATATCGAATCAAAAATATAGAATGGACATAATATTGACTAGACATAATATAGACAACAAAAACATCGAATTTTAGGTAAGTTAATATTATTTTTTATTTTTTGTGTAATATAATTCTGTAGCGGGTTGTGGGTTTATAGGGGAATAGGGTGGGAAGTAATTTAATTATAATTAATTAAATATGTTAATTTATTTATTGTTATTTATTTAGAATTAATTGTTAATTAATTATTAATTGGTAATGAATTAAAATATAATTGGTAATTAATTTTAATTGATTAATTGATAAAAAAAATATTAATTTATTTTCTGTAGCTGGTTGTGGGTTTATAGGTGAATAGGGTGGGAAGTAATTTAATTATAAATAATTAAATATGTTCATTAATTAATTGATTGGTATTTATTTAGAAAAAATTGTCAATTAATTTTTAATTGGTAAGTAATTAATTGTTAATTGATAATTATTTTTTATTAATTGATTAATTGATAATTATGTGAATAATATTATTTTATTTTTAGTAGCGGGTTGTTGGTTTATAGGGGAATAGGGTGGTAAGTAATTTAATATAATTAATTAAACATGATAATTAATTGATTTGTATTTATTTTAAAAAAATGTTAATACATTTTTTATTGGTAATTAATTAATTCTTAATTGGTAATTACAATTTATTAATTGATTAATTCATAATTATGTGATTTATATTAATTTATTTTCACTAGCGTGGGGATATTAAAATTTACCCCTATGCTATCCAACGTTTTCCCTACTGTTGCAGTCGCTGGAGTGGGAATAGTAATTTTTACCCCTGCGCTATCCAACGCTTTCCCTACTGTTGCACTCTCTGGAGTGGAAAAATAATTTTTACCCCTACGCTATCCAATGCTTTCCCTACTGTTGCACTCACTGGAGTGGGAATAGTAATTTTTACCCTTACGCTATCCAACGGTTTCCCTACTGTTGCATTCGCTGGAGTGGGAATAGTAATTTTTACCCCTACGCTATCCAACGCTTTCCCTACTGTTGCACTCGCTGGAGTGGGAATAGTAATTTTTACCCCTACGCTATCCAACGCTTTCCCTACTGTTGCACTCGCTGGAGTGGTAATAGTAATTTTTAACCCTACGCTATCCAACGCTTTCCCTACTGTTGCACTTACTGGAGTGGGAATAGTAATTTTTACCCCTACGTTATCCAACACTTTCCCTACTGTTGCACTTACTGGAGTGGGAATAGTAATGTTTACCCCTATGCTATCCAACGCCTTCCCTACTGTTGCACTCTCTGGAGTGGGAATAGTAATTTTTACCCCTACGGTATCCAACGCTTTCCCTACTGATGCACTCGCTGGAGTGGGAATAATAATTTTTACCCCTACGCTATCCAACGCTTTCCCTACTGTTGCACTCGCTGGAGTTGGAATAGTAATTTTTACCCCTACGCCATCCAACGCTTTCCCTACTGTTGCACTCTCTGGAGTGGGAATAGTAAATGTTACCCCTACGCTATCCAACGCTTTCCCTACTGTTGCACTCGTTGGAGTGGGAATAGTAATTTTTACCCCTACGCTATCCAACACTTTCCCTGCTGTTGCACTCGCTGGAGATGGAATAGTAATTTTTACCCCTACGGTATCCAACGCTTTACCTACTATTGCACTCGCTGGAGTGGGAATAGTAATTTTTACCCCTACGCTATCCAACGCTTTCCCTACTGTTGCACTCTTTGGAGTGGGAATAGTAATTTTTACCCCTACGGTATCCAACGCTTTCCCTACTGTTGCACTCGCTGCAGTGGGAATAGTAATTTTTACCCCTACGCTATCCAACACTTTCCCTACTGTTTCACTTGCTTGAGTTGGAATAGTAATTTTTACCCCTACGGGATCCAACGCTTTCCCTACTGTTGCACTCGCTGGAGTGGGAATAGTAATTTTTACCCCTACGCTATCCAACGCTTTCCCTACTGTTGCACTCTTTGGAGTGGGAATAGTAATTTGTACCCATACACTATCCAATGCTTTCCCTACTGTTGCACTCGCTGGAGTGGGAATAGTAATTTTTACCCCTACGCTATCTAACACTTTCCCTACTGTTGCACTTGCTGGAGTTGGAATAGTAATTTTTACCCCTATGCTATCCAACGCTTTCCCTACTGTTGCACTCTTTGGAGTGGGAATAGTCATTTTTACCCCTACGCTATCCAACGCTTTCCCTACTGTTGCACTCTTTGGAGTGGGAATAGTAAGTTTTTACCCCTACGCTATCCAATGCTTTCCCTACTATTGCACTCGCTGGAGTGGGAATAGTAATTTTTACCCCTACGCTATCCAACGCTTTCCCTACTGTTGCACTCGCTGGAGTGGGAATAGTAATTTTTACCCCTACGCTATCCAAAGCTTTCCCTACTGTTGCACTCTCTGGAGTAGGAATAGTTATTTTTAACCCCTACGCTATCCAATGCTTTCCCTACTGTTGCACTCACTGGAGTGGGAATAGTAAATTTAAACCTCTCGCTATCCTACGGAAAAAATATTGTATATGTTTTGTTAATAATATTTATATATACATATATATATATATTTAAAAATATTTTTTTTAAGTTATAATAATTATTTATTAATGTTAAGTTTATTTAAGTATTTTAAGTATGTTTAAATTAATTATATTTATTATTGTAGTACTTTAAAATTACTTTTAAGATATTTTAAAAAATCGATATTTTGACTGTCTATATTTTTTCCTATCGATATTTTGGAGTCGATATTTTTGTACTTACCTGTTTGTAGCTAGGAAGTCGATATTCTGGCATTTTATATTTTTACCTCGATATTTTGGTAAGTCGATATTTTGACTGTCGATATTATGTCAGTGATCCGCCAGGAAAGGGTCTCTCTTCAAACTGCTATTGAAGACTAATTAAAAGCACAATTGAAAGTTCCAGAACATCCATATCTCCCTCCCACAGTTCAGAACCAATCGTGTGGTGTATTTGCCGAGAACCAGTAGACTCCCCAAATTCACCCTCTCACACAATTAGGTACACATCTACTCATCTTTGAGTGCTACATCTCCCTACTATAAAGGGTACAGGAGGCTCCTTTCACCGTCATCTCTTCATGCTTGTTGCCAACGTTCTCCACCCAGGCCTCGCTATTAATCTAGTACAAAATAATTAACCTTTCTCTAACTAACGAGGGACTTAATAACACACCTGCAAAGAAAGAACTATACAGCATACTAACAATCTCAAAATGTGTAGCACTCTGCTAAAGCCTAATGTCAAGCTAAGTTAGCTCAAAAATCAAAATGGAAGTACATTATAACATTATCAACCATAAGAAAACAAGCTATCATCATTAAAACTTGAATATTTAATAAGTTTGAAGGCATGTGTTACCTATTCACTCCACTGCACTACATTGCGATTTCCTAATGCGCACAAGTACGTTACATATGATAATGCATAAATGTGAAACACACGAGTTTAGTTAAGGCATACATTGAATATATGGATCATATGCTGTAACATATGACTAGAGTTCATGCGGAGAGCGGAGTCTAATTTACGCTGCAAAAACAGTTTGTGCACTTTACTGCTGCTTGTTTACTGCAAACATTATAAACAGTGCAAAAAATCTAACATTGTACACAAACAGAACATGTGCCAGCAAAAGTGTGAAAATGTTATAGCTGCAGAGCTCCCAAAACAGTGTTTTTAAGTGTAGCGCAGCACAAAACGTGCCTGTGTTTTATTTCCTCATCCTAGATCTTAAAATGATGGTCTTCTGCGGAGAGTGACAGGAGACAGAATGGGGATTTGAAATTCAATTTTCAGAGAGACGTCCTGCTGCACCACTGGATCTGGAGAGACAAGGGTCATTGAATGGAGTTAAAAAGCTGAGGGAGACAACAAAATGGAGATATCGATTTCTTTTCTGTGCTGGCTGGGCTTGCATTCTCCGGTATTGCCTGCAGCAATCTTGTAAATATTGATTTGAAGGCCGTGTTCATTAGTCTGAAAATACACACAGAATTTCTTTTCCCTCTGTCTCCCTCCTTCTCTCCCTCCCACATTGTTCTCCCATTCGTTGTCCATCTTCCCTCCGTCTGTCTTTTTTTCTTTCTTTCTTTCTTTCCTTTTTTGTTTGTCCCCTCTTCTACATAGATTGACCCCCTATTTCTTTCAACCTCTCCTACTTTAAATGACGCTGAGAATTGTGGAGCAATTAAAAAGAGAACAGATTGGGTGTAAGAAAAAAGTAAATAAGAAAGCAACCCTCAGACTACGCAAAATTATGAATGGAAATTCCTAAATCAATTTCAAATACTAGCAATAACTTCAAAATAGGCATTGCATTCCATAGTTTTTAGCTAATCTACACCATTATACACATAGACAAACCATAAGCAAATGAGTCTTTGACCGACCCCAAAAGGGACAGTCCACCCTAAACTGTCTACATCGTCTTTGAATGCGCATGCAGTCAGTCCACACATTTAATTTTTGTTGGGCCTCAAGAGTGAAGCACAGACTATTTACAAGCCCCTATCGCTACCACAATCTCACTTTTTGGGACGTTGTGGTGGCGATAGGGCATTCGCCTTATTTACAACTTAATGTGGCTTAAAGCAGTCTTGTAAATAAACCCCCCTTTTACGCTGTACTTAGCGTGAAAGGGGAGGGCAATAGGTGTTGTGGTGGGCGTTCCACCCTAACACCCATTGATTTTGACACTGCCCCCGATTTATATGGGTGGTGTAAATAGGAGGCAGCGCCAAAATTAAGACCAGGGAAAACATGGCCTTAAACAGGCGAAACGTGGAGGAATGCTTTATTTCTCCTCGTTTTTGCTGTTTCTATATGTGCTGCGTTGTGCAGAATACATAGTAACAGCAAAATGCCATTGATTTTTTATGTGCAGAAAGGTGTCTCTTCCTGAACATAAACAATGCAAAAAAAGACGTTTTGGCACTTCTATGTGTTCAGCATTAAGCAGCACACATACAAGTTACAAAACGCCATTTAAAGATTGTTTATGTGCAGGAAGGTACACCTTCTGTTTATGTACAGGACGGTACACCTTCCTGCACATAAACAATCTTCCCCTCAACGCAGACACCTTTGCACCATGGTGCAAGGGTGCCAGCGTTGGCACTAGGCTGCTAAATATAGTGCCAGCGCAGGGGAAAATTGAGGGCTGCACCATATTCTTGTGAATATGGAGCAGCCCTGTGTTTATGAAGTGGCAGAGCGCAGCGTTAAGCCAAGGAGGCTAACGCTGCGCTCCGCCACTTCATTGTAAATCTGCCCCCGAGTCCTAAGGCACAGCAAGTTTGGGACTTAAGTCCTGATTGAGGGTTTGGCAGATGGTGTAAAGGCAGACAGGATGGCGGAGGACTTTACGTCTGTCACCCTGCCTTTAGTGCCTACCAAACTGAGAGATGTCTGCTGGCCCCGCAGACATTTCGATAAATTGGCAGAAACTACTGTCATGTCGGTTCCTGACAATGTTGGAAAGGTTTGATAGATGGCTCTGTCAAACATGATGACCACTCAACAAACATTTCCAAAGTTTCTTATTTTTCAGCAGCAAACTCTCAAAGCAGGAGTTTATTTTTGAAAAAAGAAATGCTAATGACCCACACACCATGGAAGCTGTCCCCTGTAGTGTAGGAGTCATTCTCTTTTCTTTTCTTTCACTGTTAGGTTTGGTGACAGATAGGAAAAATATGCACATAACACCATCTAAATAGGTCAGACTATGTTATGTGCTTCTTCCGACGGCCCCGCTCCATCAGGACATGGAAGAAAGGTTTACTCCGAAGGACTATATTTTATTCCATCTGTGTAAACATGATAGCTCGCTGAACACTAAATTGGGTGGGGCAGACCGAGAGTTTGGCAGAGAGACTACTCCATTACTGTTGCAACAGAGTACTCTCTTCGCCAAATTTTAAATTGAGCCTTTAATCTATACTTAACCCAACCCTTAGGGGAATGTATGCACTTAGATGCTGCAAAAGAAATATATTCAAATATGTGCATCGATTTGAACAACTAGTAATTTCCTCTGGGGCTATATAATTTATTGATTTTTTATATCGTGCACAAATACAAGCAGGGCCAGCTTCGGAGCTGGTGGCGCCCAGTGGGACAGTGTTTCTTGGCACCCCCAATGGCCACCTCCGCCACCTATTCCCTCACTACCACCCTTTAACAGTGCCCCTCATGTGCCCATATCCACTTTCTCTCAGATGCATTTAATTATTTTTATAGCGCCATTCATACCAGTGTAGGGTGTCAGAGCACTTTACATCACACACATTACACTGAGACAATCATACATATGTAAATCAGTGTATAGAAAATGTTATATAAGACAGAGGACAACAAGGTGTAGTAGTCACATATCATCCATACTGGTAGGCAGGATAGTTTAAGAGTGCTTGGTCTGGAGAAGCACAAACTAAGAATTTAAAATTAAACACCATGACTAGGTGTTCTCTTTAATAATGCAAATTGATTTCTACCCAAACGAACACTTTTTACAACAGTGGGATGATGAAAGACTGGAATAAATAATATCGCTCTAATCTATTCCTTGCAATTTGCATGCAGCTTTTGATGACAGTTAATAGCTCACTATTCTATATTAGGATTTTGACTTATATACTGGAAGAAACAAAAAGATATCTCTGACACAAGCTGTAACTAACTGACCTATTTACATTATGTGCATTTTGTGATCTGCATGGTGCACCTTCTTTGCAGCAGTCATATTAACCCTCTGCTACGTTACGATGAGTCAAAACTTCCACTAGACAAAACTCCGATCTCTCTCCAAGAAGAACATAATCACCGGAGCTATCTTGTCATTTTTATTGTTGCCTGAAAATTGCTGAAGGCAAGGAACGCAGCCATACTCGACTTGCAAACTGGGCACCCTCACCGGAAGTCAGCGCTGGGTGCAGTGGCACCGGTGAATCCTCCCTAGAGCCAGCCATGAATACAAGTAGGAACCAATCACACGCAAATCAGCCTTGGTCACGCCCTAAAGTGGATAGTCTGCTCAAAATGTTACATGACATCCTATCTGAAAAGAAACTCAAACAAACCCAGACATATTTCAGCCTTATTGGACCTCATAAGTGAGGTGCAGCTTGAGTCTGTACGGCAAAGAAAATACATGACAAACATCTGGGCATATACATACCATTTAGAGTTAATGTAAATGATTTGTAATTACTCTAGATGAATTTTATTCTATAGACTTTAGGTTGTCTGTTCCATCACAAATAAGGATCAACAATTGTTAAAGCAGCCTCAGCCCCTCCGCTAAAGTGACGTTTATGGCCCAATGGCTGGCCAACGTCCTCGCCCCGAATGGGAACTATTGGTAAAATTTCGGGCCATTTACCATCCCTGGACTTGTGTAGTTTGAGAAAGTGCCATTGTGCCATTTCAGAGAGGGACCATGCATATGCAAATCATCATTTATCAGTCTCAAAAGAGATAATCCAGCCCAAACTATGAGGCTGGGGTCTCTCTGATCGGGAACATAAGTAACATAAGTAACGTGAGCCCCCTTGCAGGTCCTTTGCAGTATTAAAGACTGATGATACTTTTCCACAAAGATAAACTACATTAGAAATGAAGGTGATGGCATCTTCCATCAGGGCCACATCAGCTCAGATGGTGCCATATTCCCTCATTGCCTGATCCTATTCACACTAGTAGCACAGCAAGTGCAAAGGAAGAAGCAAAGCATATTCAATAATGATGTGCCGACATCTCCCTTTCAAGTGATCTGACTATGCAACACAGCAATGCTCTTCTGCACAGTCTATGTTTGTTGTATGTGTGTAAAAACCCTCCACTATTTTGTCTTCCACATAGGCTTTTCATGTGAAACTTTGTCATCAGAGGTTCTTGCTTGAGGCTTTTCCCTCAGGCACGAGCTCATGTTGCACTACACAGAAGCTAATTACGGGCCTCATTTATGAGGAATTGGCATGGGGCAGCGCCGCAAGTCTTCTTTTCTGCACTGCCCTACGCCAATGTGAAAGGGCCGGAAAACACCATATTTATGAAATACAGTGCATTCCTGTCCTTTCCCCCTCTGCTGGAGCACAATTTGCTGCCTAGTGCCAACATAGGCACTTGTGCACCATGGTACAAGGGTGCCTCCGTTGCAGGCAGGATTGTTTTTGTGCACAATGTGCCACATGCATTCTTCTGGTTGTTTCTGGGCTCAAGGGTAATCATACTCCAAGAACTGTTGAAAACTTATGGCTCATTAAGGGAAGTCTAGAGCTCCCGGTAAAATAAGGCATAAACAGGCGAGTCTTGCGTGTCGCTTTGAAATCGTTGAGAATAATCCATCTACTGCAGCTTCTCAGTGATGCTCATTTCAAAGACAAAGACAAGGGAGTGACCCCCGGCTTGCAACTTCTTGGACGTTGGAAGCGGTGGCCTAGCAAACTCTCAGCTTTTGTAGCTTGAGCGTTGGTACCACTATGCCCCATGAGCTGGTGAACTCACTTCTTCTAACATACTAATTAGTTACTTACAGGCCTCATGTGTCTGTAGGATTGCAGACAAATGCTCATAATGGGCACTGTTAGGGAATATTATGAAGAGGGCTGTCTTCCTTGGGCTGACATGCTCAGAGAAGAAAACAAACAGAAACATTTAGAAAATAAGGTCACAAAAGGAGAGAGAGGGGAAAACGGAAGGAGTATGTGAGCGATAACAAAGTATGTAAAAGTAAGGATGTGGAGAAAAACAATTAGTAGGTGTAAAGGGGAAATAAAGAAAGGGAGGAAGAGTGAAAGAAAGTGAAAGGAAAGAAGGAAAAATGTGAATGGTAGGATGGAGGAGTGAAAGGAAGGAAGAATTAATAAATGAATAGCAGAGAGTAAGGATGGTCGAAATGCAAGTGTAAAAGGATGGAGGGGAGGGTGAAAGAAATGATGGGCCCTAAAACGTAATCTCTTAGTCAATTTGTCAAAGATTTGTCCCCATTGTTCGTATTGACCTTTATTAGCTGACGCAAAGCACTGAAAGGGAGAAAACATCAGCAATAAATTTCTAATTTGTGAAACTAATATGACTCCACAATAAGAACCAGGACTCACTGAATATGGTTAAAGGGTTTTATTTGGGTTACCAATCAATCCTGTATATATTCAGACCAGGATTAGGTTCAATAAATGCAATAATATAAAAGATATGCAGACATTTCTTAAAAAGTTAAGGCGCAATAGAAAGTCATATCGAAGTGCAATAATCACAGTTGTATAAATACAGATTAAAGCAAACAGCTGTTCCCATAAAGAAACTTCACTTCTTTCTTATAAACATGTAGCAAATACAGAGTCATCTATCAAGGGTCTCTAAATTGGGAGCATAAAAGAAGATGACAGCATGATCAAACTTCAGTAGATGTCCACAGGCAAAGAAATAAGCATTTAGCATTAAGCTTCACACTTACAGGAATAGGGCATGCAGAGGAGTCTGTACCTTTCTATGGGACTGATTTAAATCTTGGCAGGACTGGTCCCACCGTCGCTTTTTTGGCGATCTTCCTGCCTGCTGCCTTGGCGGTCAGACTGCTCAATTTAGATGTTGGCTAGTCATTGGATGGAAGACCGCAGCAGTCCTGCCGCCTCCGCCAGAATGTTTCTCCTGTGTCTACGGCACCAGAGGCAGAAGCTGCTGTCAGAGGGAGTCCTGACAAGATTGCCACCATCCACATTACAATGTGCCTTTCTGTCGAGGCAACTGTGGTGGAGAAATCTCCAAGCTCAAGTTGGCGAAGTGGGTGAAAACCCACCTTTTTTCAGGGTCCCTCCACTGATTCCATCTTGAATGCCATTGTCCAGGGATTCTGTGCTGCTGCTACTAGACCACGAAGCTCAGCCACCCCGTAGTCGTCTGAATCTGAGGTAGGCTTTTGGTGTGGGTGTACATTCAATAGTGTATGTATGTTGTTGGTGTGCAATGCTATATGTAAAACATATGTGACTACACATTACCTACATATACATAATGTCAGATTCACAACATGTATGTGTGTTAAGTTGAAAATAAGTTGTTTCCACACCACCATGGCCTCACTCCATCAGGACACAGCCAGCACAACAGGAACATCTAAATCTGCACGGTGGAAACCCGCCGGCATGAAGGCAACGGCATATTGTTAGCCAGTAGAGAAGGCCGCCACCACCGCTGTCTCCTGCCTATTCCTGCTTCATCAAAATACGGAGGGTGGACTGCTGTCAGCTTGACAGCGTACTTTGGACCGCGGGACATCAGTAGTATTACCAAGATCTAAATCATGCCTTAAGTCTAAAGGGAATCTCTCCTAAATCTTATTATGGGAACACCAATTTAAAAGTAACAGGAGATTCAGAAACACCTTCTCTCCGTTCACAGCACCAGGGACCAATCAGGTCACTACTTGAGTACATCTGCAACATTGCTTCAGGTTCAAATCATATGGAAATAACACTTCGGTTCTCAACATTGAAAATGTGCCATCCTGGTACATGATGAACAGAAGGTGTCTTTCGACCATTGTTTCTCAGTGTTGGCTGCCAAGTTTCTCTCCAGGCCTCTCTATCAGCCATCTAATAGAGACAACAAGCCTTTCTCAAGCTGACTTAAAATATATTTTTTTTGTTTGATCTGTTTATTAAAGATTTTATGTTTCGTTTTTTATACATGAATACAAAGCAGTGCATCATCAAAGAAAGCACCATACGGAACCAATAGGAAAACAGAAATTCTAGACAGGTAAGCAACGATATGACTGCTTGGTTACGTCCATAAGCATAAATAATATAGGCAATAACATTCACCATATCTCGTCAAACAAACCACGTCTTCCCGCCGTCAAGAATCGGAACAAATGCCTCATGGCGCAATGTAACTGCAACTTATGCAACATGTAATAATGTACATAATCACGTTTCGTGTGGCTTCACTCGGCCATATCACATGGAGCAGTGCATAGATTCAAACGTTTATATGAAAACACCAACTACAAAAGAATAAAGCTCACTCATCGGGGAAGGGGGAAGGAAGGAGCCACGAGAGGGGAGAGAGGAGAACCAATGTCTCCTTGCGGCAGAACAAAGTGTTTTCAACTGCTCTAAGGGTCACAATCCATCTACCAGGAGTAAAGCTCATCCAGAAAAGTGGGCAGAGGTTGCAGTCAGCATATCAACACACCATCGGGACACGGGCTACTCAAGCCAATCTAACTAACAAGCTGATGTAAATCATGAGAATAAACCTGCAAGGAAAAGACAAAACATGCTGGCAAAGGAAAATGCATTTGAACTGAGGCTTGTAGTCAGGCTAACTTACATGAGCATTAATGTGCATTGCGAATATATGATTATACATGCACACTTCTAACTTTTAAAATGTCTGCAAAATGTGAGCAAAAGAATACGTTTACATAAGCCAATATATCTTGATGTGTAAGTGTAAAATGTGAATAAAAAAATACATGATTTTATTTTTAAACTGAACATTAGTGCACACGTATATAAATTTCTAGGGCCCAATTCACAAAAGTAATACGAGACAAAATCCATTTAGGAATACTAAAGTTAGGATTTTGTCTCTGTTAAACTTAAGTTTTGGTCTTAAGTTAAACTTAAGACAAACTTAAGTTTAACTGAGACAAAATCTCTTCAGATGGAACCATCAACACGATCAATATGCTAAACGGCTCCACAGCTCCTTGCCTGGATGGCTTTACAGGTGATTTTTACAAAAAGTAAATCCTAGTCATAAAGTTGGGATTTTGTCTCTGTTAAACTTAAGTTTGTCTTAAATTTTACTTAATTTTACTACCTTGCTGAACCTTTCTCTTCAGACGAAATCATCAGCGCTATCAACATGCTAAACAGCTCCACTGCTCCTGGACTGGATGGCTTTACAGGTCATTTTTACAAAAAGTACAAAGATATACTGGCCCCTAGGCTTCTCGAAGTTTACCATGAGGCCCTAGAATGACTGACAGCTACCTCCCACTCTCAGAGAGGAAGTGGTCGTTTTGCTGCCCAAACCTGGTAAGGACCGCTTGTTATGCGGGTCTTACAGACCGCTTTCATTACTGAACCTAAACTAAAAGATTCTGGCAAAAATGATCGCTTTGTGGCTTGCCTTACCACTTGACAAAATAATATCCCCAGTCCAATCTGGATTTGTACTACACAGATCCACCTCCTTGAATCTGCGCACGCTGTTTGCAGCAATACACAGAATTAACTCGACAATTCCAGCAGCTGCAGTCCTGTTGGAGACAGAGAAAGCGTTTGATTCCCCAGAGTGGCCCTTTTTAGGTTTTGCCTAGCGAAAGCTGCGCTCTGCGCAGCTTTTCGCGCAGGCGAAATCCTGTTGAGAACTGTAGGGTGCTTTGGGTCGGCCCTCGTCATTGATTGGCTGGCTCCGTAAACGGAGCCTTGCCATTGGACGAGGGGCCTGTCCGTCAATGCCGGACCAGACACGGGGGCGTTCCTGACATTCTTTGCCTTTTGCCGACGTCACGCGACGCCGGGAACGCCCCCGAGTCTGGTCCGGCATTGCCGGCACCTCCCTTGCTCTACTGTCATCACCACAACACTGCGCCCATTTTATCCCAAGCTAAACACTCGGAGAGGCGCAGTGACCGGGTCTTTGAAGGCCGCTCTCCCAATGAAAACAAGTTTTCTCTCCGAGTCAGCACGAGCAGGAAGACGAGCAGCGCGCCTCCCAGCTGGCCTCTCGCATCAGCATCCAGAGCTGCCCTGCGCGGTGTGTAGCTTCAGTGGAGCTTCAGAGTGCAGAGTGGAGCTTCAGAGTGGAGCTTCAGAGTGGAGCTTCAGAGTGGAGCTTCAGAGTGGAGCTTCAGAGTGGAGCTTCAGAGTGCAGAGTGGAGCTTCAGAGTGCAGAGTGGAGCTTCAGAGTGCAGATTCAGAGTGGAGCTTCAGAGTGCAGAGTGGAGCTTCAGAGTGCAGATTCAGAGTGGAGCTTCAGAGTGCAGAGTGGAGCTTCAGAGTTCAGATTCAGAGTGGAGCTTCAGAGTGCAGAGTGGAGCTTCAGAGTGGAGCTTCAGAGTGCAGATTCAGAGTGGAGCTTCAGAGTGCAGAGTGGAGCTTCAGAGTGCAGATTCAGAGTGGAGCTTCAGAGTGCAGAGTGGAGCTTCAGAGTGGAGCTTCAGAGTGGAGCTTCAGAGTGGAGCTTCAGAGTGGAGCTTCAGAGTGGAGCTTCAGAGTGCAGCTTCAGAGTGGAGCTTCAGAGTGGAGCTTCAGAGTGCAGCTTCAGAGTGGAGCTTCAGAGTGGAGCTTCAGAGTGCAGCTTCAGAGTGGAGCTTCAGAGTGCAGAGTGGAGCTTCAGAGTGCAGATTCAGAGTGGAGCTTCAGAGTGCAGAGTGGAGCTTCAGAGTGCAGATTCAGAGTGGAGCTTCAGAGTGCAGAGTGGAGCTTCAGAGTGGAGCTTCAGAGTGCAGAGTGGAGCTTCAGAGTGCAGAGTGGAGCTTCAGAGTGGAGCTTCAGAGTGCAGAGTGGAGCTTCAGAGTGGAGCTTCAGAGTGCAGAGTGGAGCTTCAGAGTGGAGCTTCAGAGTGGAGCTTCAGAGTGGAGCTTCAGAGTGGAGCTTCAGAGTGGAGCTTCAGAGTGGAGCTTCAGAGTGGAGCTTCAGAGTGCAGAGTGGAGCTTCAGAGTGGAGCTTCAGAGTGGAGCTTCAGAGTGGAGCTTCAGAGTGGAGCTTCAGAGTGGAGCTTCAGAGTGGAGCTTCAGAGTGGAGCTTCAGAGTGCAGCTTCAGAGTGCAGCTTCAGAGTGCAGAGTGGAGCTTCAGAGTGCAGATTCAGAGTGCAGAGTGGAGCTTCAGAGTGCAGATTCAGAGTGGAGCTTCAGAGTGCAGAGTGGAGCTTCAGAGTGCAGAGTGGAGCTTCAGAGTGCAGAGTGGAGCTTCAGAGTGCAGAGTGGAGCTTCAGAGTGCAGAGTGGAGCTTCAGAGTGCAGAGTGGAGCTTCAGAGTGGAGCTTCAGAGTGGAGCTTCAGAGTGGAGCTTCAGAGTGGAGCTTCAGAGTGGAGCTTCAGAGTGGAGGAGTGGAGCTTCAGAGTGGAGGAGTGGAGCTTCAGAGTGCAGATTCAGAGTGGAGCTTCAGAGTGCAGAGTGGAGCTTCAGAGTGCAGATTCAGAGTGGAGCTTCAGAGTGCAGAGTGGAGCTTCAGAGTGCAGATTCAGAGTGGAGCTTCAGAGTGCAGAGTGGAGCTTCAGAGTGCAGATTCAGAGTGGAGCTTCAAAGTGCAGAGTGGAGCTTCAGAGTGGAGCTTCAGAGTGCAGAGTGGAGCTTCAGAGTGGAGCTTCAGAGTGGAGCTTCAGAGTGCAGAGTGGAGCTTCAGAGTGGAGCTTCAGAGTGGAGCTTCAGAGTGGAGCTTCAGAGTGCAGAGTGGAGCTTCAGAGTGGAGCTTCAGAGTGGAGCTTCAGAGTGGAGCTTCAGAGTGGAGCTTCAGAGTGGAGCTTCAGAGTGGAGCTTCAGAGTGGAGCTTCAGAGTGCAGATTCAGAGTGCAGATTCAGAGTGGAGCTTCAGAGTGCAGAGTGGAGCTTCAGAGTGCAGAGTGGAGCTTCAGAGTGCAGATTCAGAGTGGAGCTTCAGAGTGCAGAGTGGAGCTGCAGAGTGCAGAGTGGAGCTTCAGAGTGCAGAGTGGAGCTTCAGAGTGCAGAGTGGAGCTTCAGAGTGCAGAGTGGAGCTTCAGAGTGCAGAGTGGAGCTTCAGAGTGGAGCTTCAGAGTGGAGCTTCAGAGTGGAGCTTCAGAGTGGAGCTTCAGAGTGGAGCTTCAGAGTGGAGCTTCAGAGTGGAGCTTCAGAGTGCAGAGTGGAGCTTCAGAGTGGAGCTTCAGAGTGGAGCTTCAGAGTGGAGCTTCAGAGTGGAGCTTCAGAGTGGAGCTTCAGAGTGGAGCTTCAGAGTGGAGCTTCAGAGTGCAGAGTGGAGCTTCAGAGTGCAGATTCAGAGTGGAGCTTCAGAGTGCAGAGTGGAGCTTCAGAGTGGAGCTTCAGAGTGCAGAGTGGAGCTTCAGAGTGGAGCTTCAGAGTGGAGCTTCAGAGTGGAGCTTCAGAGTGGAGCTTCAGAGTGGAGCTTCAGAGTGGAGCTTCAGAGTGGAGCTTCAGAGTGGAGCTTCAGAGTGGAGCTTCAGAGTGCAGATTCAGAGTGCAGATTCAGAGTGGAGCTTCAGAGTGCAGAGTGGAGCTTCAGAGTGCAGAGTGGAGCTTCAGAGTGCAGATTCAGAGTGGAGCTTCAGAGTGGAGCTTCAGAGTGGAGCTTCAGAGTGGAGCTTCAGAGTGGAGCTTCAGAGTGGAGCTTCAGAGTGGAGCTTCAGAGTGGAGCTTCAGAGTGGAGCTTCAGAGTGCAGATTCAGAGTGGAGATTCAGAGTGCAGATTCAGAGTGGAGATTCAGAGTGGAGCTTCAGAGTGCAGAGTGGAGCTGCAGATTTAGAGTGGAGCTGCAGATTCAGAGTGGAGCTGCAGAGTGCAGATTCAGAGTGCAGAGTGGAGCTTCAGAGTGCAGATTCAGAGTGGAGCATCAGAGTGCAGATTCAGAGTGGAGCATCAGAGTGCAGATTCAGAGTGGAGCTTCAGAGTGCAGAGTGGAGCTTCAGAGTGGAGCTTCAGAGTGGAGCTTCAGAGTGGAGCTTCAGAGTGGAGCTTCAGAGTGGAGCTTCAGAGTGGAGCTTCAGAGTGCAGAGTGGAGCTTCAGAGTGCAGAGTGGAGCTTCAGAGTGGAGCTTCAGAGTGGAGCTTCAGAGTGGAGCTTCAGAGTGGAGCTTCAGAGTGGAGCTTCAGAGTGGAGCTTCAGAGTGGAGCTTCAGAGTGCAGAGTGGAGCTTCAGAGTGCAGAGTGGAGCTTCAGAGTGCAGATTCAGAGTGGAGCTTCAGAGTGCAGAGTGGAGCTTCAGAGTGCAGATTCAGAGTGGAGCTTCAGAGTGCAGAGTGGAGCTTCAGAGTGGAGATTCAGAGTGCAGAGTGGAGCTTCAGAGTGCAGAGTGGAGCTTCAGAGTGGAGCTTCAGAGTGCAGAGTGGAGCTTCAGAGTGGAGCTTCAGAGTGCAGAGTGGAGCTTCAGAGTGGAGCTTCAGAGTGGAGCATCAGAGTGGAGCATCAGAGTGGAGCATCAGAGTGGAGCATCAGAGTGGAGCATCAGAGTGGAGCATCAGAGTGGAGCTTCAGAGTGGAGCTTCAGAGTGGAGCTTCAGAGTGGAGCTTCAGAGTGGAGCTTCAGAGTGGAGCATCAGAGTGGAGCATCAGAGTGCAGAGTGGAGCTTCAGAGTGCAGAGTGGAGCTTCAGAGTGCAGATTCAGAGTGGAGCTTCAGAGTGCAGAGTGGAGCTTCAGAGTGCAGATTCAGAGTGGAGCTTCAGAGTGCAGAGTGGAGCTTCAGAGTGCAGATTCAGAGTGCAGAGTGGAGCTTCAGAGTGGAGCTTCAGAGTGGAGCTTCAGAGTGGAGCTTCAGAGTGGAGCTTCAGAGTGGAGCTTCAGAGTGGAGCTTCAGAGTGGAGCTTCAGAGTGGAGCTTCAGAGTGGAGCTTCAGAGTGCAGATTCAGAGTGGAGCTGCAGAGTGCAGATTCAGAGTGCAGAGTGGAGCTTCAGAGTGCAGATTCAGAGTGCAGAGTGGAGCTTCAGAGTGCAGATTCAGAGTGGAGCATCAGAGTGCAGATTCAGAGTGGAGCTTCAGAGTGCAGAGTGGAGCTTCAGAGTGCAGATTCAGAGTGGAGCTTCAGAGTGCAGAGTGGAGCTTCAGAGTGCAGATTCAGAGTGGAGCTTCAGAGTGCAGAGTGGAGCTTCAGAGTGCAGAGTGGAGCTTCAGAGTGCAGATTCAGAGTGGAGCTTCAGAGTGCAGAGTGGAGCTTCAGAGTGCAGATTCAGAGTGGAGCTTCAGAGTGCAGAGTGGAGCTTCAGAGTGGAGCTTCAGAGTGCAGAGTGGAGCTTCAGAGTGGAGCTTCAGAGTGCAGATTCAGAGTGGAGCTTCAGAGTGGAGCTTCAGAGTGGAGCTTCAGAGTGGAGCTTCAGAGTGGAGCTTCAGAGTGGAGCTTCAGAGTGGAGCTTCAGAGTGGAGCTTCAGAGTGCAGCTTCAGAGTGGAGCTTCAGAGTGGAGCTTCAGAGTGCAGCTTCAGAGTGGAGCTTCAGAGTGCAGATTCAGAGTGCAGATTCAGAGTGGAGCTTCAGAGTGCAGATTCAGAGTGGAGCTTCAGAGTGCAGATTCAGAGTGGAGCTTCAGAGTGGAGCTTCAGAGTGCAGATTCAGAGTGGAGCTTCAGAGTGGAGCTTCAGAGTGGAGCTTCAGAGTGGAGCTTCAGAGTGGAGCTTCAGAGTGGAGCTTCAGAGTGGAGCTTCAGAGTGGAGCTTCAGAGTGGAGCTTCAGAGTGGAGCTTCAGAGTGGAGCTTCAGAGTGCAGAGTGGAGCTTCAGAGTGCAGATTCAGAGTGGAGCTTCAGAGTGCAGATTCAGAGTGGAGCTTCAGAGTGGAGCTTCAGAGTGGAGCTTCAGAGTGGAGCTTCAGAGTGGAGCTTCAGAGTGGAGCTTCAGAGTGGAGCTTCAGAGTGCAGAGTGGAGCTTCAGAGTGCAGAGTGGAGCTTCAGAGTGCAGAGTGGAGCTTCAGAGTGCAGATTCAGAGTGGAGCTTCAGAGTGCAGAGTGGAGCTTCAGAGTGCAGATTCAGAGTGGAGCTTCAGAGTGCAGAGTGGAGCTGCAGAGTGGAGCTTCAGAGTGCAGAGTGGAGCTTCAGAGTGCAGAGTGGAGCTTCAGAGTGCAGAGTGGAGCTTCAGAGTGGAGCTTCAGAGTGCAGAGTGGAGCTTCAGAGTGCAGCTTCAGAGTGGAGCTTCAGAGTGCAGAGTGGAGCTTCAGAGTGGAGCTTCAGAGTGCAGAGTGGAGCTTCAGAGTGGAGCTTCAGAGTGCAGAGTGGAGCTTCAGAGTGCAGAGTGGAGCTTCAGAGTGGAGCTTCAGAGTGGAGCTTCAGAGTGGAGCTTCAGAGTGGAGCTTCAGAGTGGAGCTTCAGAGTGGAGCTTCAGAGTGCAGCTTCAGAGTGCAGAGTGGAGCTTCAGAGTGCAGAGTGGAGCTTCAGAGTGCAGCTTCAGAGTGCAGAGTGCAGCTTCAGAGTGCAGAGTGGAGCTTCAGAGTGCAGAGTGGAGCTTCAGAGTGCAGAGTGGAGCTTCAGAGTGCAGAGTGGAGCTTCAGAGTGGAGCTTCAGAGTGTCAAGAGCAATGCCAATAGCTCTAACTTTAACAAAGGCAAAACCATTGCATTGTAAATGCTTGTTAGGTTTTGCCTAGCGAAAGCTGCGCTCTGCGCAGCTTTTTCGCGCAGGCGAAATCCTGTTGAGAACTGTAGGGTGCTTTGGGTCGGCCCTCGTCATTGATTGGCTGGCTCCGTAAACGGAGCCTTGCCATTGGACGAGGGGCCTGTCCGTCAATGCCGGACCAGACACGGGGGCGTTCCTGACATTCTTTGCCTTTTGCCGACGTCACGCGACGCCGGGAACGCCCCCGAGTCTGGTCCGGCATTGCCGGGACCTGCGTTTGCTGAAGTGTCGGGTTTCTTTGCTGTGGCGGAACAAATTGCAGGTAAGCGATGGTGTCTTTTGTAATATAAATGACTGTATTTTTTGAATGCCCCATCCGAAATGTTTAATCACGTATTTTTTTTTGTTCTCTGCAGGTATTTTGCGACGGCCCGGTGGGGGGAACAATTTCCGGTCGGGATCCTTGGCTCGCTGTCTGTCTCCGTCTCCGTGCTCCAAGGGATTTCTTGCAGGTAAGCGATGGTGTCTTTTGTAATATAAATGACTGTATTTTTTGAATGCCCCATCCGAAATGTTTAATCACGTATTTTTTTTTGTTTTTCTCTTCAGGTTGCCGGGACCTGCCTTTGGTGACGTGTCGGGTTTCTGTGTTTGTGGCGGAACAAATTGCAGGTAAGCGATGATGTCTTTTGTAATCTAAATGACTGTCTTTTTTGAATGCCCCATCCGAAATGTTTAATCACGTATTTTTTTTTGTTCTCTGCAGGTTTGCTGAAGTGTCGGGTTTCTTTGCTGTGGCGGAACAAATTGCAGGTAAGCGATGGTGTCTTTTGTAATATAAATGACTGTATTTTTTGAATGCCCCATCCGAAATGTTTAATCACGTATTTTTTTTTGTTCTCTGCAGGTATTTTGCGACGGCCCGGTGGGGGGAACAATTTCCGGTCGGGATCCTTGGCTCGCTGTCTGTCTCCGTCTCCGTGCTCCAAGGGATTTCTTGCAGGTAAGCGATGGTGTCTTTTGTAATATAAATGACTGTATTTTTTGAATGCCCCATCCGAAATGTTTAATCACGTATTTTTTTTTGTTTTTCTCTTCAGGTTGCCGGGACCTGCCTTTGGTGACGTGTCGGGTTTCTGTGTTTGTGGCGGAACAAATTGCAGGTAAGCGATGATGTCTTTTGTAATCTAAATAACTGTCTTTTTTGAATGCCCCATCCGAAATGTTTAATCACGTATTTTTTTTTGTTCTCTGCAGGTTTGCTGAAGTGTCGGGTTTCTTTGCTGTGGCGGAACAAATTGCAGGTAAGCGATGGTGTCTTTTGTAATATAAATGACTGTATTTTTTGAATGCCCCATCCGAAATGTTTAATCACGTATTTTTTTTGTTCTCTGCAGGTATTTTGCGACGGCCCGGTGGGGGGAACAATTTCCGGTCGGGATCCTTGGCTCGCTGTCTGTCTCCGTCTCCGTGCTCCAAGGGATTTCTTGCAGGTAAGCGATGGTGTCTTTTGTAATATAAATGACTGTATTTTTTGAATGCCCCATCCGAAATGTTTAATCACGTATTTTTTTTTGTTCTCCGCAGGTATTTTGCGACGGCCCGGTGGGGGGAACAATTTCCGGTCGGGATCCTTGGCTCGCTGTCTGTCTCCGTCTCCGTGCTCCAAGGGATTTCTTGCAGGTAAGCGATGGTGTCTTTTGTAATATAAATGACTGTATTTTTTGAATGCCCCATCCGAAATGTTTAATCACGTATTTTTTTTTGTTCTCTGCAGGTATTTTGCGACGGCCCGGTGGGGGGAACAATTTCCGGTCGGGATCCTTGGCTCGCTGTCTGTCTCCGTCTCCGTGCTCCAAGGGATTTCTTGCAGGTAAGCGATGGTGTCTTTTGTAATATAAATGACTGTATTTTTTGAATGCCCCATCCGAAATGTTTAATCACGTATTTTTTTTTGTTCTCTGCAGGTATTTTGCGACGGCCCGGTGGGGGGAACAATTTCCGGTCGGGATCCTTGGCTCGCTGTCTGTCTCCGTCTCCGTGCTCCAAGGGATTTCTTGCAGGTAAGCGATGGTGTCTTTTGTAATATACGCGATTTACATTTGTATATAATTATAATTTGTTTTATGTGTTCTACTTTTTATAACTTTGCAAAGTGTTTTAGAAATTAATTTATCTCACTTTCGTTGCAGGTATTTTTCGGCGTCGCTGCGTGGTCCCGGGATCTGGGCGTGGTCGCGGTTTCCGGTCGCCATTTTGCGCTCGGTGTCTGGCTTCGTGGTACGATGGATTTCAGGTACGCGATTTCAATTTGTATGTAATTGTAATTTGTTTTATGTGTTCTACTTTTTATAACTTTGCAACGTGTTTTACAAATTAATTTATCTTCATTTCGTTGCAGGTATTTTTCGGCGTCGCGGCGTGGTCCCGGGATCTGGGCGTGGTCGCTGTTTCCGGTCGCCATTTTGCGCTCGGTGTCTGGCTTCGTGGTACGATGGATTTCAGGTACGCGTTTAATTTGTATATAATTGTAATTTGTTTTATGTGTTCTACAGTCTTTAGCCTATTTGTTTTATATATTTTGCGCTTGTTCTCTTTAATGTTTCCGTGTCGGGTCTCCTCCGTGGCGTGACGACTTGCAGGTAAGCGATGGTGTGTTTTTTAATTTACATTTTTATGTCGCTGTAATTTCTTTTATGTGTTCAGCCTATTCTGTTTTTATTGTAATGTATTTATTTTTGGGGCCTGTTCTCTTTAATGTTTCCGGGTTGGGTCGCCTTCGTGGCGTGACGACTTGCAGGTAAGCGATGGTGTGTGTTGTAATTAATAAATGGCTGTCTCTTTTTAATGACTGTGAGTTTTTGTAACTTTGTAAAACTTTTTTTAGAATTAATTTATCTCACTTTCGTTGCAGGTATTTTTCGGCGTCGCTGCGTGGTCCCGGGATCTGGGCGTGGTCACGGTTTCCGGTCGCCATTTTGTCTTTGGATTCTTGGCTCGCTCGGTGTCTGTCTCCGTGGTACGATGGATTTCAGGTATGCGATTGCCATTTGTATGTCATTGTAATTTATTGTATATGTGTTCAGTGTATTTTGTTTATATTGTAATGTATTTATTTTTTGGGCCTGTTCTCTCTAGTGTTTTTGTGTCGGGTCTCCTCCGTTGCGTGACGACTTGCAGGTAAGCGATTGTGTGTTTTGTAATAGTGTTTTTGTGTCGGGTACGCAATTTACATTTTCATCTAATACTTATTTTGTTTACAAGTGTATTTCCTATTGGTCTTATATATTTTGGGCCTGTTCTCTCTCATGTTTCCGTGTCGGGTCTCCTCCATGGCGTGACGACTTGCACGTAAGCGATGGTGTGTTGTGTAATTTACTTTTTTATGTCATTGTAATTTCTTTTATGTGTTCAGCCTGTTTTGTTTATATTGTAATGTATTTCTTTTTTGGGACTGTTCTCTTTTGTGTTTTTGTGTAGGGGCTCATTCGTGGCATGACGACTTGCAGGTAAGCCATGTTGTGTTTTGTAACAAATGACTGTCCCTTTTCAATGCCCGGGAGTTTTTTAACATGGAAAAGGTATTTTTGAGTTTATGTATCTTCCTTTCTTTGCACGAATTGAACGGCGGCGGCGTGGGAACGATTTCCGGTCGCCATTTTGTCATGGGATCTTTGGCTGTCTGTCTCCGTCTCCTTGGTCCAAGGGATTTCAGGTATGCGATTTAAATTGTAATGTAATTAGTATTTCTTTTACAGGTGTTCAGCCTTTTTGGTTTATATTCTTTTAATGTTTCTTTTTGGGGCTGTTCTCTCTAGTGTTTCCGTGTAGCCTGCCGTGACGTGTCGGGTTTCCTTCCCCGTGGACGAACAACTTTAAGGTAAGCGCTGTGGTCATGTCTTAGTGCGACTCGGTGTAGATAGATTCAAATGTAATTTGTATTTTCTTACAGGTGTTGTAGATTTAACGTAACAGGTGTTCGGCCTATTTGGTTTATGTTCTTCTGATGTTTCTTTTTTGGCCTGTACTCTCTAGTGTTTCCGTGTCGGGTCTCATCCGTGGCGTGACGACTTGCAGGTAAGCGATGTGTTTTGTAACTAAACAATTACTGTCACTTTCGAATACCCGGAGTGTTTTGTTACGTTTCAAAAGTAATTTCTAACTTCATTTCTTTCCCTTTATTTGCAGGAATATGTCGGCGGCGTGGTGTCGTACTTCTATTATGCTTACTTTAATAGTTATTTTATATCGTGTGGTTTCAGTGTAGGGAATTATTGCAAAGAGCTATCGTGTTTTTCTACTTTAACAAAATGATATTCACCAGCACTTCTTTTTGTATTTGCAGGCAGCGTGGCGCCAACTCGTCTACCACTAAGCTTTGATATTCAAGATCGGCTAAAGTCGCACATAGCCACTAAGTACTCTAACGAGTCACAGCATCCACGACCTTTTCATTCGGCCAGACAGCCTCCTATCGGCAATTTACATATGTCGAGACAGCAACATCCTAAACAACATCTCACCTACATGTTCTTAACAACAAACTTTGCAAGTCTTTTGTTATTTAATGAACTAACTGCGTTTTTTTTTTGTCTTCCACAGTATGTAAAGGACTACAGCCACGGAAAGAAACATTTCTTCGAGCGAGCTCAGAAGGTATACTTCGTGACAGTGGACTGGAGCCTCTCGATTTCTCGACCGATCTCAGGAGGTATACTTCGAGACAGCGGACTGGAGCCTTTCGACATAAACTGTAAGTTCCTTCCTGTCTGTGAAAGTAATTTGTCCTTTTGAGCTGCGGTATTACGACCACAATTTTCAGTTTTACACGCGCAAACAAAGCAGTAATAATATGAATCACTTTAGAATTAAATTTTGTTGCCTATACGTTTGTCCAATTTCACCATGTTTTTGTTTAATGCGTTTGAGTTCTTTTTGGTACATTGCCAATAGGTACATTTACGATATAAATGTTGTCGCATGTCTCCTTTATTCATGAACTTTTCAAATTCAAACAAATGCTTACATTGTAAGGACCTCTGTTTATTCAAATTCGCCATTATGTACATTTTGGATGCCTTGTTTGTGCGATGCCACATTTTATTTAATATGCATAAATCGTGGGGCTGAGTTAGCTGACCACAAGCATGTATTTGTCGCAACACTAGATTTAGTCAAAGCATGAAGGCCTGTTACATTTACTGAGAGCATAAAGAACAGTTAGGATAAGGTGAGACCGACGACTTTCAGTGCAAAGTTATACATCGGCAAACTGTGCATGTAGGAGGAAAATGTAGGTAGATTTACGATATAAATGTTTGCGCATGTCTACTTTATTGATGGCCTTTGAAAATGCGAACACATGCTTACTTTGTAAGGCCTTGCTGTTTAATGCAATTCGTCATTATGTACATTTGGGATGCCTTGTTTGTGCGATGCCAGATTTTATTTCATATGCTCAAATCGTAGGGCTGAGAGTTAGATGGGCACAAGCATGTGTTTGTCGCAACACTCGATTTAGTCACAGCATGAAGGCCCGTTACATTTACTGAGAGCATAAAGAACAGTTAGGATAAGGTAAGACACGACGACTTTCAGGGCTAACTTATACATCGGCAAACTGCATTTAGGAGGAAAATGTTTGCGCATGTAAGTTTAGCCCTTTCTGTGAAAGTAATTTGTCCCCTTTTTTAGTTCATATGCTCAAATCGTAGGGCTGAGAGTTAGATGAGCACAAGCATGTGTTTGTCGCAACACTAGATTTAGTCAGAGCATGAAGGCCCGTTACATTTACTGAGAGCATAAAGAACAGTTAGGATAAAGTGAGACACGACGACTTTCAGTGCAAAGTTATACATCGGAAAACTGCATTTAGGAGAAAAATGTAGGTAGATTTACGATTTAAATGTTTGCGCATGTCTACTTTATTGATGGCCTTTGAAAATTCGAACACATGCTTACTTTGTAAGGCCTTGCTGTTTAATGCAATTCGTCATTATGTACATTTTGGGTGCCTTGTTTGTGCGATGCCAGATTTTATTTCATATGCTCAAATCGTAGGGCTGAGAGTTAGATGGGCACAAGCATGTGTTTGTCGCAACACTAAATTTAGTCATTGCATGAAGGTGAGACACGACGACTTTCAGTGCAAAGTTATACATCGGCAAACTGCATAAAGGAGGAAAATGTTTGCGCATGTAAGTTTAGCCCTTTCTGTGAAAGTAATTTGTCCCCTTTTTTATTTAATATGCTCAAATCGTAGGGCTGAGAGTTAGATGAGCACAAGCATGTGTTTGTCGCAACACTAGATTTAGTCAGAGCATGAATGCCCGTTACATTTACTGAGAGCATAAAGAACAGTTAGGATAAGGTGAGACACGACGACATTCAGTGCAAAGTTATACATGGGCAAACTGCATTTAGGATGACAATGTTTGCGCACGTAAGTTCAGGCCTTTCTGTGAAAGTAATCTGTTCTTTTGAGCAGCGGTATTACGAGCACATTTTTCAGTTTTTATACGCGCAAACAAATCAGTAATAATACGTATTACTTTAAATTTAAATTGTCTTGCATATACATTTGCCCAATTTCCCCATGTTTTTGTTTAATGCCTTTGAGTTCTTTTTCATACATCGCCAATAGGTACATTTACGATATAAATGTTTGCAAACTGTGCATTTAGGATGAAAATGTTTGCGCATGTAAGTATGCCTTTCTGTGAAACTAATTTGCAGTAAGAATACGTATCACTTTACAATTCAATTGTGTTGTATATACATTTGGCCAATTTCACCATGTTTTTTGTTAATCCATTTCAGTGATTTAGGTAAGACTAATCTTTCACACACACACACATATATATATATATATATATATATATATATATATATATATGTTCAGTTACAACTTTAGTTCACAAACTGCTTTGCACGATGCGAGAAATTAAATAAAACACTGGCAACATTCCTTCTTTTATTTTCACTACGTGCATGCGCGGATTTCTATATTTTTAAAGGCACATACAAACCAGTAACGTGACGCAAATAATTGCCATACTATTACATTAGAACGCATTAATCGCTAATACGCAAAGCTTTAGCTAAGATTCAATTTGCACAGTTTGCATGAGAAAATCACTGCTTTTTTTGCCTGCACTCATAATATTTTGCTAATGCTATTTTTGTTTTGTAGGGTAAAAAAGTACACGTTTGTTGCAACTGACCCATCGACTACACAATTTGAAATTCGTTATATAAACACGGTATGTTAATACTTTATTTATTTTACTTAATACATTTCTTTTTTTAATAATTGCTGTTTGTACTGAGCATTCTTTGCTGTATACTTATACACAAAATTTCGCTCATAAAGCACATCTTATGCTTTTGTACAAGAGCGCCACTGGTAAAGTTGTAGTCAACAGAGAAGGAAAACTTATAACAAACACTTTTTTTACAGGTCCCTGTAGGGAATGCTTTGACTCATTTACCACACGCAATATACATAGATCTCTTTATTTCCTGCCTTCCCTTTCAATTTCTTTCTTGCCTTTCCTTATGTCTCTCTTCTGCATTTACTCTGCATCTCCTTCACAATTTTACATTCAATGTCCTTTCTTTCACTCTCGCATTATTCTTCTCTCCTTTTCTCCGACTTTCTCTTTCTTTTGCTCTCCTTCTCTCTCCTGCATCCTCACTCTTCTGCCCTCACCCTATATATTCATCCCCACCTTCTTTACAGGTCCCGGCAGCAAATGCTTACATACTAAGCTAGCACATGCAACATACATACATTTCACTCTCTTGACTTTCATTTCAATTTTGCATTTTTGCCTTTATCTCTTTTGCATTTACTCTGCATCTCCTTTCCCATTTTGCCATCAGTCTTTCTCTTTTATTTACTCCTGCTCTATTCTTCCCTCACTATTACACCTACTTTCTTTCTTCTTCTCTTCTCCCTCTTTTTTTCATGCCCTCTCTTATACCTTCTCTCTCCTGTTTTAATCTTCTTTCCTTCTATCATGCACACTTTCTTTTACTCCATCTCTATTCAGCTCTCACTTTTACCCATCCTTTTCTTCTCTCTCCTGCTCTCTATTTTTTGCGTCCTCCCCCTTCTGCTTGCTATCTCCCGACTTATCTATTATGCTTATCTCTTTTACCTTCTCTTTTCCTATTCCTTCTATCTTTATTTCTCTCACTCTCTTGATATCTTAACCTTTTGCCCCTCTTCTTCCAGACACTTTCCACCACTCCTTCTTTCTCTCCTTATATCTCGCTCTTTTGTATTCCTTCTTTATTTCTCTCAATTTTGCACATTCTTCCCTCACTATTACACCTACTTTCTTTCTTCTTCTCTTCGCTCACTTTTTTTCATGCCCTCTCTTATACCTTCTCTCTCCTGTTTTAATCTTCTTTCCTTCTATCATGCACACTTTCTTTTACTCCCTCTCTATTCAGCTCTCACTTTTACCCATCCTTTTTCATTGCTACTCTATAATACATAGTGCTTCTAATTCTCTATTTACAACTTCTAATATACTTCACACAAATGTCCTCACTCTTTTCAAACTTTTGCTAACAGTATATTTTACTTTTACAGGACAAAAAATTTGCCATTTGGTGCAACTGCCCCATCGAGGACACATCTTTCAAATTTGTTCATTCAACACGGTACGTTCATACTTAAAACTTATTTTACTTTAGGCATTTTTGGGTAGTACTTCCTGTCTGTACTGGACATTCTTTGCTAGATTATTATACACAAAAGTTTGCCTCATAAACAACATTTAATTTAGTTTGGAGATGAAAGCAGCACTGGTGAGGTCGTAATCAGGAGAGAGGTCAAAGGTAAAGGAAAACTTATAACTAAGACTTTGTTCTTTCTGTCTGTACTGGGCATTCTTTGCTGGATATACACAAAAGTTTGCCTCATAAACAACATTTGATTTAGTTTGGAGATGAGCAAATGATTAGATACTGAGACAGCACATGCAACATATATACATATCCTTCTCTTGCCTTCCCTTTCAATTTAGCATTCTTGCCTTTCCTCTCTCTTGCATTTACTCTGCATCTCCTTCATGATTTTGCCAGCAGTCTTTCTATTTTATTTACTCCTGCTCTATTCTTTCCTCACTTTCTCCTACTTTCCTTCTTTTTTTTCCTCTCCCTCTTTTGCATCCTTTCTCTTCTACACTCTCTCCTGTATTCCCCTCTTTTCTTTCTTTCTATCATGCACTTTCTTTTACTCACTCTATTCTGCTCTCACTTTTACTCCTCCTTACCTTCTCTCTGATGCTCTTTCTAGCTTGCGTCTCAGCTTGCTCTCTCTACTTATGCTTGCTCTCTCCCTACTTATCTATTATGCTTATCTCTCCTTCCCTCTCTTTTTTCCTATTCCTTCTATCTTTATCTCTCTCCCTCTTGCTCTCTTACCTTTTGCCCCTCTTCTTCTTGCATACCCTTTCCATCTCTCTCCTTTCTTTCTCTACTTCCTAAATGTAGCTGTCTCTTGAATTCATTCTTTATCTCTCTATTTCCTGCGTCCTTTCTCCTTTCTGCTTCCTCTCTCCCTTTTCTATCATGCTTATCTCTCCTGCCATCTCTTTTCCTATTCCTATCTTTATCTCTCTCCCGCATGCTCTTACCTTTTGCCCCTCTCTTCTTCTTGCATACTCTTTTTATCTCTCTCCTTTCTTTCTCTCCTCCTTATGTTGCTATCTTGTATTCCTTCTTTATTTCTCTTTATTTTGCCCACTCCATCTTACATTCACAATCTTGTGCTTTTTTTCATCTATACTCACCTTCTTTCTTCCATCACAATCTGTTCCCTCCTGCTCTCTTTATTGCTCTCCTATATATATCTCTCCTTTCTGCTCTCTCCTTCTCCCTACTACCCCTTATTTCAACTGCTCTCTCTTTCCTTCTTGCTCCCACTCGATTATGCTTCTCTTTTTATCTCCCTCCTTTCTGCTCTTTTCTCTTTGTCATCAATCTCCCTCTTGCACCCTCTTCCAACTGCTCCATTCTTACTTATTTGTTGCTCATGCCCTCCTTCCCACCCTCTCTTTACCTCATGCATTTTCTCTCTCCTTTGCTCTCCCTTTTGCCCTCTCTTTTACTTTCACTTTCTATCTCCTTCCCTATGTTGTTCTCCATTTCCATCTTGCACTCCTCTTTCTTGTCCTCTGACTCCATTCTGCACTCTCTTCTCTCTCCTTTTTGCTCTTTTTTCTCTCTCCTGCACCCTATTCCATCTCCTCTCTCTCCTTCCTTCTTCCTCCCTCTCTATCATGATTATTTTTGTATCTCCCTTCTGCTATTTTCCCTTTGCCATCACTCTCCCTCTTGCCCCCTCTTCCAACTGCTCCCTTCTTAATTCTTTCTTGCTCATGCACACCCTCCCTTTAACTCCTGCTTTCTCTCTTCCTTGCTCTTCCTTTTGCAGTCTGTGACTTTCACTTTCTATCTCCTTCCCTATCTTGTTCTGGCTTTCCATCTTGCACTCCTATTTTTTGCCCTATGCCTCCATTCTGCAGTCTTTTCCCCTTTCTACGTTCTCTCTCATGATCTCCATTATCTTGCATCCTCTTTACTTCCTTAGCGATCATACTTCTATCTCCTGCACCCTCTTTCTCTTTCTCTATCTTCTTTTTACCTCCTCTCTGCGTACTCCGTTCTTTTTTTGCACTCTCTCTTCTTTTTTTAAATTACTTCTTTATTCTTTCTTCTATATATCTCTCCTTTCTGCTCTCTTCCTTCTTCTTCCTGCCCCCTATTCCATCTGCTCCCTCCTTTCTTCTTGCTCCTTTTCTATCTATCATGCTTCTCTGTCCTGCACTCTCCTTCTTTTCTAATACTCTCCGTGTTCCTCTTCCTCCCTATCTTTCATTCTTCTCTCTATCTCTTTTATGCTTTCTTTTCTCTCTACCATACCTCTCTCCTGCACCCTCTTCCATCTGCTCTCTCTCCCTCCCTCCTTGCTCATGCCTTACTTCTTACTCTTCCTTTACCTTCTGCCTTTCTTCTTACTCCTGCGTATTATCTCCTTCCTGCCTTCACTCTCCATCTCTGTCCTTAAAAGATACCATCTCTTACCTGCAAGAAATCCCTTGTATCATGGAGACGGAGACAGACAGCGAGCCAAGGATACAGACCGGAAATTGTTACCCCCACCGTGCCGTCGCAAAATACCTGCAGAGAACAAAAAAAAATACGTGATTAAACATTTCGGATGGGGCATTCAAAAAAGACAGTCATTTATATTACAAAAGACATCATCGCTTACCTGCAATTTGTTCCGCCACAGACAAAGAAACCTGATACGTCATCAAAGGCAGGTCCCGGCAATGCCGGGCTAGAATCGGGGGCGTTCCCGGCGTCGTTTTGTCGGCAAAAGCCAAAGAATCTTGAACGCCCCTGAGTCTGCTTTAAATTGACGGACAGGCCCCTCGTCCAATGGCTAGGCTCAATTTATGGAGCCAGACAATGAATGACGAGGGCCGACCCAAACTCACACTACAGTTCTCATTAGGTTTTGGCCTGCGCAAAAAAGCTGCTCCCTTTGCGCCCTGCGTCCTTTCTCCTTTCTGCTTGCTCTCTCCATCCTTTTCTATCATGCTTATCTCTCCTGCCCTCTCTTCCTATTCCTTCGATCTTTATCTCTCTCCCTGTTGCTCTCTTACCTTTTGCCCCTCTCTTCTTCTTGCATACCCTTTCCATCTCCTTTCTTTCTCTGCTCCTTATGTCGCTATCTTGTATTCCTTCTTTATTTCTCTTTATTTTGCCCACTCCATCTTATATTCACACTCTTGTGCTTTTCTTCATCTACCCTCTCACCTTCTTTCTTCCATCCCTCTCTTTACATCATGCTTTTTCTCTCTCTCCCTTGCTCTCCCTTTTGCCCTCTCTCTTACTTTAACTTTCTATCTCCTTCCCCATATTGTGCTACATTTCCATCTTGCACTCCTTCTCTTTCTTGCCCTCTGACTCCATTCTGCACTCTCTTCTCTTTTCTCTCTCCTTTTTGCTCTCTTTCTTCTTACTCTTGACCCCTATTCCATCTGCTCTCTCTCCTTCCTTCTTCCTCCCTCTATATCATCATTCTTTTTTTATCTCCCTTCTGCTATTTTCCCTTTGCCATCACTCTCCCTCTTGCCCCCTCTTCCAACTGCTCCCTTCTTAATTCTTTCTTGCTCATGCACACCCTCCCTTTAACTCCTGCTTTCTCTCTTTCTTGCTCTTCCTTTTGCACTCTGTGACTTTCACTCTCTATATACTTCCCTATGTTGTTCTGCCTTTCCATCTTGCACTCCTTATATTTTTGGACCTCTGCCTCCATTCTGCAGTCTTTTCCCCCTTTTACGTTCTCTCTCATGATCTCCATTTATCTTGCATCCTCTCTACTTTCTTATCTATCATACTTCTATCTCCGGCACTCTCTTCCTCTTTCTTACTTATCTTTCTCTAACTTCTTTTCACCTCCTCTCTGCATACTCCGTTCTTTCTTGGCACTCTCTCTTCCTTTTTTTAATTACTTCTTTATTCATTCTTCTCTATATATCTCTCCTTTATGCTCTCTTCCTTCTTCCTGCCCCCTATTACATCTGCTCTCTCCTTTCTTCTAGCTCCTTTTCTATCTATCATGCTTCTCTGTCCTGCACTCCTTTTTCTTTTCTTTTTCTCTTTCTAATACTCTCAGTGTTCCTCTTCCTCCCTATCTATCATTCTTCTCTCTATCTCCTTTATGCTTTCTTTTCTCTCTACCATCCCTCTCTCCTGCACCCTCTTCCATCTGCTCTCTCTCCCTCCCTCTTGCTCATGCCCTACTTCTTACTCTTACTTAACATTCTGTCTTTCTTCTTACTCCTGCGTTTTATCTCCTTCCTGCCTTCACTCTCCATCTCTGTCCTCATCTTGTATTCTCTTTCTATTTTGCACTCTTTGACTCACTGTCTCAGTCTCCATGGTGCAAGGACCCCCATAGAGAGAGATGTAGATGGAGGGCAGTAAGAAGAGAGCGGTTGGAAGAGGGGGCAAGAGGAAGAGTGATGGCAAAGGGAAAAAAAAGCAAAAAGGAGAGGGAGATAAAGAATAAGGATAGATAAGGCAAGAGAGAGTATGCAGAGAGTGAGCAATAGAAAAAACAGATAAAAAAGAGAAAGTTAAAAGGATAAAAGAGGGAGCAAGTGCAAGAGAAAAATAGTACATAGGGAGGAAGAGAAAAAAAAGACAAAAAGAAACGTAAGGGTAGAATGAAGTCAAAAAATCCTTTTCAAACTTAAAAAAAAACCGGTCATTCAAAAGAGACAGTCATTTATTTGTTACAAAACACATCGCTTACCTGAAAGTTGTTACGCCAAGGAGGAGACCCAACACGGAAACACTAGAGAGAACAGCCCAAAAAAAAAACATTATAAGAATATAAACAAAATAGTTAAACACCTGTAAGAGAAATACTAATTGCATTACAATTTAAAACGCATACCTGAAATCCCTTGTGCCATGAAGACAGCGAGCCATGAATCCCAACACAAAATGCCGACCGGAAATAGTTACTATCTTGCACTCTTTGTTTCCTATCTTCTATCACAATTGTACACTTACTTTTCGTCTTCCCTCTCTCTTCCTCCCTCTCTTCCTCCCTATCTACTATTCTTCTCTCTTGCACATTCTCCCTGTTTTGCCTTTAACTTTTTCTCTTTTCTATCTTTTATCTGTTTTTTCCTCTTGCTCACTCTCTGCATCCACTCTTTCTCTCCTTCCTTATCTATCATTATTCTCTTTATCTCCCTCTCCGCTTTTTCCCCCTTTGCTATCACTCTTCCTCTTGTTTCCCCTTTGCTATCACTCTTCCTCTTGCCCACTCTTCCAACTGCTCTCTTCTTTACTGCCCTCCATCTACATCTATCTCTATGGGGGTCCTTGCACCATGGACACTGACAGCGAGCCAAAGATCTCAAGACAAAATGGCAACAAGAAATACTTGACCAACCCTGCTGTCAAATACTGCAACAAAAGAAAAATAAATTTAGTCACATTCGGCGCATTCAAAGTGACAGTATTATCAGCTTTACAAAACACAACAGTGCTTACCTGAAAGTCTTTACACCACTGAGCTGGCCCTCTTGCTCCTGCACTTTCTTCCATCCATTCCTCCTTCTTGCTCATGCCCTACATCCTACCCTCCCTTTTTCTCTCTCTCTCATGTCCTCTCTCCTTCCTGCCTTCACTCTCTATCTACGTCTCCATCTTGTCTTCACTTTCTATCTTGCACTTTTTTTACTTGCTATCTTCTCACTACATTCTGCACTTACTTCTCTTCTTGCTTTCTAGCTCTCTTGATCTCCTATGTGTCTCCTCTCTTCATCAACACTTTCTAGCTACTTTGTGTGCTTTACACACATTTTTCCACTTCAATTTACTAAGTTAGTGTGAGCATCCCTATAAGGCTATATAGATGATGTTAACTATAGTGTTTATTTAGGAACACTATGCAACAACTATAGAACACCCTGGACAAACGCAATGACTTATATTTACAACTAATTGTGTGAAAGTTTTATATGTTTGTCTGCTATTTCTTTTACAGGTGCACAAACACTCCGCAATTAGGAGTATTTTTGGAATGAGCAATTGCTCTTCCCCCTTTTTTTTATGCACTAAATCATTTTTTGGATATTTTCACTTTCACGCCCCCAGGTCAGGGTGGGCGATTAGAGAGTCCATACCGCCGGGGTATAATTCTGTTATTATAAATGCCTAAGTAAATGTAAACAACTGTAAAACATGAAACATGTTGACTGACTAATTAGTATTTTAAATTAACAAATCCATTACCTTGGGCATTAAATTCAGACACATAACTCTTTCATTTGTATACTAAGCATCAAGAATTATAGATTTTTACTTACACATTAGGCAGTTTTAATTATAAAACTCACAACATGCCTTTTTCACAAAACCTGCTCCGCAGTCTTCTGGCGTCGTAGCACACCAAAGAGGCATTCGGCCTCTTTGGTGGGGCCCAATGATGAAGCATGACACTGACTAGGTCGGTGTGTGAGGGCTTTCTTTTCCACCTAAAGTGAGTGTGCAATTCCCCAGTTGCATCACTCAGTCTCTGTGGCAAATTCAGATGTATTTAACGTCTCTTCTATTGTTTATTTAGATTTAACAAGAGATTAAGTGTTCCTTAATCTCACTACCTCTCCTATTCCTTTGTACTTGCTTAAAATTACAAACAATGCATCTAATACACTCTTTACAACTTCTCATAAAAATCACTTCATGTAATTTACATTTCTATTTTTTTGTAGCTTACATTCTACACCTCTATATATCCTCTCTTCCTTATCAGACTTCTCTCTTTTCCTTATCTTTCTCTTCATCTTTCCACTACTCTTAATATTGCCTAACCACCCCTCTTTATTAACATCTCTTCTTCCTGCCCTCCATCTCTCTCTATCTTGCTCACTTTATCCTCCTTACTACTATACATTACTAGTTACTCTATACTACATACACTTCTAATACTCGATTTACGACTACTAATATGCTTCACTCAGTCCACACACATACTACACATACAACTTCTACACATAGTCTTGAGTATCGAGCCGCTTTTATTATATTAATATGTCAACTCAATATTAATGCTTGTTTCATTCTTCCTTAGATTGCCAATTGATTGAATAACATCAGACGTTCATAATTGTTTGACACAACATCAGTGAAAACATCATCACGGTAAAAGTATCTATTTTGCTTCTGTATTGACTTGTAAGTATAGAAATAGCAAGGGAAAAAGCAAGACACATATCAACACACACGTGTGTATATATATATATATATATATATATATATATATATATATATATAGTATATACTTAGAATTCGAAAAGATAGTATAAAAGATTTCCATAGGTAACATTAATCTTAAGAAAAAAAAATAGTTAACAAAAAAGTAAAAGTAATTGCTTTTTATTTTGCTACCAGCTCCAACTATAAAACAAGTCCAAAACAACAATAGAGTGGATTTAGAGAAAAATAAACTAGACAAAATCAGATATATAATTAGTTATTAAAAAAATTATATATATATTTATATACTTAACATTGAAAATTATTTCTTTTATAAAAACAATTGCTAATTGTTTGGAAATATATACAATTAGAAGTATGTTTTTTAAATAAGCTATCAACCTGTAACTTGGAATATATTTAACAGTAAAATAACTATATATATATATACATATAAATATATCCAATTATATATATATCCAAATATATATATATATATATATATATATATGCTAATAGTATAACTTATAGCTAGTACATCACTAAAATTGTAAACAAAATACATCTAAATCTGCTATCTAAAATACAAAGCAAAAAAATAGTGTTCAATTAATTGCCTTGCATTATAGTTAACTACAAAAGAAAATATAAATTAGCTATAGATATATATATATATATATATATATATATATATATATATATATAGAGAGAGATTAAATAAGAGAACGAAAATAGACTCGCGTATAACAAAAAAATCTAGCAATACTGTAGCGATATCAAATTATTTCATAAATTAGATTAGCTAAGATGCAAATACTAGCAGCAGATTATCATCAAGGTCATGACAAATTTACATGCAATTCTAGAGGTTATCAATGCTTGCCAAATAGTACTTTTGCAATTATACACAACTATTACAAAGATGCACATACATGGACTAAAGAAGACTTGCATTACATTATGAAATTAGGTGATGCTTTATATATAGATATGCATTTACTTAATAGCGAACAACTTAGGCATCCAGATGAGTTACCAAATTTTATTGAACACAATACTACTATCTATTCTCTTAAACTTAAAGAACCTTATTATGGAGACATATTACAACAATGTGACCCTTCGTTTCCAAATCTCAACAAAATATTAAAACCTGCACTTGATTCCAACTCCGGTGTTATACTTTGCATGGAAATTTATGTTATTTCCATTTTTAAGAAAAATGATTCGTACTTTGTATTTGACTCACATAGTCGTGATAAGACTGGAATGCCTCATCCAAATGGAACATGTATTACTATACAGTTCACATTTGAAAAACTTCTAGAGTACATCACTAATCTGGCACACTATCTTAAGAAACCAAACCTGAATTGTGTGCCGTATGAATTAACTCCAATACAAATAAGTACGATTACAAAAGAATCACTTCAAAAAGCAATGGTGCGTCATGAAAAAAATAAGAATGCAGTAGCACCGAAATTTTTTTATGTGTATTCTACTAAAGGTAGTGAAAATTTTTTCACACAAGCATTTGAAATGCGTATAGAAAATGCCAAAAAAATCATTCAGAGATGTCAATCTAAAAAAAATACTTTTTGGAATAAGGAACAGCCATTAGCATTTTTAGATAATACTCCTAGTACTAGTACGTATTCCTGTGCAATTATCACTACAACAGGGCCTAATAATCAATCTAAAAAGAACAGCAAGCAGATCAGCACAACACAATATACTAATACACCAGAAGAGACTACTCCTACTGACACATATGCAAGTATACTTAAGAAAACACTTAAGAGCAACACAGAAAGACAACATATTAATAGCACACACATAAATGTACAACAAACAATACCAGCAAGTAATTTAAATACCAACACATATTCTACTAATGTAATTAATAACACACACATAAATGTACAACAAACAATAAACACAAGTAATGTACATACAAACACATATTCAAGTTATTACTATAATACATATAAACTTATTACTGGAAGTAATGACAGTTTACTTCATGATAATATACACAATAGCACATTGCAGAACAAGGAAAGTAGCACAAATAATACCAATATAGATTCACATATTTTAACACAAACACCACAAGAAATTCCCTTTTTACATAACACACATCCACAGGAAAAAAATACACATAGTGATAAAACTATTCACTATACACATTGTCTTCAAAATAGTATATTTGCTATTCTAAAGAACTACTGTAAACCAGCATATATTTGGGATAGTGTAGACTTGCACTGTATTATGAATCTTGGAGATGCTTTGTACACTGAAATGCACTCTGTCGATGAACAAGATTGTATGCAACCTCTAAAGTTACCAAATTACATAGTTAGCAATGACATAATCTATTCTACAAAGCTCAAAAAATGCTTTAGCGAAGAACTAACAAAATCAGCACAAACTTTACATAGTAAATTTATATCTGCACTAACTTCTACAATTAATTCACAAACTGGTATATTGATCTCTATAGGTAGATATATATTTTCAGTCTTCAAAACTATACATACATACTCTCTATTTGATTCACATAGCCAAAATGAAAATGCAATACAACATCCTAATGGAACATGTATTGCTATCCAAATTGACTCTATTAATCTTATTATAGAATACATCCTAAAGTTAGGCAATAGAGAACAAATGACTAATTCTGAGAGTATTATTTTAGATTTAACTACTGTGAACATAACAACAATTAGCAAAAAAGGATTATACCAAACACAACGGAATCATAAACAAGGAAATGTAAAGTCTAGAAAAAGCATATATGTTCATACGACACATATATCTATAAATGCATTAGGGGAAATTCCTTCAAATAACTTACAAGTAGAAAATACATTAATAAACACACAAAAGAGCAATAGTCAAGACAATAGACTGCATGTAACAGAAGACAGTTATTTAGATTCACACATAGCTCTTAACAATCCTGAGATAATAAACACATTAGCAGCTGATGTTGAATCACTAATTCAAACAACCAATATAGAAATTCTAGAAATAAACAGTAATAGAAAAAGAAAACGGACACAAAACAAAGAGAATGAACTTAATCATAGAGATATAGCAGGTCAAACAACAAATGATATAATTAGGATATTTCAGGAAGAAATAAGATATGGACCTGAGTACACTTGCACTATTTGCAATCAACTATGGCATAAGCAAAGTCTTCAAAAAACAAACAGTATTAGTAAGAGAGCTAAATTCATAGAATGTAACATTAGCAAATACAGAACAGATGAGATATGCAGAACATGTTACACATATATATCTAAAGACAAAATACCTCCATGTTCAGTATATAATGGGATGACATTTCCTGATATCCCAGCAGTCTTACACTTGCATAACTTAGAAGAAAGATTAGTATCACCAAGAATACCTTTTTTACAAATTAGAACATTACCACGTGGATTCCAAAAATCTCTATCAGGTGCAGTAGTAAATGTACCTGCAGACGTTATGACAACAGTAACTGTTTTACCAAGGCAAATTAATGATAACATGACA